>NC_140209.1:8554653-9282153 GCF_951802725.1 Rutilus rutilus | reverse complement strand
GTGCACAGAGAATCGCAATCTTCTTGCAGGCTATCATTTTTAATAACAATTTACGTCTCATGCACGCGTGATCTTGCGTCATTTCCTCATCACTTCTCGCGTGTGTTTGGTTGTGAAATGTAGTTTGCGGACCAGACAGAAGTTGTTGGCAATTCTTTCTTTTGTAAAGTCATGCAGTGTGAAACCTCCTGTCGCATATCCATCATGCAGTGTGAACACACACACCAGCAACTGAATGCTACCCCAGATAGTCACAGTGACCCGAATACTTTAAAAATCGTGCAGTGTGAACTCGGCATAAGATGAAATCAACTGAAGATAAAATAAAACTTTAAATCTGTGAAGATCTCAGCAGAGGAGGATTAAACAACTCCACAAACAGCATTACCAGCTTCACTTATTACTAACCAGATTTTTTTTTTATTTCTGTCAGACGTCTACAGAAGATCTTATTGAGAATCAACATAGGTTTAGATGTTGATGATTTATTGTAAAATGTTTGGTCACCATTATTGTGATCAGTGTTTCTGTAACATTCACCAGCTGGAGTGCCCTTGAGAGCCACCAGAGGGCACTCCACTGCAGACTATTATCACTCCCTCACAAACTACATTTCCCAGAACTCACTGCCCGGACTCATCATCACTGATTGCATTCACCTGTGTCTCATCACCCTGTTAGTCTCAGCCTATTTATACCATGTCCAATCATTCACTCACTGCAAAATGTTGTATGTTGTTGCACTGCATTTCCGAGCATTTTCCCTTGTTTCATGTCTTTTTTTTTTTTCTTTTTTTTTGCCTGTTTCGTGGATTACTCTTTTGCCTCCTGGTCTCCTGAACTGTCTGGTCCGCCCTGTAGCCCTGAACCGTCTGCTCCGCCCTGGCCGCCTGAAGGGTCGTCTCCTCCCTGGCCGCCTGAAGGGTCGTCTCCCCCCTGGCCTCCTGAAGGGTCGTCTCCTCTCTGGCCGCCTGAAGGGTCGTCTCCTCCCTGGCCACCTGAAGGGTCGTCTCCTCCCTGGCCTCCTGAAGGGTCGTCTCCTCTCTGGCCTCCTGAAGAGTCGTCTCCTCTCTGGCCTCCTGAAGAGTCCGGGGTGTGTAATCGGGAGAATCGGGAGAATTCCTGATTCCTGAATACTTTTGGGCCGGTTGAGGATTTATTTATTTGTTCCACATTTGTCACGTTAGTTACATTAGGCTACACACGTTCCGCATTCTGACACCGCAGTGCGCAGCCTCTGCATGGGTTGTACCATGTGAGGGTTGTACCTCCCCTCCTATAGAGTTGGTTGGGTCCATAGCTCGTCTTTTTCAAAAACGTTTTCTCAGGTAGGCTACCGCGGCACTGTCGGCGCCTACCGATAGCTGTGCCGGCCCTTCCGTAATGGTACGCATCAGGGAGGATGGATGGGAGAAAGAGACCAGGAGGTATGGAAGCTTTCCGCCACATAATAAAAAGTTTACATCTCGTAATTCTGACATTATTTCTCAGAATTGCGAGATATAATGTCAGAATTGTGTGAAATAAAGTCGCAATTGCGTGTTATAAAGTCAGAATTGCGAGATATAAAGTCAGAATTGCGTGAAATAAAGTCGCAATTGCATGTTATAAAGTCAGAATTGCAAGATATAAAGTCAGAATTGCGTGAAATAAAGTCACAATTGCTTCTTATAAAGTCTAAGTGAATTATTATTTAACCTTTACATTATTTGTTGAACCATGGTATTAATACAAACTACACAATAGTAAGAGCTGAACTGTTGCTTCATTTATCCAATTTGGAAAAAGTGCTAATTTGGAATTCCACCATGGAAAAAGTGGGCCGGTCTTGGGCCTGAAACTCCCGGGCTGAAAAGTGGCCCCACTGGCCCCACAGTTACAAGTTATGAAAATAATGAAAAGTGGCCCCACTCCGGCCCTGGCTCAATCCGAGGGGCAGGATAAACGGCTGTCTTTCAAATTCGCTCTGCATGCAATAGGACAGCACTACAACCAACCAGAGCATTTTCCCAACAGCGGAGCTAGTTGATAGATTAAACTTTATCTGGCTGGCAAAACTACGAACACATCTTCCTGTTTTAAGAATGACTTAAGTGCCGTTCTTTGTTCTTTTCTCAAAGAAAAGCTTAACTCCAAGCCTTCCAGAGTCACGGACAAAGCCGATTTGAAAAACCGCTGTTCGCCAGCAGCAGCTCTTCTTTGTTTTCAAGTGGCAGGGAATTCACGCGGAACCGGCACAACTCTGTCGTCATTATGTTAAACCCGCCCACCGACTCTATACACGATGTGATTGGCCTAACTAGAGTTTGGTTTTTCCAGCTTTAAAGTCAACGGAGAGTTGCTAGACTACCCTGGCTGCAAAATAAATTTTGATGTCGCTAGGGTGCGTCTAGATTTCTAGGCTATGTATCTCCTACACTGAGCCTGAAATCCCCACTTCAGCAGCTTTACATACCACAAACTTTTTTTCTACAGTTTTATTCATATCTGTATTTTGAAGGCTTTTACAGAGGGGTTTGTTCATATATAATTTGCCTGATTTTATACAACATTTAATTAAAAAAAAAAGTTTTTAAAAATTCTGGTTATTGATAGTATTTTCTGATTTAGGGAGTGATAAAAAGAGATATCCAAAATCTGCTTTGTAAAAACCTTTGATTCTATTATATATAAAAAAAAAATAACCTGACTTCATCCAATGTTCAGATTGTTATAGAAATGTATACAAGTTAGTGCATAATTTATTATATAACACCTCATATTTAAACATTTCAGGAAACATGTCATACAAAAAAATGTTTGCAATTCCTAATGTAATCAATCAACTGGGGTAGTATGGTGATATCTAGAAGTATTTTTTTTTTACCCTATTCACCTGGTGTGGCCTTAAAGCTGAAACTATGTCATTTCTGTGACACTATGAAGCTGTTGTATAAGTATTTTCACAAAAGTGACAGCATTGTGTAAACAGAATGTGAGAAAGAGAACATGCGCAGTTTCTGGAATCAACATTACCTTGAATATGTCAGAGTCACCTCGAATGAACGGAGGATTGTTGCTGCCGTCAGCAAATGTTGTACAAACTACAAAATGTTTAACTCCTTTTAGAGATTATGTGTAAATGCATGAATAAATCATTGACATTCATGTAATCTAAAGTGTAATCTATTCAACACATGTAAACGTTTTTCATATAATTTACAGCTCTTTTTTTTATAAATTATGTACAAAGTGCATTTTTTTTTAATTGAGGGGAGGGGGAAGGGGGAAGGGGAAAGGGAAGCGCAAGAAGGAGACTGTCCTCCTCCAAAATACGACCCCATAGGCATTACCCGTATTACATCCTATAGTTACGTTTTAAAATGAAGCGCCCTCTAGCAGTCTTGTAAATAACGACAGTCTGCATTTACACTGCAAGTCTATAATGCACAGATCCAATCTTTTGTCCAGATCCAATTTTTTGGCCCGACTGTTAACACTCACTTTAGACAGGACTGGGGTCCGTTCTCCGTACGTCGCTAACTCAGTTAGCTGGATTTCATTGTTGACTATTTGGCATGATCTTGGATTGTTTGGTTCTTCGACGCTCATTCTGGACTTGCTGTCATAGCAACAGGTCCATGAACTCAAGGGGAAAGGGAAGCGCAAGAAGGAGACTGTTAGCTGGACTGTTAGCAGAGGCTGCCATACTCCTAGTAGAGTGAGCTCTGACCACCAAGGGTGACGGTATTACCGTCCCAATAGGTTCCAAATCTCTGGGTGAGAGTGAAGGATTGTGCCCCAAGCCTGAGACAGAAGGTCTCTCCTGATCGGAAGCTCCAAGGGAGAGCTGTCGAGGAGATAAATAAGGTCCACAAACCAAATTCGGCTCGGCCAGCGTGGTGCTACTAGCAGTAGGCTTATTCCGTTCTGGCGGATACTCTCCAGAACTCCTGGGAGCAGAGCAACATGGGGAAATGCGTACAGACGTAGCCTCGGCCACATCTGCACCTTAGCCTCCAGCCCCAGGGGACAGTGCGTCGTGTGCTGAGACGCAAACAGATCCACTTCTGTTTGGCCGTAAATTTCCCATAAATACTCCACCACCTCGGGGTGGAGTCTCCAATCCACTGGCCTAAGCCCCTGCCTCGACAGGATGTCTGCTCCTATATTCTGGCACCCTAGGATATACACTGCCCTCAGAGAGAGTATCTTCCCTAGGGACCACAGGAGGATCTGGTGCGCCAGTTTGCATAGTGGACGCGACCGCAGACCCCCCTGATGATTTATGTAAGAGACCACCGATGTGTTGTCTGTACGGACAAGCACATGATGGCCTCTCAGGTCTGGCAGGAAGCTGCCATGAGGCTAACAGTCTCTCGAACTGTTTCACAGTGCGTGACTGGCCTAGCGTTAAACCCCATTTCAGTGGGCAGCTGCTCTGGAATATTGATTAGCTTTGTGTCTGTAGGTGCTGGACCTGTTATCTCCAGGTTCCCAGGACCTGCCCATCCATGAAGACAAGGACAGAAACATCCTCATTCCCGGTCTAACGCACACACCACTCTCATCCTTTGCTGAGTTTGACACTCATTTTATCCCTGCAAGTTTAAACCGCACCACAGCCTCTATTAAACTCAACCAGTGCTCCAGCCGCAGTCACGCTATCCTCCTCATAAAGGTTTGAATGTGCACATTTCACTTCATTCTAGTTCTCCATAACTGTCACTGGGGTGGCAGTGGCTCAATGGTTCATGTAAGTTGTCTACAAACCGGAAGGTTGGTGGTTCCATCCCCGGTTCCACGTGTCCATGAGCAAGACATGAGCAAGACATGAGCTGCTCCTTGCATGGCTGACACCGCCGTTGGTGAATGAATGGGTGAATGAATGTCAAGTCAAGTCAAGTTTATTTATATAGCGCTTTTCACAATACAGACTGTATCAAAGCAGCTTCACAGTATTAAATTAAAATAATACATCAATGCTTGTTTCTAGTGGAAAACGTCCACGTTTGGTAATGCTGATCAATAGTATTGTTGATTGATTAATTAAATTAAATATCCCAAATATCCCCAACTGAGCAAGCCAAAGGCAACAGTCTCTCGAATGGGTGAATGTGAGGCAATATGTAAAGCGCTTTGGTGGCCATGAGTCTGTTGAAAGCGCTATATAAATGCAGTCCATTAGCACTTAAGCAGGTCCTGGTCTCTGTGTGGTAGACCATGATTTGGTAGCTGGTGCTGAAAATAAATCTCTCCCTCAAACAATACCACTGACCTTTACTGTGTTTGCTGGTTGTAATTGGGAAAGGGAACACTTATGTTAGTATAATAAAGCTAGAGCCTTATGATTTCTGCAATGTGGAAAACACAGAACTCCCGTGAATAAAAATTAAATTTTCTGTATAATGGAGAATTTGGCTAAATTTTGGATAAATCACCTGATCAAATTGCGATATGGACTAGTGTCTGTGAATATTTGACTATTTAAATATGAATTCTACATGTTCTGTGCGAATGATTGAATGCCACAGTTACATTACAGGCTCACCAAAATAAAAGCAATTGACAAATACTGTATATTACTATTGTACAGTAGAACATACTTTTCAAAGAACAGTAATATAAAACAATATTGGAATATAACACATTTTCTGTACCAAAAAATTAAAGCCAATTTGCAGCCAATCACGTCATGCCTCTTGTCATTTTCAAATACTGCATTTACTGAGCTTTCACGAGTTAGTCTGTGGATTTGCCATGATCGCCGTCCTTCATGCCTTACAGAAAGTTGATGCATATGAAAAAATGTCATATAGACTACTTGGTTTTGGAGAAAGTGGAGTAAATACTTGACATTTATTAAAGGTACAGGATAATAACCTGGTAGTGAGACACAAAAATAAGAGTGGCTTTAATATATTTGGTGAGTGTGACTAACTTTTTCACATTATAATTGTACTTGTTTAATTATTTATTTATTTTTTGGGATTTAGTCAAGCAATCCCCTTGTTGTTGTTTTTTTTTTTTTACTTTTGGTGCCATTTTAGGATGCCAAATTGCTTATTCTAACTTGTGTTGGTGAGAAAAGAGAGACTGTGGAGTGATACCCAAATTATAAAATGGTGTTTAACAGGTGTCACTGACTCATTAACTTATCATTAACAAAACACAATCAAACAAACACAATTAACCTTCTTTAAAACACTTTTATTACCTCCATTGAACATTTCTAAAGGAAAGTAAATGAGTTAAAGGTGCTTGTTTCTTCTATTGATTTTTCACATGCTGGTTCAGTTCACACACACAAACGGCTTATTTGTTAAACATGGGTCATCATTCCAGTTGCCATCTGTTGCAAGATAAAACAAAATATTTGTTTTAATCATTTGTGTATTATAAAAAAAAAAAAATAATAATAAAAAAAAAGTTTATTTAGTCTATTTAGATTAGTTTATGAGCATTAACAGCAGTTACTTACAGTCAAAGTTCATCTCAAGGCAGTGCTGTCCATGAAGGTTATCGGGCTGATAAGGCGACCATATTTGAAAGTTCATTTCGGTTCCATCACTCCAGAGCCAAACTCCCTCCTGTGAACAGAAGAGAAAAAAGACATTGTGTTTATGTCCACAGCTCACATGGCTTCTTAATTTAATCTTTATTCATCTAAAAGATTATTTCGCATTAGCAATAACCCCGTCTCCACTTTAAAAATGTCAGAAATCTAAACAGAAATGAACAGAAATTATTTCACAGAAAGGGTATCAGTAAAGAATATGTGAAGAATTAAGAATATTTAAGGCAGGGCTAAATTGCTCAATTATCAATATCAGCCATCTATTTCACATCTGTAAAGCTGATTTGACATCAGAAGGTGTCGATAAGGTTATAATAGTAAAAAACATTTAGAGGATTCTTTGGCCAAAAATATGTTCCACAATGGTGTGTTTTTATCTTTTTTTTGTAATTAGCTTTTTTTTTTTGGTCCTCAGAATAGTTTGTTAAGGGCATTGGCAACCATGAGATGGGCACCTATCTTTATGCATTTAAAAAATAATAATAATAATGTAACTGTAAATGCCCAGTAGCACAAAAAGCATGATAAAAAAAAAGAAAAAAAGAATTGCATACATGAACAGCATCATTTCCTCCAATCCAGGCACGAGTTGTGGCCTGAGTTTCGGATCTAATCAGGTTCTGTATAAAAGTGTACTCATCATGGCTGTGCACAGAAGCAAGGTTCCCATCAAACTGCAAACATAATTTCTGTAGAGAAATGAGTAAAGACCAATATTTAAAAAAAAAAGGAAAAAAAGAAGGAAAAAAAGTGTTATTTTGAATTAATTTTCCAAAATCTGTGACATGCCTTCAAATTTATTATTGTACAAAAGAAGTATAAAATCTGCCTTTTGAGACAGGACTACTTTTGTAGAAAAGGTTCTGCTTATACTGTATATATAGATTAGATATAATTAATCTAGTTTTTAAGTGATCCTAACACACTACTCTCATGATAACATGAAATGTGTTGTGTCTGTATTTTCCTAGTTAACTTTTTTTTTTTTTTTTTAATTGAGGAACAAGTTGAAATTATTTTCCTGCAATAATTAACAGGTGTCACAGATGTTTACAGAGCTTAAGTTGTATTTAACCAAAAATATACTTATATGATTTTTACGTCATATTACAAGCTGGATGTATCATACCTCTGCATTAATCCACATTTGAGCGTTATTGAAAAACTTGAAGCATCTGCATCCAAAGGCAGTCCATCCTGCCCAACAGACTGTTAAAGGGAAGTCTTGTGTGTTATTATTATTTTTATTTTTTTTACCAATTCATGTAATTAAATTGATAACTTTCATTTAAAGGTATTAAAGGTACAGTATGTAACTGAGATATACATATGACAGTTTATCTGTTCAATAAAACACCTTACTAACCACTATCTAACTTCAGCCACTAACTAAACACTAACTTACTTCTTTCACTAACTAACTTCTAAGTAAGCACTGCCACTAACTAACCACTAATGTAAGACTTGATTTTCCAGCTAAGACAAAAGCTGAGATAAAACTCATCCTACAATAAAGCCATAAAACGCACCCTTGACAGAAGATCGCAAAGAAAGAGCACAGGACATTGTCTTGTCTAAACTTTTCTCCTTTCTTATCTCAGCACCTCCCTCTCCCTCCACCCTTCCTCTTTCCCTGAGTCAAGTCACCAAAAATTCACAAAAAATGTCTATATATATATCACAAATGATGTATCTTGTGAATCTATTGTTTTTCCTTTTCATGTTTGGTATCATTTTAAGTGTGATTGGTAAAATGGTCTTAATTTCATTGCAGTCATTGGTATAATGAGAAAGACTGAGAACTTAGGAGAATTCTGTTCTCCTCTTTGGGTGATGTCTCTTCAAGATATCTGATAACTCTCTCCTCTCCCCCGGAACCAGGTGAGTCCCCTCATCCACACCCCGATCTACGGTCTCCACGAGAGGCTGTACTTCGGCTGGTGGCCAGGGTGACCTGAGGGTGACGGTGTGGAATAAACTGCCAATTTGTCCACGGTCCACACCCCCCTCTCCAGCGTTGGTACCCGCGAGTGTTCAGACTGAGACCGCTGGTCCCTCTACGGAGGCCCCGCGGATCTCTTTCGGCGCTCCAGAGGAGGATGCAATGTCGATCGCTGCATCACAAGGTGGGCCGGAGTCATCGGGAAGTGAAGATTCGGCTGTGCTGCCACCTCCGGGTGTTCCAGCATTGCCCGAGTCAGATCCCTGCCACCCGACCCTGTGTGCTCGCGGCTGGACGATTGGATTTTGGGTGCGGCCGCTGACCCCCGTCGGCATCCAACCCAAATACCTTTCTTCCCGGACGTGCATGAGGAGGTCACGCGGTCCTGGAAGACACCATTGTCTTCCTGCGATCACTCTTTGACCTACTCTGCCTTTCCTCCCCTCGATAAGGCCACTGCCTGTGGGTACACTGGGGTTCCCCCGGTGGAACGTTTCGTCGCGATGCAGCTGTGTCCGGCAAGCGCTTCCTCTCGTGGTGACCCTAAGCACCCATCCAAAGCCTGTAGATTTTCGTCTACCCTGGTGGCGAAATCTTACAGAGCACCGGGACAGGCAGCCGCCTCTTTGCATGCCATGGCCATCCTGCAGGTCTACCAGGCCCAGGTGATCAGGGACATGCACGAGGGCAGGACTGACCCAGGGCTCTTTGATGAGCTGCGTGCCGCCACCGACCTTGCTCTCTGAGTGACGAAGGTGACCGCACAGTCCCTGGGCCAGGTGATGTCCACAGCTGTGGTCCAGGAGAGACATTTCTGGCTGAACCTGGCCGATATGCGGGAGGCTGAGCGGACTCCTCTGCTCGACACCCCCATATCCCAGGCCGGCCTCTTCGGCGGTGCGGTCGAGGACATTGCCCAACAGTTCTCGACCGCTCAGAAGCAGACTGAGGCTATTAAGCATATTCTGCCCAGACGGCCCGCTGCTGCCTCCTCCCAGCCGTCGGCACAGAATCCTCAGCCTGCTCGCCGCCGAGGGCGCCCTCCTGCAGCTCCCGCTCCTCCCGCACGGCCCCAGCAGCAGCCTCCACCCGGGTCGCGTCGTGGAGGAAGTCGCAGGAAGGTGCCACAGCTCTCTTCGGCCCCGCGCCCCGCTAAATGCCAGGCTAAGCGGTGCCCCTGAGACGGGCTGCTCAGGGTTGGCAACTAGTTTTTTTCAGGAGATGGTAGCAGGGCCACTCCTTCCCCCGGTGGAGGGCCGGGGGAAAATCTTTTGTTCTCCACTCCCCGCTGCTTGTCCAACGACAAGCAGTACCCTAATGTGGTTAAAGACAGAACTGGTTCCCCCAACCCTGAGCACACAGAGTTCTCGGACCATAGTGCGCACCGCCCACGGGTCCCACCACTATCGTCCCCCTCTGTCACAGAGTTCTCGGATGACAGCATGTGCCACCCACGGGCCACGCTCCTCTCATCCTCTTCTGTCGCCAGACCCCTGCCAGAGCACGGCCCCGTGGGACGCTGGTCCTCCCCTGGCCTCCTCTGGCAGGACGCGGCTAATGACCGTACCCCTGCACAGGGCCGCTATGCCACCCTCGGCTGGGCCGGTCATTCCGCCTCACTGCACCACCGAATGACCCCGCTGGCGCAGTTTCTGGGAGCCTGGCTAGAGCTTGTCCCACAGATGTTGCTCAGCAATCAGAAACAATGATTCAGTCATTTAACATTTCAAAGATGGGCTACAACATCAGTTACATTCAACAGCTCACAGGTTACATCAAGGCAAGAGTGACAGAACATCAGGACGGATCAGTGAAATATGTGTTCAAGAATGAATTCTTCCTGGATTTGGTTATTTCCATCTGTAAGAGAGCAAAGGAGACAATCACTGACCAACACAGAAAGTTTAGAGAAGCCAATGATCCTGTAATATATGTTGAGAAGAAGAGAGAAGAGTACTATAGTATTGTCCAGAAATACTGTCATGGAGCAACATCAGCTGCCATTTTTGGTGAGATCATCTGTCAGAAACTGAAAGAGCCCATTGATCAGAGCGTCTACAAGAAGACTTCCAGAGATCTGACTCTTGAAATGAGAGAAAACTGTCCATCACTGAATGAAAACAGATCAAATCTGGAGAAACACATCCTGAAGACACTGGCAGAAGAGGAGGATTTTAACAAATACATGAACTACATTCATAATCCCAGAGATCACTTCAAGAGATTCATCAGAGATGAAGTCAGTCGGCACATCACTGATAAGTTCAGTGTCAGTGTTTTACCCAAGATGGAGGAGAAGATTAAACTCCTGCAGCAGAAGATCATGAAAGCTACACATGAATCTACTGAACATGTTGAAGAGAACAGAGGAGATGTTAGTTTGTGGTTGAAGAGTTTCACACAGAAGCTCTCAGATGAGCTGATCTTCTCTGAAAAAGACCTCAGTGGAGTCAAACATGATGATGTTGATGACTTCAGCCTCCTAGAAGATGTGATAAGAGAAGAACTTCCTGCTATAATAGCTGACATCAGCAGTAGATTCAACACAGAGTCATTTCCAGTAAAGCTGGACAGTAAACTCAGGCCAGATGAGCTTCTGGTTGATCACTTCTGTCAGTGCTGTTGGGTTCAGTGTCTGTTCTGTAAAGCCGTCTGCACCAACACCATAGAAGACCATGATGGAGATCACAGTGCTCCTTACCACAGAGTGTGGGGAATTAATGGATATTTTTACAGCTCAACATAGAATCTCTGTCCTAATATTTGCACAAATTTACAGTAGTAGCAAGTCATCAGGATTTTAATACACCACATGGACGGTTTAAATATAGAGACTACAGAAGAGCAGGAGGAGTTTATGCAGACTGGAGCATCAGCCCTGATCTCTCTGAACTGAACTACTGGAAGTGGTTTGTGTGCAGATTCCAGAAAGATCTGGAAAAACACTACAGTAAAACATTTGAGAGTCATGGTGAGATACCAGATGAATGGAGAAAATACTCAAAACAGGACGCTATTGACAGTTTAGGTAAATACATGTAATGAAGCAGATAAAGAAAGAGACTCTTGTGTCTTCTCTCAGATTCAGATCACAGATAGAAATGAGTTTCTGTGACATTCATCAGTGAGAATCTGAGCTCATCTACACCTCAGAAGATCTGAGCTTCATCAAATACACCAGACGAGAGTTAAAGACAAGATCCAGTTCCTCATACATGATCTGAACTACAAAACAACATATTTCTGAACATATGCCTAACTGATAAAGCTCAAAATGCTTGATGAATATCATAGTTTATTACTAATCAAAACAGCTTAATCTCTATCATGAACTGAAAAAGATCTCTGATACGAATATTAATGATAAATTGTTGATTTATGATTGAAGTGCCTATATATGTGTTTGTTGAAGGCAGATTTTCATTTGCTGACAGTATTTCAGTCTTTACTCAAATGTATTACTTTGACATTACTAAAATACAGTATATCTGATAAAATAATGTTTATTACACAATACTGCCCTGGTGAAAAAAAAGTATACTTTATTATATTTGAAATATATTCCCTTTTTCAATAGTACATTGCAAATATATTTTAAAAAAAATATACTATCTTTAAATATATTAAAAGTATATTAGCATCATGCTTTTTATCTATTTTTATAATACAACTTTTAACACACTTTAAAATAATAGTACTTTAGTATATTTTCTAAAAATATATTTAAAAGCAAGCATACTTTTAACATATTTCTAACAAGTGCACTATAAGTACATTGGTAATAAATATATGCTTAATTACACTTTTAAGAAATATGCTAAAAACAAGCATAGTTTTAATATATTTCTAACTAGTGCACTATAAGTACATTGGTAATAAATATATGCTTAATTACATTTTTAAGAAATATGCTAAAATCAACATACTTTCAATATATTTCTAACAAGTGCACTATAAGTACATTGATAATAAATGTATGCTTAAATACACTTTAAAAAAATGCTAAAAACAAGCATACTTTTAATATATTTCTAACAAGTGCACTATAAGTACATTGGTAATAAATATATGATTAATTACACTTTTAAGAAATATGCTAAAAACAAGCACACTTTTAACATATTTCTAAAAAGTACACTACAAGTCCTTTTAAGTTTTTGTGTATTTAAAGAAAACATACTTATGTTGATCTACTTAAAATAGATTTGAGTATACAGTGTACAAATGGCTACTTTTGTAATTGTGATTTAAGCATTTTTAATTTAAGTTTATACAATGTTAAAGATAGGCACAATGTACAATAAACACAAATCCATTACAAATTTTACATCAACAATCACACCATTGGAACACACAAGAAAATGTGTTTTCTACTGTACAGAAAGTGGCAGCTACTGGATTGTGATGTCACAAGTGGCCGTTTAAAGGGATAGTTCAGGATTTTAGACATGAATCTCTATAGCTTCCCCATAAGCAGTGTGGTGCATTGACCATGACTTACCCCCGACAGCGTCCTGTGAGCCGAGCTCCGGTCCAGTTTTGGTCAAGATGAAATTAGTCCGGCAAGATTGCTGGGGTCACGGCAATAAAGCTTTTTTCTTCTCAAATCAATATGTGTTCAAAAGAGTGATATATTTGCGTCACTAAAACGTTGTCTATGGAGAGGTATGACCTCGTAATGGCTTGGCACTATTTTCTCCCCTGTCATATCACTGCGCGCTGCCGCTACCTACAGCCAGCTGCGAGCTGCGCAGGCGCACACCACTTTTTCAGTTGTTCGGCAGTGTTTACAGCAGTGTTTACGTGCTCAGAACAGCTACACGAACGAGCTAACATAGCTACTCACCAAGAGCGATCAGTTTGTACAAGCTTTGTAGAAAATGGTGCGGACTTGTGACTATCCGGACTGTACAAACAACTTTCTAACTTTCTTTCCTTTCTAACTCCATCTGGCGTAACTCGTCATCTGTGTATTCAGGTTCGTAAAGATATCCTTTTGGCTGTGTGTCGAAGTCAATGTTGTCATCGTCGCTGCTGTAGTCAGACATGTTATCGTTCTCTTTACGAGCTGTAAACAAAGTGACACGTGCGCGGCTCCCAGCTGGCTGTAGGTAGCGGCAGCGCGCAGTGATATGACGGGGAAGAAAATAGTGCCAAGCCATTACGAGGTCTGACCTCTCCATAGACAGCGGTTTTGTGCTGCAAATATATCACTCTTTTGAACACATATTGATTTGAGAAGAAAAAAACTTTATTGCCGTGACCCCAGCAAACTTGCCGGACTAATTTCATCTTGACCAAAACTTGACCGGAGCTCGGCTCACAGGACGCTGTCGGGGGTAAGTCATGGTCAATGCACCACACTGCTTATGGGGAAGCTATAGAGATTCATGTCTAAAATCCTGAACTATCCCTTTAACATGCAGCCAAGTAAACACTGGCTATATTGCATGGCCAAAAATGGAAGTTCACTCACTAGGGTAGGTAATCCTGTTCAGAAACACTTTTTTATATACTGGGTGAAATGGTCCTTCCATCCTGAGAGTAGTCAATACATTATGTGTTCAGAAAAAGGAATGAAAAAAAACAGACCTCTGTAGCAGCTGCAGGACAGTAAAAACTCTGACCAATCACTGCCATTCGGTGCGAATGTAAAGAACCAATCAGATGCCTTCATGTCTCGTGCCCGAGCCCCACTGCGTGCGCTGCCCTGCATGCACTCATCACATGTCACCGTTCCGGAAACATTCAGCTCACTACACCGAGTAAGCAGGAGTTTGCGGCACAATGGAAGAGAAAATGCAGGAAAATCTACCAATGCCAGCTTTGCTGGTAACTGCTCGCCCTGATAAAAAGCCTAAAAAAAAGAAAATCGGAGGCAGAAAAGGCTGCAACGAAACAGGCACTGGATAAAGCCAGAGCACAAACTTGCGTCAACATTGCAGCATTTGAATGGTGGAGACAACTGAGGGAGCAAAAGTGATGAAAAGCTATGCCGAGGTTGCGTTCTTTCTGCTGAACAGGTAATTATTTGTTTTGCTTCGGGGGGATTTGTTATTTCCATGATATATGTTACATTAGGCCACGTAGCTACTTTTGTAGCTAGTGCTAACTAGCAATGCTAACATTAGCTTCTCTGTCGGTGTAAGCCAGTTGCGTTACAGGTCTGCTTATCTGACTTTTAGGACATGCCATTTTGAACATATTGCACAGCCATAGTCGCAAGTGTCTGCATTATAATTGTGATAAAATGACGTTAATATTGCTTATAAACGGGACAACTGTGGTGATGTGGCATATGTGTTTGGTTAGCTACGAGAAGAAATGTTTGTTACTGTGTGAAATGGAAACAAAGTTTTGTTGTCATTCTTTGTGTGTCTTTGAGATGCAGTAATTATTGTCAGATGTGTAATTGTGATATTCTTCCTAAAGGTAAATCACTGCCAAAGGAGTAGATCACCACAGCAGACGACGCCTCATGCAAAGCCTGACCTGTCAGCCATCCCTGGACACTCCTTTTCTTATATATATTTATTTCTTATTTATTATATGTAAATACAGATTGTTTATGACAATCAAAAGCAGCGAAAGTACAGATACTTGTGTAAAAAAGTATTTCTCTTAGGTCTCTCTTGTTCGTTTTAAAAAAAATAAAACAAAAAGTGTTATACCACATTCATTGTCATTATTCATTTAGCATGTAAGGAGGTAAGAAAAGTAATAGCTTGTTTATGCTGAAATGGTAAAGGAAAGGCATTTATCGTTTCAAAATATTTATTCCAACATGACAAAAATACTCTGCTTTCCTGTGACCTGCAGCTGACTCCGACTGTGGATGCGCGTTCATGTTTGTGGGGGCGTAGCTTTGGACGGAGTACTGACGGGAGGGGGTGGAGTTTAGAAGAGGTGCCGCTTTCAAATCTTGCTAGCTCTCCAACATTACCTACTATAGCTTTAAAGGAGAAGTTCACTTTTAAAATGAAAATTCTGTCATCATATACTCACCCTCATGTTGTTTCAAACCTGTATGAATTTCTTTCTTCTGCTGAACAGAAAGGAAGATATTTAGAAGATTATCAGTAACCAGACAGTTTTTGGGTCCCATTGACTTCCATAGTATTTTTTTTCCTACTATGGAAGTCATTGGGACCCAAAAACTGTCTGGTTACTGATAATCTTCTAAATATCTTCCTTTCTGTTCAGCAGAAGAAAGAAATTCATACAGGTTTGAAACAACATGAGGGTGAGTATATGATGACAGAATTTTCATTTTAAAAGTGAACTTCTCCTTTAAAGTATATTGTACAAAGTATAGCTAAGTAATATTTGTTTATTAATGTGCATTTGTTATTGAAGACAAAGTGTGCTATTTGTAGTATTTGGATTAAGCCAAAGGTATTACGGAGAATATCATTTTTACTCAAAAATAATAGACTTGTATATTGCTCGTAATGATTTTGTAATGTACTTGTAACACAGATAAAGTACACTTTATTATCACTTATCAAGTATGTAAATAGTCCCTACACAGGCATAAACTTAAAGTATACTAAGTATACTTGAAGTTGTTCCAATTTAGCACACAAAAGTACACTAAATAGACTTAAAGTTATGCTTTACTACAATTTAAATGCAACTAAAATATACTTAGTACAAAATTAGTTGTTTCAAAATAGCACACTTAAAGTTAACTAATCCTTAACACACTTGAAGTATACTTATAATTAGTGTGGCTGCAAGTATACTTAGTATATATTTTTAATAAATTTACGGTATATTTCTTGTATGTTTCGAAGACACTTGTAATTAATTTGTAATGTACTTGTAACACAAATAAAGTACACTTTAATACACTAATCAAGTATGTAACTAGTCCCTACACAGGCATATACTTAAAATATACTAAATATACTTAAAGTTGTTCCAATTTAGTACACAAAAGTACACTAAACACATTTAAAGTTATGCTTTACTACAACTTCATTACTACTAAAATATACTTAGTACAAAATTAGTTGTTTCAAAATAGCACACTTTAAGTTAACTAATCATTAACACACTTGAAGTATACTAATAATTAGTCTGGCTTCAAGTATACTTAACATATTTTTTTTTCACCAGGGTGTGATCAAAATCTCTAATGCTCCGTGGTCTTGTACAGTGAGTTATAGCAAACATAAAACAACAAAGAATATAATTGTAATTTCTGTAAAGCTACTGACATTGAGACACATAGATCTCTGTAAATCTGCTTTGAAATGATGTGTATTGTGACAACAATAACAAATAAAAACAAAAGTATAGGTTCAAAAGAGTAAAAATTAGAGAGGTGAGAAATGAAATGCTCTGAGTCTGGATCCGCTGATCTTCCACTTCTGCCCTGTGTGTGTCTGAACAACAGGACTAAAGTCAACGGGACATAAAAACACACAGTGTGACTTTGACACATGAGAAAATGTGTGCGTTTACTTGCAGAAAGATTTGTGTTGATGAGCAACGAAGGCTATACAGGAACCCATGTGTCAAAACAGAAATGCAGTGCAATTCCAGTGGACTGTACTAATGTTAGAACTAAAAAAAATAAAAAATAAAAAAAGCTGAAAAGACAAAACTGTTAACAAAACCACTGGGCAATTACAGTTCATATTTGTATCATTCTCTGTTCAGTGTCACAGGAGTTCATCAGATTCATTTTGCACTGATTGTCTAAATGATGAGTTATAGAAACTTGTTAGCGCACATCAGCTCTAGCTTTGGGTTCTCCAGCTGACCAGAGGATGAGGAAGAGCTGATTCTGATGTAACTGCAACACAAAGCATTTTAATGACTCTCTTACAGTGGAAATGAAGCAGTCAAGTTAGTATAATTCAGTACTGCCGCATCTTCTCCTCCTTCAGAGTCTCATCATCACCTCTCCAGTGCAGTTCCAGCGCTGGTTTCCAGTAGATGTTTCATCTCCAGCTGCTGCTGTTACTGTGTCTCCACACATAAGAACACATCTGATAACTGTGGAGACATGGCTGTGTTCTTCCTGAAAACTTTCTCTCTTATTGAATTGCTTTAGGTATTTACAGAGATATCCTCAGTCAAGTTTTCCCAGAGCACAGGGAGGAACTAGAGCTTTATCTGGCTATGATGGCAGACTTTAGCCACCGATACGAACACCACAGATCATACTCAGCTAAATCTGCTTCATTCATCTCTGTATTCAACACCATATTCGCTTGTCCTGTTACTGACTGAGAGCCTGTGCAGTTCACATGGACACTCTTCATCTTTTCGCATTGAAGCGACACTAATCCGCCCATAAATAAAATAAATTATTATTATTATTAATCCAGTCGCTGTCCATGGTGCTGAATCTGTAGATGCTCCATTAGATATAAGAGGTGTGATTAACCTCTTGTGAGGTGTGATATAAGATTTAATGGTGAAATCTTTTCAACAAATCAAGGACCCGCACGTGAAATCGCTCTGCCCTCAACACTACAAACCTGCGACGCGAGGAAAGCCTCCATTACTCGCCAACACTCTCCAGCTTTCTTTCATCTCACCCAGTGTCTATTTTGTTGATAATTTAATCAATGGACTTTCTGATGGGTTTTTGGTCGGTGTCCTTTCTTCTCTGTCTACTCTGTAAAAAAGAGATGTATTAAAAAAAAACACACACACAAAAAAAAAACATGTTGTGTCAGTTTTAACACATGTAGTGTGTGTGCTCAGGGACAACACATGTTGTCTAGATTTTAACACACATCCTGTGTCGTTTCTTAACACATCTCTGTGTTTATATATCGACTACACATTTTGTGTTTCCTGCAACTCAACTAATGTGTTATTCATCTTACAACATACTTAATGTGAGTTTTATGAGTATATGGATGATCTGCATTTATTAATTTTTGCTCTTAGTTATTACAGTCTCGTGAAACTGCATCATGTTATCCAGCAGTGCAGAATGATTTCATGGAATCAGCTCATGAATCTCAACAACAGTAAAAAACATATTAACAGGGCTCTCAAGTTTTACCAAAAGCTTGGAGTGAGATCACATGCGGTTAGGGGAGGAGCCCTAATGGAGCCCCACCCCCATATGTCCCCGCCCCCCAATTTTACCCATTGTTCATAATTAACCAGCCCAAATTGAAATTATAACAATTGGTAAATCTGATAAATGACAGAGCAATTAATCACATAAAATATACTCTTTAATGTTATATTTCAAAATTACAAATAAGTTATACAAAAATTACAAAAATATAACAAATTGCTCCAAACAGTTTGGAAAAACAAATCTTTTTGCATTTTGAATGTGTCTAGTCAAAATGGTATAATTATTTATTGTGTGGTGCATGGGACATTGTGAACAAATGACATATTAGAGTATTATTAAGGTGTGTGTGTGTGTGTGTGTACACAAGAGTACACACTCCAGCTTATGAAATGTGTTTTGTGTTTGAAAAATACAAATGCAATGGCAATGATTAATGTATGTTTTGACAGGATATAAAATATTACCCAGAGCACTCTGCTTAAAAGGGATAGTTCACTTTGAAATTAAATTTTGGTATGTTTTAGCTTACCTGAAGGGCATCCAAGATGTAGGTGTCTTTGTTTCCGCAGTAGTTTCAATTTTGATATTTTTAGGTCAAACCGTTCTTGTCTGTTAGTCATTTCATGCAGGTATATGGATACTGACTCAAAGAGCTTGCACAAAGTCCAAAATAAAACAGTTCCCCATCGTCCAAATTAAACAATTCCCCATCATAAGTACACATTGATGGCCTAAGACACGAAACGAGCGGTTTGTGTGAGAAAACGAACAGTATTTATATAGTTTTTAGCTCTTATAACACAGCCGCGTCCAAATGATCTGAGGGCTCGGCGGGTATAGATATACTAGATGTCGCCTTGGCTACTGCAGTTCATTGGAACGAAACCGTAGCCAAGGCGACATCTAGTATATCTATACCCGCCGAGCCCTCAGATCATTTGGACGCGGCTGTGTTATAAGAGCTAAAAACTATATAAATACTGTTCGTTTTCTCACACAAACCGCTCGTTTCGTGTCTTAGGCCATCAATGTGTACTTATGATGGGGAATTGTTTAATTTGGACGATGGGGAACTGTTTTATTTTGGACTTTGTGCAAGCTCTTTGAGTCAGTATCCATATACCTGCATGAAATGACTAACAGACAAGAACGGTTTGACCTAAAAATATCAAAATTGAAACTACTGCGGAAAAAAAGACACCTACATCTTGGATGCCCTTCAGGTAAGCTAAAACATACCAAAATTTAATTTCAAAGTGAACTATCCCTTTAATACATGTAGGCCTTAATGTAACTAGAAAGACTATTAATACAGTATAATATATAATTTAAAATAAAATAAAATAAACAAATTTAAATGTAGTTAAAATAAAATGAAGAAATACATCTTAATTCCTTCCCATATATCCACTAACATTCCCTTAGTTTCAGAAAACGTAAGCTAGTCAAACTGAGCCAAAGCTTCTGGCCTGGTTGCAGAGTAGTTGTAGAGTTTTTGACTGCATCAATAATAATGTAAACGATGGGCTATATATTAAATGTTCTAGCCTAAAAATGTTAGACAAGCTTTCTTCCAACTTACCTTCTCCATCACGAGTCACGACGTGTGTTCACGCAATGTTGTTGGTTACCTAGTAACGAACGTACGGTGGCCGAGAATGTTCCGTCAACTTCCGTGTGTTCGCGCATCTGTGTTGCCTTGTAACGAACGCAATCTGGCCGAGATACGTCACGTGCTGGCGGCAGGAGACTTCACTTTGTGTGCCTGCGTCTCGTATACAACGTTATATATAAAGCTCGCAGGACAACTTGGTTGGCATTGCTTTTTTAGCGTGAGAAATACACGGTGTGGCGTGTGAGCGTGTGAACTGGTTGAATTGCGTGTGTCTCACGCCCAATGCGTGAGACTTGAGAGCCCTGTATTAATATAAACAGATCAACTCTGAACATCACAAAAACAAACAAAACACACAGATTCTTCGCTTGGCTACGGTTTATTGTTTATTACTCACCAGATTGACTTTAGTTCTGTGTCTACAGAAGTTCTTGTTAAAAATTAACAGATGTTTAGGTGTTGATGCTTCATTTGAAGTCACCAGAATCGTGATTAGTGTCAGCTTTATTTGGGCCCTTGACTCTTTAACATTAGTTTTTCTCTGGTTACACTAACTGTGTGTTTATTTTGCACATTTGAAGCAGCAAGAATAAATAGCCATGTGATATGAAAAATATAATCATATGATAATATTATACAGTATTGTTTATCTCAGCAAGTGTGTAATGTCTGATTGGTGACATTTAAAAGGTTTTTATGATTGTGGTTGTACAGCGTGAGATCAGCAATGTTGCCGTTATCTGCACATTTATTTTTAAAGAGACGTTGTATACAGGATCTTAAAGTCTACACACTGTAAAAAGAGATATGTTAAATACAACAGAGTGTGTTGTTGGTACTTTGACACATGTTGTGTAGATTTTTTAACACAACCACGTTTTACCATTTCATGTAATTAAATTAATAAATTTCATTTAAAGGTACAGTATGTAACAGAGATACATATGACAGTTTATCTGTTCAATAAAACACATTACTCACCAGTCGAGTAATAAAAACACCATCATCTCTGCATCACTTTTACAACATTTCAGATCCTTCAGTTCTCTCCATCTCTGAAAATCAGAGCGGGTGTTGTTTTTTATTTTTTTATGATCTGTCTCGTTCTCTTAATTTTCTCCAGCAGACTCTCCTCTGATGGCCATTTGTTTAAAACAAGTTATACTCCGGAGATTGGAGAATTATCTGCTCCAGATAATGCCACTACCTAACCACTACCTTACTTCTGCCACTAACTAACCACTAACTAACACCTGCCACTAATTAACCACTTACTAACCTCTGCCAATAACTAACCTCTGCCACTAACTAAGCACTAACTAACCTCTGCCACTAACTAACATTTGCCACTAATTAGCCACTTACTAATATCTGCCACTAACTAACCACTACCTAACTTCTGCCACTAACTAACCACAAACTAACTTCTGCCAGTAACTAAACACTACCTAACCTCTGCCACTAATTAACACTTATTAACCTCTGCCACTAACTAATCTCTGCCACTAACTAACCACTAACTAACCTCTGCAACTACTAACCACTAACTAACCTCTGCCACTAACTAACCACTACTTAACTTCTGCCACTATCTAACCACTAACTAACCTCTGCCACTAACTAACCACTACCTAACTTCTGCCACTAACTAACCACTACTTAACTTCTGCCACTATCTAACCACTAACTAACCTCTGCCACTAACTAACCACTACCTAACTTCTGCCACTAACTAACCACTACTTAACTTCTGCCACTAACTAACCACTAACTAACCTCTGCCACTACTAACCACTAACTAACCACTACCTAACTTCTGCCACTAACTAACATCTGCCACTAACTAACCACTACTTAACTTCTGCCACTATCTAACCACTAACTAACCTCTGCCACTAATTAACCACTTATTAAAGGGAGACTCCACCGTTCTTTCATATTAAACTATGTTATTCCCTTAACTAAGACGAGTTGATACATACCTCTCTCGTCTCAGTGCGCTTTCTGTGCATTTGTAAATCGCTGCACACATCGTCATGTCTGCCGATCCAGAGACTGTTCACGTCACGTCTGCCGAGCCTGTGTCTTCGGACAAGATGTCCACCGCAGAGCCTGTGTCCCCTGACAAGATGGCCGCTGCCGAGCCTGTGTCTCCGGACAAGATGGCCACCGTCGAGCCTGTGTCCCCTGTCAAGATGGCCGCCGTCGAGCCTGTGTCTGAACCTGAGCCGGTGGTGTCTGTTCCTGAGCCGGAGCCGGTGGTGTCTGTTCCAGTTCCTGAGCCTGAGCCGGTGGTGTCTGTTCCAGTTCCTGAACCTGAGCCGGTGGTGTCTGTTCCTGAACCTGAGCCGGTGGTGTCTGTTCCTGAACCTGAGCCGGTGGTGTCTGTTCCTGAACCTGAGCCGGTGGTGTCTGTTCCTGAACCTCCGCCGTGGCCGCCCGAGGGGTCTTCTCTGCCGTGGCCGCCAGATGAACTGTCTGCTCTACCCTGGCTGCCCGATGGACTGACGTCTCCACCCTGGCCGCCTGAGGGGAGGTCTACGCCCTGGCCGCCTGAGGGAAACTCTCTGCCCTGGCCGCCCGATAGACTGACGTTTCTGCCCTGGCCGTCTGCACAGCCTGCTCCGCCCTGGCCGCCCGAGGATAAGTCTCCACCCTGGCCGCCCGATGGACTGTCATCTCCGCCCTGGCCACCCGATGGGCCGTCTGCTTCGCCTTGGCCGCCCAATGGACTGTCTGCTTCACCCTGGCTGCTGGCTAAGCCGTCACCCCCTGTTCCTGTTCCCCTTCATGGACCTGGCCCCCCATCCCTCCCCCTGATCCTCCACCATTCCACCTCCCTCCTGGACTCTTGTTTTGTTTTGTAGTGTTGTCTTGGAGCGTCTGGTAGTCTGGTTCCTGTTTATGTTTGGATTGCTCTATTGGATATTGACCTTTGCCTGGACTGTTTACGAGTACGGATTTCCCCAATAAATAATACTTACTGCAATTGGATCTACCTTTCTTCTGTTCTTTTGTGGATCGTGACACACATTTGTGAATCAGTTCCTGTGCATTTGTGAATCTCACGCATTTGTGGATTTTGAAACACTTCTAGCGTCGAAGTGCAGACAGATCCACACATAAGTGGACTCCACCCACCGTTTACTCAAGCCAATCAGATAACGGCCACGTCGAGCTGGCCAATCGTAGCACATTCTCGCTTCAACCAATCACGTTTGGCTTTACACTGGGCGATCTTGCTCTGTTCTCATTCATCATTCATCTGCATTTGCTCAAATAGGAAGTGTACGCGTAAAGGCCCATAAAATATGTTTAAAATTTGGATTTTGTTAGAATTACACCATTAGACTGCTTGTCAAGCCAAGCCACAATTTTTATGAGCCTTGAAAAAAGCCAGAGAAACAGCACTACATTTATGTTATGGCAACAACGCGTTATGGACGCGTCACGTTATTCAAGATAGAACAGAAAAGCATCAAGTAGCTGACTAATGAATGACTGGGTTCAACCCATAAATAGCTACACAAGTTTTTAATTAGCATTGCAAGATTTTTATTTGCAGCATCAACCCCAGTAGCCTTCTACACGCTGAGGCTCGTACCGTTCCATATTGGGTGGTCATTTGGGCTCATATTTGGTATTCTACATGACATTTATTTATGTCCTATTGCTATTTGTCACCACGAATGTGCTTTAAAAGGCAAAATCGTATGTTCTGTAATTACTTGCATCGTGTCTAACCCGTGCAAGGCTATCTACACTGGCCAAACCGAATGTGCAGAACATTTGTCCTAATTGCGTGAAGTAGCCGCTACATCAGAAGAAGTGTGGGCATCCGTTTACTATTAATGAATGCCCCACGTCCAGGACACTATCATGAAATATGATTTTTCAAGTAACTAGCATTAGTCAAGCAGGCTACGATCAGAGCCATTAAGAGTACGATTATGCAGACATGTCTGCAGCTAAGCAGACGTCACATAGGGAATATATGTTAACATTTCAAACATGCTAGTTTTACATTATTTGAAACTGCTACGGTTGAATAGATAGTGCCTATTTGCTTTTGACGCGCTGTGTCGAGCCTCTTGCCGGTGTATAGACTGTTCATGATGCTCGGGATGTCTGATTATCATAATTCCCTGAGTGTATCCTGATGGAAATATAAAGAGGCCTTAAACTCCAACAATCTTTTGAAAACAGTGTTTTTTACCACACAAACAGTTCAGCGCTACTACTGCTCCTTTCAAAGATGCCAGAATCAGTTCCCGCCCCGAGTGTAAAGCCAAACGTGATTGGTTGAAGCGAGAACGAGCTACGATTGGCTAGCTCGATGTGGCCGTTATCTGATTGGCTTGAGTAGGCGGTGGGTGGAGTCTACTTATGTGTGGATCTGTCTGCACTTCGATGCTAGAAGTGTTTCATAATCCACAAATGCGTGAGGGGATTCACAAATGCACAGGAACCGATTCACAAATGTGTGCAGCGATTTACAAATGCACAGAAAGCGGTTCACAAATAAATGTCAGGCAGAGTTGTGTTTGTAAAATTATAAAACATTAGTAAATATTTTATTTATTTGCTAATCTCATTTTATTTATTTGTGAATTTTATCATTTTTTGTGAAACTCTTTACATTTATTTGTGGATCTTAATCTATTTATTTGTGAATTCGATACATTTTTGTGAATCTCTTTACATTTATTTGTGAATATTAATCTATTTACTTGGAATATTGCAACAATAATACCCCCATAAATTACATCCAGTTTATTTTAGCAACACCATGCGCGAGCGTGAATATCTCGTGATATCCTGAGTCAGATCCACTGCGAGAAGAGAGATCTGTATTATCTGGAAAAAAGCTTGGTTGCTTCCCTTTCGGTTTTGTATATTTAACAAACTTCGAGAAGTACATTTGAAAATTCTTCATAATATGTATGTTACTTTATCAAAATTTATGGATATTGATGAAAATGTTACTTTTTGTTTGGATCAGCCAGAAAAAATTCTACATCTTTTCTTTGAATGTTATCATTCTAAAAAAAATTGGGATGATCTTTCTAGTCACTTTCAACAGAAGTCTGGTCATAATTGTGAGCTTATAAGATGTTATCATTTATTTTGATTTGAAAATTGCTTCTGTTAATTTTATGATGAATCTTATGATATTGTTAGGTAAATTTCATATTCATAAGAGTAAATTGAGTTATTCTAAACCATGGTTGAAGGTTTTTTTGAGTGAATTTGAATTGTATATTGAGTCTCTCAAATGTATTGATAACAAAAATGTAGTGATACAATTATATTTGCTAAAGAATTGATGTTAATTGAAAATTGATTTAATGTTGTTGTTTTCTTTAAGTAGTACCAATTATTGGTTTCTAGATTTGATCCCCTTTCACCTTTTTTTTCGCTTTGTTAAAATTTGTTTTAGATTATCTTTTTGGATGTCAGGTTATTGTGTTTTTTTATGTTTGTTATGTCTAATGTCTAATAAAAAAAAAATAAAATAAAAAAAAGTCCTGCACTGTTTTCACTCCTCCTCTCCTCACTGTAGTGTCTACTCTCGACTACACTTCAGGCGAAGCACGGCACATCTCAAACAAGCCTAGTCACATAGTCAGCCACACACACAACCCCAGTCATCACTCCCCATCGCTGTTTCTCACCACTCTGCTCAACAAATGTAGTGTGGTTAAAATCAATTTGATTTTTACTAGAGAAGAATGAAGTGTAATTGAGGAAATGTCCACTAGGGGGAAACCAAAGGCTGCATGCAGGAGCTGACACACTATGATTTGCGTCACAGTCAAGACAGCTGGCGCACCGACAACAACGAGTTCGTGTCGTCTCATTTATTTATGTCTCTTTTCCCCTTTTCCAGGTATAGACTATTTATAAATTCGTTCCTGTTGTGAGTTAAAACTATACAGTGGTTGTAAAGCTCATTATTTCTCCTGAACATATATGAACATGTGAGATTTGATGGTTTAATTATCGTGTGTTTGACATGCTAACCACGAGGAAACTGGGCTAAACTGAATGTATCTTATCCTTTATATACCATTTA
The DNA here is from genome assembly GCF_951802725.1 of Rutilus rutilus. Taxonomy (NCBI): domain Eukaryota; kingdom Metazoa; phylum Chordata; class Actinopteri; order Cypriniformes; family Leuciscidae; genus Rutilus; species Rutilus rutilus. Next base: position 9,255,910 of record NC_140209.1, on the reverse strand, counting down.
TTATCTGAAATGGTTAGGAGTAAATGTTATGTGGAATATAGTCTGTTATTTTTCTGTATTTCATGGTTAATCTGTCTATTGATAAGTGACTGCTGAGATAGTGTTTCATTTTATTATTAAAGAAGTTGTAGAAAAGTTGATACAGGACTAAATGTTGAAAATGCAGCTTTAGTGCTAATACATACAGTTATCAAAAAATGTGAAGTTATAAAAAATGTATTTAAATCACAGTTATGATGACTGTTGTGATACATTGTTATACATTGTTGATTCGTCCGCATATTAATATGAACTAATGTATTGATGAAAACATTCAATTCTCTTTTATGTTGTTTTGAAAAAGAAAGAATTGAGTCAGTCAATACAGCTGGCGCACCGACAACGAGTTCGTGCCGTCTCATTTATTTATGTCTCTTTTCCAGGGGTGCAACACAAACACTGTTATCTCTATAACACCTGTCTGTTTCATTCTGTGTTTGATAAAAAAATTAGATTTTTTTTTTTTTTTTTTGCTCAAACGTAAACATCAGTATACAAAGCATACAACTTAATATTACCCTTGCCAGGGGGATAGACATCACATACATTCAAACAAATTGTAAGTTATACAAATATTTCTAGTTTTCATAGCCTTTTTGTTCAATGAACCACTAATTAATTTTATATACAATAACATATCACAATAAAAATGTTTAAAGGCCGGTTTTTGTTTTATATATTTGCATTTGTGGATATAGAATTTAGCTTGCACAATTAATACGTTTATACTAAAGAACATATCTTCTTTACCTTGTTTTCAAAAAAAAAAAAAAACCCACTACAAAGTAAAGTCCTTGTAAAGTTCTTTCATAATAAAGCTGCAGAAGTCCTTCCAGAAGGTTGTGGAGTGTGTGCAGATCCAAAAAAGGTGCTGGGTGCCTCAGGGTGATTTCCGCAAAAAGAGCAGTTCACATCAATGTCCCTTTTGAATTTCGTCATATAGTGGTTAGCAGGGTAGTACTTATGAATAATTTTAAAATAAATTTCTTTGACCTGGTTTGTAACAAAAAACTTATTGGGAATTGTCAACTTTCTTTCTTCGAATTAATATAATTTACAAAAGAATTCCAGTAAACAACATGTGGAACAGATATCACTTCTTTCTGAAACAAAGACTGTACATATTTATTGTTATTTCTAGAAGAGGTCAGACAAATTTTACCTATATCTGAATCAATTGGATTGTAGAAAGGAACAGAGGAGAAATTAAAATCAACACTTCTAAATAGTATTTTGACACCAGAAGGTATCGCATCATATACTATTGCATATTCTTTCGGTGTGGCTGGAAACTTATAGGTGTTTAAGAATTCTGTATAAGACATAAGTTGTCCATCACTATTGAAGAGTTGAAGCACTAAAATAATCTGTTTCTCAATCCAGTTAGAAAAAAATAATGACTTATTCTTATACAAAATATCTCGGTTGTTCCATATAATATATTTATGGGGAGAAAAGTTGTGCTTATATATGAGGAACCATGCTAACAAAACTTGTTTGTGAAATAAAGAGAGCTTTTCCGGCATTTTGTCTACATTGTAATTGCAACCTAATATGAAACTCAAACCACCAAATCTAGAAAATATAGTTAGGAATAAAATTCCAAATGGAAACAGGATTTTTAAGAAAATGTTTGGCCCAGTTGATTTTAAAAGTATTGTTTAGAGTAGCAAAGTCTAACACATTTAGCCCACCATGGTCATAGTTATTCATTATGACATTTTTCCTGATATAATGTGTTCTATTCTTCCAAAGAAAGTTAAATAGCATACAATCGATATCCTTACAAGTTTTGTTGTCTACATGAACAGAAAGAGCTGCATAAGTTAGTCGAGACAAGCCTTCTGATAAATCTCTCTCTCTCTCTCTCTCTCTCTCTCTGTAAATTAGACGACGTGAAAGGGGATAAAATAATAAAAAATAAAATAATAATTTGTGTACCGGATGGGCCGGCCCACATTGGCCAGTGGCCCACTGGGAAAAGTCCCGGTGCTCCAGATGGCCAGTCCGCCCCTGCTTACCAACCAACAATACTGAAAGTGAAAGAATATTCTGCAGAATATGTAAATAGTTTGCCGACTTCAAAGAGCTTTACAATAAGCTTTGAGTGTACAAAAGTAAAATAAAATATTATTTTTTTATTAACACAGTTCATAAGTTAAATGAGATTTACACAAAATGTCTCCTAAATGTATTTAAAATAAGCAGCTCATATTCCTTCAAATCACATGACATAGGCTACTTGAAATACTAGATACGGGAAAGTCCAGAACACTAGGACACGGCCTCTTTTTATCCAGATATAAAACAAGTCATGTCTTTTCACAAACACAAGAGCTTCCCTGTCAGATGCACAGAAGAATAGTGCCTCAGATAGTGTAAGTATAAAAAACAAATGCTTTCTTAGTGGTAATCTTTTAAATTAAACAAACGTATTACTCTTCATTTAAAATAAAGCCTATTGTAGCTTTGCTAATCATCTCTTGCTTTTATAATATTGTTTGCTAGATGAGCAGAAGCTGAAATATTTTCAGATTTTCTGTTTTTTTTTTTTTTTTTTAAACACAGACTTTGCATTGTGAAAGATATGAAAAAGTGAATTTTCACAGTTTTAAAAATGGAGACATTAGGAAAACTGCTGTCATCAAGACTGATTTCCCTGTTTAAGAATGGACAATGGAGAAAAGATGATGTTTTTACGTTATTTGAAACCCTTGTGGAGCAATATAAAGGCAGGAATGAATATTTTCACACATGGATGATGAGTATCCTTCATAAAGTGGAGATTCATAAAATAAGTGCGTCGGATTTGAAAGAGAATTATAAGATGGTGGATCCTGTTGAGACCAGAATTAATGATATAGCCGAAAACAATAATGACAAAACACTGGATGAGATTATGGAGGAAATCTGTGGACAATCAGAAATGGATGAACAAACTATGGAAAAAGTGCATGATATTGTCCTCTCTGTGTCCAAATGTCTATCAGCTTCTACAGCTCCACATCTACAAGACATAAAGCAAAGTTTGTTCAAGCTCTGCAAAGCCGTGGAAAAGACAATGAAATATACACCTCGAGTGACTCAGATGGTGAGCTGGTGCATTCTTGTTCTTTCTGAATCAAGTCTGCTCGTTCAGGTTTTAACAGGAGAAGGAAAGTCGTGCATCGTGGCAATGTTTGCAGCACATCAGGTCATGATGGGAAAAACCCCTGATATCATCTCCAGTTCCCCTGTACTCGCTGAAAGAGATGCTAAACAATGGTTTCCATTTTATGAGGAACTAGATATAACCATTGATGTCAACACCAACAAATCTAAAGATGAAGACCTCAAGAAGTGCTATGAGTGTCAGGTGGTCTATGGTACAACTGACAGCTTTGCAGGTGATTTTCTGAGACAACGCTTCCACAGAAGAGATGTGAGACCTAAGAGAGAGTTTCAGTGTGTCATAGTGGATGAGGTGGACTCACTGATGTTGGACAAAGGTCTTGAAGTGGTCTACCTGAATAGTAACATGCCTCTCATGGAACCATTGAATGCAACACTGGCTGAAATTTGGTTGATCGTCAACCAGCTAAAGCATTTAGAGACTGGGGAGATTTTAGGGCCCATTCAGCTCTTCTCTGAGGTTCTGTCTGAAATCATGCATGAAAATAAAAACATTGATCAACTCAGGATTGTGCAGATGGCTGAGGATGCAGGAATTGTTTTAAAACAACTAGATAATGCAACTGTTTTGCAAATGGTGGCATTTTTAACCACGTTAGTGAGAAATTTCCCTCAGTATTTCTTCAAACTATACCAGAAAGAGCCTGATGGTACTTTACGGAAACAAAATGAAATCAGTTCTACAGGTACAAATAAAAAGCAAGAAATATCAATTGTTCTCCAGGGAAATGGAAAATGTCATGTTGTGCACTTTGATGAAGACTCACTAGTTAAGTCATTGGGTGAAATGATTAAAAATGGATCTGATACAAAAAAGGAACAAAATGAATCTTGTATTCCAGGCCTTCAAGATCTCATTAATGGTAAGATGAAAACTTGGATTGAAAATGCTCTGCTAGCCACCAAAATGACTCTGGGCCACGAATACATCCTTCATGGAAATGGAGTTGTTCCTGTTGATTACAAATGCACTGGTGTTGTGCAGAACAACACGAGATGGGGAGAAGGACTTCAGCAGTTCCTGGAGATGAAACACCAAACTAATCTGTCCAACATGAGTCTAATCACAAACTTCATGTCTAATGTTTGTTTATTCAAGAAATACTCAGACCAGATCTATGGGATCACAGGAACTTTGGGTGACCAAACAGAGCTTGATATGCTGAAGGAGCTCTACAACGGCATTAAGACCTGCAAGATTCCCTCATTTAGGCAAAGGAAACTCTATGAGCTTGAAGGCATGGTGATCCCTGAAGAGGACGAGTGGATTAGGACCGTCTGTAATGTTGTTAAGCATCAAGTGTCCTCCACAGTCTATCGAGGTCCACGAGCAGCTCTCGTCATCTGTGAAACAATCAATCGTGCAGAAATGTTGCATAGGGCCCTCGCAAAGACCATCACAAAAGACAAACTAAACCTCTATGTGAATGACAATATGGATAACTCTACAATAATAAATTCAACAGTTAAAGCAGGAGTCATCATCATTGCAACTAATCTAGCAGGTCGAGGAACAGACCTAAAGGTCTGTGAAAGTGTAAATGAGGCAGGAGGATTGTTTGTGGTGCAAACCTTCTTACCTCTGAATGTCCGTGTTGAACAGCAAGCCTTCGGACGAACGGCTCGCCAAGGAAGTCCAGGATCTGCTCAACTCATTGTGTGCACCAGTCACCTCTCTGACTCTGTTAAACAAGTGATGACCTTAACCACGAAATCATTCTCATCACAAGATCTGGAAGAGGCAAAAGAAGCCAGGAACATTATGGTGAAAATCAGACTCTCATGGTTCCTTGAAAAAGACATTCCAGAAATCACAAATAATGAAAAGCTTTTTTCTGTTTACCTTGATGTTTTGGACAACATTTATGAAGATGATGTTTTTTCAGACCAGCGAGATGTATTTGTGTCCTGTCTTCATGAGTGTTGGGGTTTGTGGTTCTTGATGTACTTCAATGTGGAAACATCCATTGAGACGCTAAAGAAACAGCTGGAAAAGGACTTGTCAAATGCAAAGCAGAAACTTTTAAGTAAACAGTCTCCATCCACTATGGTCTACTATTACATCAGGTCTGGAGACAATCTTCGTGAGAAGGGATGCCTTGCAGAGAGCATTGAGATGTACACCAAAGCTTTGGAGGACGGTGTTTGCTGGGAGTATATTCCTCTCTGTAATCGTGCACTGGCCACAGTTATGAAGAAAGATGGTGGTTATATTGCTAAAGCACTACCTGACCTTGTTATGGCTGAAAAGGCTATAGATTCACACAAGTCACAACTGGAACGGATTCTGACTTGTGTAAAGCCACGGAGTGAAGATAAGACTTTGCTTGCCGAACAGTTTCGAGTGAAGATGATCATTGCAGACCTTCTCAAGATGAACATTCAAGATGCTGTAATGGAGTTGAAGAAGACTGAAAGCACAGGAGATGTGAGCCAGACTGGAAAACATCATTTACTTTGGCCCATAGACTTTTTAATGAGGCTTCTAAGCAGTATGGAAGGTGAGAACCTGACTGAAAGATATATATGTATACACATTGTTATATTATATAAATTGTTAATGGATTTGCCACAGTCACTTTTGACCTTACACTTGGTGACTTCATGCGTTTTGGATGGCTATCCAATCGTGAAAAGCCAAACATTTTTATGATAAATTTAAATCTGATCACTCAGACCATTTCAGGAGGAGGTCTGAAACGCGTTTCATTCAGAAGTGGACATGTGTAAAAGCATCTGACTGTTTAAACCACATATGTAAATATTACTCCTCTCAAAATGGTTAAAAAAAAAAATGATTGTGAGAACGTTTTAAACCAGCTTCCAGCAGCCAGATTCCCGCAGATATGTAACGCTACAGATGAGGAGAATATCTTCACCAAGTCGTTGTGCAAACTGCCACAAAATTAACCTGAAAGTGTGCTCAACACACTCATTTATACGTGGTCAAGCGTAAATTTACTGGTTTCAACATGCTTGGAGGTGTAAATATTACTCAAAATGGTGAAAATCACCTGATAACACGTGGTTTTTACTCCTATCCTCGCGACCCCCACTCTGCATGTTTTGCATGTCTCTCTTATTTAACACACCTGATTCAAAACATTAGCTCGTGAGAAGAGAGCTCCATGAATGAACTGTGTTGTGATTGACAGCATCCCTACACAGTGTTCATTGCTCCCTACTCCCTGAGCACGGGAAATCTGTTGAAGGCTTCACCTCGGAACACTCATTCACAGATTTGCGCTGCGCCACGGCCTGCAGCATCTTTACACACACACGCACAGACCAAACTTACTAGAGAAGTTTGAGTTAATATACCTCTGTAAATAAATACAATTTAAATTCACATTTCGTACACTTACATATACGCTCCCTTCGAACTGGAATCATGGCGGAGTATCCTGTGAAGTTCACTTCGCAGGGAACTTACGGTCCAAATAGAACAAACTTCTGTGATAAGTGATAAGAGATACGTACAAAATGTGCAGGATTAATAACCACTGAAATAGGCTATAGTTTGTGTTTTGGCGTCAAAAAAAAGATTAATCATTTTATTATTCAATTTTTAAATTCGCCGTTAAACTGTTGACTATAAAGGGAGGCAAGGAAACTTATTCCAAGAAACGGATCACCATTGCAGTGACTGGATTGGATATGCTAAATTGGCTGTGAGTGTATGTCCCAACACTGGAGTTGCACAAATTAGTAAGCTTTCAGTGTTGGGTTGCGTCCGGATGGGCATCTGGTGAAAAAACCTGTGTGAAGTCCAATGTGCAGATTCTGCTGTGGTGAAAGCCAAAAGGAGATGGATAAATTAATCTTGTGTTGATTAAAAAAACAAATAACCCTCAGAAATCACAACCTGGTATAAAATATATTAGGATTCCAGACCAAAAAATAAATAATATCATTTGCGAAGCAGTTGAACAAAAAAAGCCACATGAGAATTGACGTTTTATTTATTTTGTAAACATAATTTAAGGAAATTAAACAGCTTCTTCAGCTTGAGAACAACAGTCACAAAGAACTGGGCTGAGTTTCCCGATAACGTTGTCTCTTAGCGCGCTACGAAGACTCTTAAGGTATAACTTAACTGAAGGTATACCATTTCTAGGTGTGTTCCCCGAACTATACCTTAGGAAGCCGCTTAAGATATACCTTCTTACGTGCGACGTTAACCGGCGCTGTCCGCGGCGATGATGCTGAGTGTCGATGGCTCGAGAATCAATTATTCTCTCGTGCAGGGGCTGTTTATGTGAGAAAGCGGTGTTTTTTTATAAAATAAGCACTTCAGAAATAGTTTAAATTGCATTCATTAGGACTCATGGGATATTTAAAAAAATAATCCAAACTATACTAGCCTATAATAGCCTAGCCTACATATTTTAAAATTGTAGGCTATCATATATTGCTGCCATAATAACCATTTAAATTTTTTATGTGCTTTCTTCTCTTTCCCATTTTTGTTTGCTGAGGTGGAGCTGCGATGAAATATTGTTCTTATAAATACTTTCCAGCATTTCAGTAAATAAAAGTGTACGTCACGTACGGTGCTCGGCAGTGGATTTAAACAGTGGATTTTGAATCTCTTTTTGTAAACTCGGAGATGTGGATTCAGACGGCAATTAAATTAGGCTACCACACGACCTGTTTGTCAAAAAACAGTAGGTACTAATATGACCAGGGATTTTTACGCGGGTTGGGTGAGAAAAAACACTGATTCGGACGGCACTAAAATCACAGACTTACCCCTGTAAATGTTTAAAATACTGTACGAGCCCATGAGAAACAATATTAGCGTCCGAATAGGACTTAACTGACAGTAGCCTATTTCACTGACTCTTTAATTAAAATACATTTATAAAATTGTATTATATAATAATATAATTAAAATTCTAACAACAATCATTGTAATGACAATTTTATTCTTTGCATGAAAACACTTGAATTAGCCTACTGAACACTGTCTGTGTGTATTAAAACTTCAGAATTATATTCGTATAGATGGTCAACAGTGTTAAAGGGTTAGTTCACCCAAAAATGAAAATTCTGTCATCATTTACTCACCCTCAAGTTGTTTCAAACCTCTATGAATTTGTTTTTTCTGCTGAACACAAAAGAAGATATTTTGAAAAATGTCGGTAACCAAACAGTTGATGGACCCCATTGACTTCAATAGTAGGAAAAAAAATACTATGGAAGTCAATGGGGTCCATCAACTATCAGGTTACCGACATTTTTCAAAATATCTTCTTTTGTGTTCAGCAGAAAAAAAACAAATTCATACAGGTTTTAAACAACTTGAGGGTGAGTAAATGATGACAGAATTTTCATTTTTAGGTGAACTATCCCTTTAAGAAGGTTTCGGGAAACCCAGCCCTGTTCTTTACACAGAATCGGTGTCAATTATTTCAGCATCACTGGCTACGTTTACATGCAAACAAATTATCTGTTAGTAATCAGATTGACGGCTAAATCGCTCTCGAAAGCCTTCATGTAAACGCCTTAATCGAGCCGATTGAGCTCAATTTGTTTCAATCATGAAAGAACATTAATTAAACAGGATGTGACAATGACAGTAGAATTACACTCATTGATGCTGCTACGCGGGATGCAGCATGACATGACACAACAAATCCCTGATAGTAAATGGATTTTATTTATGACAGTCCTACTTTTGACATGAAGAACACAGATTAGCTTAAAGCTGTTGCAGCTCAGAAATGAAAATAGAATGATTAGAATATTTAAATTATTTTAAATGAGTAGGCCTATTGTAACATAGGCCACTTGCTATGATAAACAGTTTACTCGTCACAGAAAAAGCCCATAAAAAGGCATTACATGTACATTTATATTCTCAGCTATGATGATCTCAACAAAAAAATATCACTCGCAAATTAATATTTTTGGTTGCAAATGCAACCACTATAGCTCCACAGTCTGGAGCCCTGTATAAGATAATTAATTGCAATAGAAAATATAGACAAATTAAAAAAAGTAACTTATATTGCATATTATTTACTATCATATTCTTTGATTTTGCTTTACATCAAATGCAGGTGATGAAAATCAAACAGAAGACATTTTTCAAAGGTAAGCTTGTCTTGACTTAATCAGTTTATTGATGGTATTAGAAGTGCAGCAATATTTTAAGTCACATCAAGGCAAATATTGAGTGGTTGAATACTAGTACGAGTTATTTTATAGTGGTTAGTTATTCAATGTACGTTAACAGAATGTGTTCTCTTTTTATGACCAATAAGACTAAAGCAATCAAATACTCTTTAATCCTGATAAAAGGTTTGATATTTCAGGGCACTTGAATTGAAAAGAAGCATTGAAGAACTCAAATCAGAATTTAACAGAAATCATCAAACTCTGACAAAGCAAATAAAGGATCTGAACGACATCACAGATAACCTGGAGTCCATGCACAAGAACACTATGAAGGGCAGATTGGTAGGATCATCCATAGGAGCCGCGGGAGGAGTCTCAGCACTAGTGGGTCTGGCGTTGGCCCCGTTCACATTTGGTGCTTCTTTGGCTCTTTCTGCTGCTGGAGCTGTGGCTGGAGTAGCTGGAGGAGTCACGAGTGGAGCATCTAACATTACTAACGCGATCAAGCAGAAAACCCTATGCGGGACTATTGAGAAGATCATCAATGATTTCCAGAGCACAATCTTCCCAATGATTGATCTTCTGGGTAAAATTTGTAACATCACAGAGAAAAGGGAATTTCCAAAGGAGACATTAAAGCAGCATGAGTTTCAGAGAGCAGCAAGAGGTGCTGGAGACATATCATCACATATTGCACATCTAGCTAATACGGCTAAAATTAGGGAAATGTGTGCAGAGGCTGCAGAAGAAATGCGTGTGAAAGGTGTCAGTGCTACACGTGGGACTACTCAGACTGCCAAAGCTGTGCGTGGGACTGCACAAACTGCCAAATCTTTCCTTAAGGCAGCAGCGTTCACTGGCACACTCTCAGTTGTGCCTCTTGCTTTTGATGTTTACAGTATTGTTCAAGATTCAAAAGAGCTCTCAGAAATGAATCAACCAGCACACAAGAGAAATGCAGAAGAAATCAAATCAGAAACGCTGAAATATATCCTTCAGGTGAAAGAAACAGCTGCTCAGTTTAAGATTATTGTGGATATAATTAAACATACCATAGACACTTTTAAGAGTATTTAACAACCGTTGGTGTGTGAATGAGTGAGTGAATGGGTGAATGTGAGGCTATATGTAAAGCACTTTGGTGGTCTGTGAAAGCACTATATAAATGCAGTTTACAATTTACCATAGACACGTTTAAGAGTATTTAACAAAAGCTGCAAAACAACTCTTCCTCTCAGACCCAGCAAAGCAAATGATCAAAAATGTAAATAAAGATGAAAACATTGATTATTTTTATTAAATTAGCGTGTTCTTGTGTTTCTGATTGTTTCCCAAGTTGTGTTGAATTTTGGCCTGAAATTAGTTATTTTTTTATATTCTTGACAGGAGATAAGTTGACAAACGTTTCGGCTCAAATTTTAGAGTGCCGACCTTCTTTGCATTTTTGATTTGATCGCTGGGAGAGTGCTTAAATGATCTCGCTCGCCTCAATTAATATGAATGTTTAGTTTGTAAGCTTTCAAATGATACCTAATTTGTGATAATTACTAAAATGTGTGATATGAAGAAAAAGGCAATAAAAAAAAGAGTGCCAAGTGTCCTGACGGTGACAGTTAATTAAACCTGTTTTTTCCTTTTGGATTTCTGTGGTGAATATTTGCGCGTCATTGCAGACTGTAAGTCATTATCTTACATTTATTTTGTCTAATAATCATTGTTTGATATTCTGTTTAATGCATCAAACAAGAAATTTCTTCAGTTATAAAAGAACAGCTGCTATATTATGCATGTATCACAAGTTGTGATGTCTCTCACGTTCAATCACGTGATGTGATAATGACGCAGCATTTTTATTGTAAGAGTTGTAACAGAAACTAATTGAGTTTGTTTGTTTTATTATAGAACCACACACACGTTTATCTACATTTGTCCAGCTGACCATATCACACAAACCCATCACACAAACACACACTGAACGTCACAGCACACGAAGCTACAGGCCCTTTTGAGCATCATCATATTAACCCTATCAGGACCAGACGGCATCGCGTCTGAGGACCGACGTTTCTGCACCATTCTTCCATTAAGTGGACTTCCTCTGGAATACTTGGGACTTCTTAAAACTGAGTACACTTACTTATTACCACCACTTTGTTGCCCTCTCTTAATATAATTGTATCTTTTGACTATAACCACATTGTTTTTATTGTTTGTTTATTTTACATAGGCCTACGCTGTTTATTGTGATATTTACATTTTGTTGACATTGTGAGAAAATGTATCAATCAATACAGTGAGTGAATTTGATCTTTGACTCTGGTTTCTTTACTCCTCTCCTAGTTACTGGACATTAATTGTGTATTAATACTCTATGGTGATTTAGAACCGTAATAGCAATCAGTGCATTCTACAGCCTTCAATACACTACCAACAAGCTATGATAAAAATAAAAACAGTTTTGGAAAGGGCTTGATACCAGCTTCCATATGATATCAAATAGGTAACCTGTAAAAATACCTGTAATAGGTAAAATTTCACCATGTGGTGGGTTTTCCCAGATCGCATCACATATAAAAAAAAGGACCAAGGCATTAATCTGTTAACTGTTACTGGCCCACTTGCCACTGCATGTTTAAAACAATTACTTAATCTGGCCTAATGTTGACAAATTATATATAATTTGAAAGCTAACAAACTCAAGATTCAGCCTGTGAAAACTGAACTTGTCCGAACTTGAAATCGGACCTTGCGTTACCATTAAAATTGAACTTTAACCCCTTAACTCTCACCCTCCTTTTTGAGAATGGACATTAAAATGCACCATTCAAACTGAAATGGTTGTAATTTAAGAATGTTTTCGGCTAAAGACCTAAGTTTGGTCTTGTTTTAAAGAAAACACTCAGCAGATTATTGCTGAAGTGAAAGCACTTAAAAAAAAGAAAGTATGAAAAAGTTATGGAAGTTTAAATTGACAGTAAATCATGTACTGTACTTAATATTCTTTTATATAAAATATATATTTTACAAAATATTTTCTACTCTAAAATTAATATAAAATCAAAGCCATATATCCAACCAAGTTGTGTTCCAAATTTGAAGTTGATATCACAAAACTTGAAGTTCCCATGAGATTTTGTTTAGGCGTAATAACAAAAATAGAAACTAGGTGACATACATTCCATTGAATTTAATTGTATGCATTCTGCTGTTACAAATTAATACATTTCTGTCCAAATATCACTTCTGTCACAAAATATCGAACCTTGAGACTCAGACCTTTCTGACAATATTTTGTCAAGATTAGAAAAGGTTTTGATCATAAATTATGGGGGAGGAGCCAGATTAAAGAATTTAGAGTGCCGTTTCTATGGTAACGCAACATCCAATTTCAAAACGGTATTCAAAGAATTAATTCTGAGTTTGTAAGCTTTAAAATGATATCAAATTTTTGATAACTACTAAAATGTGATGTAACTAGATGTACCGCATCGCGGTACAAAATATGACCGCCACTCAGGCCTGCACTGGCTTTCCACAAAAATAAATGACGTGGAGTAATTTGGCTGTATTGCGTGTTTATGTATATACCTAAAAAAAGTAATAGTATGTGCATGCCTGTCTCTCTGTGTGTGTGTGTGTGTGTGTGTGTGTGTGTGTGTGTGTGTGTGTGTGTATGTGTGTGTGTTTGTGTATGTGTGTGTGTGTGTGTGTGTGTGTGTGCGTGTATGTATGTGTGCGTACATGTGTGCGCGTGTGTGTTTGTGTGTCTGTGCATGTGGATTTGTATGTGTGTGTATGGGTGTGTGTCTGTGCGTGTGGATGTCAGTGTGTGTGCATGCTTGCGTTTGTTTGTATTCCTGCATGTGTGTGTGACAGTATCATCCTAAACCAGCAACCCTTCGCTCAACAGCACCATCTACAGGCCGATGAGTGTACAGTCACTAAATGTGCACATAAATGAATAAGTGGCCCAAACAAAAAGTCTAGTGGGGCTACATGCCCCCCAAATTTCATGTTCCCCGGTGTTTCGGTGTCCCTGGTATCGTTGCCGAAAAATTTATGGGGGCCCCAGCGCAGGGGGGGGGGGGGAAGTGGCCCCTGGGGACCAAACGAAAATTTTCCGTAACAGTCTACTAGACCAACATACCATAAGAATTTCTTCATCCTCGGTGCCACGATTCAGGTAGTTATTTAGGAAAAACTGCATTTTTTGGGGTTTGGGGGGGCCCAGCGTGGGGGGGGAGTGGCCCCCGGGGACCAAACGAAATTTTTCCTTAGAAGTGTAGTGGGGCTACATGCCCACCAAATTTCATGTTCCCCGGTGCTTCGGTGTCCCTGGTATTGTTGACGAAAAATTTACGGGGGCCCCAGCGCAGGGGGGGGAGTGGCCCCCGGGGACCAAACGAAATTTTTCCGTAAAAGTCTAGTAGACCAACATACCATAAAAATTTCTTCATCCTCGGTGCCACGGTTCAGGTAGTTATTTAGGAAAAACTGCATTTTTTTGGGTTTGGGGGGGCCCAGCGCGGGGGGGGAGTGGCCCCTGGGGACCAAACGAAATTTTTCCGTAGAAGTCTAGTGGGGCTACATGCCCACCAAATTTCATGTTCCCCGGTGTTTCGGTGTCCCTGGTATCGTTGACAAAAAATTTACGGGGGCCCCAGCGCGGGGGGGGGGAAGTGGCCCCCGGGGACCAAACGAAATTTTTCCGTAAAAGTCTAGTAGACCAACATACCATAAAAATTTCTTCATCCTCGGTGCCACGGTTCAGGTAGTTATTTAGGAAAAACTGCATTTTTTGGGGTTTGGGGGGGCCCAGCGTGGGGGGGGAGTGGCCCCCGGGGACCAAACGAAATTTTTCCTTAGAAGTCTAGTGGGGCTACATGCCCACCAAATTTCATGTTCCCCGGTGCTTCGGTGTCCCTGGTATCGTTGACGAAAAATTTACGGGGGCCCCAGCGCGGGGGGGGGGGGGGGGGGGAGTGGCCCCCGGGGACCAAACGAAATTTTTCCGTAAAAGTCTAGTAGACCAACATACCATAAAAATGTCTTCATCCTCGGTGCCACGGTTCAGGTAGTTATTTAGGAAAAACTGCATTTTTTGGGGTTTGGGGGGGGTCCAGCGCGGGGGGGGAGTGACCCCCGGGGACCAAACGAAATTTTTCCTTAGAAGTCTAGTGGGGCTACATGCCCACCAAATTTCATGTTCCCCGGTGCTTCGGTGTCCCTGGTATCGTTGACGAAAAATTCAGTAAGGTGACGAAAAAAAAAAAAACTTTGACAATCCCTATATGACCGCTTTCGCTCATACAGAGTTTTATATGCTTTCAAAGAAGGACTTCGGCGGAGGCAACCGTCCTCCGCTGCACGTCGGACTGTTCACGCCTCGCCGTTGTCTATTAATATCTGACAATGGACACCTCATCAGTCATTAACCCTTACTCGTTATATTTTTGCTCCGCTTTGATTGTTTTTCATACGGGGAAATGGCTGCAAAGCACGGCTGGATGGATTGTTGTTTAACAGAGCCGCTCCCGCTAGCGATGCTAACAGGCGACGTAATGGTCTTTCTTGGCTGTGTGTGTGGTGTCGTGCTAGCTTGAGCCCGCAGAGTCACACTCTCAGAGTAATTACTGGGGTGGTGCCGTCTCAGGTGGTGGAAAAGATTTGTTGTGTTCCCCGTCCTGGCTGGTACCAACCGCCGGCATATTTTGCAGACTGGCTTCGCCTGCTCCTGGTCGCTTTTGCCATATCCAAACCACGTCCACACAATTGACGTCGTGTTACCTTTTTTTTTCAACAATGTCTTCGGTCTTGAGTGATGTAGTCATGTCGCCTTCACGTTCGGCATTATTTTCGCTGTCCTCGACTTCAGTTTCGCAATTTTTTTCTCCTTTTTCCAACTTTTTTCCCTCTCCCTCTCTCTCACTCTCCTTCTGGTTACTGTAGCCACACTGCTGATACTGTTGTTGTTGCGCTTACTTTTTCATGTGATATCGAATAACATGTCCCAAGCATATTATCGAAATCGTTCAAAATTTGATCGCGATTCCGTATCGAGATCGAATTATTGCCCAGCCCTACTGAATAATTTATCACAAAAAACTTGAAGCAAATCATGTGACCAGCATACTCAAGACAGACCAAGCTGTGATAAATGATAAAAGGATTTGATGAAAAAATCGTTCTTATGCCCCAACAAAGACAATAAAAACTATGTGACTCCCAGGTCACGTTGCCTGTTTTAGGGTTAAAGTTGGAGGGAGCTTGTTACCAGACACAAACAAACCAGTGGCCCATTTGTGCTCAGAGACTGCACCATGTAGAATGTGCTATTTCAACGATTCTGCACGTCTTTTTGGAGTCTTTTAATGGGCTGACCGAGCTGTATCTAGATATCCTGTTTAAAATGGCCGACTATTTTGAGCCCGACTCCTACGGCTTCAGCAATGCTGTGCTGTGATACCAGACCCTCTGTGACAGCGTATGTGCCACACACCGAAGACTAGAAACTCCGGCCTCCTCCATCCCATTGATCATGTTTCTGCCATTGTCCCACAACAAAACATGTACAGAACTTTCGTGAATTACCAAGTCTGACCCGTGTGTGAGCCTCGGAATTGCTTTGCATGGAGCATGATTTGTTGTAGATTGAAATCCCCATCTATCCATTGTGCCGTTAAGCTAATGAGAGACAATGGACTTACCTCTTATTTACGCGTCTGTGGCGCATTACGGCTCCAAAAAGGTTTTGTTCCGTCCTCCACGCGGTGCCAACTCACACCTGGAGCATTTCAAAAGCGAAGCGACTGGATGCGCGAGATCACATTACTTGCCTGTCTGACGTGTTTTTTCTTGATTTTTGGGTTTCTACTGAGAATATATTTTTGTGCAATACAATTGGGAGTCTGCACAGGGAGTTTATTTTGAAATTGACAGGATTTTTTTACTTTTATTTTGTATTTACGGTGCGGCTTGGAAGCGTCCGTCAAAAATAGACTCGGCACCTATCTTTAGCGTGCCACAGAAGTAAGCGGTGTAAATAAAGAGTTACACTACAATTGCAAATGTCAGTGGTAAAGCTAGTTGCTTTTATGTCATGCTAGCAGGGCTGGACTGGTAATCTGGCATACCGAGCAAATGCCCGGTGGGCCGACGTGCTTTTGGGCCGATACATCTCATACTTTTTTTTTTTTTTTTTACGCCCGATAAAACTCGTACATCGGCGGCCCATTCGTTTTGTTTTGTTTAATTGACGGCGCTGGGTTAGTGCCGGTGTAATGCATTGGTCAAAAAAAAAAGTAAGCGTTGGTTTTTTTTCCACTGACAGACCGGCCCATGAAACGCGTAGATCAGCGGCCCATTGGTTGTTTTGTTGATTGACACTGGGCTGGCCCAATCACATCTTTAAACACCTCCCCCCCCCTCTGGGCTCTGAGCGAGCGTGCAGTGTCAAGTGTGTATCTGTCAAAATAGTCTGAGAGATGGAGAGGAAATGCAAGGAATGTGCAGAGAAATAGCGCGAAAAATAGATACAGACCCTTCAAGCAGACGCTGTAAAATGTGTCAAGATATATATGTTTTCTGCAGCAGCAGGACCTTCATCAGCTCCAGTGGCTGATGAGGAGGACAGTGAGGAGGATCAGGAGAGAGATGAGAAAGTGTAGAGCCTGCGGTAAGCAGAACTACTTTCAAAACACTTTGGCTATGAGTGTAGGAACCCATTACCCAGTTACAGATTTTTTCCACATCTGTATAGTTGACGATTACAGAAATTTACTAGAAGTTTAATGAGACGCGGTTTTATCCATGTTTTCCGCCAAAATAAAAGCTTGATGCAGTTTCCGTCAAAATAAAAGATCATGTGCTTATCTCTTTCAAGTATAGAAATTAGTACAAAACTAATTATGAAAGTTTTCTTTATTTTTCAGTGTATTTGTTTTAAAATATATGGCTATTATTAGGCTACTGTCATGAGATTAATATTATAACTATTATTATGTAGTAGTGTAATATAGACAGACACTGTTACTAAAAGAGGTTTGATTTTTTCTTTGTTATATTTTCACACTGAAAATGGAGCTTTTAATTTTGAACCCTCAAACTGCACCCGATTGATGAATTTAACATTAAAATACACAAAATTTTCTTTGGGGGACCATGCCCCAAAACCCCCCCTAGAAGGACTGAGGTCAACCCACCACACTTTTACCAAAATTACTGTGAGAAACACTGGTATTGCTATGCCAATGCAGCTTATAGCTTGTTTTTTGGATTCATCACTGTGGAGTATAGTTCAATTGTATTAATAAATTACAATTTTGTACTTATTTCATCTGTTAACTCTCACTCGTTTATACTCACTCATTACATGGCATTAGTGGTTTTAAATAATAGGAGTTGAACAAAAACATATTCAAAGGCGTTCAAAGATGGGTGGTGTTTATGATCATATGTAGTGGGCCAGTCTGGGCCAAAATGCCAGGGCCAATTTTCTGTCCCAGTCCAGCCCTGCATGCTAGTGATGTGCTTTTTCACGGTGTTGTGTATCTGTGGTAATACAACCTCTGTGACATACCGGCGACTGGGAATCTCGTACTTCGGCTCCAAGACATTAACAAGGTGACTAAAACCCACATTATCAACAACTGACAGTGGTTGATCTTCAAGAATAATGAATTGGGTAAGCACCTCTGTTATTTGTATAGCTCTTCGGGTATCTCTTGACATTTTCTCTTGTCTTGCAATGGTTTACTGCAGCGTTTCTTGCCGAGTGCTACTTCTTGCTCAAATTCTCCATGCTCACTTTTGTGTTTTAATTTTTAGATGTCTTTATCAAGTTACTTGTATTATATGTACTGGATTTTGCACCTGCTATTGATATGAATGCAGAACAAAGCGTGCAGCTTGCCATATGTGGATTGTCATCATTCATTTTGAAATATTTTCACACTGCTTAGTTTGACAATGTGTCTGCTGCAGCCAGTGTCTCTGTGCACTGGAAAGTTCTGTCAGTTACGTCACGTGAGGTATCGGTTTTTGGTATCGGAGTATTTTTACTAGTATAAGTACTTGAGCTCGGTATAAGTGCATCCCTATCATGCTGTTCAACTGATTTTATATTTTGGACTTTTAATACAGAGCAGCTTATTTACATCAGTAAATCACCAGATGATTTTATTTAAAGTGACTTGCAGTGAATTGAAGCTGAATGTTTGATCAGTATGTTTGCTGAATGGGAATCGAACCTGTGACTCTCAGCAGATGTGCAGCTCCATACGATGTGAACACAGTTTAAATATTGCGATGAATCTCTTGCAGGACGATGAACAGGCAGACGTCAGGAGTCACAGAAGATGATCAGCTGAAGAAACAGAGGAGAGAACAGAATATCAACATGTCCAGCCCTGACTGCACAGGTGATGAACACAGACAAATCTAAACATTCACCTCATCTGATCAATCTGACATTAATGGTTAATCAATTAATTCCATCAATTCGATATTCGAATATGCATTCGAACATGACGTGGAATATCCGAAATCGAACTATAAATAAACTCTCAGATTTTTAAAGTGCCATGTTTTGCGCATTTTTACAGTCTATGATTAGACAGTGCTTTTTATTTTATTGTTTGCCATCTCATCCAGTAGCGGCCGCTCTAAACGCATTGTAGCGTAGGCCCATGACCAAATCAAGCGAACAATAGTCAGCTTGTTTTTGAAAATGTAAGATAACGACAAGACTAAAGAGACAGCGCTGTAGACTGCACTGTAATTCCTGCCTATTACACACACACACACACACACACACACACACACGACCCACAGAAAAGACGCGTGTCAGTATCGAGTTCTCTTTCGGGCTTGAACAAACCATAACATACAAATTATGCCAAATGTCCGTTTTGTCGAGTGTCCTCATAAGAGCAGTCTTAAATGATTTAAATAAACGTAGAGATTTGTGAGAAAATGGGCCGCGTGTCAGATCGCGTCTCTGTCCGCAGCGGCTGGTCGTAAAGTGTCATTAATGTTAATCAAAGAACAAAGGTAAAAGAGTAAATCTCCGCTATCTTTTAACACATCACCGGCGAATGGCTTTTTCATGCAAAAGAAAAAATCTTCATGAAGCGCAGTGAAATTAAGGCTACGTTTACACGGAAACGATCTGAAGAGAAAACGCAAAAGTGATCACTTTTTATTCTGCGTTTAGACGAGCGTTATGGGGGGGGGGGAATCTGCGTGCATACGGTGACGCAAAAGTGTGTGAAATTCAATGTAGTATGCACTCCAGGCAGCTAGGTGGCAATGTGAAGCACTGATCGGTGCCTTCACTGTCTAGCAGACTTTTGCGTTTTTACCGTTTAGACGGAAACGCGACGGTGGAGCGTTTTTAAGATTTCCACTCTGGAGGGTGGTTTCACTTTTTTGTGTTTTTAAGCCCCAAAAACGCCGTCGCCGTCTAAACGAAAGGCACATCTGATAAAATATTTTTACGTTTTCACCCGGGAGCGTTCTCGTGTAAACAGGGCCTCAGCGACCATGTGGCGTTTCCTGATGGATCGAGGTTGTTCGTTAACTTTATTTTACATTTTTCTCTTAGATATTTGAATATATTTGAATACATTGCTTGATATTCAATATCCGTTCGAATTTGTTTTTTATCAAAAGTGACAGCCCTAATGTGAACCAGTCCAAGGCAGAATTTGATAGTCTTATATCACAGTCGAGGTGGTTGAGGAGGATGTTGTGGTCAACAGTGTCAAAAGCTGCAGTTAAGTCAAGAAGGAAGAGAAGTGAGGGAGAGCCAGCATCGGCAGCCATCAAAAGGTCATTTGTGTCTCTGACCTGAGCTGTTTGTGTACTGTGGGCAGACCGGAAGCCTGACTGAAACTTATCATACAGGTTGTGATATTGGAGATGGTCCTGGAGCTAAGCGGCAACTGCTTTTTCCAACACTTTAGAAAGGAATGGAAGGCTGGAAATGGGCCTGTAGTTGGCGAAGGCTTCCGGGTCCAAAGAGGGTTTTTTTAAGAAGTGGTGTAATAGCAGCAGTTTTAAGAGGGGGAAGGAACATGGCCAGACCGAAGGGAGTGGTTTATTGTTTTTACGATAAGTGGGCTTATGGCAGAGAGATTTGATTTTATCAGGATTGTGGGAAAGGGATCCAGGGCACAGGAGTATGATTTAATTTTTTAATTTTAGATTCCCTCAATTTCAAATTGTGAAACCTCAGAGACACAGTGGAGAGGGAATCCAGACTGTGAACTGACAGAAAGGGCAGGTAGTGCAGGGGGACCAGTGAGATGTGATCGGATGGAGTCTATTTCAGTTCTAAAGAAAGTGATAAAGTTGTTGCAGCATTCCTCTGTGTTTTCTGTGTGAGTTTGTGTCTGAGGTTTAAGGAGATGATTTATTGTGGAGAACAGCTGCTTAGAGTTTCCAGGATTGTTGTTAATGGTGTCTGAAATGTACTGTGACCGTGCATCTTTGATTGACTTGGAGTAGGCTTGTTGATGTTCTCTGTAGGCTAGTCTGTGTACAGTTAGTGCAGATGTTTTGAGACGATGCTCAAGGACACGGCTCGCTTTCATTTTCCGTAGCCCTGAGGTGTACCATGGGGCTGAGCGGGCGAAGGACACTGTTTTGGTCTTGATGGGGGCGTGAAGATCCAGAAGTCTGCAGAGTGTCTGGATTCGCTGGTTGTTGAGAGGTTAGCAGAGGAGAGATGCTGAAGATCCAGGGTCATGGTGTTTGGGTTGATGTTTTTGATGTTACGAAAAAAGATTTGACGTTTGGGCTTGGAGTGTGGAGTCAGGAATGGAAATTCCACCGAGATTAACTTGTGGTCAGATACGCCAAGATCATGCACTTGCAGATTGTTAATAGAGGCAGAGTCAGTGATGACCAGATCAAGTGTGTGCCCTCTGGTGTGTGTGTGGGGACATCAACATGCTGTGTAAGATTCAAACAATCTAGTAATTGTAGGAATTCTGCAGCTTAGTGGCAGGAGGGGGTGTCTGTCAACGTGAATATTCATGTCTCCAAGTATTACAAGGTTGGCAGATGTGGAACAAAGTGTTGTGAGTAGGTACTGCACTTCCTCAATGAAAGCTGAGTTTGGTTTGGGTGGGCGGTATATAAGTAATGATGTCATTGGAAAAGGAGGTTTGCATTTGAAAGCTAAGTATTCAAATGAGGAAAACTCAGTTAGTGACAGGGTGGACAGTTTGAATTCAGTTCGGTGTATTATCACAAGGCCACCAACACGTCCAGTGCTGAGCTTTCTGCAGGTAGGTGTAAGCAGAAGGACAGGCTTCATTCATGGCAGAATAAACCTCTGGCTGATGCCAAGTTTTAGTGAGGCACATGAAATCAGTCCGATTTTCCAAGATGTGATTGTGTATTGAGCTTGCTTTTCCTGTCAAGTATTGAGTATTTAAAAGTTCTATTTTAATGTGTGAAGGAATTGTCATTTTCTGCACGGGTCGGAGCAGGCTGAAGTCCGCTCCTGAATTTCTGTCCCACTCAGTGTACCTCACAGTGTTTCCAGGGCCACTAAAATCCAGAAGTTGCAAATCTGTTTATATCGGTAACATCATGCCAATCGCGTTGGGTGTTAGCCTGGTGTTTGCCAATTGCCGCAAGCTAGTGGCACAGAGATACAGTAGATGCTGGGCAAGTGATCCGAGGCAAAACGTGCCAATCCTCACCGAAAACAGCTGAAGGACTGTCCGGGACAATACCACTAACAGTTGCAGCTAGAAAGCGTCGAGATTGTTAACGAGGAAGGTAGCAGGTAAACTTCATGGTCATACAAAGCCGCTGGAAATCCGTTCATGGAGGTCCAAAAACGGGTAAATGCTTCACTCAGCGACAACTACAAAGACGTATAAGACAGAGCTCAAAAATTAAGAATCTAAAATCTAAAATCAGCAGGGGTCAGAAGGAGAAGCGGCAAACAGACAGCGCCAGCGTCCTCTCCTCAATCTGTCACAATCCAAATCTTCTAGATTCAGATTGTATATCTTTGTTCTGAATCATTTAATTAATTGATTCCTGTAGTACAAATTAATGTTCACCAGATTCACTAACAATCTGTGTGTGTGTGTGTGTGTGTGTGTGTGTGTGTGTGTGTGTGTGTTATTTTTCAGTGGAAAGAAGAAGTCCATATTTGGATCGCCCCAACTGTACGTTAAACTGATTTACAGTAACTGCATTATGATATAGTTATATAGATTTGATGAACTGTGTCTATGATCAGTTTTTAATATTTAGCGCTGTAAATGCTAAGCAGGAGAATAATCACAAAATGACAAATTCTGCACTTGTATTATGTTTGTGAATTCTAGCACTTTTTTTTCTTTGATCAGTTTCAGAGGGACAGAAGCTGAATCTGGTTGTGTGTGGAAGTGACGGCACATTAAAATCCTCCATATCAGAGCTGATCAGAAGATCAGACGAGGAGCTTCATGGGCGTTTGGTCAGTCTGGTGGAGCTTCCAGCTCTCGTTCAGCTCTCAGAGGAGGAAGTGATGCGTCAGACTCTCCGCTGTGTGTCTCTCTGTGATCCAGGAGTTCATGTTCCCTTTCGAGGGAACTCGAACTGCGTCGGTGACGACACTAGGGGAACGCCCTTCAGCGTAGCGCGTCTGAATTTATGAATGAAACCGAATCCAATCCTATTGCCGTTGCGTGATGACGTAGCGTGTGACGGCATAGGCGGATGTATACAAAAGCACGCCGGCACACAGAAATGTCAGCTTTTTTGCTATTCAGCAAGCGCTCTGTGTGTGTGAAAGTCAGTTCGTCCTATTTGGTGTTGTTTGTCTGTTCATATATATTACCCATCATGTCCAGTGTGCAGTTTAAAAAGTGCGTGTTCCCATGCCCTCGTTTTATTACGGCTGGGGACACACACGAGATGTGTGTGTCATGTTTGGGAATTGCAGCACGCCCAGGCAGCCCTCGAGGGGGCTGCTTGCGGTCACTGTGAGACTCTTTCTATGAGAGTGCTGCGTTCCCGCCTGGCTTTATTTTCTGAGGACGGCCAGATGCGCGCTCCCCGCGGTTCAGGTCCCGCATCTGCCGAGGCGATGCGGCGGCGGCAATCGTGGGGCTCGCAGCGAGAGCTTGCAGAGGGGATCGAGACTGCCGAGGCACTTTCTCGATCCTCATCTGAAAGTTCAGATTCCCCTATCCCCCGTTCGGGAGCCCGCCCCGCGGCTTCTCCCGTTCGGGATGTAGACCCAGTACTGCAGCTCTCTGATTCTGAGGAATTAGACGTGCTCAGTATTGTGGAGGGGGATCTAAATGAGACACAGTAATCTGTTCAGTCTGCACCAAGTTATGATGAGCTTTTGGAGGTTGTGACACGGGCTGTGGAAAAATTAGATATTAGCTGGCCACAGGAGAGGCAGGAAGCGCGCGTTAAAAGTAAACTAGACGAGCGCTTCCTGCAACACCGCGCACAGCCTCCACGCCGGTCTTTACCGTTCTTCCCGGATTTACACAACGAGTTGTGTAAATCCTGGAACAGGCCATTTTCAGCGCGCCTGTCTAACCCCCCAATATTAAATTATAGTAATATTGTGGGGGTTAAGGAGAACGGATATGGGATGATGCCTCGGGTTGAGGAAGCTCTGGCCAGCTATCTTTCACCTGACCTTGCATCATCCCTTAAAACACTGCCATTAATCATCCCACTGCCCACCAAGCCATGTCGTACTACATCTGCTTTGGTGGGCAGAGCTTATATGGCGGCAGGTCGGGCTGGTGCGAGCCTGCACACGATGGCTATCTTGCAGGCGTACCAGGCCGACCTGTTAAGAGAAATAGATCAAGGCGAGGGTCCTACTATGGAGGATATAGCTGAGCTTCGCAAAGCCACAGACCTGTCTCTCCGGGTTACCAAAGAGACGGCCCGTTCCATCGGTCGATCTATGGCAGCTCTGGTAACCACGGAGAGGCATCTGTGGCTTAACCTCTCAGGCATCAAGGAGAAGGACAGGGCCTTCCTCCTTGATGCACCCATTGCTACCACTGGTCTGTTTGGCGAGGCGGTTAATGCTGTCGTCGACAGATTTCAAGAAACAAAAAAGCAGAGCGAAGCATTTAAGCAATATCTCCCACGCCGTTCAAGGTCTAGGAGGGCGGCTGCTAGAGATCAGTCACAGCCATCAGCCAGCTCCTCTTACCGCCAGAGCCAGAAAGGGAGTGTCGCTTCTAGAGGTCCCCCTAAAAAAGCTTGGGACTCTAGGCGGCGCTTTCACCCACAGCCTCCTGAGAAGGCGGATCTGAGGACCGTCATCCAGTCTAGAAAGGCAAAGGGAAAGAGGTCCTAACTCCTATGAGACCTCGGAGGGCCGCCCCCCCCCGAGAGAGAGCGACTGAGGTCCCTTCTCTCGTTGGGCCCTCAGGAAGCTGGCGTCAGTATCCCGCCGTCTCTGACGCTTCGGGACACGCTAGCTTCCAGCGAGCACACGCTGGTCTGTCTGCCCCAAGGGCTTGCAGCCAGTCAGCGTTTGGGTTCGCACACCGTGAGTCGTTGTCGGTCTTTCCCTGCCGGTCCTCCGCTTCAGGGTGCCGTCAAGGACTTGCACAAAACACTGGACACCAGCCCCGAGGGGCTGGTTCCCTTGGTGAATTTTGCAGAGGCATGGCAAAACCTCGCGAATATTTCTCCATGGGTCCTGCGCACTGTAGAAATTGGGTACAGACTGCAGTTCCAGGTCCGCCCACCAAAATTCAGCGGGGTGGTCTGGACTTCAGTGCACCCAGAGCAGGGTCTGGTGTTGGAACAGGAAGTTCACTCGCTGCTGGAAAAAGGGGCCATAGAGCATGTTCCCCCACCAGTCAGGGAGTCCGGGTTCTACAGCCGGTACTTCATAGTTCCCAAGAAGGATGGAGGGTTGCGTCCAATTCTAGATCTAAGGCACTTGAACCAGTCTCTGAGGAGATTCAAGTTCAAGATGCTCACTATTCCCATCATCGTGAGTCAAATCCAATCCGAGGATTGGTTTGTCACGATAGATCTAAAGGACGCATACTTCCATATATCCATCCTTCCATGTCACAGGAGGTTCCTGAGGTTCGCTTTCGGGGGCGAAGCGTACCAATATCGGGTTCTTCCATTCGGCCTAGCACTCTCCCCTCGCACATTCACCAAGTGTATGGATGCAGCTCTGGCCCCGCTGAGGCTCCAGGGCATCCGTGTGCTGAATTACATCGACGACTGGCTAATCCTGGCCCAGTCTCGAGAGTTGGCAGTTCGGCATCGAGATGTCGTCCTTGGCCATATTCAGCACTTGGGGTTGAGGCTCAACACGAAAAAGAGCGTGTTGACACCCGCCCAACGGACGACGTTCTTGGGGGTGGTATGGGACTCGACAACGATGCAGGCACAAATGTCTCCTGCACGTATCGAGTCCATATTGACCACACTAAACAGGGTGAAGCTAGGCCACACCATCACAGTGAAACACTTCCAGAGAGTGTTGGGTCTCATGGCAGCAGCGTCCAGCGTGATTCCTTCTGGCCTTCTGCACATGAGAGCCCTGCAGTGGTGGTTGAAAGCCAAGGGGTTTTCCCCGAGGGGAAATCCTTTCCGCATGATAAGGGTTACGCGCAGATGCCTTCGTTCCCTATCAAAGTGGAAGAAACCTTGGTTTCTGTCCCAAGGTCCCAAGTTGGGAGCGTTATGTCGCCGAATTACGATTTCGACAGACGCCTCCCTCACGGGCTGGGGCGCGGTCATGGACGGCCGCTTTGCGAGAGGTCTCTGGCAGGACCATCATTCCTCTTGGCACATAAATTGCCTAGAAATGTTGGCGGTGTTCCGGGCTCTGAGGAGCTTCCTGCCAGACCTCCACGGTCGCCATGTCCTTGTGAGAACCGACAACATGTCGGTGGTGTCTTATTTGAACCGCCAGGGGGGTCTGAGGTCGCGCCCTCTGTGCAGACTGGCGCATCAGATCCTCCTGTGGTCCCAGCGGAGACTATCGTCTCTCAGGGCGGTGTATGTCCCGGGGGACCAGAATCAGGGAGCAGACGTCCTGTCAAGGCAGGGGCTGAGGCCCGGGGAATGGAGACTCCACCCCGAGACGGTGGAGTTGATATGCGAGAGGTTCGGCCCGGTGGAAGTGGACTTATTTGCGTCTCGAGAGACGACACACTGTCCCCTGTGGTTCTCTCTCACGCATCCAGCTCCGCTGGGGTTGGATGCCATGGTACAGACGTGGCCGAGGCTACGTCTGTATGCTTTTCCCCCGATCGCTCTGCTCCCGGGAGTTCTGGAAAGGGTCCGTCGAGACGGTGTCAGTCTACTATTAGTAGCCCCGTTGTGGCCGGCCCGAGTATGGTTCTCGGATATCATATCACTCCTGGCAGGCCAGCCATGGCAGATCCCTCTGAGGAGGGACCTGCTGTCCCAGGCAGGGGGCTCAGTTCTCCACCCTCGGCCCGAGCTGTGGAAACTGTGGGTCTGGCCCTTGAGGGGGCACAGTACCTAGAAGCCGGCCTATCTACAGGAGTAGTTGAGACTATTCTCAGTTCCAGAGCTCCCTCCACGAGGAAGTTGTACGGCCTGAAGTGGAATGTTTTTTCCATTTGGTGCAGAGAGCGTGGATTGGACCCAGTTAACTGCCCGGTGGCTTCAGTGCTGGAGTTTCTCCATGACCGCTTTTCTGCTGGACTTACCCCATCCACACTCAAGGTTTATGTGGCTGCCATTGCGGCTTTCCACGCTCCTCTGAGTGACGGGCCTCTGGGGAGGCATCAGCTGGTCGTACGCTTCCTACGGGGAGCCTGGAGGATGAGACCTGCGACTCGCACCAGGGTTCCCACCTGGGACCTGGCAGTGGTCCTCGAAGCGTTGGCTGAGGCCCCCTTCGAGCCGCTGGAGTCGGCTGAGGCCAAGAACCTGACTCTCAAGATGGCTTTTCTCCTTGCCATCACCTCTCTTAAGAGGGTGGGAGATCTCCAGGCACTCTCGGTATCTCCTCAGTGCCTGGAGTTTGCTCCTGGGAGAGTCAAGGCCATCCTGCACCCCAGTTTGGGCTATGTCCCTAAGGTGCCAACCAATATGGCTAGGTCTACGGTTCTGCAGGCGTTTCATCCCCCACCTCATGTGACGGCAGAGGATGGAAGACTTCACTTGCTCTGCCCTGTCAGAGCATTAGACATTTATGTTCAGAGGTCTTCACAATGGAGGAAGGCGGACCAGTTGCTGGTGTGTTTCGGGTCCTCCAAGAAGGGGCTTCCCGCCTCTAAACAGACCATCAGTAACTGGATCGTTCAGACTATTTCCCTGGCCTATCAGGTGCGCAATTGCCTTCACCTATGGCCGTGAGGGCTCACTCCACCAGAGGCATGGCGTCCTCTAGAGCCCTTCTTTCAGGGGTTTCTATCCATGACATATGTGAGGCGGCTGGCTGGGCCACTCCGCACACATTCATGAGGTTTTACAGTCTGGACCTTCCCTCTACACCCGGTGCACGAGTGCTTTCGTCCTAAGTGTGCCCTGAAGACAGCTTCACACTAGGATGAGCGGGGTTCGTTGTGGTATAGTGGGTATCTCGTTCCCCTAGTGTCGTCACCGACGCAGTTCGAGTTCCCTCGAAAGGGAACGTCTCGGGTTACGTATGTAACCCTTGTTCCCTGAGAAAGGGAACGAGACACTGCGTCGGTTCGCCACACCTCACCCCGCCTGGAGCACTTGCTTCATAGCAAAAGCTGACATTTCTGTGTGCCGGCGTGCTTTTGTATACATCCGCCTATGCCGTCACACGCTACGTCATCACGCAACGCCAATAGGATTGGATTCGGTTTCATTCATAAATTCAGACGCGCTACGCTGAAGGGCGTTCCCCTAGTGTCGTCACCGACGCAGTGTCTCGTTCCCTTTCTCAGGGAACAAGGGTTACATACGTAACCCGAGACGTTTTCCTCCTCACAGTTCCTGAAGCTCCACTCAATAATGAAGATAAAGCAGAAATGGATGAGATCCAGAGGATATTCGGCTCCAGAATCAACAAACACATCATGATCCTCATAAAGCAGAAATCAGAGCATCAGACAGCAGAGCTCAATGGAGAAACACAGTCTGTCATTGATGGAGGACGACAACAATATTTTGGTCCCACCACACAAGTGTCCACATTGATGGAGAACGTCGAGAAGATGGTGGAAGAAAACAGAGGAGAGTTTTTCTCCACAAAACATTTTTGGAGGCGCAGCTGAAAAAACTGCTGCAATTTGAAGAGATGAAGAAGAAAATCGACTCACTAGAGACACATTTAAAATTTTAAAATGTGTGTTCATCAGTGTCAGCATTTTCTGACACCACATGATATGTGCGTTATGTGTATGGGTGAGGAGCTATGAGTATGAGCAAGCTCAGTCTTTGAAGGGCCGTATGCGTGCATTGCAAGCATTTTCCTCTTAAGCCTGGAACACACCAAGCGGCTCCTCGTCGGCTTTGTAACGGCCGATTCGACATGTTGAATCGGCGTCGGGCCGTCTGTGAAAGAGGGAAATCTGATTGGCTGTTCAGCTTAGTGAACAGGCAGTGCACGAGAATAATAGCAAAACAGCGAGCAAAGTCAAAACGGTACAGATAGAAAGCTGTTCTAATGATATGTCATCTTACCTGAGTGTTCCTTGGCGCATATTTAAATATTAACACGAGAGGAGTGGAATAAAGAAAGTGTTTAGCAGGTTTGATATTCAAAACGGTAAGCACGCACTGCTTTGTTTACGGTTTGTGTATCTGCAGCCGGCAGCGTCGGTTTCCCTTTTTGAATGACGAATATATCTGCAAAAATAGACGGTTGTCTCATTTACACGCAGACGACACAGTCGGCTTTCATCAGCGCTAGTTCGTCGGCGTCGGCTTGGTGTGTTCCAGGCTTTAGGAAACTTCACTCTCGTCTGTCCCTCTCGAGGTTGATGT
The DNA here is from genome assembly GCF_951802725.1 of Rutilus rutilus. Lineage (NCBI taxonomy): Eukaryota > Metazoa > Chordata > Actinopteri > Cypriniformes > Leuciscidae > Rutilus > Rutilus rutilus. The sequence goes on along the minus strand of NC_140209.1, from coordinate 9,226,627 downwards.
TGAGACAGATTTTTCAGTCCTGCTTTAGCTAAAATATGTTACCTTCTCCCGAAGGTATGAAATAGTTTCAAGTTACGTGTCGCCTAGCCACAACCTACACATCCCAGCATAAATGTTCCTGATGAATTACTTGTTATTAAATCTGTCTTCATGTTTATGTTAATTTAGCATTAAAGCAAGCAGACTACTGTGTGCATGGTTTGGCATGTCAGAATGCATGCAATGTTAATAATCCCTAGCTGACATCTCAGGTCATCTCGATCTCACAAAGCCTGTGATGCACAATGAATCTTTCATAACAATGTTTGTTATAATTAGAGGATTAGCCAGAATACAAAATTCAGCACTGAACAAAAACTCAGTTTTGAGCGGTGTGTGGATTATATCTTAAATGCATCTGATTGGCCATTGCGTGGTGGGGGTAACAATATTACTCTAAACTATAGCACAAACTGTACACTTCGTAAACTTTGTAAACTTTTTAGGCTTTAAAAATTTCCTCTTTTACAGGTTCAACAGAGAGTGAAGATGATCTGAGGATTGTGCTGCTGGGAAAAACAGGAGTTGGGAAGAGTGCAACAGGAAACACCATCTTAGGAAGAGAAGCGTTTACAGCAGAAACCTCTCAAGAGTCCGTGACTAAAGAGAGTCAAAGAGAATCATCTGAAAACAACAGCCGACACGTTACTGTGATCGACACTCCAGGACTGTTTGATACTGAACTCACTAATGAGGAGATACAGAGAGAAATCAGCAACTGCATCTCCATGATCCTGCCTGGACCACATGTGTTCATCATTGTGCTCAATTTAGGACAACGATTCACTCAAGAAGAAGCCACAACAGTGAAGATCATCCAAGAGACATTTGGTGAGAAATCTTTAATGTTCACCATGGTGCTCTTCACCGGAGGAGATGATCTGAAGGACAAAACTATTGAACAGTGTTTGGGGAAACCTGGATCTGCTCTGATGAAGCTGATTGAAGCGTGTGGAAACAGATATCATGTGTTGAACAATAATCAGCCTGGAGACCGAACACAGGTGTCTGATCTACTGGAGAAGATAGACAACATGGTGAAAGCAAACGGGGGGAGTTTCTACACGTGTAAGATGTTCAGACAGATGGAGAGAGAAAGACAAGAACAACAGATTAAGATCCTGATGGACAGAGTCAGAGAAAGAGAAGAAGTGATGAAGAAACTAGAAGAAGAAATGATGAGAGAACGAGCGACATTTAAAAATAAAATAGAGCAACTGATGAAAGAAAAAGAAAACCTGCTCATGAAATATGACACAGATATAGACAGACTGATGAACAGAATAGAGAATGAGAGGAAGAATAGAGAAGAGGAATATATAAAAAGAGAAGAACGATATAAAACATTAATGAAAGAGAAAGAAGATCTTCAGTCTAATCATGAAGCCGAAGAAAAGAAGATGAAGATCCTGATGGAGAGAGTGGAGCAAATGAGCAGAGAAAGAGAAGAACTGATGAAACATAAAGTAGAGAAAGAGAGAATGAAGATGATGGAGGAAGAAAGACTGAATCAAGAGAAAGAGAGAAAGAGAAGTGAAGAAGAATTGAAAGAGAGAGAAGAACGATATAAAAGAGAAATGAAGGAACAGGAGGTGCAGATGCGAGATGAAATGAAGAAAGAACAAGAGATGTTTAAAGATGAAATAAAGGAAATGAAGCAAGAAAAGGAAAAACTTAAGATCACATACAACACAGAAATAGACAGTCTGATGAACAGAATACAGAATGAACGACAGAATCAGGAAAAAGAGAGAAAGAGAAGAGACTTTGAATATACAGAAAGAGAAGAACGATATAAAATCCAGATGAGAAGAGAACGAGAGGAATGGGACCAGCAGAAACTGGAGGCAAAGACGAGAAGAGAAGAAGATGAGAAAAGAAGAGAGAGAGAAACACAGATTTGTGATGAACAGATTCAGAGACTGAAGAGTGAAATGGAGGGAATAATCAGAGAGAAAGAGAGAATGAAGATGATGATGGAGGAAGAACGACAGAATTATGACAAAGAGAGAGATAAGAGAAGAAGATGAGAAAAGAAGAGAGAAGGAAAAACAGATATGTGATGAAATGATGCATAGACTGGAGATTTCAGCCTACAGGAGACTGGAGACTGAATACTGCAAGTGGTCCTGGAGTCTTCGCAGTGCCATGATGAAAACTGAGAACAAACTACACAACAGAATAGAATATGAAGAGGTTGATGAGGTTAAGGAAACTGATCTTCAAAGAGAACTGAAGAAGACAAGTGAAGAAGTGAAAAAATCTATGGCAGAATTCATTGAGAGAGACACAGATAAAGATATACTGATTCAGTGGAAAACATTGTTTGAAATCAAAATCAAAGATGTTCAGGATAACATTGTGAGAGAAACAAAGAGGAGATTAAATGAGATTCTTCAGCAGCGAGACCTGAAGAAAAAGATTGATGCTCAGAGGACGCGTCATGAAAATACTCTCTATGAAAAGAGCAAAGAACTTGCCTTGAAACTAAAAGCAAATGATAAAGAAACGCTGAAGAAAGAGTTTGATTTGTTTTGGGAACAGTGGATGAAAACAATCATCACAGACAATCCTCCAATCAAAGACATAGACATAATGAGAGATGTGAGAGAGATCCTCAGTGACATCTATGGAAGTGCTCCTGTAGATCGCTGGGGAGAGAGCAGGGAAATTTTCACCTTGCAGAGTTATTCAGATTGTGTTGTTCTCAAAAAGTGCCAAAAAGGTTGGATGCAAAAGGCTGTGAATACTTACAGAACAGTAATAAAAGAATCATTCGGATATAATCAAAATCTGTCTTTAGAGGATGAAGTCCAAATAAGATCATTAGTCACAGATGTTGCTCAGCAGACAGACAGAATGATTCAGTCATTTAACATTTCAAAGATGGGCTACAACATCAGTTACATCCAACAACTCACAGGTTACATCAAGGCAAGAGTGACAGAACATCAGGAAGGATCAGTAAAATATGTGTTCAAGAATGAATTCTTCATGGATTTGGTTTATTCCATCTTTAAGAGATCAAAGGAGACGATCACTGACCAACACAGAAAGTTTAGAGAAGCAAATGATCCTCAAATATATGTTGAGAAGAAGAGAGAAGAGTACTATAGTATTTTCCAGAAATACTGTCATGGAGCAACATCAGCTGCTAATTTTGGTAAGATCATCAGTCAGAAACTGAAAGAGCCCATTGAGCAGAGCGTCTACAAGAAGACTGCCAGAGATCTGACTCTTGAAATGAGAGAAAACTGTCCATCACTGAATGCAAATAGACAAGGGCGTAGGTTTGATTTTGAAATTGGTGGGGACGGGGACATCCCCTGAAGCCGAGATGCATCTGTCATTAAAGGGATAGTTCACGCAAAACTGAACATTCTGTCATCATTTACTCTCCCTCAAGTTGTTTTAAACCTGTATGAATTTCTTTATTCTTCTGAACACAAAAGAAGATATTTTGAAGAATGTCGGTAACCAGACAGTTGATGGACCCCATTGACTTCCATAGTAGAAACCCCCCCCCCTCAATACTGGTTACTGACATTCTTCAAAATATCTTCTTTTGTGTTCAGCAGAAGAAAGAAATGCATACAGGTTTGAAACAACTTGAGGGAGAGTAAATGATGACAGAATATTCATTTAAAAGTGAACTATCAGAAATGAACTGTTGGCATATTTGTTTCACATCAATAATGTCCAGTTTGTCCTGTTGGACATGACACACAGCAATACTGTTAAGTGTCACTTGTGAAACTTGTTCTGAGCCATGTTTTCAGTGTCCTAAGAGCACTGAAACTTCTTTCAGCCTCAGCTGATGAGACTGGGATGACAAGGGTTTCATCTTCATCAAACAGTCCTTATTACCCACACACAAAAGAAATATATTTTCAGGATATGTTTTGGAATATATGCAAATATTTGAAATTGGCCCAATAAATATATTTCATACTTATATTTCATATATTTTTGTTATATTTCAGAATATATTTCAATGTATTTGGTATATATGCCACATATATTTTTGACACTTTTGGGGACCCATACAGAAAAAAATACATTGAAATATATTCTGAAATATAACAAAAATATATTAAATATAAGTATGAAATATATTTATTGGGCCAATTTCAAATATTTGCATATATTCCAAAACATATCCTGAAAATATATTTCAAATATATTTCTTTTGTCTATGGGCATGTCTGTAAAACATAACATTGTCTTTTTACAGACAAATCATTATGTCTGTAAAAAGTCCCCATAAAACATAAAAACACAACATTGCTTGGTCTTGTTGAAATGAGAGGACAGCTCATTTCAACAAGACCAAGCAATGTTGTGTTTTTATGTTTTATGGGGACTTTTTACAGACATAATGATTTTATAATGTACAAACGGTATATTATACCCCCTTACACTAACCCTGCCTATCACAGAAAACTTTCTGCATTTTTACATTTTCAGCTGTTTTCCAAAAATAAATAAATAAATCCCCACAAGGACAAGTATTTTGGATATTGCCATTTTTTTGTGGTGACATTTTGTCCCTATAATGTAGTGTTTTTTTTTATTTTTATTTTTTTTATTATAATGTAGTGTTACACACACACACTTAAGCATACACAATCTCTCTCTCTCTCTCTCTCTCTCTCTCTCTCTCTCTCTCTCTCTCTCTCTCTCTCTCTCTCTCTCTCTCTAACGATTGTCAAACTAACGATTGTTCGCCACTTATCCCGCGATTGTAATACAAAACTGATTTGTCCCGCATTTTTGTGCACAGAACTGTTGATTTCTCCCTAGCTTACCGCATCTAGGTTTCCTTCGGAGGAGCATTACCGCTTCACACCAGAGCCTCTCACAAGTTAGATAGAAAAAACAAAGCCAATCAGTTTAGCGATGTGTGTTAAGAGGGAGGGACTCCGATATTAACCGTTTGTGTACCATGAATTGCGCATTTTTCTCAGAACGCTCTTGTGATTTTAATCTAAATAAAATATTTCCTGATTAAATAAAATAAGCCTAATACATAAAAACCACAAGACACAACCGGACAACAGTGGTTATATATAAATATATTTTAAGTTTTGATCGAAATTATTGATAGGGACATATCAGTGTCACTGAATATTGGTAGGGACACGTCCCTAGCGTCCCTACTAAATTCTACGCCCCTGCAAATAGATCAAATCTGGAGAAACACATCCTGAAGACACTGGCAGAAGAGGAGGATTTTAACAAATACATGAACTACATTCATGATTCATGTATGTAGTAGATTCATGTATTCATGTACCCAGAGATCACTTCAAGAGATTCATCAGAGATGAAGTCAGTCGTTACATCACTGATAAGTTCAGTGTCAGGGTTTTACCCAAGATGAAGGAGAAGATTAAACTCCTGCAGCAGAAGATCATGAACGCTGCACATGAATCTACTGAACATGTTGAAGAGAACAGAGGAGATGTTGGTCTGTGGTTGAAGAGTTTCACACAAAAGCTCTCAGATGAGCTGATCTTCTCTGAATCTGTGTCGTTTCTTAACACATCTCTGTGTTTATATATTGACTACACATTTTGTGTTTCCTGCAACTCAACTAATGTGTTATTCCTCTCACACAGAATTGTGTTGAAACCTTTTACACACTATTGTGAGTTTTATGAGTATATGGTATGGGGCGCCGTTTGTAAAGCGGCTCACGCTGAAAATAACAGCAACGTTTTGTCACATTTAGCTTCAAACAATGTTTAAAAAACTGGTATGAATTTTTGACTGTCACTTTTTAGCACATTTACAACAATATTTGTCAACTTAGAGATATTTTAAATAGTTAAATATAAATATTAAATGTTAAACCTAAATGTTAAATGTTAAATCTAAATGCTAAATCTAAATGTTAAATCTAAATGTTAAATCTAAATCTAAATGTTAAATCTAAATCGAAATGCTAAATCTAAATGTTAAATCTAAATGTTAAATCTAAATCTAAATGCTAAATCTAAATCTAAATGTTAAATCTAAATCTAAATGTTAAATCTAAATCTAAATGTTAAATCTAAATCTAAATGTTAAATCTAAATCTAAATGTTGAATCTAAATGTTAAATCTAAATCTAAATCTAAATGTTGAATCTAAATGTTTCGGGTAAAACTAAATATTTAACTAATATGCAAATTCAAAATGCCGGTAACAGGAAGTGCCAAAATAAAAGCGTGAGGAAGTCAGTGTGTGTTTATAGCATGGTTTAGTGTCAAATAACGAATAAAAACCATCTCATCCGAGGAAATGGCCTCTCTTGGACATGGATTATCGTAATAACTACCTAAAATAATTAACACGTTGTAGAAACTGTATTTGAGTAGGCTAGTGTCACTTTTATGAAAAAGTGCGGGACTTATGACCTGTAGGTATAATAGTCAGCCACGAGGGGGCTCACTTTGATTGGATGTCATGTCATCACTCTGTCATCATATACAAATACAGTTTCTCCAAACGTGATTATTATTTTATGTAGTTATTATCACGATAATCCATGTCCAAGAGACCATTTCCTCAGATGAGATGGTTTTAATTCGTTATTTGACACTAAACCGTGCTATAAACACACACTTACCTCCTCGCGCTTTTATTTTGGCACTTCCGGTTACCGGCATTTTGAATTTGCATATTAGTTATATATTTAGTTTCACCCGAAACATTTAGATTCAACATTTAGATTTAGATTTAACATTTAGATTCAACATTTAGATTTAACATTTATATTTAATATTTAGATTTAGATTTAACATTTAGATTTAGATTTAACATTTAGATTTAACATTTAGGTTTAGATTTAGATTTAACATTTAGATTTAGATTTAGCATTTAGATTTAGATTTAGATTTAGATTTAACATTTAGATTTAACATTTAGATTTAGATTTAACATTTAGATTTAGCATTTAGATTTAGATTTAACATTTAGATTTAGATTTAACATTTAGATTTAACATTTAACATTTAGGTGTAACATTTAATATTTATATTTAACTATTTAAAATATCTCTAAGTTGACAAATATTGTTGTAAATGTGCTAAAAAGTGACCGTCAAAAATTCATACCAGTTTTTTAAACATTGTTTGAAGCTAAATGTGACAAAATGTTGCTGTTATTTTCAGAGTGAGCCGCTTTACAAACGGCGCCCCATATATATGGATGATGTGCATTTATAATTTTTTGCTCTTAGTTATTACAGTCTCTTTTAACTACATCGTGTTATCCAGCAGTGCGGAACGATTTCATGGAATCAGCTCATGAATCTCAACAACAGTAAACAAAATAGTAATATAAACAGTTCAACCCTGAACATCACAAAAACAAACAAACAACTAAAGTCACAACAAAAACAGCAGCAAAAAATAAAAGCAAATAGTCAGAATAGTAGGAATATTAAGCTGCATAATTGATTCATGCCACAATGCATGCTGGGAGTCATGGATGAGTTTTGCACTATGCTCGACCCAGCATGCATTGCGGCATGAAGCTTTTGGTTTGTCATCATTGTTGAGATTCCTGTGCTGATACTTGATCGCTCTGTGAGTCTGTTTATTACTCACCAGATTGACTTTATTTCTATCATATGTCTACAGAAGTGCTTGTTGAGAATTAACAGATGTTTAGAATTTGATGTTTCATTGAATATTTTATTTGAAGTCACCAGAATCACGATTAGTGTCAGCTTTATTTGGGCCCTTGACTCTTTAACATTAGTTTTTCTCTGGTTACACTAACTTTGGGTTTATTTTGCACATTTGAAGCAGCAAGAATAGCCATGTGATATGAAAAATATAATCATATAATAATATTATACAGTATTGTTAATCTCAGCAAGTGTGTAATGTCTAATTGGTGACTTTTAAAAGGTTTTTATGATGTGGTTGTACAGCACGAGATCAGCAATGTTGCCGTTATCTACACATTTGTTTTTAAAGAGACGTTGCGTTCATGATCTTAAAGTCTACACACTGTAAAAAGAGATGTGTTAAATACAACACAGAGTGTGCTGATGGTTTTTACACGTTGTGTAGATTTTTAACACACAATGTGTGTTAAAATGTAACTGGATGGAATAACACTGGGTGGAGCACAGTTTGTTTTGATGAAAAATAATAGGTGTATTTTATATGCCATCCCATAAAAACTTTAAAATAAATAAAACAATAAATAAATAAATAAATACAATTAATAAATACAATTAATAAATACAATTAATACAATCTAAATGTATTAAACCTTAAAGATTAACAGGTTTTTTTTTTTTTTTTTTTTTTTGCAGCCAATCACATCATGCCACTTGTCTTTTTCAAATACTGCATTTACCAATCTTTCACGAGTTAGTCTGTGGATTTGCCATGATCTCTGTCCTTCATGGGTTACAGAAAGTTGATGTGTTGCATGTCGAAATGAATGAATTCCAAGACGTGCATGATTTGATGGGTTCGTTTAATCTTGTTCACTGCTTATATTAACTCAGCATTTATTTGCAGTCTACCAAAAACTCTGCTCGCGTTCACAACAACTACTAAAACTCTCTTCCTCTGTTTCTAGTCCACGCCCGCACCTCTCTTCCGTGGGCGCCCCCTCTCCTGTAGGATCGCCATGACATGCCTGCTTGAGCATCACTCAATATAAACCAAGCAGAGATTATGCGTTTGCACAAACATTGACTTAAACATATTTCTAGTATTAACCCCATCAAGAATTTAGAATGCATATGAACTAAGTGAACAATAAAATTAAATAAATAAAATTAAATAAAGACATATAGGGGGGGCACTCTCTCTATCTAAGCATTAACAGTAGCATTACAGGGAATGTTATTATGAGCCCCACACTCTCCCCTCCAAAAATGAATGCTGTCTCAGCATCCCATAGTTCCCAGAGTCTCCGTTTTCAACACAAGAGCAAAGAAGTACACAAGGGAGTCAGTCTCTATACTTGATGCTAAGTAGTCTTGAAACTGTCTTTGCGTGACATCTATCTCCCATTTCATGTCATCTGCTGACGTAGACACCACTGGCCACATGATATCTGAAACATTTCTCCATCATGCGACGGGCCACGCATCAAGAGCTGACAGGTCGCAACCATTAACATATTCTATGCTCTATACACAGACCCACATATGCTATTTTGACTGTATCATCATATGTTAGCAAACTATGTGCCAATGTCTGTTTACTGGTACTTTATGTGTATTAACTAAAACATAATCCCATTAACTTCTTCTTAATTATGAACTTATGAACAGTGTTTTTAATAACTTGTATAGTAACTATGAAATCAAATTACTCTGTGTGTAATAGAAGGCGTGCCTAATGTATCATATGTCAGTGTTTTTGGTGGATGTATTTGTCTAAAAGGATACTTTCTTTGTGGCAGGTGTGTTGCAGCTGGGCTGACGTCGTCTGCCTCATCGGATGATGTCTCCTGTCTCCCTTCTACCATCTCATTTTCATCTTCCAATTCATCTGCAGACTTCTCTGAGTTTCTGTCCTCTTCCTCACACATTTCCATGGGCAGTACATGCTCGCATTCTGGCTCTTGGTCCAATTCTCCTTCTGTTGCCCTTAACTGGAACTCATCCTCCTCAGATCTTGGTCGGCTTTTTCTCTCTGCGCGTTGCTGTATCGGCAATGTCGTCCAGCCTCTCCAGTCATCCTCGTCCTCGGAATCCTCTTCCATCTCAGCATCCACTTGATGTGTGCCCTTTTTCCCCTTTGCTGCTGTCACTTTCCCCCTTGATTGAGTTGCATTCCTCTTCCGCTGGACATCGTCAACAGGTAGGAAGTCGCAGGGCAGCAAAAAGTTTCGGTGTAGGACCCTCGTTTCCCCTGGGCCACGTTCTGGCTTAACCACATAGACTGGACCGTCTGCATACTTCCTTTCCGTCACAACATGCACTCGATCCTCCCAGTACGACCGGAGTTTCCCCGGACCACCTCTTTCTCCCCGATTTCTCACCAAAACTCTGTTTCCTGGCTGGAGATCTGCTCCATATATCTTCTTGTCGTAGCCTTGCTTTGCTCTCCTCTGCTCCTTCTGAACTGTCCTTGATGCCAATTCATATGCCTCTTTCATGCGATTTCTCCACTTGGCAGCATAATCACTATGCGACACTCCACTCTCCCTTGGCTTCAGGCCAAACATTACATCAATGGGCAGCCTTGGGTGTCTGCCATACAGAAGGTAGTATGGGGAATAACCTGTCACTTCACTTCGCGTACAGTTATACGCATGGACAACCTTGTTTAGAGAGCTCTTCCAATCGGCCTTGGCTTGACTCGGCAGAAATCTCAGCATTGACAGCAACGTTCTGTTAAATCTTTCCACCTGTCCGTTTCCAGCCGGGTGGTATGGAGTCGTGCGGGAGTGTTGGATATCACAGATTTCCTCCATGTGCTCAAACAACTTGTTTTCAAATTCCCTCCCTTGATCGTGGTGGAGTTTAGTAGGGAATCCATATCTGAGAACAAAGTCGCCATAGATCTTTTCTGCTGCTGTCTTTGCAGACTTATTTTTACAAGCATACGCTTGGGCGAAGCGTGTAAAATGGTCCATTATCACCAGGATGTATTCGTAGCCACCCTTGCAGCCCTCCAGATGCAGGAAATCCACGGACACCAGTTCGAAAGGGTACGTTGTCACTATATTGACCAATGGTGCTCTTGTCACTTTATTCGGACGCTTGCGTTTCAGACAGCTACACACCTTGGTGACATAATGTTCCACATCGGCCTGCATGTGAGGCCAATAGAACCTGTCCCGGATGAGGCTGAGTGTGCGCTCAACTCCCTGGTGACCCATATCCTCATGAAGCTCCTTAAACACCAACTGGCAGTATTTTCTGGGCAGTACAGTCTGGGTGCGTCCCGCTGATTGTCGACACAGTACCCCTTCCTCATTCAGAACTAACCTGTTTCTCTGCCTATACAGAACAGTCAACTCATCACAACGTCCCACCAACTTTGGCCAACGTTCTGCCAGCACATACTCCCGCACCTTTCCAAGCACTGTATCTTTTTCTTGGGCTCCTCTTAGTTCCTCAGGGGTCACTTTGGTCTCTTGTGTTGCTCCTTGTTCCTGCTCTGCCTCAGAGCAAATTGTAGCTAAGGTGATTGGACACATCCAAGGCTCCTCTTCCTCCAGCTTTAGGAGAAGTGAATCTGTGACAGCAGCTATGACTCTTGGGCTGGCCTCCTGCGAACATGTCTGCATGTATCCCTCCATGTCCAAAGGCATCCTTGACAGTCCATCAGCATCCTGGTGTACGCGGCCTGGTCTATACTTGATGGTAAAATTGTAGTCAGCCAACTCTGCTATCCATCGGTGGGTGGTGGCATTAAGCTTGGCCGTGGACAGAACATACGTCAGCGGATTGTTGTCCGTATAGACCACAAAGGAGGTTGCGTGATATAGGTATTCACGGAATCGTTCACAAATGGCCCATTTCATCGCCAAGAATTCCAGTTTCCCAGAGTGCAGATGGTAATTCTTCTCTGGAGCTGTTAGAGTCCGTGACCCAAAGCCAATGACCACCAGTTTACCTTTTTGCCTCTGATATAGTACGGCCCCCAGTCCATCTTGTGATGCATCACAATGTAAGATGAAGGTCTGTTCAAAATCAGGGTAGCCTATGATTGGAGGATGAAGCAAGAACTCCAGTAGTTGGTTGAGGACATTCTGATGTTGTTCTGTCCAAGCTATAGACCGACTGGAATGAAGTTGAATTCGTTTTCCCCCTTTACCCCAATCCTTCTTGCGGCTGTCATCTTTACTGCTTGCCTCCCTTCCTGAAGGCTTCCATGTTGACAATAGTTCATAGAGGGGTCTGGCAATTTGGGAAAAACTGGGAATGTACGTGCGATAATATGACAGGAACCCCAGCAGTTGTCTCAGGTCTCCGACCGTCTTCGGCTTACGGTCTCTTAGTGCTTGAACGGGTGCAATTTCCTTGGGGTCCATAGTTTAGCCCCCTTTTGAGACTATTTTGCCCAGGAACTTTACCTCAGCCCTGAACACCTCACACTTCTTCGCTGTAAGCTTCACTCCATGCCTTTGGTAGTGGCGTAACACTTCCCTAACATCATGGAGATGCTCTTCAAATGTCTTACTGTGTATGAGGTTATCATCCAAGTATGGAAGGCAGGTGTCATCCCGGAGTCCCACTAAACACTCCTCCATACTGCGCTGGAACTCAGCGGGGGCAGAGGACAGACCAAAGGGGATCCTGACCCATTCATAAAGGCCCCACGGTGTTATGAAAGCTGTGTATGGTCGACTGCCCTCCTCCACAAACCCCTGATGATAAGCCTTCCCCTGATCCAGGACCGAGAACCATGCACTTCCACATAAACTGTTTAGCATGTCCTGTACCCGTGGGATAGGGTGACGGTCTGGGATGGATTTACGGTTGAGCTCCCGGTAATCTATACAGAGCCGTAAACTACCATCTTTCTTCCGTACACAGACGATCGGAGATGCATAGGAGGAGCGAGACTTTTGAATCCATCCTTTATTCAAAAGGTCTTCCACATATTCTTTCACCTCCTTGTGTAGTGGTTTTGGTACAGAGACATACGTACGCTTCACTGGTGTCGTGTCACTCAATCTGATTTTCATTTGGAGTGACGGGATGCACCCCACATCGTTCTCGTCTTTTGAGAATGCTGCACACTCCTCCCTCAGCAGCTGCTTGACTTTTCTCTGTTGTTCCAGGGTGAGATGGTCAATTGACACTGGTGGGTCCCACAATTTCTCATTAGTGTCCTGTCCTGTGTTGTCAATCTCGTTCAGATCTTTCACATCATGTCTTGTTGCGTCCGTACCCTCAGTGACCACTACTCCCGCCACCTCATCCTCTCCAATGTCATTCCAGCCTGACCTCACTGTAGCAGGTTTGGTATCTGCTGGATAAATGGACCTAACTTGCTGTACTCGTCCTAGTATCGTGCGGGGAGCAAGCATGATGTCCACATTGCTGATATTGGTAACTGGGATGTGAACTTTTGTCAAGTTTCCCCTCTGAAGACTGATTACCATCTTAGTTACATCAAGTCCCTCAGGCCACTGTGGAAAAACTTCTGGTTCATACAAGACTTCCTGCTTTGAAACCAGAGGACCAGCCCTCACTCTACATTTCACCGTTTTTGTCTGTCCGGCAGCAACAACTGTACTAATCCGTCCCACTTTCACTATTCCTTCTTTTCCAACTTGGTCCCCATTCTGCATCATTCTAATCAATACCACAGCTTTTTTGCAGTCACAAGAGAAAGCTTCCTTTACCACTTCTGGAATGATATCAGGGTGCTGCTCCATTCCCTTTGTCACCAGCTGCTGAATAACATTATAGCCAATAATTGGAGGCTGCCCCACGCCTTGCTCACTGGAGAGAAGCACGGGTACCAGGAGTTCTGTCTGGGCCCCTCTTTTCGGCCCAAGTTGAAATTTCAACTCCACCCATCCTGAGAAAGGTATATCAGTTTGGTTTGCTGCTCGTCCAATGAGTGTTTCACCTTCGTCCAGCAGCTCACTTAGGCTACGTGTCGCAATGTGGGGAAAGCAAGTATTCTTCCATTCCTCATTGATGATGGTCACCTGCGACCCTGTGTCCCAGAGCGCCTGCACAGGCACACATTCAAAGAAACAGTCAACCATACATCTAGGACCAATGAGGTTCTCCAATCTTGGGTGTCGGTATGTGGTTGGTATAGGTGGTAGCTCTAGCATGCTCCGTTTTTCCTCTTTGTTCTAACTCCGCCTCCAGCTGTTTAATTCTTTGTCGCAGGAGCTCTTGAGTTTTCTCTTGTGGGTCACAGTAACTCAGAATGGAGGTCGAGCTGTCTGGTCTCATGGAATGAACAGATATTTTTACATCGCTTCTGCCCTCTGCTGGATTCTTTGGTGCTCTACATCCCCGGGCGGCATGACCCACAACTCCACATCTGAAGCAGTGCTCGCATCGATCCTCTTCACCTTTCTCCTGACAAGCTCTGCATCCCTTTCTGTAGCTGGATCTTCCCTTGACTATACGCTCAGGAGGGTTGTTTTGTCCTTTTCGGAGTTCCGCAACTTCCTCTCTCAGGAGTTTCACCATCTCATATAACTCAGATTCTCTCCGCCCCTCTGCTGCTGGTGTTTCTCTGCATTTCCGCCTGACAACATCACTTGACTGTTCCTGAACCAACACTTTGGCGGTCATTTCATCCTGTCTGCTTGGATGAGCCTGCATTTCTGGACACAATTGGTGCACTTTTGCCACTTTACTTCCTGTGTTCTTCTTTTGTTTATTCAGTCTCTCCGTTTCATCACCGGCTGCCTCGTTCATTTTGTTTATCAACAGTTCATCTGAAATTTTTGAATCGTCCAGGTATGGCCTCATCTGAGATTTTATATGATCACTGATCAGACCTGTGCCAACTGAGCGTAGAAACTTCTTTTGTATGTGCTCTGTACTGAAATACTCGCCACCTTCTTCACACGTGCGTAACAGCTTTTCTTTTAACTCAATGGCTCTGAAAAGGAAGGCTTGTGGTGATTCATTGGCACTTTGAGTGATGTTCAACAATTTGTAGTACAGGTCGGTAGAACTGTCCTCCTTGAAATGTCCCTTTAATATTGTTTTCAGCTGTGACAGAGTGAGATCTCTTTTGATTTCCAGCATATTGCGTAAACTCAATCCTGGGCTGATGGCTTTTATTACTGCTTCAATAATTTCTGCTTCACTGTGGCCTCTTCTCAGCCCTTTATCAACCTGATGCATCAAATTAGTGAATGACAGTTTATCCTTTTGCCCACTCTCTCCAATCTGACCACAGACTTTGAAATCCCTCCTCACAGTGACTTCAGGGGCCATGCCAATGAATGCTGGCTGTTCTAGAGGCTGTTTTTTTCCTTTCTCACTCTCTTTTCCTTTTTTTCCCATTTGATCTCTCATATTCGTATTTCCAATCTGCAGTTCAGAGTGATTTTGCTGTGAATCCGCCTCGTTCACTACATCATGCTCAATCTGCGAGATTTCCGTCTCAATTTTATTTCTGCCGCCATTTTCGTCAATTTCGTTCTCTCCCTGCGCCTCCATGAACGAAAACATTGAATACAAAGTGCTTTGCTACTTCTTCTTCCTCCGTATCAATCGCGGCATCAATCGACTCTGTAATCTTCCTGATAAGTGCGCGCTTAGTAGAGACATTTGCGGTAGGGATTTTGTTACAATCACATACCTCCTTCACTTGGTCGAGCCGCAACAGCCACAGTCTCTCCGTTACACGTTCGGCTAGTGCTTCCAAATCCATCTCGCGCTGACATGCACTCGGCCGAGAATCTCCGCTCTCCCGCGTGCTCGCGGTGTTCTCTCCGGCTCGCACTTCGTCTCGCACTTTGGCTCGCACTTATTAGAAATCCCAGCGGTGCCTCCAAGTTTGTTGCATGTCGAAATGAATGAATTCCAAGACGTGCATGATTTGATGGGTTCGTTTAATCTTGTTCACTGCTTACATTAACTCAGCATTTATTTGCAGTCTACCAAAAACTCTGCGCGCATTCACAACAACTACTAAAACTCTCTTCCTCTGTTTCTAGTCCACGCCCGCACCTCTCTTCCGTGGGCGCCCCCTCTCCTGTAGGATTGCCATAACATGCCTGCTTGAGCATCACTCAATATAAACCAAGCAGAGATTATGCGTTTGCACAAACATTGACTTAAACATATTTCTAGTATTAACCCCATCAAGAATTTAGAATACATATGAACTAAGTGAACAATAACATTAAATAAATTAAATTAAATAAAGACATATAGGGGGGGCACTCTCTCTATCTAAGCATTAACAGTAGCATTACAGGGAATGTTATTATGAGCCCCACACTTGCATACGAAAAAATGTCATATAGACTACTTGGTTTTGGAGAAAGTGTAGTAAATACTTTCCATTTATTTAAGGTACAGGATAATAACCTAGTGAGACACAAAATAAGAGTCACTTTAATATATTTGGTGAGTGTGACTAACTTTTGCACATTATAATTTTACTTGTTTATTTATTTATTTATTTTGGGGGATTTGTTTGTCTGTGTGTGTGTGTCTGTGTCTGTGTGTGTGTGTGTGTGTTTTACTGTTGGTGCCATTTTAGGATGCCAAATTACTTATTTTAACTTATGTAAGTGAGAAAAGAGAGACTGGAGTGAGACCCAAATTATAAAAAAAATGGCCCACCGGTGGGCCCAAAGCCATTACATATTTAAAACAGTAATATCCTTTACTAAACCTAAACTAATCTTGACAAACTATATGTAACCAGGTCAAAAGTTACTAAAGTCAATCACTGGACTGGTTATCAAAGCCCTGGGTTAAGTGAACTGCACATATAATATGTTTTAGTGCATTTCTCATCCATGGATGGAATGTTACACTGGCCCTTTAAGAAACGTCACTGTCTGGAAGTGTCGCGAGAGTGGTTTGTGAGCAGCGCGTTTTCCCAACGTGGTTTGGATGATGCTCATGTGGACGCTGTGTCGAATAGGCTCTATGCAGCGGGGATTGTGACGTGTTTCCGACTACACTCTCTACTGGGCTAACAGTTTCCGGTTCTGTATTTACATCTGACGGTTAGCGTGATAATCTTGTGTATGGCGCGAAACTTACCAGCGACAAACATTTCTGGTTGTTCTTATATCTAGTTTTTGGCAGCTTAACCATGGAGAAAAAGGTTTTCCGATACCAAAAGCTAATGCGACCTAGATCGGAACATTGTTGTGTGCCGTTGTGCGTTGTGTCGGCAAGATACAACTCGACTGTGAGTTTCCATTCATTTCCAGTGGAAGAGGATCTCAGAAAAAAGTGGATCGCGCAGATCAGGAGAGATGACTTCCAAGTCAACAAAAACACAAAGGTGTGTAGCGTTCATTTCAGACATGATGACTTTATGGAAGGGGCTCGTCTGAAACGTCTGAAAAAAGGTGTTATCCCTACACTGTTTGAGTGGAACCATTACTAGGAGCAGCCGCCGAGGTTGAGTGTTTGGGAACGTCGAGAGAGACCGCTGACCCCTGATCCTGACTCGGACGTAGACCAAGAAGATATGGACTTTGATGTGGAGAGGACTGGACATGATTATTGTTCAGTTCCCGAAGCTGCAGCTGTGGACATGGTTCTACATGAAAACGAGGAGTTAAAAAGGGAGATAGAAGATGTACGGAAGCAGTTGGAGCAAACAAAGATCACACACCGCTTTGGTCTCAGGAGATTTGCTGGGTCCGATGAGGACATACGCTTTTATACACGTAGCCTATGCAGCCTAAAAGTAGGCTACACTGACCAAAATAATAACAACAACGTAGACTAACATAATTATAAGTATGAACACCAGCTGGTGAATCGATTATTTACATAAAAAAAAAAAAAAGTTTGTGTACATACACATGCATGTATATATTTAAGAAATAATTGCTTAAATATACTGTATATATATATATATATATATATATATATATATATATAATTTGAATTATATATAAATATTTTATATATAAATAACACATTTTTCTTAAAAATATACATACGTGTGTTTTTATATATACTAAATAATTATACACAGTACACACGCATATATGTGTACACAAACATTTATTTTGGATGCGATTAATCGTTTCACAGCCCTAAACAGCAACCAGAGTTAGTTTAATCATACATACCAAATTCCATAATTGTCATGACTCAATATTGCAAGATTGTAGTTCAGCATTCCTATTTTCTAAACTTTAAACTTACTACAAAGCTATGTATAAGTATTTTATGCCATGTGAGAACCAATGCACGTTTCTTTCTTGACAGATTTGCAACATACAACCACCTGATGTCCTTCTGGGAACTGATTGAACCGGCAACTCACAGGATGATTCGTGTCACCAATTCCAAAGTCTTCAAGGAGCCTGGAAACACTCGGGCACTTCCTGCAATAGATGAGTTCTTCCTGTTCTTGATGCATCTTGCTTTGGGCCTCAAGCAAAGGGACCTTGGTCATCGGTTTCAAGTACATCAGACCACTGTAAGCCGCATCGTGACAACCTGGGCCAACTTCCTGTACTTTGTCCTGGGGTCAGTGTGCATTTGGATGCCAAAAGTGAAAGTACGAGCCCATCTGCCAGAAGAATTCCATCAATTTCGAGACACACAGGTTATCCTGGATTGTACAGAGATCCGCTGCCAAACACCTTCCTCTTTGCTACTACAAAGTGAGGTCTCACTGCACCTTCAAAGCTTTAGTAGGAATGGCACCTCATGGTGCAATAACATTTGTCTCTGCACTGTATGCAGGGTCTATTAGTGACCGGGAGCTGTTCAAACAGTCAGGGATCATTAACCTTCTTACCCCTGACATGGCCATCATGGTGGATAAGGCCTTCTTAATTGATAGCCTAGTGCCATGTAAAATACACCGGCCTGTTTTCCTGACCAATGGGAAACAAATGTCAGCTGATGAAGTGACGCACACTCAGTCTGTGGCTAGGCTCAGGGTACATGTTGAACGTCTTATCCGTCGTGTTAAAGAGCATAAGTTGTTTGACACCGTCATCCCCTTGTCCATTTCTGGTAGCATAAACCAACTGTTAACAGTGGCATGTTTGCTTGTGAACTACCAATGTGGACCACTTGTCAAGGCATGGAGCCATTGAGTCTAAAAACTCGCATCCTTGGTGATATGCTAAGGTTTGTATAAATATTGTACATATACTTTTGTAAATACTATGGATTTCACACTGTTCTGTATTCATACCTCTGATCAACAGACAAAACTAAGACAGTGTTTCCTTATACATATTTTATTATAATTTCATAATACAGAACACAAAAATAACCATAAGAATCGAGAGATATATGTATATACATGTGTAATGTAATATAATAGATAGGTATATATTGTACAAATAATATATATATATATATATATATATATATATATATATATATATATATATATATATATATATATATATACGGTGGCCGAGAGAGCTCAACGCGCTGCAAATGAAGAAAACACATGCAAACAGAAAAAAACGCATGCAAACAGAAAAAAACACATGCAAATAGAAAAAAAAAACACCAGCGAATAAGAAAACATCTTCATCAGTTTTACAACTCACGTGCGTCCCAATACTCACAACACAACCAAATACGGAAACGCGCTGCAATTACAGAAACGCGCTGCAAAAGTTCACAACACAACCAAACAGAAACGCGCTGCAAATAGAACAGAACACAACGGAAATGTTTCCGGGGAACCCAATAAGTGACGGACGGACGGCTCGCAAGCTTTACCAGAGAGACGCGGGCTCTGGCTTTACCTATGCCCTACTCTCTTAAAAGGGCAGACGGCAGAGCCCTTGAATTGGGCACTTTGGAGGGAGCGGGGCACTTGTGTGCCATTATGTTGATGAAGGGAGCAACGAAAGACAACGTAATTTCCTCATTATTTTCACCTGGGATGTTCCCATGACAACGCAGCGCGTGTCCATCAGCTGAATAGCTGTTCTTACCAGAAATATGGTATTAATGCTGTTAACATAAATGTTGCAAATAAATATACATTTTATACAACAAAGTTTTTAAAATATGTGTTATATCTTTGTGTGAGTGTCTCAACTTTAAAACTTGCCGTCTCATATACATTTCTTACGAAACTTATTTTAACATAACATGACAAAATGTGTTCAATGTAACTGATGTATAGACTAATGTCTTTTCCTCGTTCTTTTTCTCTATCTTTTTTATTTATTTATTTATTTATTTATTTTAGTCTTCAGCTCATTGTTCTTTTTAGTATTCTTATGACATTGAACATATCGCAAATACATTTTGTATATTGTATACAAAGTTGTATGTCATAAACGTGTCATCCTTGTATGTTTTGCAAAAAAATATTAAATAATTAAATAATAATAATAAAAGTAGACAGCGTAAGCACGTCCTAGCCGTCCGTCCGTCACTTATTGGGTTCTCCGGAAACATTTCCGTTGTGTTCTGTTCTATTTGCAGCGCGTTTCTGTTTGGTTGTGTTGTGAACTTTTGCAGCGCGTTTCCGTATTTGGTTGTGTTGTGAGTATTGGGACGCACGTGAGTTGTAAAACTGATGAAGATGTTTTCTTATTCGCTGGTGTTTTTTTCTATTTGCATGTGTTTTTTTCTGTTTGCATGCGTTTTTTTCTGTTTGCATGCGTTTTTTTCTGTTTGCATGTGTTTTCTTCATTTGTAGCGCGTTGAGCTCTCTCGGCCACCGTATATAATGCTGTACAAAGATAATGTATATATACTGTAATATAATAGATAGGTATATTATATAGTGTATATTGTATAAATATAGTGTATGTATAAATATTGTTTAGTGTAAATAACTATGAATAATACAATAAATATAATGCTGTATAAAGATATGTATATATACATGTGTATTGTAATATAATAGATATAGATTGTTATATGTATTATATTGTATAAATATATGTACATGAGTGTATATATATAAATATACACTCCGTCAGGACCAGCGAGCAGTATACAAGAGCGAGAGCGCGCAAGTGTGTTTTTCTAGAATACTCTGTTCTCCTGTTATTTCAGTGCTGCATTGTAGTCAAGGTAAGCCCATCTTCGATTCTCTGCTTATTTTGTATTTTTAACTTCACATAATTCTGTATTTTAGTTTGACGCGTTGCTACATTTAACAACAGCCGCGAGTGAAAATTATTATTGCAGTCTAATTTGCACTTAAGCCTTTGCTCCCAGCAGTTTCGATTTGGCACAATTCTCGCGCTATTCACTTAATTGCCCGACCGAAACAGCATCTGTAAGAATAGATAATAAATAGAGGAGATTCAGATCACTCCGTCAGGACCAGCGAGCCAACATGACATCATGACTTTGTGTATAAATAACACGCCACTTTCAAGTCAAGTGGCGTGTTATTTATACGCATTTTGAGCTTTCCGCGTGTATGTCCACGCGCGTGTATGTGTACGCCGTTAAACGTCCGAGTGATTCCGCGTGTATGTGTACGCCGTTAAATGTCCGAGCGAAACGGAGGAAAATGTATATCTACATCTGGGGAGCAATATTTTTTTTCATAGGATGGTAGGGGAACACTCATAAATGGTATTAACCCGAGTGATGGGTAGGTTTAGGGACGCGGTTGGGGTAGGTCATATATATATTTATATACAGTAATGTAACGTAAATCAACGGCGTTGATAAACACGCTGAAAAGCGATTATGCGTGTTGATAACACGCCAAAAATGGAAATACAAATTGGCGTGTCATACATACGCCATTTCATGAGATCAGTCTGAGCGAGCAGTATACAAGAGTCACGGCAAGAGCGCGCAAGTGTGTTTTTCTAGAATACTCTGTTCTCCTGTTATTTCAGTGCTGCATTGTAGTCAAGTTTCGATTTGGCACAATTCTCGCGCTATTCACTTAATTGCCTGACCGAAACAGCTGTACTCACTCAAGCGGTGAAAGCATTATATCTATATCTATGTAATTTGCGCGTTGTCGCGGAAGCGTCAGCGGAAGCGTTCAGCTCTCGTGTTCAGCCTCCTCGCGAGCAAGGACACCAGAAAGGCACTTAAGTATCTCCTTTTCCTTCCCTCTTTTTATCTTATTGTTCACTTTAATCAACATGTGTTTTCAATACATTCCTGTTATCTCTCGGCAACGCCCTTTCATCACGCGCAAAAGGCAGCGCAATACTGCTAATCTGCGTCCCATTCTCTCATCCTCACACACACCTCTCTCTCTTTCCGTGGGTCTATGGAATTGTCAGTCAGCAGTCAATAAAGCTGACTTCATTCCAGCCTTTGCATCTCATTCTACTCTTAGTATCTTGGGCTTGACTGAGACCTGGATTCGTCCAGAAGACTCAGCAACCCCCGCTGCTCTCTCAAACAATTTCTCCTTCTCCCACTCCCCTCGCCAGTCTGGGAGAGGTGGGGGTACAGGGCTTCTCGTTTCTAACAATCGCAAATACTCCACGCTCTCTTCTCTATGCAACAACAACGCATTTGAATATCATGCTATTACACTTACAACTCCCATTAAGATCCATATTGTAGTCATTTATCGCCCCCCAGGTCAGCTGGGAAACTTTGTAGATGAGCTGGATGTGCTGCTGTCCACTTTCCCTGATGACGGCACCCCACTTCTAGTCTTCGGTGATTTCAACATCCATCTCGAAAAGCCGCATGCAACAGACTTCATCTCTCTCCTAGCCTCTGTCGATCTCAAACGACTCATCACCTCAGGTACTCACAAATCAGGCAACCAACTGGACCTGGTTTACACACGCAACTGCACCACAGAGAACATTTTGGTGAGACTCCTCCATGTTTCAGATCATTTCCTCATTACTTTCAGTCTACAACTCTCCTCCACTGCACCACCACCCCCACCACCAGTCACTTTCAGACGAAACCTGCGCTCACTTTCCCCCTCCCATCTCTCCTCTGCCGTGTCATCTTCTCTTCCCCCACCCTCACAATTCTCATCCCTGGATGTGAATACCGCAACAGACACCTTATGCTCCACTCTAACCTCTTCTCTAGACATTATCTGCCCTCTCTCCTCCAGGCCAGCACGCGCTACTCCCTCCAACCCCTGGTTGTCCGAGGTTCTTCGTGAACACCGGACCGAACTCAGGGCAGCGGAGAGGAAATGGAACAAATCAAAAGACGCATCTGACCTGAGTATGTATCAATCTCTCCTCTCTTCCTTTTCTGCTGATGTTCATGCTGCAAAATCTTCATACTTCCACAACAAGATCAACTGCTCCTCCAACACACGATTACTCTTCAAGACATTCAACTCTCTCCTCTGTCCACCTCCACCACCACTCGCCTCCTCCTTAACTGCTGACGATTTTGCGAACTTCTACACCAACAAAACAACAGCTATCAGCAGTCAGTTCTCAGCACCACACACACAGGAACCCAGACCGACCCCTTCCACAGCCAATATCCCTCTGTCCTCCTTCTCTTCGCTTACCGAGGAAGAAGTTATCTACACTTCTCCTCTCCAGTCACCCTACCACCTGCCCTCTAGACCCCATCCCCTCACACCTTCTACAAGCCATCTCTCCCACACTTCTACCATCACTCACACACATCATCAACTCATCCCTCCATACTGGCACTTTCCCCACAGCATTCAAGCAGGCTCGGGTTACTCCACTGCTGAAAAAACAACGCTAAACACATCATTTGTAGAGAATTACAGACCTATTTCTCTCCTACCATTCATTGTGAAAACACTTGAAAGAGCTGTTTTCAACCAAGTAACATCCTTTTTGTCTCTAAACAACCAGCTGGATGTCAACCAATCCGGCTTCAAGAAAGGGCATTCAACTGAGACTGCATTACTGTCAGTCACAGAAGCCCTACGGATCGCAAAAGCTGCTTCCAAATCTTCAGTCCTCATTCTCCTGGATCTGTCTGCTGCCTTCGACACAGTGAATCATCAGATCCTTATGTCCAGCCTCTCATCACTGGGCATCACAGGAACTCCTCTCCACTGGTTTGAGTCCTATCTCACAGGTAGGTCCTTCAAGGTCGCATGGAGAGGCGAGGTATCCAGAGCACATCAACTGACCACAGGGGTTCCCCAGGGTTCAGTTCTTGGTCCCCTCCTCTTCTCCATCTACACCACATCACTGGGACACATCATACAGGCACACGGCTTCTCCTACCACTGCTATGCTGATGACACACAGCTCTTCCTCTCGTTTCAACCAGATGATCCCACAGTAGCTGCACGGATCTCAAGCTGTCTGGCGGACATCTCCACATGGATGAAGGAACATCACCTGCAGCTCAACCTGGCAAAGACTGAGCTTCTCGTCCTCCCTGCCAATCCGTCTCTACAGCACGACTTCACCATCCAGCTAGATTCATCATCAATCACCCCATCAAGGTCGGTCAGAAATCTTGGAGTAACGCTTGATGACCAGCTGACCTTCACAGATCACATTTCAAAGACAGCTCGATCATGCAGGTTTGCACTGCACAACATCAGGAAGATCAGGCCTTTCCTAACTGAGCATGCAACACAACTTCTCGTCCAGGCCCTAGTAATTTCTAAGCTTGACTACTGCAATGCTCTTCTGGCCGGACTTCCGGCATGTGCAACCAAACCCCTACAGATGATCCAGAATGCTGCAGCTCGTCTTGTCTTCAACGAGCCCAAGAGGGCCCACGTCACTCCTCTGTTCACCTCTCTGCACTGGCTACCTCTCGCTGCTCGCATCAAGTTCAAGGCATTGACGCTTGCTTACAAATCTATCACAGGCTCAGCTCCCTCCTACTTTCACTCACTCCTACGAGTCTACATCCCTACCAGACGCCTACGATCGGTCAACGAGTGACGTCTCGTGGTTCCATCACAGAAAGCCACAAAATCACTTTCCAGAACATTCTCATTCACAGTTCCATGCTAGTGGAACGCTCTCCCCACCCTCATCCAGAATGCAGAATCCCTGACAACATTCAAAAGACAGCTGAAAACCCATCTCTTCCGTGAGCACCTAACCTCATAAAAAAATTAAAATAATAATAATTCCTTTCCCTCCGAAACATCACTTATCAGGCTTATGCTACTCTGAATAACGACTGAACTTCGTATTTTGAGCACTTCTTGCGTTGTTGTTGTTTTTGCCTCTTGATGATGACTCGCTTAATTTAGTCCTAATCTGTAAGTCGCTTTGGATAAAAGCGTCTGCTAAATGACTAAATGTAAATGTAAATAAGAATAATACAATAAATATAGAATACCATAAATATAATACTGTATAATAATTTCAGAGTAATTGAATGGACCACCAGTGGTATGTGGCCACACTCACACTTAACACAGTCATTAAATGAAGCAACATCTGAAATCTGAAATGACTTAAACACGCAAACACTTCAGTAGGTAGTGGTAAAAAAAAAAGATCTCGGTCTCTAATGGTACGCATTACATCTACATTTTTGTGAATGCATTCAACAAGCATGTCCTCCTGCGCACATACCACGAAATCGCACCACTCCAAACCTGTTAGGAGGATCTGACCTTGTACTTGCCAATAGTACTTGTGCTGCCTCCTAAGCTGCAGAGAGCCACCAGACATTTTCAGGTAGGGACAGTCAACGTAACTCTTGATGTTGGGGCACTTAATTTCCAGCAGGCCGAATGGTGGGTTTTCAGAAGGATCAAACACGACTCCATCGGGGGAGCACCCCAGCCATGGAGCATCAGGGTGTATAATGAACCCGCAGGGTGAATAGTTGACATTTTTTAAACTGCAGTACTCTGTCACAGAAACTGGCTCCATATCGATTCCTCTCCTCATGTCCTTCGTCATGACAGTCCCCCTCAGAATTCTGTGTGCCAGATTTTCAGCTGATGTATGACAGCGAACATGGCATGCCTCGTGAAAGCGTGTAGATGTAACTCGCATCTTTCTCAGTCGATGCCATTCCTGGCATGAGCTCTGCTCCCGTGTTGCAGCTTCAATCCTGTGGGCCATGTGGAATGACACCTGTAGCGATTTCATATATACATGTTCCTCCTCTCATAACACATGGGTGCATGTGGTTGGCTCAAGCCTATAGCCTTGGATGGGAAGGGAAGGTTGAGCAGGGGCATCTGGGATGTTGATGATTTCCCGCATTTCTGGTGGTTTTTGCTGAAATGACAGCACACTCCCGGCCTGGACAGCCCCAAAAGCTGACTGAACTAATGGGACTTCCGCTGACATGCCCATGGTGGTCACCAGAGGTGCAAGCAAAGGGGGAAAGTCCCTATATACTTCTGCCACTCTCAATGTGGCAAGATCTGGCATTTCCCCATCCAGTGCTTTGTAGAGAGAACTTCTGAAAATGTTGAAGTGAAAGGATGTAAAAAAAAAAATAAAAAAAAAATAAAAAAACTGCAGCATATTAACTGCATACATATTAACCACATCAACACAGCTTAAACTAAAGGTAATATAGTCTCACCTCACACAAACAGCGGTAGAATTTTGGGGTTTGTGGACCTCCATGTCTTCCACCGGACCTGGCCTAACACCCTGACAGCAATGACACATTTTGACATGGCATCACAATAGTTACATGGTACAATTCACATGACAGACAGATGACTTACCAAGGTCCTAGGCTTATGCCAGGTCTGCTCAGTTTCTGTGCAACTGTGCACTGGGGGTACAGCAGGGATGCCTAATTGTGAAAAGTGTGCTGTTTGATATAGTAGTGCTACCAAATGGTTGCATAAGGCACACCCCGCCACACAGGAGCAGTGGGTGCTCACCAAAATGACAGGTTTCAAGTCCTTTAACACCATCTAGGGAGAAATAGAAGCTTAGATGAGAAATACCTCTTAAGAGTTAAACTTAACAAGAAAAGTCTAACTAATAAAAGCATACGGTTGTATTGACTTGGTAAAGTTGTTTTTATATTTGCACATTCGCGCTTAAAATGTTTACCCCGCTTGGCAATTTTTTACTTTTTAGGAAAACTTGACTATGTGACATGGCGCTGTCCATGTATGTGGTACTGAAGGTCCTACCTGTCATGATCCTCCGAATGTACAAAATACATCGATCTCTATATGCGCAGGCGGCTGAGAGACAGATCCGAAGGGACCAATCAGTAAATCAAAAACAAACACACTTTAGTGTCACTAAATTCAGTTCACACATCACTACTGTCCTGATGATTATACTACAACACTTATTTTGGGTAAAAAAAAAAATAATTGCATTATTTTTATGATTTGTTATTATGAAAAATATTCAAAAACTTCACTGTAATTATCTGTATTGTTGCCAAATTCAGATCACACATTGTAATGCAATTATACAATTGTATTGCATTTATCCAAAACAACATCTTGATATATAACCAGCAGGACAGCAGTGATGTGTCATGTGTGATCTGAATTTGGCAACAATACAGAATTACAGTGAAGTTTTTGAATATTTTGTAGTTACACTTTTCGGGGTTTGCACTTTGCAGACGGTCCCTTCTCAGTAGCCTGCGCATAGAGATCAGTGTATTTTTTCCACTGCGAAGGAAAGCTCGTTTTGAGGAAAATTAGGCTCTATGCACTTTCGCTTTGCACTTTCGGTTGTCTGCAGGTGTTATATGTATAGTTATGTGTTAGGTGTTATTTGTGTAGTAACAACTTTTAGTTCATTGAGCGCGAAAGTCCGCGAATATGCGACTGTGCGAATATAAAACCAACTTTACTTATGTTGTATTGTAGATGAGAGCTACATAGGCCTACCCATTCACATCCATAAACAGTATAATGAGCCATGTACATTTAGATAATGTTACTTATCAGCTGGGCAACTTATCAGCCTAACCATTACCCTAACATTGACCCTAGTCACCCTACTTTCAATTCGTGTGGCTTTTCATTTTTCCTCATGGATCTATGACAGACTGCCCTCACGCTGACCTCTCCTGTCACCTTGTTTTTCATTGACACTGTTACGGAAAAAGATGAACATACATTTCGAAACTGGATTACACGTTCTTACACTGTGCTAGTTTGTCTGTCTTAATATAGTAGAGTAGTGTGAAACAAAATAGCTAACGTTAACAAGTTCAGTCACGTCAGTTTATTGATTACAATATAACTGTTAGCATGATAACGTTAGCTACTTACCCTCATAGTTGTCGATATAGCTGCCGATATACATTTTAAATCCCTTTTCCCGCTTGCTGTTGGGAGCAGAACATGATGTTGTTACAAGTCGGTCTATGTCATTTACCGTGAGACGAGGTAAATCCTGAAGACAGCGACTATAAAAGAGAGCCATATCTGTCCGTGTATAAACAGGAAGTTGAACAGGAAGTTGATAGCCTAATAGATGAGAACCCAGAACTGTTACGGGCATAGAGCCTATAAAGGCCAAAAAAAGTCGACGATATAACAAAAATAGTGAGAAATATGTAATTTAGTGTGAAGTCTTCCTCAGTGTTTGCTTGGCCGGATGGCTGTGTATTGGGTTGATTGGTGGTGATTTCTGTCGAGACGCATCTCTGTGTGGGGAAATCCCAACAACACAATTCTCTAGAAGCGTAAGTGATGAAGTATCATCAATACTAGCGTAATGTTAAGATTATTTTGTGTATAATTTGATGTGAACCAGTGTTTTTGATTTGTGGTAATCTTGTATAATTAAGAGGGGAGAAGAGTGCTCTGTGTAGGCCCTCAGTGTGTTTCTGGGGTGAGCGTGAAACATCAGAAGGGGAAAATCGAGTGCGTCATTCACTGTGAAAACGTTTACAGGTTATTGAGTGGTGATGAAAAGTAAGTTTGAATATCACTCATTTCATTTTTGAAGTTGTGCAAGTGTTTATGTGCTGATGTAAGACTACCCACATAGCAAATTTTTTCTGGCCCAGCTCCGGGCCACACAATCACTTTTCCCTCGGCCCAAGTACCGCAAAGAATGACGGCCCTGAAGTGGCCCAGAACTGGATAAAAGACAAGGGTCACACATGGGCCATAACTGGCCCGAATCTCAGCCAGTTAGTCACCCTCAACTGGCCCTGAACTGGGCCAAAACAGGTTTTATTATTGATATCAATTCTCAGCCATAAGTTAACCATATCGACGCCACCCTTTAACCAGAAACCCCAAAACTGAGCCATAACCCAGCCTAATCTTACCCAACCCATGTGAACAAATAAGGCACAAGAAAATTAAATTCTCAAAAATAGTTTATTTAACAATAGGCACAAGCCAATAATAATAAATTATTATTATTTTCTATTTTTTTAGTACATTTAAAGCTTAACATCTTATTACCACCTCAAAGTGCATTTAATTTCAAAATGTTCTGGTTTGTCTTAAACAGTAGTTTACTTATTGTATTAATGCACAAGCCCCCTATTTTAGTTGTAATGCACAAACACTATTTTAGTTGCCTGAACAGCCAACTATGTACAACATTTTTCAATTCTAACTAAATTAATCTATCAATGAATCTAGCACTGAAATTTAAACATATTATGATGTAATTTTACTCTCAACAAACATAGAGCAAATAAAAAAAAATTACTTAAAACAAATTTGCACATAAGAATGTTTGTATGTTTGAGGAAGAAAGTGATGCTATTTAGGACTGTCCTCAGGAAGTAGAGTACAGCTCTGCAGCCCCTCTCTTCTCCTCAAGCGCTCCTTCCTTCATCTCTATCAGGAGCAAGCTGAAGCCATCTTTGTATTGTTGCTTCTATCTCCTGATCAGTGGCATGTGTCGGATGATTTTTTCCTCACAGCAGCTAAAAGACAAAATAGTAAATTAATAAATAGCCTACATATACAAATATTCATCCACCTACTAGGTAACAAATTAAAATAAGGTTGCTTAGGTAAAATTTTATACAGGAAATGATTGCTTATAATGTGGCACTACTGAATGACCCGCAGGCCGGTTAAAATGGTGTCGATATGGTTAACTTATGGCTGAGAATTGGTACCAATAAGAAAACCTGTTTTGGCCCAGTTCAGGGCCAGTTGAGGGTGACTAACTGGCTGAGATTCGGGCCAGTTATGGCCCATGTGTGACCCTTGTCTTTAATCCAGTTCTGGGCCACTTCAGGGCCGTCATTCTTTGCGGTACTTGGGCCGAGGGAAAAGTGATTGTGTGGCCCGGAGCTGGGCCAGAAAACAATTGCTATAGTTGACTAGAAAAATTAGCTATATAGTATTTTGCTAAATATGTGCTCTATATTACATTTGTATTATATTTTTTACTTGTGTCATAATTGTTGTTATAATGAAAACCAAATTATATGGTAACATTATATAACTGTTAGCCTAGGCAAAAGTTCACTTCAATAAAGAACAAGAAGTTGACATCCGAGTTTGAATTCATGTAAGTTAACGTTATTTAAAAAAGCTCCAAAAAAGAGATGTTCTTCTATTTTTTAAAGATTGCCATTACATATCCTGCCAAAATAACCTTCGTAACGTTACCCGCCACGGTCGATTTTTAATCGAGGTTAAGGTTAAATAAAAATACTAAAAAAATAACGTTAAGAGAGCTGTAAACACATCGCAGGCTTGATCTGTTTCGGCATGAGTGCAAAAGAGAACCCATGTGGTTGCATATCTGCTGTATGTATTACATCTAATGTTAGGTCGTACACAATATATAGACTGTAAAAAAATTAATAAAATAGGGTCGTGCACAAAATAACTTTAGCTTCTTACCTGAACAGCGGTTCGGTTGTCAGACGTCTTCTTCACCCTTCAGCGGGAGAAATTTCAAACGACGCATCACGTGAACCTCATCCACCAACCAGAAAGCTGCTGTTACCGTGGAGATCGCACCAAAATAAACAATAGTTCACTGCACAGTTAACTGTACATATTTAATATATATATATATATTAGTTTTAACATGATTTTGTGGTGCTTAAACTAATGAGTATGGAAAACTTAGACTATTTTGTATGTGATTAAAATAAATAATTTAAAAAAATGTAACTCAATTGTCATGTTAGGAATATGTAGGCTATATTTTGTTCAGGTCAAATGGATTTTTGAATTTTTAAATGATTTTTGAATTTTGTGAACACTGCTGAAAACTAAATGCTATATTTATTAATTATTTATAATTTTTTTCTGGACATAGCTTTTTTTCACTGACTCATAGGTCAATTCATATTATTATTGTTATTAATTATTACAATCTTTACATCTCTTTCGTAGTTTTGATAACTGCACCATCCATGGACAACACTTTAAACTGTTTTATTTCTCTCATGAAAAATTGTGGTAGTGGGGGGGACAATCCTTGAATACAGTAGCGGCCTAAATTCTTATAATTGTCCAGTACACAAAGTATTGCCCATAATTGCTACACTGATCTGGGCCACACACCTCCCATGCACAATCGGCCCAAATGTTGTCTGCCGCCATGCAGTGCCATCATTGCCACACTTGGCCCACAGTTGGCTGACATCATCTGGGCCACACACCTCCTATCCACAATCGGCCCAAATGTTGTCTGCCGTCATGCATGCAGTGCCATTATTGCCACACTTGGCCCACAGTTGGCTGACATCATCTGGGCCACACACCTCCTATCCACAATCGGCCCAAATGTTGTCTGCCATGCAGTGCCATCATTGCCACACTTGGCCCACAGTTGGCTGACATGATCTGGGCCACACACCTCCTATCCACAATCGGCCCAAATGTTGTCTGCCGTCATGCATGCAGTGCCATCATTGCCACGCATGGCCCACAGTTGGCTGACATGATGTATGCCAGTGCCGGCAACACGCCAGCAGTGCCATGATGAGGCCACATTTGGGCCAAGTCTGTTTGCTATGTGGGTAAGTGTTAAATTGTTTAATCATTTTTGAAAGGTATTGCAAAATCTCAAAAATGTAACTTCTAATTTCATTGCCATGTATTTTGCATGAAAACATAAGCAGCCTTTTCTTGGTCTTCTGTGCTGACAAATGTATTAATTATTTGTGTATTTGTTTTCTAGAATGAGAGGCTGCTACTGTTGTCTATGTTAGCTAGCCTAGTTTTGTGATTGATACATTTAATGTTGTGACTGAGAACGAGAGAGATAGAGAGACTCATTTTGATTTGAGAAGCAAACTTTATTGATTTCAATCACTTTAAACAAACCTTTCTACGCTAAGTTCCTGATATTTTGCTTAATTAACGCTGCGCTGTTTCAAGTGCAGTCTGGAATAAAATACCCTTTTATATACTTTTCATTCTGTGTCCGGTGTTGTCACTATCTCACATACCGGGCTACATATATATCATTTGAAAGCTTACAATCTCTAGTTTTCATATTTCGTGAATGATTTTCCAAATAAATGCCGTAATTTATCAATTTGCAACAAGAATATTTTCATATTTCAAAGGCGTGTTCAGACCTTTATTTTGAAATAGCAATGAACATGAAAAATCATGAAAGAATGGTAGAAACCTCAGTTTGTTTTCATGTCAAGAGTTCAAAAGATAGCATCCATTCAATTATTTTAGAAAGAAAAGATCTGAAAATGTTTTAAATATAAAGAGAATATAATATATTTACCATTTGTGATGTGGCAGCGAGCTATAGTGCACATACATGCTATTTTTATGTTTCTTAGAGGTTGAATTCATTTCAAAATCTGCCAAACTTCCCATACTACTTAGAATGTCTACTTCTAAAATTGTATGAAAATTGTGAAAATAATGGTTCATGGTTAACAGGTGTCACTGAGTCATTAACAAAACACAATAAAAGAAACTAAATTAACATTCTTTAAAACACTTTTTTCTACCTCCATTGAACATTTCTAAAGGAAAGTAAATGAGTTAAAGTAGTTTGTTTCTTCTATTGATTTTTCACATGCAGGTTCTCTTCACACACACAAACGGCTTCTTTCTATAACATGGGTCATCATTCCAGTTGCCATGTGCTGCAAGATAGAACAAAATATTTGATTTGATCATTTTTGTATTATGTATATATATATTAAAAAAATTATAATAAAAAAAAGAATGTTTATTTAGTCTATTTAGATGAGCATTAACAGGAGTAACTTACGGCCATAGTTCATCTCAAGGCAGTGCGCAAGGTTATCGGGCTTTCCAGACGCCCATATTTGAAAGTCCATTCTGGATCCATCACTCCAGAGCCAAACTCTCTCCTGTGAACAGAAGAGAAAAAAGACAATGTGTTTATGTCCACAGCTCACATGGCTTAATTTAAAAATGTCAGAAATCTAAACAGAAATGAACAGAAATGATTTCACA
The DNA here is from genome assembly GCF_951802725.1 of Rutilus rutilus. Classification (NCBI taxonomy): domain Eukaryota; kingdom Metazoa; phylum Chordata; class Actinopteri; order Cypriniformes; family Leuciscidae; genus Rutilus; species Rutilus rutilus. Next base: position 9,193,736 of record NC_140209.1, on the reverse strand, counting down.
AACCGGGTATCAGTGAAGAATATGTTAAAAATACTTAAAGGAGCTGTATGTAAGAAATGTATTTCAATTAATCATAAAATGGCCCTGATATGTCACTAGACATTAAGAAATCATGTTCATTTCAAATACTTATATCACTGACAACAGTAGTACGGCCAGGATATTGTCATTTAAAAATTTAAGTTGCAGCCCTCAACTGATGTTGATGTTGTCATCTTTTGTTTTGGCCTGAAGCCCCACCCTCCACCTATCTACCAATCACAAAGTCAGTAGTGTTTCGGCATCCAGGTTGCCAGCTCTGCTCTAGTTACCACAGCTGCAGCTCCTTGTAGCAGCCTACGTTCCTGCTGGATTCTGCAGCATATCTGGCAATCTCGAGTCAGGGGGGAGGGGGAGGGGATACACCACCAAACTGTAATTTGAAAGTAATTGCAGTACCAGTTTTGGCCACAATCTTACATACAGCTCCTTTAAGAAAGTGCTTATCTGGTGGTGCCCATCTCATGGTTGCCAATGCTCTAAACTAACTATTATAATGACCAAAAATTATGCCCCTCCTTGAACTGCCACCTTACCGTGGTGGCGGGGTTTGAGTACCCGAATGAACCTAGGAGCTATGTTGTCTGGGGCTATATGCCCCTGGTAGGGTCTCCCAAGGCAAACAGGTCCTAGGCGACGGGTCAGACTAAGAGCGGTTCAAAACCCCTTATGATGCCCAAAAAAAGGAGGACCGTGACGTCGCCCGGTATGGCGCAGCCGGGGCCCCACCCTGGAGCCAGGCCCGGGGTTGGGGCTCGTATGCGAGCGCCTGGTGGTCGGGCCTCCCCCCATGGGGTCCGGCCGGGCTCGGCCCGAAGGAGTGACGTGGGGCCACCCTCCCGTGGACCCACCACCTGCAGGAGGGACCGTAAGGGGCCGGTGCTAAGTGGATCGGGTGGCAGTCGAAGGCGGGAGCCTAGACAACCCGATCCCTGGACGCGGAATCTAGCTCTAGGGACATGGAATGTCACCTCTCTGGCGGGGAAGGAGCCTGAGCTTGTGCGTGAGGTTCAGAGATTCCGACTAGAGATAGTTGGGATCACCTCTACGCACGGCTTGGGCTCTGGAACCACACTCCTCGAGAGAGGATGGACTCTTCACCACTCTGGAGTTGCCCATGGTGAGAGGCGGCGGGCTGGTGTGGGTTTGCTTATAGCCCCCCAGCTCAGCCGCCATGTGTTGGAGTTCACCCCGGTGAACGAGAGGGTCGCTTCCCTACGCCTTCGGGTCGGGGATAGGTCTCTCACTGTCGTTTGTGCTTACGGGCCGAACGGCAGTGCAGAGTACCCGGCCTTCTTGGAGTCTCTGGGAGGGGTGCTGGAAAGTGCTCCGACTGGGGACTCCATCGTTTTACTGGGGGACTTCAACGCCCACGTGGGCAGCGACAGTGACACCTGGAGGGGCGTGATTGGGAGGAACGGCCCCCCTGATCTGAACCCGAGTGGTGTTCTGTTATTGGACTTCTGTGCTAGTTACAGCTTGTCCATAACGAACACCATGTTCAAGCATAAGGGTGTCCATCAGTGCACATGGCACCAGGACACCCTAGGCCGGAGGTCGATGATTGACTTTGTGGTCGTTTCATCCGACCTCCGGCCGTATGTCTTGGACACTCGGGCGAAGAGAGGGGCGGAGCTGTCAACTGATCACCACCTGGTGGTGAGTTGGATCCGATGGCGGGGGAGGAAGCTGGACAGACTCGGCAGACCCAAACGTACTGTGAGGGTCTGTTGGGAACGTTTGGCCGAATCTCCTGTCAGAGAGATCTTCAACTCCCACCTCCGGCAGAGCTTCGACCAGATCCCGAGGGAGTCTGGAGATATTGAGTCCGAGTGGACCATGTTCTCCACCTCCATTGTCAACGCGGCCACTCGGAGCTGTGGCCGTAAGGTCTCCGGTGCCTGTCGAGGCGGCAATCCCCGAACCCGGTGGGGGACACCGGAAGTAAGGGATGCCGTCAAGCTGAAGAAGGAGTCCTATCGGGCCTGGCTGGCTTGTGGGACTCCTGAGGCAGCTGATGGGTACCGACGGGCCAAGCGGACTGCAGCCCAGGTGGTTGTGGAGGCAAAAACTCGGGCCTGGGAGGAGTTCGGTGAGGCCATGGAGAAGGACTATCGGTCGGCCTCGAAGAGATTCTGGCAAACCGTCCGGCGCCTCAGGAGGGGGAAGCAGTGCCCTACCAACGCTGTTTACAGTGGAGGTGGGCAGCTGTTGACCTCGACTGGGGATATCACCGGACGGTGGAAGGAATACTTCGAGGATCTCCTCAATCCCACCGTCACGTCTTCCATTGAGGAAGCAGAGGCTGAGGGCTCGGAGGCGGACTCGTCCATCACCCAAGCTGAAGTCACCGAGGTGGTCAAGAAACTCCTCGGTGGCAAGGCACCGGGTGTGGATGAGATCCGCCCTGAGTACCTCAAGTCTCTGGATGTTGTGGGGCTGTCTTGGCTGACACGCCTCTGCAGCATCGCGTGGCGGTTGGGGACAGTACCTTTGGACTGGCAGACCGGGGTGGTGGTCCCTCTTTTCAAGAAGGGGGATCGGAGGGTGTGCTCCAACTATAGGGGGATCACACTTCTCAGCCTCCCTGGGAAAGTCTATGCCAGGGTACTGGAGAGGAGAATCCGGCCGATAGTAGAACCTCGGATTCAGGAGGAACAGTGTGGTTTTCGTCCCGGTCGTGGAACACTGGACCAGCTCTATACCCTCTACAGGGTGCTGGAGGGCTCATGGGAGTTTGCCCAACCAATCTACATGTGTTTTGTGGATTTGGAGAAGGCATTCGACTGTGTCCCTCGCGGCGGCCTGTGGAGGGTGCTCCGGGAGTATGGGGTCCGGGGCCCTTTGCTAAGGGCTATCCGGTCCCTGTACGACCGGAGCAGGAGCTTGGTTCGTATTGCCAGCAGTAAGTCAGACTTGTTCCCGGTGCGTGTTGGACTCCGGCAGGGCTGCCCTTTGTCGCCGGTTCTGTTCATGATTTTTATGGACAGAATTTCTAGGCGCAGCCAGGGGCCGGAGGGGGTCGGGTTTGGGGACCACACGATTTCATCTCTGCTCTTTGCGGATGATGTTGTCGTGTTGGCCTCATCAGACCAGGACCTCCAGCATGCACTGGGACGGTTTGCAGCCGAGTGTGAAGCGGCTGGGATGATAAATCAGCACCTCCAAGTCCGAGGCCATGGTTCTCAGTCGGAAAAGGGTGGTTTGCTCGCTTCAGGTTGGTGGAGAGCTCCTGCCTCAAGTGGAGGAGTTCAAGTATCTTGGGGTCTTGTTCACGAGTGAGGGAAGGATGGAACGGGAGATTGACAGGCGGATCGGTGCAGCTTCTGCAGTAATGCGGTCCCTGTACCGGTCTGTCGTGGTAAAGAAGGAGCTGAGCCGCAAAGGCGAAGCTCTCGATTTACCAGTCAATCTACGTTCCTACTCTCACCTATGGTCATGAGCTGTGGGTCATGACCGAAAGGACAAGATCCCGGATACAAGCGGCCGAAATGAGCTTTCTCCGCAGGGTGGCTGGGCGATCCCTTAGAGATAGGTTGAGAAGCTCGGTCACTCGGGAGGAGCTCAGAGTAGAGCCGCTGCTCCTCCACATCGAGAGGGGTCAGTTGAGGTGGCTCGGGCATCTTTTCCGGATGCCTCCTGGACGCCTTCCCGGGAAGGTGTTCCGGGCATGTCCCACCGGGAGGAGACCCCGGGGAAGACCTAGGACACGCTGGAGAGACTATGTCTCCCGGCTGGCCTGGGAACGCCTCGGTGTCCCCCCGGAAGAGCTGGAGGAAGTGTCTAGGGAGAGGGAAGTCTGGGCATCCCTGCTTAGACTGCTGCCCCCGCGACCCGGCCCCGGATAAGCGGTAGAAGATGGATGGATGGATGGATGACCAAAAATGATAAACACATCTATCTTTATGCATTTTGAAAAATGTTTTAATGTAAATGTAACTGTAAATGCCCAGTAGCACAAAAAGCATGATCAAAAATACTTACAGCATCATGGCCTCCGATCCAGGTCCGAGTTGTGGATCCAATCAGGTCCTGTATAAAAGCGTGCTCCTTAAAGCTGTGCACTGAAGCAAGGTTCCCATCAAACTGCAAACACAATCTCTGTAGAGGCAGAGACATGAACAAACACCACTGTTTATAAATTAATATTCCAAAATCTGTGACATGCCTTCAGTTACCATCGAAATAATTTTTACTCGTGCTGTTTATTTTTTGTTTTGGTTAAGTCTAAAATCTGCCATTTGAGGTGGAACTACTTTTCTACAAAAGGTTCTGGTTATACTGTAGATGTAGATTAGATATAACTTCACATTATATAAAGTTTTTCAGTTATCCTCTCATGATAACATGACATGTGTTGTGTCTTTATTTTCATACCACTGTGATATTTTATAATCACAGTGAAATATGTTTACACCCTAGAGCTCCATTGTAATTTATTTACTGTGGACATTTTTTTGTTGAGGAACAAGATGAAATTATTTTCCTGCAATAATTAACAGGTGTCACAGATGTTTACAGAGCTTAAGTTGTATTTAACCAAGAATATACTTGATATGATGTTTATGCCATATTACAAGCTGAATGTATCATACCTCTGCCTCAATCCATGTTTGAGGGTAATAGAAAAACTTGAAGCATCTGCTTCCAAAGGCAGACCATCCTGCCCAACAGCCTGTTAAAGGGAAGTTTTGTGTGTTATTTTTTTTTTTACTTTTTTTTACCATTAATGACCTTTCAAAAGTATGCAACTTTTGTCCCTTTACCGGTTAAAGAACTGTCTCTTCAATAAAACACCTTTGAGTAATAAAAACAGCATCATCTCCATTTCGCTTTTACAACTTTTCAATTCCCTCAGTTCTCTCCATCTCCTAAAGCCAAGCTGATGTTGATTCTTGTTTTATTACGAGCTCTGTCTCGTTCTATTTTCTCCTGCAGACTCTCGTCTGTTCGGTGTTTGTTTAAAACGGGTGTGAAGACACCCATTGGTGTGTTTTTTTTGTTTTTTTTCAAAGTCTACAGGGTGAATCTCAAGAGGTTGGAGATTTAGCAGCTCAATGTCTTCCTTTCTTGCTCATGTGAAAGCTAACCCCTGCCACTCACACACCAGACACATGGCAAAGTAGCCGGAGCAACCTTACTCTATTTACATATATGACGAGACACGCACGGGCGAGTGATGTATGTACGCAATTACCCATGAAAACTGGTCCGACAGGTCTAAAATATAAACACTTATAACAGGCTTACCATAGTGAATCAGTGAATCATGTTTTGTAAGAAGGATTGATGATGTATTTGACTCATTACTTACAATTTTCTTTATTTTGAACAAAAAAGCTACATAGTGTACCTTAAATAAACAAAGGATTAAAAAAATATTTTAACAAAGAAACATCATGATGTGAAAATACATTTAAGATTTTGCACTAATCAAAGTATTTTGTTTTTGTTAACCTATGGCTCCACCCTCCCAACACCATAGCAACGTTTTGCACCATCCATAAAAGAACTAAACATAACATTAAGAAAAACATTTAATTATTATTGCAAAATTGCCCAAATTTAAGTATGTAAAAATATACTGTGTATTAAACTTCACCAGAAAAAACAGGCAAATAATTGAAATGCAAAAAAACAAAATTACTTTAACACAACAATATTGATATTGATATACTGATCAATAGCAATACACCACTCACTTGTGTTGTATAATTATTTAGTACCCTATCCAGTGTATGAGAGTAACTATTACAGCAGTATTTCATATGAGAAACATGCACACACCTGCTGATGGCCAAGTCTTGACAGAATCCCATGGTGTCAATCCACTGTCTGCCTCTGAGTCCGATGTGTCGTCTCCATCTACATGTACAATCAGACATGGCATTGCCACATACCATTATAAACCCTTTTGAAACTATTCTATATAGCTCAAGCTGTAAACAAGAAGTAAACACTTACAGTGGGGACTGGGGCTTGCCTCTGATGCTTCTCTTCCTTCTCCCACATCTGTCATGTGTTTCTCCAGAAATGAACCTGTCATGATTTGACATGTTTGAACCATTAATATAAAATCCAGCATAAACAAACAGATTCTCATAATCTACACACCCAAATCACAATGCCTGTCTGTCTGTGACTTCAACTGCACTATTACAGCAGAAAGAAATACAGTTATTTATGTATGCATACGTTATTTCTTTATATGCACTGAATTCATGTAAAACTCATTAAAAAAAAAAAAAATCTGTTGAAACTGTTTTTTTTTTTTTTTTTTTGGCAGGTCCACGCTGGTTGTCAAACTTGTCATGGTTATGACACTATCACTTGGTCAATTACACTAAACAGCCATCTCTGATAATGTTGTTTTTTTTATTCAACTTTACTATGCTATAATATTCGGCTGCTGAAATGAGCATTACGTGTGGTAAATCCGTCCCGTGGTGCTAATATGCAGTCACCGTCATGTTTTGCTCGTGATGATGGAGCGACCAGCTTGTAGTAGAACAATTAACCACTTAGTAACATACCTGTATATTTCACTTTCTTTTTCTCATCCTGTTTTCTTTTTATGATACTGAGCCCCTGATGGCTTTGACCTTTTCGGCTATGACGACGTTCCCTGCCGCCTTCTAGGCTTCATCTCATTTCTCTAACAGCAGCGGCCACTATCACCATGGGAGACTTGTAATCATAATGCTTCGAAATAGCAAAAGTATGAAATAATAATAATAATATTAATAATAGATATAAACAGGCGCGTAGGCAGTAATGGGCCAGGGCGGCACTGGCCCGCCCACATTACTCACTGGCCCGCCCAGGCAAGTTTGATCAAAATACATTTTTAGTTTATTTTTATTATTCAAATGTATTTAAGAAAATATGTTAATATAAACCTGAATTATTGTTGACTGGTGTTTGTGTTTAATTTGTTTTCCGAAGTTGAAGCAAGTTGTAGAAAGCCCGCTTATGGTTGCTAGGGCGACAGAAGACTCTCTGAGCGGAGGGCTCTGGCAGCCTTTAGCCATAGACTGTAAAAAATAGCAATTAATATCGCCACAATAATGGCTAAACAAGTTTCTTTAATGTTTTATTTAAAAAAAAAAAAGAGTTTGAGGAAGAAGACACGGCATTATTGTGGCGATGTTCAATTGCAGTTAGATCGGCGGGTAAACCCGCGTCAGGCTGACCAGGAGAGAGCACCGGCACTGCCGCCAGGGAGAGAGCGGTGGCCGCCATCAGCGCATTGACTTTGTATGTAATCTACTCGCGCAAATAATTAAATTCGCGTTTGGTGTGAACACGCCATAAGTTAGCCTTCTTGTGGCGGCCACCGCTCTCTCCCTGGCTGGTTCACCCGCCGATCTAACTGCAATTGATGAACCACCTTCACAACCCAATCTGAAGGTATTTCCCTGCACTGTCAAGAATAGAAAATCAAGGAGCTTCTCACCAAAGTGGTATGGACAGTTTTCTTGGTTGTATTTTTTGTATTTTTATTTTTTTTGGCACAAAAGCTTAATTTCCACCAGGCTGATTGCATTGTATATGAGCCATTCCACCGAATGGGTGACATTTATGTCCCCAGAACATCATATGTAAAAAATTGCATGAAAATTAACTCTAAAATACATTTTATTATTAAGCAAAATGTCCTGCATATTAAGCTAACTACAAATTATACAATTTATAATTAAAAACATTAATAAAAACTACATAGAACACAAAAAAATAGCATTTTCGGCATGTCCCCACTCTCTGTCTCTAAACTTTGCCATGAAATATAATGATTAAAATCCTTCAGAAATCTTAAGTTTTGGGGATTGTTGTGTGACTTTATATCCAATGTATTTAAAATGTTTGTTTGTTTTTATGAGAAAAAAATATTTTATCAAATATTTTAGATAAAATACACATTTTAGTCATGTCCCCGGGTTTTCACTCAGTCCTGTTACCCTTACACATCCCCCCCTCTGAAAAACTTGGAATATTCCACAAGACACATTTTCAACAGGAAGTTGCATCATCTTGATCTTCTAAAGGCAATGGGAAGACCATAAGTTAGTCCTCTTATTTTAATTTCTGTATATTTGATGAAATTGTAACTATGACTGAGAAGGTCAATCTCAACATACTGTCCTGTTACCTAAATCATTTCTTAGAATGTATTTGTTTATTTTAAAGATATTAACTTTTGTTAAGTTACTAGAATTTGCTCAGTGTCCTCATGCTATTAGCATGTATGCTATGTGGCCATATGTCATGTATTTGATAACCTTTTGCTTAAAAACTCAATCCTGTTACTTTCAGTCCTGTTACTTATATGAAAAAATAACAGGAGTGAGTTAACGTAACAGGAGTGAGTAGAGTCCTCTGTTTTGTTGATTTAATACTGTAAATATTATTTCTCTTTCCACCTCCTTTGCTGTGAAGTACTACTAGCATATAGTACATCACTTCAACATAGAAATCTTATGCACACAGTCATGTACACTCTCTCTCGTGCACACACATATGGACACTCATTCCTGTTACCTGTTCCTCATTCCTGTTATGAAATAGTTCATTCCTGTTACCAAGTGTTCAGTCCTGTTACTATTATTTATTTATTTTCTAAAAAAATAAAGTTAAACCACTTTTTTTATCAGTTTTGTTTGGTCCATCATTTATACAATTGTTTAATAAATTAAATTATAAAAAAAATGTATAAACTTGAGGCTTCGGTCTTCTTTAAAATGAAAAAATGGCTTTGTGTTTTTTATTAAAATACACTTTGCCTTAATAGTGATTTTTTTTTGTCACAAATATCAGTTATTTGAACATATAACCAACAATATCTTTAAAATAAACACTTTCTTGTGGGGAAAACAAAGGAATAATTGACATGCTTTTAAACATGCTTTTTAAATGTCACATGAGTTTCGGTAACAGGACTGTGAAAACATGCATCCATCTTCTGCTTAGAAACCTTGTAAAAAATTAAATAAAGTTGCCTGAGATTGACCAATACACATTTTGAATAGGTAAATATTTGAGTATTAGATTCAGTGTTGAAAAAAATCAAAAAATTAAGTTTAATTTTTAAGAGTTACAACAAGCAAATGTCACCCATTCGGTGGAATGGCCCATATGGTTGATTTAACAGAAATTAGGGAGTGTGTTGTTATTTATTTCAAACCGTGCTCTGCTGAGAGTTTTCATTATTTGAATTTCTTTTATTTTTAGCCTAATTTATTTTCGGGTGAACTGTCTTTGCACTGCTGACTAGCCTGAATAAAATAGACAGGTTATTGTCTATGCTGGTGGTTTGTCCAGCCTTTATTGAGCTCCGTTGGTTGAACTTGATGACAGAACAGTGTTTTGTTAGTCTTTGCCGAATAGTGCAAAATAAATGTGTAGGATAACTGTTTTTAGGAGTTTGTCTATTCTTTTTTCTACTCTCTAAGGTTTAATTATTAAGTCATATTTTTTCTAAGAAAAACTATAGGCCCACTCACTTTTTCAATGGCCCGCCCAAAATACAATTTCTGCCTACGCCACTGGATATAAATAAAACAAATCTCTTGGTGGGGCAGATCTCCAGCTGTTTGCGCTCTAGGCGACCACCTAGTTTGCCTATGCCTAGAAATGGCCCTGCTACTACTACTAATAATAATATGAATAATAATAAATATACTATAGATTTAACATGTGTATTTGTTTATTGTCAACAAATACAAATATAAAATACATTCATAAGAATCAGTAACGTTAGCTAATATAATTGTTGTTGCTTTATTGTCTAAATGTCATCATAATAATTAAGAAACAAACTCAGGTTTACTTTAGTGCACATACTGTATTAGATCCTTCTTCTGATTATTCATTACAGAGTCCCAGGTGTGCTATAGTTCATGGTAAAATAACAGTAATGATGTGAAACGTGGAATAATGCTCTTACCTGAAACAGTCAAAGCTATGAGAAGACAGATAGACAGGTAGACAGTCCAGACCGCCATTGTTTCTCTGAATACTGAAACAGAAATATTCAGAATTAATTATTTCAAAGTTTGTATTTTTGTGACACGATCCAGTCCAGTAGGTCAATGTCAGCTTCTGGATATTGTGTTGTGGAACGGAGCCCTGGTTCATCTTTTTATATACTGGAGGTGAGTGGGTTTATCAGCATCATCATTCACATGCTCATGTTCTCACTTCCTGTACAAACACTGTTTTTGTATAGTTTGTACTTGAGACACTTCTGTTATAATACCATTATTGTGTTATGTGTCTTTTATGTGTGTTCTTGGTATGCAAATAAATGTTATAAATAGATATTATTCATCTATGCTGTAATTGCATCAGTGTGCATGTTTTATGTACATGGTTTATTTCTCCCTCTCTTCATAAGATGCTCTTTGTTCACCTGGAATGAATGGAGGATTGTTGCTGTCATCAGCAAATATGTACAAATATTTACACTGTAAAACCTTGCTGTAAAAAGGGCCAAATTCTGACAGTAACACACCATTTTCCATTAAGATCAATTAATCATTGATCTTAAGATTGATCTTAAGATCTCATTGTAATGAGATCAATGAACTGTGGATAATGTGGAAAACAATGAATTCTGGGTAATGTTTGTTGTTTTCGAGAAAGTAGCTTACTGGAATATACTGTGAATGGTAACACTTTTGAATGCTGTTCCTTCATTAATGAATAACTACACAGAAACAAATGAGTAATGCACTATTGACATTCTAGAAACTCTGCTGAATGTGGTAGGTCACTATTAGCTAACAAAGATGGTCAGGTGATACATCACTCATCATCATAAAGAAAAATTGACTAATGTGATCAAAAGTGGTTGCTTGTTATTAATAGATTTCCAGCAGCAATGTTTTCTTGCCAGATATCAAACACTCTGAATTTAATTATTTCATAAAAATAAAGAAAAAACTGTAATACACACACACAAACATCAAGAATCAGCATATGAATCTCAATACATATAATGCTGCTGTAATTATTTATCGGTAGTGGTTGATGAAGATGAGTGTCATTAGTGTTTGTTTTTGTGTTATTTATGTTTTATACATGTCATATTGTGAGAAATAACAGTATTAAGGCCCGTTCACACCAAGAAACAGGAATACAGCTTTCCTGAAGCTCAAACAGTAGAGCGTTGGCGCTTGCAACACCAAAGTCACGGGTTTGATTCCCAGGGGAAGCAAGAACTGATAAGAATGTAGATGTGTACCTTGAAATGCAATTTAAGCGTCTGTTAAATGCATAAATGTAAAAAAAGTTTTTTTTTTCTTTTTTTTTTATAAACTAATTAATAAATGTCAGGACGATAACTATAAAAATAACAATAAAGATATAAAGTAGCTGATGAACATGGTGTGGATATTGATATTGATATTTACCTGTTCCAAATAAATATTATTTGCTTGTTTTTAAGCCATATAAATATGCCGAGTATGTGTCAGGAACCCACACAGACAAACTGGCTTTCTCAACAAGTCTATGGGAATTATAGATGTGGTAGATGTGCTCATTGCGCCAACACTACGCAAACAAACAAAACACAATGAACAAACAAAACGTAACCTTAAAGGGACACTTCACCCATTTGCATTAAGCTTTGCATTGTTAGAAACCCAGTCATACTATTGAATGGTCGTGCAACACTCTCTCATTTTCCCCTGAGATGGGAGAAATCCGTTATTTACCTCTTACACTTCCTCCTACAATGACGCAAAAATCGTCATTTTGCGTCATTGTAGGAGGAAGTGTAAGAGGGGGGGATTTCTGTTAAGACTACAGACACTCGTTCCTCATCTTTCCCAGGGTGGGGCGCGCTCACGCTACAGACCTATTACAGATCAGTGGGTGGGACTTTACTCTCTGAAACTGAAAGCAATATCCTCCATCTTGTTTGAAGCTAAGCTAACAGGCGCTGTGGAGACAGATGTACAGTTATGACAATAGCGGAGGAGAGTGCTCAATATGATATAGAGGAAGAGGATTTCGGAAGTCTGATGCTTGAATCAGGTGTTTGTGGCTACCTTTACAAGCCGCATTATAGCGAAGAGCAGCCGAGGCAGAAGACCTGCCTGCCGCGGACGAGGAGCCCGGACTGGCTCGAGTTAGGGCGGACTGGCGGCGCCGGTGATCTCACTATGCAGCTACGAACCGAACACAGAGATAGAGTCCGTCTGCGGCAAAGAATTTCAACGATGCCAATTTCTCCTGGACGAAATCTCTGAATCAGACGAGGACACGGACGTTTGTGTTGAGAACTATCCTAGTTTCGCACCGCATATGTTCTGACTGAACATCCAGGTACCATGCAATAATTCACCTTTTCGAAAGAAATACAAACGAGGAGTAATGCACTAATGAGTTCGCCAACTAACTAGACATTTTGTGTGAATGTGAAATGAATTTCAAGCTCTGGTAGTAGCTAGCCTTGTAGACGTAAGAGTTATTTCTCTTATAGGCAGATATGCACTTTCTGGATTAGTGGGAGTGGCTTGCGGAGCTGTGCAATGTGGTGCATTGTGGGAGTTGTTGTCTTTCATACAAATGCGTCCTGAAGTTATTTTTTGTCTTTTCTCGGTCACGAAGGCACCAAATTCAAAAATAATTTTACATTTCGACTACATATATGACCCACTTTAAATAAAAAACAATGTTCAAATGGGTGAAATGACCCTTTAAGCTGAGGATCGCAGAACATAAGGCTGCTATCAGAAACAATAACCTTGACTATGCCATTGCTAAGCATTATACAGAGAAGAGCCATAGTCCAGCTGCCTCCCTCAGGTTTACTGGTATTGAGAGGGTATTGCCAAACCCTAGAGGAGGTCACATCATTAAACTGCTCTTGAAAAGAGAAGCTTTTTGGATAAACTGTCTTCTGTTGAACCCTTTGGTGTGAACGAATCACAGGATTTTAGCTGTTTTCAATAAATGTGGGTTATAGGATATTGACTATTATCCTCACTGCAGTGCATTTATCTGTAACATTGTGGACATATAGATGATGTATGTCTGTAATTTGTGTATATTTATTTTTCTAAAAAACGTTTTGCTCTTGTTAGGCTTTGTGATGATGATAATTATGTATATTTGATGATGACAATTATGTATATTGTGTTGATTTATTTAAGGATGTGAATTATATTTTCTTAACTGGGTATTTATGGCAATGTGTTGGATATTGGGATTTCAAATATTATGACTTTAAGAACAACTGATCATGTGACTCAAGGTAATTAAGATACACCTAAGAGCTCACACCATTAACTGTGCGAACCTGAGGACGCTATATGCGAAACGCGTTGTTCGCTTTGAATAAATAAAAGAGTAAAGTCAATAGTGTGCAGTAGAGTGTTTTCCATTTTAAAAAAGTAAAAAAAAAACTGTAGACGTTTACAGAAGTTCTTGTTGAAAATTAACAGATGTTTAAATGTAGACGTATTATTGAATGTTTCATTTGAAGTTTCATCTTTCCTTCTTTATAGTTGTTCCTCCCCCAAGGTTGTTTTCCCGAGGATAAATGAAGATCTCTCAGCCATAACTAACACACTGTTTATTTGTCTCATATTAATCATTATACCCTTGAATGGAGACTCTCGATCTCAATCATACACTTAGTCATACATTAACTTTTGTCAGGTCATATACAAGGTCATACACATACATTTACTCTTGGTGCCATTTTAGGATGCCAAATTACTTCTTCTAACTTGTGTTAGTGAGAAAAGAGAGACTGTGGAGTGATACCCAAATTATTAAAAAAATGGTGTTTAACAGGCGTCACTGAGTCATTAACGTATCATTAACAAAACACAATCAAAGAAACAAAATTAACCTTCTCTAAAACACATTTATTACCTCCATTCAACATTTCTAAAGCAAAGTAAATGAGTTAAAGGTGCTTGTTTCTTCTATTGATTTTTCACATGCTGGTTCAGTTCACACACACAAACGGATTCTTTAACCCCCTGAGGTCGGCTATCGCGCCGGCGCGATAGGCTAGTTTTTTTCCGTATGAGTGCAAAAAAATAATAAAATAAAAATATTAATTTTTATCTTATATGCTTGTTTTGTACATCAATCTATCCTGTTAAGTGTGTATTATTTTTGTGTACACAAAACAAAGTGTTGTGCTTTTCGCCAAATAAAGAAAAATAAACATGATGCGAGTTCTGCCTTCTCTCTGCCAGTGAAGACCATTCTGAAACGCGTCCGAAAATGAACAATAACTCAGCGAATACTCAGTCAAACAGGCATACAGACAGACAGGCATGAAGCTTGAATTCTCTTCTTTTAAATGAAGTAACTTATATAAAAAACAAATATTCTCATGTTGTGAAATCTGTATTAAAAGAGAGCGATTCCAGTCGACCTCATTACAACTAATTCAAATGTAATGTGACTCCGCCTTACGGAGAGCGCGCGCTATTCAAACGCAAATGAATGAGGCAATCCACGCAAACCTGTGAACGCCCACATATCAGTTTATTCAGATCATTATTTGTTTACACCGTCTCGCAGCGCTGTGAGCAATAACAATAATGAAAAAAGTACCTCAGAAGTGCGGGTATATCGAGGAGCGAGCTGAGGAATACTGTACGTTTTTTTTTCTTCTCACGTGAATCGGGTTTCTGTTTTTGATGAATGAACGGCAGAGATGCGCGCTGTTTACCACAGCTCGCAAAAAGACAGTTTAAATTTAAATCGCGTGTGTGAATGAATGATGATGTTTTAGCAAACTGTATTACTATACTGAGATGAGTAAAAATCGACTGAAATATGTTGAAATAAAATGTAGGCTATTTGTATAAGCAATATGTATTAAACTGCAAATTAACATTTATATGCCCTAATATTTCATAAAAACAACGTTACAGTCAGGCGAAATATGAAAGACAACATTTTGTTGACTAGATTTGAGTATAGATTTTACTGTAGAATATACTGCCACATCAAATAAGCTTTTGTTTAGCAATTTTTATAGGCTATATATATAAAATAAAGTCATCAACTAAGATGTTAGCTGTTCCAATTTTGGCTATATTCAAACTAATGAATACATAGATAGGCCTAAAATGTAGGCCTATAATCTTTTTTTTTTTTACAAAGAAAGAGAACACTTGAAATATTGTTGAAATTTTAATTATTGTTGTAATTGTAACCTTTTTAATAAAATAGCATAACATATTTACAAGATAGATGTAAGCAAAATCTTAAATGGTCAATATAAGTCTTCTTCTAAATATATCTTTTGTCCTTGCATTGTGGCTCAGTCAGTCAGAGTCACACCTGAA
Organism: Rutilus rutilus; assembly: GCF_951802725.1. NCBI lineage: Eukaryota > Metazoa > Chordata > Actinopteri > Cypriniformes > Leuciscidae > Rutilus > Rutilus rutilus. The sequence continues at coordinate 9,178,374 of NC_140209.1, read as the reverse complement.
TGAATAGCTAATTATGCAGAGTCATTATGCATAATGGGTGGGACATTTTGTATTCCAAGGTGTAAACCACTCCTCGTTCACGCCCACTCGCATATTGGCTTTCCAAGCAAAACCTGTTTTACATCAATTTAAATCAATGTATTGTTTTATGTGAACGATAAAGCAAGACTATTTTCACATAATTTTGAAGCCAGAACTCGAAGGAAGAAGATCCATTAGTCAAAAGTCTTATTCATGCATATTTATTATGAGTTTTGAGGTCTTATTTCAGCAACTTTCATTTTTATTTTTTTCAATAACCACGCATAAGCATTATTCTCTTAAAAATAAAAAAATATACATGCATGGTGATCACATATTTTGGTAGCCCTGTTTGTGCTATATAGAGTGAATTTACACCTTTGCCATTAACATGTTTATAAATAACTGAAAAAAGCACAAATGTCAGAGCATGTCAGAACACCTCCAGGGCCCAGAAAACACCTCAGACTCCAGAGGGTTAAAGAACATGTGTGATCATTCAAGTTGCCATCTGTTGCAAGATAGAACAAAATATTTGATTTTATCATTTGTGTATTATATAGTCTATTTAAATTAGTTTATGAGCATTAACAGCAGTTACTTACAGTCAAAGTTCATCTCAAGGCGGTTCTCTCCAAATGGTTATCAGGCTGGTACGGCGACCATATTTGAACGTTAATTTTGGTTCCATCACTCCAGAGCCAATCTCCCTCCTGTGAACAGAAGAGAAAAAAGACATAGTGTTTATGTCCACAGCTCACATGGCTTAATTTTATCTTTATTCATCTAAACAATGATTTATCATGACCCCTAACCCCATCTCCACTTTAAAAATGTCAGAAATCTAAACAGGAATGGACAGAAATTATTTCACAAACCGGGTATCAGTGAAGACTATGTTAAAAATACTTATGAAAGTGCTTATCTGGTGGTGCCCATCTCATGGTTGCCAATGCCCTAAAATAACTATTCTAAGGACAAAAAAAATGATAAAAACACATCTATTTTTACGCATTTTGAAAAATGTTTTAATGTAAATGTAACTGTAAATGCCCAGTAGCACAAAAAGCATGATCAAAAAGATAGTTGCATATATGAACAGCATCATTTCCCCCGATCCAGTTTCTGATCCAATCAGGTCCTGTATAAACATGTACTCCTCAAGGCTGTGCACAGAAGCAAGGTTCCCATCAAAGTGCAAAAAGAATTTCTGTAGAGGCAGAGACATGAACAAACATCAATATTCATAATAAAAAAGGTATTATTTTAAAATAATATTCCAAAATCTGTGACATGCCTTCAGTTACCATCAAAATAAGTTTTACTCGTGCTGTTTATTTTTTGTTTTGGTTAAGTCTAAAATCTGCCATTAGAGGTTGGACTACTTTCCCGTCACCTTGTTAGTATCTGTGCTTGATTCCTTGTTTTATGTCACCTGCACTTCAGAGATCGTTTGCCTGTTTTGTTTCTTGTTTTGTTCTTGTTTTGGACTGCCTTTGTATGGATTTTTGACCCTTTGCCTGGATGACTTACGATTACGGATTACTATATTAAACTTGCGATTGGATCTTACCTTTTCCCCGTGTGTGTATCGTGACAGAAGGAATCCACAAATATAAAGATCCAGCAAGTACGGCGGAATTAGAGAACGGACTGACCAATATGTGGATACCGCGGAGTGAGGTTTTTCCATCTGGAGGAGATTCAGGGTCTCATATTTCCCTGTTTGAGTATTTTTCCATGTGTGCGCGAATGACCGCTGAGATTGATGGGCCTCCAGAGGCGGTGGGCTCGATGCCACCATCTTGCCATCTTAGGCGGAGGAGAGGGAGGAAGCAGGCGTCCTCTGTCCCTCAAGACATGGAGGTCGTCACGTCTGCCGATCCAGAGACAGTTCACGTCACGTCTGCCGATCCAGAGACAGTTCACGTCACGTCTGCCGATCCAGAGACAGTTCATGTCACGTCTGCCGATCCAGAGACAGTTCACGTCACGTCTGCCGATCCAGAGACTGTTCACGTCACGTCTGCCGATCCAGAGACAGTTCATGTCATGTCTGCCGATCCAGAGACAGTTCACGTCACGTCTGCCGATCCAGAGACTGTTCACGTCACGTCTGCCGATCCAGAGACTGTTCACGTCACGTCTGCCGATCCAGAGACTGTTCACGTCACGTCTGCCGATTCAGAGACTGTTCACGTCACGTCTGCCGATCCAGAGACAGTTCATGTCACGTCTGCCGATCCAGAAACAGTTCACGTCACGTCTGCCGATCCAGAGACAGTTCACGTCACGTCTGCCGATCCAGAGACTGTTCCTGTCACGTCTGCCGATCCAGAGACTGTTCACGTCACGTCTGCCGATCCAGAGACAGTTCATGTCATGTCTGCCGATCCAGAGACTGTTCATGTCACGTCTGCCGATCCAGAGACTGATCACGTCACGTCTGCCGATCCAGAGACAGTTCATGTCACGTCTGCCGATCCAGAGACAGTTCATGTCATGTCTGCCGATCCAGAGACGGATCACGTCACGTCTGCCGATCCAGAGACAGTTCACGTCACGTCTGCCGATCCAGAGACTGATCACGTCACGTCTGCCGACCCAGAGACAGTTCACGTCACGTCTGCCGATCCAGAGACTGATCACGTCACGTCTGCCGATCCAGAGACAGTTCATGTCACATCTGCCGATCCAGAGACAGTTCATGTCACGTCTGCCGATCCAGAGACTGATCACGTCACGTTTGCCGATCCAGAGACTGTTTACGTCAGGTCTGCCGATCCAGAGACTGTTCACGTCACGTCTGCCGATCCAGAGACTATTTACGTCACGTCTGACGATCCAGAGACTGATCACGTCACGTCTGCCGATCCAGAGACGGATCACGTCACGTCTGCCGATCCAGAGACAATTCATGTCACGTCTGCCGATCCAGAGACAGTTCATGTCATGTCTGCCGATCCAGAGACTGATCACGTCACGTCTGCCGATCCAGAGACTGATCACGTCACGTTTGCCGATCCAGAGACTGTTTACGTCAGGTCTGCCGATCCAGAGACTGATCACGTCATGTTTGCCGATCCAGAGACTGTTTACGTCAGGTCTGCCGATCCAGAGACTGTTCACGTCACGTCTGCCGATCCAGAGACTATTTACGTCAGGTCTGCCGATCCAGAGACTGATCACGTCACGTCTGCCGATCCAGAGACTGTTCACGTCATGTCTGCCGATCCAGAGACTGTTCACGTAACGTCTGCCCAGCCAGAGACTGTTCACGTCACGTCTGCCGATCCAGAGACTGATCACGTCACGTCTGCCGATCCAGAGACTGATCACGTCACGTTTGCCGATCCAGAGACTGTTTACGTCACGTCTGCCGATCCAGAGACTGCTTACGTCACATCTGCCGATCCAGAGACTATTTACGTCAGGTCTGCCGATCCAGAGACTGTTTACGTCACATCTGCCGATCCAGAGACTATTTACGTCAGGTCTGCCGATCCAGAGACTGTTTACGTCACATCTGCCGATCCAGAGACTATTTACGTCAGGTCTGCCGATCCAGAGACTGTTTACGTCACGTCTGCCGATCCAGAGACTGTTTACGTCACGTCTGCCGATCCAGAGACTGTTCACGTCACGTCTGCCGATCCAGAGACTGTTTACGTCACATCTGTTGATCCAGAGACTGTTCAGGTAACGTCTGCCGATCCAGAGACTGTTTACGTCACGTCTGCCGATCCAGAGACTGTTTACGTCACGTCTGCCGATCCAGAGACTGTTTACGTCACATCTGTTGATCCAGAGACTGTTCAGGTAACGTCTGCCTATCCAGAGACTGTCCACGTCACGTCTGCCGATCCAGAGACTGTTCACGTCACGTCTGCCAATCCAGAGACTGTTCAGGTAACGTCTGCCGATCCAGAGACTGTTCAGGTCACATCTGCCGATCCAGAGACTGTTCACGTCACGTCTGCCGATCCAGAGACTGTTCCTGTGCCGGAGGCTGTAACCATCAGCTCTGCCACGGCCAAGAGGGCTGTCTTCATTTTTTATATGGTTGTTGTCCTGCGTGCCTGGGCTGCACACACCACCAAGATGGCCTCCAGTCCAGTTGGAACCACGGACACTGTGCTGGAGCTGGTGTCTGTTCCTGAGCCAGTGTCTGTATCTTTTCCTGTGCCTGAGCCGGTGTCTGTTCCTGAGCCGGTGTCTGTTTATATTCCTGAGCCGTTATCTGTTCCTGTCCCTGAGCCGGTGTCTGTTCCTGAGCCGGTGTCTGTGTATATTCCTGAGCCGGTATCTGTTCCGGTCCCTGAGCCGGTGTCGGTCCCTGAGCCGGTGTCTGTGTATATTCCTGAGCCGGTATCTGTTCCGGTCCCTGAGCCGGTGTCGGTCCCTGAGCCGGTGTCTGTCCCTGTTCCTGAGCGGGTGTCTGTCCCTGTTCCGTGGCCGCCCGAGGGGTCGTCTCCGCCCTGGCCGCCCGAGGGAAGGTCTGTTTTGTCCTGGCTGCCGGCTAAGCTGTTCCCCCTGTTCCTGTTCCCCTCCATGGACCTGGCCCCCCATCCCGCCCCTGATCCTCCACCATTTCACCTCCCGCCTGGACTCTTGTTTTGTTTATGGGATACTTAATTTATGGGGTTACTTAATTTACTTAAATCAGGGTTTATGGGGATACTTAATTTAATTCAACAATACTATTGATCAGCATTATCAAACATGGATGTTTTAAACTAGAAACAAACACTGATGTACTATTTTATTTAATCCTGTGAAGCTGCTTTGATACAATCTGTATTGTGAAAAGCGCTATATAAATAAAGTTGACTTGACTTGACTTGACTTTATTGTTGGGTCTTGGAGCGTCTGGTAGCCGCTCCGTAGAGGGGGGGTTATGTCACAGTGTCTGGTTTGTGTTTCCTTAGTCTCCACTAGAGGTCCTCTTTCCCCACGGTGTCATTCACTCATTTGACTACATTTCCCATCATCCTGTTCTGTGTATTCATTGATCATTGCACACAGCTGTTTCCCATCACCTTGTTAGTATCTGTCTATTTATACCCTTTATTTTACCCTTTAGATGAGTCATTACAGAGTCCCAGATGTACTGCCTACAATTCATGTTAAAATAACAGTAATGATGTGAAACGTGGAATAATGCTCTTACCTGAAGCAGTCAAAGCTACGAGAAGACAGAGAGACAGGTAGACAGTCCAGACCGCCATTGTTTCTCAACAAATACTGAAACAGAAATATTCAGAATTAATTATTTCAAAGTTTTTATTTTTGTGACACGATCCAGTCCAGTAGATCAATATACTGGAGGTGAGTGTGTTCATCAGCATCATCCATCACATGCTCATGTTCTCACTTCCTGTACAAACACTGTTTTTGTATAGTTTGTTCTATGTGTATTTTATTTGTGTTCTCGGTATGTATACAGAATAAATGAATAGATATTATTCATCTATTCTGTAATTGCATCAGTGTGCATGTTTTATGTACATGGTTTATTTCTCACACTCTTCATAAGATGCTCTTTGTTCACCTGGAATGAATGGAGGATTGTTGCGGTCATCAGCAAATATGTACAAATATTTACACAAAAACAGCCAAATTCTGACCTTAACATACATTTTCCATTAAGACTGTGATGAGATCAATGAACTGTAGATAGATAATGTGGAAAACAATGAATTCTGGGTAATATTTGTTGTTTTCGAGAAAGTAGCCTACTGGAATATACTGTGAATGGTAACACTTTTGAATACTGTTCCTTCATTAATGAATAACTACACAACAACAAATGAGTAATACACTATTAACATTCTAGAAACTCTGCTGAATGTGGTAGGTCACTATTAGCTAACAAAGATGGTCAGGTGATACATCACTCATCATCATAAAGGAAAATTGACTAATGTGATCAAAAGTGGTTGCTTGTTATTAATAGATTTTCAGCAGCAATTCTTTCTTGCCAGATATCAAACATTCTGAATTTAATTAATTATTTAATAAAAAATAAAAATAAAACTTTAGATACACACACAAACGTCAAGAATCAGCATATGAATCTCAATACATATTATGCTGCTGTAATTATTTATCTGTAGTGGTTGATGAAGACGAGAGTCATTAGTGATTGTTTTTGTGTTATGTTTTATACGTCATATTGTGAGAAATAACAGTATTAAGGCCCATTCACACCAATGAATGGGAATACAGCTCAAACATGGGTTTGATTCCCAGGGAAAGCAAGAACTGATAAGAATGTAAATGTGTGCCTTGAAATGCAATGTTAGCATCTGCCAAATGTAAAAAAAAAAAGTTTTTTTTTTGTTTTGTTTTTTAAATAAATTAATTAATAAATGTAAGGACGATAACTATAAAGATAACAACAAAGATATTGTCACGAACCGCACAAGGATGAAAGCAGACGGGATCCAAAATGCAGCAAGATGAGTTTTAATAGGGTAATCCAAAAACGAAGTCAAGACAGGCAGGGTTCAATATCCAGGAAATCAATACAAAACAATAAACAGGCAAGGCAGGAAAACACGAGAACAGAAGCGGCGTGACATACAACATTGATCCACCAAGAACACAAGACAAACAGGGCATTAAATACATGCATGACGAGGGGAAAACGAGAGACAGCTGGTGATTACAATTACTAACACCTGGGTGTGATACACAGACAGGAATTATGGGAGATGAAGTTCATGTGCATGACACCGTGGAGAAAAGGAGGACATCTAGTGGATACACGTGGAACACAACCAGACACTGTGACATTACCCCCCTTCAACGGAGTGGCTCCCAGACACTACAAGACAGGACAAGGAACAAAACAAAAACCCAGGAGGGAGGTGGCCCGGTGGAGGACCAGGGGAAGGGATGGGGGGCCAGGTCAGTGCGGGGAAACAGACACAAGGGGCGACAGACTCCATGAGGACCAGGGAAACATGGACAGTAGAACGGGGAAACAGGGGAAAACAAATAGTTCATTAGGCGGTCGAGGCAAGGGGAACAGTTCATCAGGCGGTCGAGGCAAGCTCACCTGTTTCATATAATTTACTGCTCTTTTTTTAAATAAATTAGGTACAAATTGCTTTTTTATTGAGGGGAGGGGGAAGGGGAAAAGGAGGGGGAAGCGCAAGAAGGAGACTGTCCTCCTCCAAAAAACAACCCCATAGGTATTACGCGTATTACGACCTATAGTTACGTTTTAAAATGAAGTGTTTGCTTTAGTTGGCCTCACGACCCTTGACTTTTTAACATTAGATTTTGTTTGGCTGCTGTAACTGAGTTATAACCGCCAGATGAACAAAGAGAAAAGGTGATCTGATTGTGCTGGTTATGTTTTCAAATAATAATCATTTGATCTAAATTACCAAACTTTTTTATAGTCTAATATCTGAGTAAGGTTTGCATCAGCCAATATGTTATAGGAACAGACAGTCCATGGGGCGGCCAAGACGGAGACAACCCTTCTGGCGGCCAGTGCGGAGCAGACAATCCATCGGGCAGCCAGGGCGGAGACGAACAGAAACAGACACCGAGTCCCACAGCCAGGGACCAAAACAACTGAGCAAAGCCACTTACACTGGACCCCTGCTGGCACAGGGCAGACAATGATTGACGTCGTTCTCTCAGCTCTTTCTTAGTTGCTGGAGGAAGAATCCGAATTCCCATGCTGCTGGATCTGAGTTGATCAAGTTCTTTCTCTGGATCGTCAGACGTGACGTGAACAGTTTCTGGATCGGCAGACTTGACCTGAACAGTCTCTGGATCGGCAGATGCGACAAGAAATAAAGCTAGCGCAAGCTCTGCCAGGGAGACTCAATCATTTACGTCACTAATTGCCTTTTCAACTACCCTATCATTTCCTTGCTGTAGTATAAAAGGGCAGCACTTACTCATATCTGAGTCCGCAGATGCTGTTGCTCCAGCCAAACCAGTTGTTAGCACCAGCAGCAGACCTAACTATGTCTCAAGACACGCAATCCATTTGCGATTACTCTGACTCAGATGATGCCGTTCAGCCATCCCCTTCAGTTACACGCCGCAGTACCCGTATCCAAAGCCGATCTTCTGCTTGGACCAGCCGGCCTTCTGAATACATCTTTAACGCTCTCGGAGACGCGGGCATTCCCGTAAGCGATGATATACAAAGGGAGGATCTTATACTGTTGGCCCAGAACACGCTGGGTAACCCAACAACTTCCTCTCCTCCACACTCCAACATCGCCCCAGCTCCCGAGCAACCAAAGAAAGCCGGCAGGAAAAGAGCAGCAAAATCTTCACCTCGTCCAGCCAAAAGAACACCGGTACCGACAACACCTCCTTCACAACTCGCCGATCCTTCGGACACTAATCAGCTGCTCTTTTCTGCAGTCCAAAATCTAACCCAGACCGTTAAAGGATTACAGGCAAAAATGACGAATATCGAAAACTCTTTCATCAACCCCAACTCCAGCTCAGATCACTTTTCAGCTCAACATCCCTCTACTAGTAATTTTCCAGCGAACTTACCTTCTACTTCAACCTCATTGCCAGTCTCCACGCTGATGTCTCAATCACCCTTTCAAAATGTCCCCGCTCCACCGGCTTCTCCGATCTTTAACCTCACCACGGCAACACCAGCTCAAGCATTCGGTAGGCGGTTTGTTCCACCCGCCGCAGCTACAGTATCACCACATCTCAGATCTAACATTATCCAAGGTAAGGACATCAACCTGGCCTCCTTACTCCTCCCTTCACCGGCCGCCGATAGGAAAATGGTGGATTGTGGTGACGTGGCGGTCCTACTCAAAACTTCAGACCCACGCTTGCTTCGCAGTCTTTCGTTCGGCGAGTTTGCTATCGCATTTAGCGTTTATAGGGACACGCTATGCCAAGTTTTTCCAGAAAGGAGGGAAGAACTAGACCTCTATCTTTCAATGATGGCAGACTTTAATCAAAGGTAAGGGGGAACCTTATTTTACGAGTATCACAAATCCTTCTCCGCTAAAGCAGCGTCTTACATCACTCTCTATAATTCAAGACTGGACTGGGCTGTCACTGATACCGAACTGTTAGTTCGCCATTTCGGTGGACAAAGAAGCCTGTCGTGTTCTATCTGCAGCGCTCACGGTCATTCAGCTCCTTTCTGCCCGAAAGCTTTCTCTAGCAACAGCTCGGGTGCTATCCGCGGTCCTGAAAATGTAAGACGGAGCTCCTACAGCAGAGGTCGCCCCGGCGCAGAACTTATCGAAAGTCCTATTTGCAATTTGTTTAATGAAGCTGTATGTACTCTTAATAACTGCCGTTTTGCTCACATTTGTAGCTTGTGCAAGGATCCACACCCAAAATCAGTCTGCCCACGCCGGTGCAAATTTCAAACCAAAAGGAAACCCCCTTTTCAGAGGAAATTCTAAGCAATCATCCATCTACTCCCATCAACATTTCAAACCTATCCAGCTACCTCTCTTCTCACCCTGATCCATCATTTGTTGACTATCTTATCACCGGCTTGTCCCAAGGGTTTCGGGTGGGGATACTTTCGCACCTTACTTCATCTTTCTCAGCAAAAAACCTGCAATCAGCCATGATCGAACCCGATGTTGTCTCTTTACTGCTTGAGAAAGAAGTTAATAAAGGCTATGTTATCGGACCTTTCGCTTCCCCCCCTTTTTCTCCTTTCAGGATTAACTCGATCGGAGTTGCTACTCGTAAATACTCCGGTAAAAAACGCCTCATATTCGACATGTCCTCTCCCCATTCAAGTAAAATAGCAAGCGTAAACGAATGCATTCCGCTCGAACCTTTTTCCCTTCATTACGCTTCGGTAGACAACGCTATTCATTTAATTAAACTTGCGGGTCAAGGAGCTTGGCTGGCTAAAGCGGACATAACTGATGCGTTCAAAACCATGCCTATACACCCTACCGACTGGCCTCTTTTTGGCGTTAAATGGGATTCACAATACTACTTTGCAGTGAGGCTCACCTTCGGGTGTAGAAGCAGCCCCCATATTTTCAACAATCTCTCGGAAGCTCTGTGCTGGATCCTGTTGAACGTCTGCAAGCTTCCATTTGTTTTGCACTTACTCGATGATTTCTTATTAATCGATTTTCCTTCACCCCATTCCCCAGTCCTCGACATATTAAAACAGGTCTTTAGCGACGTCGGCGTTCCCCTCTCCCACGAGAAAACTCTCGGCCCCTCCACTAATCTCGAATTCTTAGGTATCTCCCTCGATACGGTCAAAATGCAGGCCTCTCTTCCGCTTGAAAAGCTCATTAGAATCCGATCTTTTCTCGATAATTTTTCCTCAATTCATGTCGTTTCTAAGCGCGATTTATTGTCTCTGCTGGGCCACCTAAATTTCGCTATGAGTATTATCCCGCAAGGCAGAGCTTTCATATCTCGTCTTCTTACGTCGGCTCATTCCGTGCCCGATTTATGTAATCCGGTCCAGTTAGACGAAGGTTGTTGGTCTGACATTTCGTTTTGGTCTCGCTTACTAAATGATTGGAACGGTATTTCCTTCTTTTATAACGAGGCTTTCGAATCTTCCGCCGATTTACAATTATTCACTGACGCAGCCCCGTCCGTTGGCTTCGGGGGTTACTTCCAAGGGCACTGGTTCGCAGAGAGATGGTCGAGCGAATTTCCTAAATCAACGTCTAAACCGCTCTCTTCAGCGCTATATGAACTCTATCCCCTAGTCGTTGCTAGCGTTATCTGGGGTCCAGATTGGTCGAGGAAACGCATTCTCATGTTCTGCGACAACGAAGCCGTCGTAGCTATTATTAACAAAGGCAGATCATCTTGCCCAATGATTATGCCTTTTCTGCGTCGGCTAATCTGGCAATCCGTCACCCACAACTTCATCATTAAAGCTGCTCACATTCCGGGGCACTACAATGTCATTGCTGACGCACTCTCTCGCTTTCGCTTTCAGACATTCAGACGGCTCTGCCCAACAGCCGACAAGGATTCGACGCCCTGCCCCCCCCTGTCAGCCACAACATTATACTAGGAGATTTACTTCGTTCAGCCAGATCTTACATGTCTAAAGGCGTTGCTTCGTCCACCCTTAAAGCTTATACTTCTGCCTGGTATTCATTTGCAATGTTTTGTTTTTCTTTACAAATTCCGTTATTTCCCATTTTAATTTCGACCGTTTGCTCGTTTCTCGTTTTTAATTATGACAAACGTCATCAAAAAATTTCTTCAATTCGTAGACTGCTCGCAGGCATTCAGTTTTATGCCAAATATCACAACCCTGATTTTCCTAGCCTATTCACCGCTTCTCCTATTCGCTTAATGATCAAAGGTATAGCAAAATCCTCCGTAGCGGTCCCCGACAAAAGGCTGCCTTTGACTCTGCCCTTAATTCATAAGCTAATCATTTCTGTTCGCAATGGCCTTTTTTCCACGTATGTTAACACCTTGCTAGAAGCAGTATTTTTAACCGCTTTCTACGGTTTCATGCGCCCAGGAGAATTCACCTCTCCAACATGCCAATTTGATCCAGCCCGTGGTCTTTCCTTTTCAGACATAAAATTTTTTCCAAAATTCTTCACTCTTTTTCTCAAACATTCTAAGAACGACTCCAAAGGATCCGGTACTACCTTGACTATTTCAAAAATTAGTAGTGATTTTTGCCCATTCTCCTCTATGCTCAATTTTCTTAAAATTCGCCCTAGACTCCCCGCTATTTCTCCCCTTTTCATCCTTCCGAACGGAGCACCTATCTCTCAAACCTGGTTCAGGTCTCATCTTACTTCCGCTCTTAAAAGCTGCAGCCTATCTCCCTCTCAGTTCACTGGGCATTCCTTCAGGATAGGAGCCGCTACCACAGCGGCCGAGCGAGGTTTCTCTCCAGCAGCCATCAAAATCCTGGGCAGATGGTCCTCTTCAGCATTCGAGTCCTACATAAGACCAGACCTTAAATTCATCCTCGAAGCTCAGCAAGCTCTCCAGTAACTGTTAAGGTAAAACCTTATCTAACTTCTGGTGGTGGTGTGTTGCCTTATGGCTCGATACGTCTAAATAGCATAATCTCCTTATAGCAGATGTCTAAATGTCTGCCAAATTCAGGCGTTGCATGCTGTAAATTCAAGTAGATACAGCCCAAACCGCCCGTTCCGCTAAAGCGCTATCAAAGATCAGCATAGGCTTCCGTTCCGCCAAAGATAGCTGTGGCCTATTTGCCTGCATCAAAAGATGGCCCGTGGCCCATGTGTCCGTATCAAAAAGATGGCCTGTGGCCCATGTGTCCGTATCAAAAAGATGGCCCGTGGCCCATGTGTCCGTATCAAAAAGATGGCCTGTGGCCCATGTGTCCGTATCAAAAAGATGGCCTGTGGCCCATGTGTCCGTATCAAAAAGATGGTCTGTGGCCCATGTGTCCGTATCAAAAGATGGTCTGTGGCCCATGTGTCCGTATCAAAAGATGGCCTGTGGCCCATGTGTCCGTATCAGAAGATGGCCTGTGGCCCATGTGTCCGTATCAAAAGATGGCCTGTGGCCCATGTGTCTGTATTAAAAGATGGCCTGTGGCCCATGTGTCCGTATCAAAAGATGGCCTGTGGCCATGTGTCCGTTGGCCTGTGGCTCATGTGTCCGGATCAAAAGTTGGCCTGCGGCCATGCGGCTGTATTACAAGATGTTCTGCGGCCTATACAACTTTAAGTGACGGTAGCATAAACCTTACGTCCAAATCCGCGTTAGCTGATAGTCCGTTAATGTCTCTGCCAAAGAGTTCGGTCTCTAATTCTAATTATTATTTTTTTTCTCTTCTCTTCATTAGGAATTTCAGGATTCAGGACTGGTAAGTCACCTCATTAACCGTTTTTGGGGGGCCCCGTTCTGACGGATCCTCCATCCACCTATTTTTGGGGGTGAGCGGCGCCCCTGCCTTCATCTTCAGTCAGCAGTCGCTGATTCAATACCCCTGGAATTCGAGTCATGAACGGGGCCTCCGCCAAAGAATTTGATTGCTTGCTGAGCTTATTAATAAATGTCTATGCTACAGCATTAATTCTCCCGAGTCTTTCTGGTAGAAATAAAGCTAGCGCAAGTTCTGCCAGGGAGACTCAATCATTTACGTCACTAATTGCCTTTTCAACTACCCTATCATTTCCTTGCTGTAGTATAAAAGGGCAGCACTTACTCATATCTGAGTCCGCAGATGCTGTTGCTCCAGCCACCACCTTCCTCCCCACCACCACTAAGACGGATCTCCTCCTCCATCCCCCCCATCACGACCACCCAGGTGTCCACCTCCACCATCCCTAACATCACTAGATGGGCTCTTCTCTCCAACCTGAAGTCTTCAAGACGCCCTCCCTTCCATCCACCCCACCACCACCAGAGGGCCCCCTTCATCGCCTCGGGGGGTGAGCGGCGCCCCTGCCTTCATCTTCAGTCAGCAGTCGCTGATTCAATACCCCTGGAATTCGAGTCATGAACGGGGCCTCCGCCAAAGAATTTGATTGCTTGCTGAGCTTATTAATAAATGTCTATGCTACAGCATTAATTCTCCCGAGTCTTTCTGGTAGAACTGTCTCTAGATCAGGGGTGGGCAAACTTTTTGGCTCAAGGGCCACACTTGGTTTTAAAATTTGACAGAGGGCCGGCCCAGTAGCAGATTATGAAACACGATCTCATGAAAGTGCGTATCTATACCACAAATTTTATTTCTCTTGCCATTATACGCCCCAAATTTTTTTTTGCATGCATATGTCACGGTGTGACAAATGAGGGCGGAACTAAAGTTCGCCGCAATTGTGTCCCCTCCGGTACAATAACAAGGAGACACTACCCCCCCGTGTAAGTGTATATCTGTTGCCTTGCCAACCGGGATGAGGAAATCGACATCAGGTGTGGGAAATTAATCTAGAGCCATGACGAAGCCATATGGGCATTGAGAAGGATATAAAAAGCCAGTGAAGAGAGACTGTTGTGTGGTTCTCCCCCGTGAGAAGTCGTTCCATTTGAGTGTTGCAGAGAAGAATTGTGGTGTGCAAAGGGAAGTGCTGTTGGAGGGGACTCGAGGAGTGTGGAAGAGTTGTGAAAACACACCGTTTGCCTGGAAGGGAGAGAGATAAGTAATCGACCATTGTATCTCGTACCTGCATGTTTCAACACTGACTTTGAGGTGGATTGGAGTGCTTTGATGGTGCTATCTAAACGTCACTGAGTGAATTATACTGATTCATGTTCGATCTCTTACCCTCTTCCCCTGTGTTGGAACGGTGATGTGAATCCTGTCTATGTCTGCGGAGGAAAACCCTGAAACATCTCTTTCCCAGCATTGAAGCTCGTTGCTTGTGGCGCGGAGACCCCTGGGTGAGTGCTGGCCTTATCTGCACTTATTTGAAGTGGATTGCAGTGCCTAAATTGACGTTTCCCCCCTCACGTTGCATGTTTGGAGTGAAATTGCCGTGTGTGTGGGTGGAAGTTTTATTCTCTCTTGCCGTGCACTCCCCACGTGCCATGCTGGTCTACTGTCAGTAACTGGAGCTTAATAATGTCGATCGGTTCATCTGTTGAGGACTAGAAGGAACAGCATCAGTGAGTCAAATTAACCTCTGTTTTGAAGTAGTGATTCTGACTGTCTTAGAAGAAGCTCCGCTCAGCCTGTTGACTTTGAGTCTGCTGCAGCCCTAAGCCCATCTGCACGGTGTGGAGTTATCTGCCCCCTGCAACACACGTGAGAATTGTATACTGCTGTTGAAGTTGATTCTGTTTGTCTTAGTAGAAGCTCCACTCAGCCTGTTGACTTTGAGTCTGCTGCAGCCCTAAGCCCATCTGCACGGTGTGGAGTTATCTGTCCCCTGCAATACACGTGAGAATTGTATACTGCTGTTGAAGTTGATTCTGTCTGTCCTAGAGAAGCTCCGCTCAGCCTGCGACTTTGAGTCTGCTATAGCCCCTGGCCCATTTGCATGGTGTGAAGTTATCTGTCTCCCGCAACACATGTGAGAACTGTATACTGCTGTTGAAGTTGATTCTGTCTGTTCTAGAGAAGCTCCACTCAGCCTGCAACTTTGAATCTGCTATAGCCCCCGGCCCATCTGCATGGTGTGAAGTTATCTGTTCCCGGCAACATACGTGAGAACTGTATACTGCTGTTGAAGTTGATTCTGTCTGTTCTAGAGAAGCTCCCCTCAGCCTGCGACTTTGAATCTGCTATAGCCCCAGGCCCATCTGCATGGTGTGAAGTTATCTGTCCCCTGCAACACACGTGAGAACTGTATACTGTTGTGAAGCTGATTCCGTCTGTCTTAGAGCAGCTCTGCTCAGCTGCGACTTGAGTCTGCTACAACCCCAAGTCTATCCGCATGGTGTGAAATTAGCTGTCCCCTGCAACACACGTGAGAGTTGTATATTGCTGTTGAAGTTGATTCTGTCTGTCCAGGAGAAGCTCCGCTCGGCCTGCGCCTTTGAGTCTGCTATAGCCCCCGGCCCATCTGCATGGTGTGAAGTCATCTGTCCCCTGCAACACACGTGAGGCCTATATACTGCTGTTGAAGCTGACTCTGTCTGTCCTAACTGTCTGTCCTAGAGAAGCTCCACTCAGCCTGTTGACTTGAGTCTGCTGCAGCCCCATAGTCCACCTGTCTAGTGTGAAGTGTCCATCTTCCTGCAGCACACGTGAGACAACCGTATCCCGTTTGGCCACCGACCCACCTGTGAAGACTCACCTGTCCCTCACAGGCCACTGCGAACCTTGCACCGGTGTGAGAAGAGGAAGGGCCCCAACTGTCTACTCACCTGTGGAAACTCACCTGTCCGTCGTAGGTCCCTGTGAACCCTGCATCAGTGTGGGAAGAGGACCAGCCCCGACTGTCTACTCACCTCTGGAAATTCACCTGTCTGTCATCGGTCCCTGTGAACCCTGCATCAGTGTGGGAAGAGGAACAGCCCCGACTGTCTACTCACCTGTGGAAACTCACCTGTCCGTCGTAGGTTCCTGTGAACCCTGCATCAGTGGGGGAAGAGGAACAGCTCCGATCGTTTACTCGCCTGTGGAAACTCACCTGTCCATCGTAGGTCCCTGCGGACCCTGCATCAGTGTGGGAAGAGGAACAGCCCCGACCGCATACTCATCTGTGGAAACCCATCGATCCATCACAGGCCATTGCGAACCTTGTACCGGCGTGGGAGTGGGCCCCGGAGACTGCTGCATTGCCTCGATTCCAGGGAAGAAGAGGAAAGGAAGATTTTAGCTTAGGTTATTCAAATTACTTTTAACTTTAACCCTCTGAGGTCGGCAAACACGCCGGCGCGTTTTGCTGGATTTTCTCCACATTGTAGCCACTATAAACTTAAATTACTCCGTCATTTATGGTCATACAGAAAAAAGAAAAATATAAAAATGATCTGTGATATTTCTACTTTTGTATGTGTCCACTTACAATCAAATCAAAACATTGTGCTTTTGTAAAATAAAGAAAATAGACGGGGTGTGCGTTCTGCCTCTCCGTCGCGGTGAACTTTTTTTTCTTGAGCACGTCTATAAACTGAAACAAAACTCAGCGAATACTTGTCACACATTTATGAGCCATATACCTTTATAAACATTTAAGTGTGTACTTTTAAATGATCGGGTTCAAAACGAAAACAAATATTTTCTGTTTAAGTAATTTGTATAAAACCAACAAGATGTCCAGCTTCTCAAATGCTTGCTCATTAAAGATAATTTGGCCACGCCTACTCGCGCAAAAGAGATTCACATGCAAATCCCCACATGGAACGCGAATGCGCTCGTTACCTCAACAACAAAACACCAAAACACTTCACTTCACTTTTCGTCGAGTTTGAAAGACGCGCCAGAGCTTACATTGGATTTAGGCTACCTCAGAAGAAGAATAACGCGATTTGAAGACCAGAAAGATTTAAGGTAAGAAATGTTTCCATATTAGTTTGTTATTGTTGCATAAATGTCACATTGCAGTTGAACTGTTGCTAGATATATGGGGAATATTATAATATTTAGACCCGTGTTTACTGTTAGGCCTACTGTGTTTGTGGATATCTGGTCAAACGTAGATATGTATGGTAACCATAATGTTTTATATTTGAGCTTGATCGCGTTTGAATGTATCATATTTTGCAGCGCGATCGCGTTTGAATGTATCATTTGAAAATTTGAAAAGCAAAACACACCAAACGGCTTCATGTTTTTACTATTATCTCATTTCATATCATCATAACGAATGGAAACATTTGAAGTAACATGATAATCAATATATTTTTCTCTAGCTTGGTTGTTACTGAAATATTTTGGAAGATTTATACTGCTATCTATTGTTATTATTATTTTACCCAGCACTGCGCATAGCTGATGCCTACAAGGCACAACAAACCTGGTCTTCATTATATTATATAAACGTGTGTGTGTGTGTGTGTGTGTGTGTGTGTGTGTGTGTGTGTGTGTGTGTGTATTTTGTGAATTTTAAAAAGCAATTTTAACCAGAAAAATCTAGTATTTATTTCCAAAATCGTGCAGGCCTTTCTCTTGATATCAGTATGTTCACTTTTTTTTTCAGGGTCCAGATGCCACTGAGTCCTGCCGACTTCAACATTCACATGAGTCTCTGGAACATGAACATGGTAAAGTGAAAATCAAACACCTTGAAAATGAAAGGTATGTACAATGTTTATAGGAATGGCACAAAGGTCTGTCTTTCAATAAGTGCTTTTTTGCCATTTGTTGTGTCTATTTGCATTATGTTGTGTAAATAAATCTAAACAATTTAAAAGCCATTCTTTTTTAAATCTCCTCATTTACAGTATTGTGCAAGGTTGCTCAGAATGATAGGGCCCTGATAGCTCCTAATAGGGCCATTAGGGAGTGTCTTTGTCTTTCTCAGGTGAGAAAATCCATACATATTAATGAGCTCTCGCATAAGGCTTATTCACACAAAACACGTCGTAAAAATTTTAAATCAATATATTGTCTTCTCTGAATGAGCAGTCAGGGTGATTTTCACATAGTTTTGCAGCAAATATTCTAGGCTATGTCATACAATTTTCAAAAGTCTTGTGAAGAAATAATCAGTTGGGGTTTCATGGCCTTATTTCAGTGAGATTTTTTTTTTGTATTTTCACAAACCACGCATAAATGTCATTATCTCAAAACTGCAAACTTTTACATACATGCTGCTGATATATTATTGTAGCAGAGTTTGTGCTGAATACAGTGTAATTAGACTTTAGCCATGAAAATGTCACAAGTAACAGAAATAACCAGAAATGTCAGAGCATGTCAGAACACCTCCAGGGCCCAGAAAAAAGCTCAGACCCCAGAGGGTTAATAAAAAGAACTGTTATTCCCTTGAATTCCATTTCCGTCTCGTCTCTGACACGTTCCTCAGGGTGGTCCTGGTTCAGGGGTGGGCGTAGTCCTGCTTGGCCCATCCCGACCTGTGACACATATGCTACGCAGTGTAAACCCCTTGGTTAGGATTAGGGGTGCGGAGTGCGTGCCTATTACACGCCATAAAGTGCGTATCATATGCATGCCAAAACTGCGTATCATAAGCACTACAAATACAATTCGTGGTATTCGCACTTTCATGAGATCGGGCTGAGCAAACACATTTACGTTGTGGCAACGTCTGCGCGAAATTCAACAACTGAGAGACGACATTATGACAATACATTTTTTATGCTAGATATCCCCCATTTAGCATGTTATGTTTTGAGGTTAATTTTTAATTAGTCAGATGTTAGATAATTATAGCCTGTTCTTTTTAAATATTGTTTATCCTTATTATTTAATGGGCCTAACAGTAAATTAGAAACAAAACACCTGCAAGTGTACACTTAAAAGAGTAAAAATGACAGAAGGTTACGTTAATTCATAAAAAAAGCAAAGGCAGATCAGAACATTTAATGAACAAAACCGGGTTCTGTACATGGCAGACAGGGGAGCGTAGTCGAAAGCCGGGCGATAAAGGTCAGTAAACGGAATCAGTCAGGATACATCCACAAATCCAGAGGAGCAAAGAAACTAAATAGCAGACAAATCAAAGGAAAAACTAAACAGGTGTGCAAGCGGTTACCAAACATTTTTTTTTCTCTGTGAGTTTCCAAAAAAGGAAAAAACATTAACGTGCAACAAGTCTATGCGCTTAAGTCGCTGTCTGTTTGGTTTCCATGGTGACGCGTCATTGCTTGTCATCGCAGCCACAACAGCGCTGAATGAATGATAATCTGCTTTTATGTTATTTTTCCTTTTTTACATTTGTTAGCTATGGCATGAAATATCTGATATTCCGATTGTCAAATATATGCAACACAATATATATATAACGCAAAGTATTGCAAGAAAAAGGCAAAATGGATGCGATCTTAAGACAATTTTTTAAATACTCGACGGGCCGGATTAAACAGCCTAACGGGCCGTATGTGGCCCGCGGGCCGTAGTTTGCCCACCCCTGCTGTAGATCGACAGATGTGACCTGAACAGTCTCTGGATCGGCAGACGTGACGACCTCCATGTCTTGAGGAACGGTGGACGCCTGCTTCCTCCTCCTCCTCCGGGCTAAACCCTGGCTCAAATGTGGAACCGCTGGACAGGTCTCGTTCGGGGCTGAGAAGAGGCGGAAGTGGAGA
Source organism: Rutilus rutilus (assembly GCF_951802725.1). Taxonomy (NCBI): domain Eukaryota; kingdom Metazoa; phylum Chordata; class Actinopteri; order Cypriniformes; family Leuciscidae; genus Rutilus; species Rutilus rutilus. The sequence continues at coordinate 9,158,730 of NC_140209.1, read as the reverse complement.
GTGGTGTCGAGGTTCATATCTACCACTTCCTCCCCTACGGCCTCCACGGGTCCCAGAAAACCTGGCCAGAAGGGTTCCCTCAAAACATTGTCTATGGACTGGGGTGTTAATTGACCAGTCGTCTGCTGTGCTGACGAAAGAGGGTTCAGGGGAGCTGACCGCCATGGTCTCCTCAGTCTTACGTGCACACATGGCAAAATACTCAAACAAGGAAATATGAGACCCTGAATTTCCTCCAGGAGTAAAAACCTCACTCCGCAGTATCCGGAGCATAGGTCAGTTCGTTCTGCAATTCTGCCGTGCTTGCTGGATCTAAAGATGGTCTGTTCCTTCTGTCACAATGAGAGTCGAAGATCCAATTGCAAGCAAGCAGTTTATTGACAAACAGGTTGAACTGATGGAAACGCTCAAAAACACCACGATTAGCAGGCGAGTGACCTGGAAGCAGTTATACAGGAGAGGATGAGTGATATGAATAGTCCTTGAGCGGATGTCAAACGGTAAATGGAAGAAGAGGACTCAAACGAAGTCTGGAAACACAGACGAGATCGATCCTATTCCATTATTCCTAGCATCACAGAAGACATGCGTATCGATAATGGAGGAGGTGTTGTTGCATGCTGGTGTGTAACACCTAGGCAGTGTTATTCTCTGTAAGTTAAGAAGCTGTTCTTCCCATGCGTGCCATTCTGAGAAGAGGTCAGCTGGCAGAGGTTCATCCCAACCTCCAACCCTCTTCAATAGTGATTGCACCATAGTAGTTTATATAAGGGAGCTTGTGTCAAAAATTATTTATGACCCTATGATTTGATACCCTATGACATGATATGACCATTTATGATTTTTTACAACCAGCAGGCGATTTGTGACATTTGACCATGTGTGCGTCCGGTGTGTTTATGGTTGTGTGTATGTTTATGGTTGTGTGTATATTATTGTGTTAGAATATTTGGGCACATAAAAATCCAATTTTCGTTTATTTAAATGACGTTTAATGAGAAAGACTTTTTTTTATTATTCATCAAGTTTTTGACAATTAAAACGTAGTAAAATTCGAATAGCGTTTTTTTTAATATATTTTTTTTTATATAATTACAGATTGAATATTTGACTATTCGTGCACGTGTACCTTGTGAACGAATGATTTGTTTAGATCTGCCAGAAGAAGCAGCCATGATGAACAGCCAATTTACGGAGGCATCTGATGACCAAACCTCACTGGAAATCTCAAATGGTATAATCAAGCGAGCCCGGACTGATCTGTGTTCACAATGGACATTTTTAGCGAACCGAAGCTGAAAGTGAACCGGTACCAGATCACCTCCCAGGATGATCTTGGTTTAGTTCGCTTTAAAGGGGTCTGAGATGGTAATGTAAAGCCAAACAGTTATCAAATAAATGACTTTTGATGTTGATTTGCCAACGTAGTCCTCAGGTCAGTGATCAAGAAGGCAGCAGGGCAGACTAGAGTTGTAGCTAGTCACTCTTTCAGGTTTTCTAGCAAATACAATTTTTTCCTGTTATACAATGAAGTGAAAGTTCTGCGTTTAAATTCATATCACTTATTAATCATTTATGAACACATTCCCCCTTTTTGTTAAACGAAATTCGGGATGGAATTCGTTGAACAACAAATAGGCACAATGGATGGCAGGTGGATCATGATGGACAACTAGCAGGTGGTTGTTAGGCTGATGACTCAGCTCAAGTGAGGTTGAGGGGTCCCCCCCGCCAGACACGGCTTTGTGAGCTTGGCTGTGGATGCTCACGTCTCGTTGAGTCTGGTACAGGATGAAGTCGGGGGTGTTCTCTCTCACTGCAATGCCGGATGCTGGACCTGGTGATGTCCGAATGTGGCTGCTTCCTCGCGAACCACCACAGCATCCTGTCAGGGAGAAAGGGAGAGAGAGAGAGAAAGGGAGGAAAATTTTCAGCGATGGATGTCCTTGGTTGGCTAGGACAGTCTTGTTGCTTCGCTGAGGTTGGTATGCCACATGCTTCGATGTCTCATGAGTGGCGTTGGTGCTGCGGCACATGGGCATCATTGTTGGCATAGGAAAGGTCTGTTCATCAGAGGCCCGCATGACCTTCTTTGTACACAGCGGCGGTAGTGTAAGCGGCTCTGAGGCGTGCAGTGTAGTTGGTAAAGTTCATTTGTGCTGTGTAGTCACTGCAATCGTGAGGGTGGTTACTTCAGCTGCGGGTCAGTCCTGACCTCGAAGCAGTAGGTGTCAGTGTTCGTTTTCTGTGTCTGTGTCAGACGTGGCTGCACTGTCCTCATCTGTTGTGTAAGAGGACTCTGGCTCACCAGTGCTCTGGGGAGAGTGGTTACAAGTTCGACGGTCTGGACTTGGAGTTCTGGACGGCGGATGATGCTGGTTCCAGAATCTTTCGGAGCGCTCGGTCCGACGCTTTGGACGAGTACCGTCACAGTCGTGCTGCCACCTGCTGTCTGGCTCGGAGCAGTGCTCAGAGACGGAGTGAATTGTGTGTGTTTTTACAGTCTTTTCATCCATAGCCCTTTGCTTGGTGTAAGCCTTGTGGGCTAAGTCTCTGAGTGTTCGGGTAGACATGGTTCGTGGGCAGACGAGCACGTCAAGATGTCCACTCACGCTGCTATGTAGATTTCGCAGAAACAATGTTCTGAAATTCACATCCTCTTCCATACCTGGGGAGTTGGTTGCTCCGAAGAACGTTTGTCGGAGTCGGTCATAATAGGAGTGTGGGGGCTCAAGTCGGCCCTGCTTTACGTCAAACGCCGTGAAAAGCCCTTGGTCGGATTCTGGATCAGAGAATTCACGGATCAAAGCTTGTCGTAGCTGCTTGTAATCTGCCTTGACGGGGCTTGGTTGGCGGTCAAGAAACTTACGCACATCTCTATTTGCGGTTATTCGTAGCAGGTACAATTTGTCCCAAGCTGTCACGTTGGGGACAGTTTGCAGGTGAAAGTCAATGTCTTGAAGGTAAGAATGAACACTGTGGTCTCCGGCAAACGTAGGAATGTTTCTGGCCAGCTTGTCAAGGCTGGTTGGACGAGAGCTGTTGCTGGGGGCCCAATCCGTCTGGAGAGGATTCTGACCCTTTACAGCTCTTGGTGTTTGGCTGACAGGCGAGGTGTTGTGCAGTGGGCTTTCGCCCCCCTTTCCAGCTCTGGGTGTGAAACTAAAAGGCGTGGACTCGTGGGAAGGGGGAAATGGTGTGAGGTGTTCTTCCCCTTCCCTGTCACTGTTACTGCTTACTGTCTGTAAGCATGTCTCAGTTCTCTGCGAACCATGTCTAGTTCGTCTTCGAGATCGTGTCTCTGTTGAGCGAGCTCATGGATTTTAGCTCGGGCCACGTGTAGGTGTCCTTCACAGGCATTGGCTTTAGCGTGTTTGTCTTTGAGTTCAGTCTCTGCTCTCTCAAGGCGAGCTTCGGCCAGTTGGAGGCTTTCGTCGAGTTCCTTCCGGGCGTTTTGAAGTCTTTCAACTTCCTGTTGTAGCGTTGTGTCCGTCTTGTCCTCTTCCTCGGTCAGGGAGAGTAGCTGGTCTAGACGGCTCTGTGTGTGTGCTCGGTCCTCCAGGGCCTCTGTGGCCTGGAGCTGTAGTGTGGCTTTCTTTTGCTGCAGGTCGGCGTTGCTCCTTTCGCTGTCCCGGGCCCTGGCGACGAGTTTGAGTGCGAGGTTTCCGAAGATTTTGGACAGCTGCTCGTGGCTGTATGTCTGGGCTGGATCATGGGACTCGAACTGGCTCAGGTCTGTGTCCCGTTGCTCTTGGCTCGAGCGATGTGGGTCCTGGGGCAGCACGGTCTTTGTTATGTCCCTCAGCCATGCCTCAAGGTCGTCCCAGCGGACTGCAGGACAGGGTGAGCTCGACATCTCGGCTTACTGTTGGCGAGAGAAGCACAGCACACACAAAAAGAGACAAAATGCAAGTTTGTTTTAGGGTCAAATGAGCTATACTCATACGGGCTAGGCCGTTTATGAGAATTTCGGGCTAACTGATGCCGACAGATAGCGGAGCCAATTTCGTGGGTATGGCTAAACCCACAATAGAGATTTTGACAGGCGGTAGCCTGGGAGTCGTCTAAAGACGCCCGCTTGGATTGTTTACTCTATTATTCAGCTTTCCTGGGGTCTCTCTTAGGTTCTGTATGTAATGAAATGAGAGAAACAAATCACAACAGAATAGAGAAAGACAAAGTTAGAGGTAGGGAAGAAAAGGGGAAACACAACACAAGGAAGTGAATTGGTCTGCAATGAAACGTCACAAACAATAACACGGAGAGTGTTATATAGTAAAGTAAAAAAAAATTAAAGAGGCCTAAGCCTATTAACACTGCTAGAGTTATCAGGACAGGACCTCGAAAGAAGGTGTGTCTTAGAGAGAAAAAGGTGGGCCAAGCACTTAAAATACACCAGGAGGAATATCTAGTATTCTGTGGTTCATAATAAGTGGATGGGTCCTATCAAATTTTAGTTACCTGGGGTGAATAGAGGTCATCCAGGTGGAAACCAGTGATGACGTCTCAATCACCCCAGTGCACTGACTGAGTCCTGCCCATAGATACACAATAAGGGATTAAGAGGTTGGACTTAATGTGAATTAAGGCTTTCTGGTTTCATCAAATTGGGTAAATATGTATGCAGGAGTCAGAGGCACAGGCTTTACTAAAATAGTGATACAACAAAAAAAAGAAATTATGATAACTGATGGTGATTTATCAGAATAACCTACCCCACCCCCCTTTTTGGAGAAAAGAGGGAAGAGGAAAGAGAAGAGAAAGAGAAGAAGAAAAAAAAATTATCAATGAAATAAATTTTGAATAACAACACAGGCTTGAGACGCAGGCAGAGGAATAGGCCCCGCTAGTGGGTTGTCTTCTCAGGGTCTACCTGGTTGATTAGACACAATTTTAAATTAAAATTTAAACTAGTTTGAATTGAAATTCAACTTAGCATGCAAGGAGAGGTCCAAAATAATAAAAATAAGGAAGGAAAGAAAATTAGAATGATACAGTGATGTATCAATACTAAAATAATTAAAACTGAAATTCAGAATGACTTCCTATAATCCTTACAATAACACTGAAGTTATTAGTATTGCTTATAAAAATAATCAAACGAAAAGGGTAGCAATGAGATACCAATGCAGACTGAGACTGTCTAAGCTTTAACTCCACTGATGGGCAGTAACACGTTAGAAGTAACACGTTACTGTAATCCGATTACTTTTTTCAAGTAACGAGTAAAGTAAGGGATTACAATTGCAAAAACAGTAATTAGATTACTGTTACTTCCCCGTAAGCAGGCTGCGTTACTGCGTTATACTGCGAGACTGTCTCGCAACGTGAGCCGTGACTCGTGAGTGACAATCACATGAGCGCCGCGAAGTCAGTGGTAAACACTATGGCAAGCGATCGCGTTCAAAAGTCTTTAAACGAAACGCGTGAATTTTTACGCGTCAACACGCATCGTTTGTCCGTGTTCAGACGTCATGTTTATTCATTAACGATGTCGTAATGGTAAACTGGTATGCACGTATGCAAACATCAGACGTTATATTTGTTCATGAGGGATAATGCATTGGTACGTTGTGAGTGATGTCAGTCTCATATCATGATTTGTCATGCCTTTTTAAGTTGTTCGTTTAACGTTATTTCCCAAGGTAGAAAAGTCAACAGCTCTTACAATGAGTCTTTTATTTTAGAAAACTGCCAAAAAACCTTTTCAGACTGTGTGCAGCTGAACAAAGAAAAGTTTAAGATTGCATGAAGCTGATAAGCATGAATGGCAGGAGAAAAAGACTTAAATTAAAAAAACAAAACAAGAGAAAATTATTTAAATGCAAGCAATAAAAAACTGCACACATCAGCTGTGGAATAAAAGAAAAAAAATGATAAATAATCAAATGATCAATGATCAACTAGATTAAGGCAAACTCCTGTCTTCATGTAAACCCTGTCCACCACCCCCAAAGGTTTCACAGAGTTATTCTTGCCACTGTAACTTATGGCTTCCTAAAGACAGGTTTATAGGTAAATAAATGAATAATAATAAAAAATGTTGTGTTGTAAATATAATTTATTCCGAATCAGTATTCTCATGAGTTTAGTCAGCTTTAACATATTTAAATCGGCATATTTATGATATTTTAACCTTTATAAAGGGCATTTTTCCCTAATCGTTTGCTTCATCTTTCATTTAAAATTCTTAAATTTGATCAATAAATTAAAATAGAATAATAAGATGCTAAAGGGCTGTTACCATGCAATCAAATAAACTGCATTAAATAATGTAATGAGATTATTTAAAATATTTTTTGAATACACAAATAAGAAATATTATTTGTGCATAGAAATATTTATAAACCGCCAGTAGGAGGCGGCAGGCGACCATCTTAATGAGTGAGTCGTTGATGCAATGTGCATAAAGTTAAAATTAACTAATAAAACAAGTTTTAAAAAATAATGTTTCATTTGATTCAATTTTAGATGATGGAATATGCAGAAAGAATATAATTAGGCTGAAAGGTCAATTGCTTTATAGTGTAATCATTTTGTGCATCATGTTTTTGAAAAGTAACTAGTAAAGTAACTAGTAAAGTAACTAATTACTTTTGAAAATCAGTAATCAGTAAAGTAACTGGATTACTTTCTTGGAGAAGTAATCAGTAATCAGTAACTAATTACTTTTTCCAAGTAACTTGACCAACACTGTTTAACTCAAAAAAAGTTTTTTAGAACTTCACTTAAAGTGTGACAGTCAAAAACAGAAAAAGGAATTGTCTAACTCCAAATAATATCAGCATAAGCTAAGCTTGAATGCAGTTAAGTATTTGAGAGAGAAAATGAATGCAGAGAGAAAAAGAAATTGAAAGCAGGTATTATCTTAGAACGCCACGAGATGGCGTAGTTGCGCTCGCGCAGGCTGACGTCAGTGGGAGGCGACGCTCACGCAGGATGACGTCGGTGGGGGGCGCGTATTTTGAGCACTGCCACACCTCTAGAGGCTGCCCTCTAGTGTCGGTGACGTGATTCAGCAATTTAGACAGCAGATTTTTTATCTGTGGAAATCATGAGTATTTCGCGCTCTGTTGCATGCGGAAAATGCGAGTTTCACAACATGTAACTACAGGGATTACACATTTATATTACACATTTACATTACACATTGAGACGGTTTTAGCATAAGAACAGGGACTATCATCTTTTCTTAATTCATAAAACTGGTCTCCAATTACACATTATATCTGAAACGGTTTACAATAAAACAGGTATTAAACTTCTTGTTTTACTTAATTAGAGCTATGAGCACGACAGGAATTAGACATCTGTGAACTTAAGCCGTGAGCACACATGCATCAAACAGCTATGAGCAGGAATTATCATCTACTCATCTCCCATAAGCATTAATCAAAATAGCCCTTTTATGATTTTATGCGTAGGTTTTTCAAAATTGGTTCGCGACCCCAATTTCTGACCAGGAGTTTATTGTTAACGTATTATCATAAGGCCTATTATGACTGAAACTGAGGCACTGCCCAGGTCAGATTTACGCCTTCGCACTAAAAAGCGATTTCTTCGTCTTATTTAGTCGGTTTAAATCAAATTACATGTCCAGAGACAATTGTAATATGAACTGCAGTTTTTTTTTATATAAAGCTGAGCTGGCTTTGTGCCTATACCATCAGCTGGGTGAGTTCGCCTTATAGCGACTTACCTCACAAATTCAAAATAATTTTACAATTTATTAATACCATTAATACACATTGTACTGAAACTGCGTTTGTTACACCACATAGAGTTTGAAACTGCCCGCATTCTCCACCAAACTGTAACAATAACGACTTTGAGTAAATATGAATTAGCTCAAGAATATGGGGAATTTTGAGATATTAATATTTATGACTCATGGTCATAATTCATAAGTCGCATGTACATTTATTTTATCAATTTTCGAGATTACCTTGTTCTGTAACTGGTCTGACCAACATTTAATTCGTCCAGCGAAATAAATATAAAATCATTACAGGTAAGAAGTCACGCACTTCAAGAAAGTTTTATGTTCTGGCCAAGGTTTATTAATTAAAACTACTCAAGTAGTCTACAATATCGAGCTTTGTAGCTTATAAAAGGATCTTTGAAAGTTTCATTGACCTATAAAGTGGTTTCTCAAACACAGAGACAATAAAAAGGTATTCATGAATATTTAATAATAATGCAAAAACTACTTGATTATATTGATCTAAGAATATAAACGTACGTATAAATGCACACAATAAACAAACAAACATATAACCAAACAATAAAAATACGTGATCAGAAGTAACATGAAATGAAAGAAAGATAGAAAGAAAGGCAGAGAATGGGAAAGCTAGTAATTATTACATACAAATAAAACCTAAGTTCACGAGACAACCTGGAAAGCAGTTTATCAGAATAATGTTTTACTTGCACGTTTGTTCTCTGTTCGGCGCGAGGCTGAGGCAGGGCAGCGTGACGATGTCGATCCTGTTTCTGCTGTGTCTTCAGGTGCCGCGAAGTTTAAAGGCTCACTGGATGTAACATTACCGAGAAGGTTCAGTTCGTCTCCCGGAATGGGACTCGGGAGAGGTTTACAGTCTTTGTTTCTAAGGCGGCAGGCAGCTCTACATGAAGCGGGGTTTTCCGTCCCAGAGGCCACGGCAAGGCCTGTTCAGCTGGTGGCCATGGAGCTACGCTACCTGTGGAGGAGGTCCGGGATGAGAGTGACCGGAGAAGAGAGAGTTAAGAGCGTGAAGCGAGGGAAGAGAGAGAGTAAACTGAAGGCTTGGACTTTATCAATGTCCAATGTCCCGCCCCCTTTCTTGTGGAGGACGAATCGGCTGTCGAGGTTTTCCAGCGGGAAGATCCCTTTGTGTGTTAATGCAGCTCGACCCACGTGTGGAATCACGAGGGGGCAAAATATGATATTATGCTCGGGGAATTAAAATGCATGGAACCATAACGTTTATCACAGTCCCTTACCAAAAATCTCCTTCGTCTCGCGACGAGGATTAGAACAACAACAAAAACGAATAGTGACATAGATAGCAACATAGAGATACATTCATATGCATCATTATACACAAATAACTTTGATTAAACACACAATAAATTGTCAGTGCTTCCGTTATGGCAAGTGACGACACTTTGAGGAACATAGGAATACATATCAACATTTAAAGAGTTTACTCTGAAGAGTTTCATGGAAAGTTCCATGTGTGTGTGTGGTGTGTGTGTCTCTATGGCTTGTCACGTGATCCCAAGGCATGGGGGGGGGGGGGGGGGGGGGGGGGGGGGGGGTGGTGTTCGATTGGAAGATGGCATTCAGCAAAGACAATGGCAGTTCTGTGGGCCAGCCTGAGGTGTTTTAGAATTGATGCTGGTAAGCAGATGGTCCTGGAGAACTGAAACTGAAAGGAGTCAGTCTTTTAAATTTGCCTTCCGTACACAAAGAACTAATGTTAGACATAGTAAGGGAATTGTCGTAGCACCCCGTGACAGCTTGAGAAACAATATAGACCTGTTCGTTTATTTCATTAAGTCGTGGTAAACATTAACCAGCAGAACAAAAACGATGTGTTTTTCGATCAACATGATACACTTAACTAGAAACAGATGTCGTTGTGGCTACAACATAGTGATGTTTCGCACATAATTAGTTAATCATTTAGCACTTGTAGACGACTTATAACTGAATGTTATTATAAAGTGTTACCAAAACATTTGATCTTGCCACTAAGAGTTCTCCTAAATAACAGTAATAGTTCTCAGTTAAGAGTTTCCTCTTAAAACCTGTTCACAAGCTGACGAGAGCAACTCTTGCTGAGGAACAGAGAGAAGTCTGAAAGGAATAGTTCACTTAAAAACGAAAATTCTGTCTTCATTTACTCACCCTCAAGTTGTTTCAAACCTTTATGAGGTAACCAAACAGATATCCATGTCTGATCCATCCACTGCGAGAAGAGAAAACTGTCCATTTTGTCTGCACTTTTTTCAGGCGAGGCACATGATCAATTTTTCAGCCTCATAAACTAGAATAAATCTTTAATCTTATTTCTGACCAAAATGTTTAATTTTTTTATTAATATTTTACCAGCAAAACTTTCTTGCAGCAGATCAGAAATTCTGAATTCTTGTTTTATAAATAATTTTAAAATACATTATAAGGGAAAATTTTATTTTGACACACACACAGACATCAAGAATCAGCATATGAATCTCAACAATGGTGACATGCTCCATGTCACAATGCATGCTGGGGGTCACCATAGTATTAAAATCATGGCTCCCAGCATGCATTGCGGCATGAAACATGTCACCATTGTTGAGATTCATATGCTGATTCTTGATGTCTGTGTGTGTGTTTCTAAAAAAAAAAGAAAAAAAAAATCCCACAATGTATTTAAAAAACAAAATTCAGCATGTCTGATCTGTTGCATTAAAGTTTTGTTGGTAAATATAATACATTATTCACAAGTAATCACTTTTCAGGAATAAGAATAGTGAACTATTTCCCCTTATGATGCTGTTATGTAGATCAGCTGATCATTTTTGTTTATGGCTTTCTTTGCAACCAATTATGTGTTTTGTTAAACACTGTTACAAAGACCACAAACTCACATAAAATGCCAAGAGTCAAACTGCCCAACTCAAGGAAACGCTCATCACCTAAATGGTGAACAAACATTTTCAATAAAAAATCTATATCTGAACCTTATTCTTAATAAGAACTTCTATTTCCAATAGACAAATACATTTTGAATTGGGAAATTTTGAAGATTTGTTACAGAATAGTTGCACCTCTCCAGAAAACAAACAGTCAAGTTAACTCAACTAAACATTTGTGTGTGTGTGTGTGTGTGTGTGTGTGTGTGTGTGTGTGTCACATACAACTTATTTTCAGTTCGTATAACTGTTTTTTACAAAAGTTGAGTCTACAAGAAAAAGCTAGGGGAAATTAGTACTAAGTTTTTTTTGTTGTTGTTGTTGTTGTTGTTGTACGAGATTCTTACAGTGTGTATTTTTGCTAAACCAACACATCAAAATCAGTCATTTCACCTTTTTCAAGTTGTGTTTTTTACAGTGTTAAGTCATATTAAAGAACTGATCAGAAAGCCACACAGTTGCTGATCCACTACGAGACGAGAGAACGGTCTGTCTTGCTGTTTTCACTTCTCTCACTGCAGACGCCTACATTTCACATCTCCAACGAGCCTCTATCTATAACCGCCATATTTGCTGGACTCCAGTTGTTCAGATACAGACAACCACATCTGAGAAGACTGTTTCTGTGTTGAGGACAATATTCGCCAGGAATGGATTGCCAGAACAGATGTGCACGGATAACGGACGACAGTTCGTCTCAGATGAGTTTCAGAAATTCATGAGTCAAACACATCACTCCCGCAACATACTATTCTGCCACTAACGGCTTTGCAGAAAGGTTTGTACAGACTATCAAGAAAGCAATAAAAGCAAAGGACAATGACAACGTCTCACTACAACACAAAATAGACAACTTCCTTTTCATGTACAGAAACGCAACACACTCCACGACTGGTCAAACACCAGCGATGATGTTCCTTAAGAGGAACTTAAGATCTCGCTTGGATCTCATCAAACCCGTTGTTCGACGTGTTGTGGAAAACAAACAATTTGTGAAAGACCTGCAAGAAACTTCCAAGTTGGACAAGAAGTCTTAGCACATGACTATAGACTGGAAAAGTGGCAACCAGGTACCATCACCACCAGAACTGGACCTTTGACGTACACAGTGAAGGTTGGAGATAACACATGGTGGATCAGTTGGTGGATCAAAACCTTCACCTTCACCGGTCCCTGATTCAAATGACGAGGACAATGATACTGTTGACACTGTTCTTCCTACCTCAGTTAACGTGGATGACTCTGAGACGCACAAAGACAAACCAGATGTGACAATTCCAGTGTCACCTGAACCTCAGCCAAGCTCACAGAGACGTTATCCTGAGAGATGTAGGAAACCTCCACAAAGGCTTGATCTGTAGTTATTTTGCAGCATTGTGTTAAGTTAACTGTAAATGCTATAGAATAAATTAATAGAATTATATTTTATGTTTCTTAGTAAGATAAATCTAGTGGGGAGGAAAGTGTAATGAATGCACTATTGGGTATCATAGTTTTTGGAGTAACTATGCCCTCTAGTGGAGAACAGTTTTGGGTAAGTTACTTTAAAAAGTAATTAGTTATAGTTACTAGTTACTTCTCACAAAAAGTAACTGCGTTAGTAACTGAATTACATCATTACAAAAGTAACTAATTACCATAGAAAGTAATTATTGCGTTACTTAAAAAAAAAATAGTTTAAATATATAAATTTCTTATATACCCCCAATATGAAATGTTAAATGAATGAAATGGACACTAAATAGAACATCTTATTATGATAAAACTTTGTACACTAATCTACACTAGTTTAATGGTGCTGTGGGACAATGTGAGAGACACCTATTAACTTAAATATTAAAATATTATCACTACTATAGTGGAGCAACAAAACACAATAGATGGTTTAGAACTTTTAATATTTATTGCACAGACCATAACTGGCCAACAAATATGTCTAAAAATAAATTATGCTTCTTAAGAAATGTACCAAAAATAAATAAATATAAATAAAAAATATACATACTCATACACTACTGCATATTAAATAATATATATAATATAATTAAAATTATATAACTCACACACCTTTACAACTGGTAGACATACTGTATAGCCTACTTGAATTATTTTCTTCCTCACAATAGTAAGTTTAACAAAAAGTGCTCTCAATATAATACAGAACAATGTACCAACATAAATAATAACAATAAAATATAATCTTTTGGGGGTTTATTTTTATAACCCAAGAAAAATACAAATAATATGCAGTAGGCCTATTTCATAACTTCGGGCTAACTATTTTAATATTAGGCTTACCTGATATGGCCTACAAGCTACATGCAAAACAACAATCACACAATGTGTCGAGAACACACATTCACTGAATTGGCTCGATCACACGCCGTTTATTTATAACGCCGTTATTCCCATCACTGATTGAGGATCGAGCTCAGTTCAAAGTTTTGAAAAAACAATGATGTGATTACACAGCAGACTCTTGTGTTGTTATCTCTCCAGCAGACACGACAGAGCCTATTATCATAGGAACTGTATCTTAAACTTTAACCTGCACTTGTTGTCGGACCAGATTGAAACAGGTTTTTACTTTAGTAATGTGACTGACTCCTCCTCCAAACCTCTTCCTGCTTTCATGTTGGCAAGAAAGAAACGACTAAACTCAATGAAACTTCGACACACAGGTATCATGTTTCCTTATATATATATATAAAAAAACTCGGTAACACTTTATTTTACAGTGTCATTGTTACATATGTAACATGTACTTACCATAGTAATTACAGTAAATTATGCGTAATTGCATGCAACTAACCTTCAACCAAACCCTAACACTATAGTAAGTACATGTAGTTGCTTAATATTACTCAGTACTTAAATATATAATTAATCTGTAACAATGACACTAAAATATAGTATAACCAAACCCTCTTTGTGTTTGTTATATGAAATGTAAATGTGATGTTTGTTATATGAAATGTTTGTAAATGTAACAAAACTGATGAATGTGATTAATAACTTGATGAGGTGCTGTAACGTGGGTTTCAGTTTCATTATATCAGAAGCAAAGCTGTGTGTGAAAGCTGTGTGTGAATGCTGTGTGTAACATGTACAATGAGATTTTGAAGCACAAACAATGTCAAATTACTGCAAAAACTGTTAGTGTAGAGATTAAAGGGATACTTCACCTCTGGGAAGATTAATGTGTATTTAAAATAGGTCATTTAAGTAGAAGAAATGTGAAGAAATTTTTGAATTTGGAGCTTTCTAGACTGAGAAAAGCCAGAAAATGTATTTTTAGCTTATGTGGATGAAAGACAACAACTCCCAGAATGCACTTGCTTCGCTGCCTTAGGAGGCCACGCCTACCGGTAAGAGTGCGCAGTTGTTGAAAACAACAAAGCTAGCCTACGTGATGAGTTTGTGAGGGATTTAGAGATCGTCCAAAATGTCCGGGATTCGGCTTTTGCGTTCTACAGTCGCCATTCATTCATCATGTTTACTGTGGCGAGCAGGACGAGGCTGACGGCCGCGGGAGAACAGCGCAATGCCGGTGGCATGATTACTGAGACGCGCCGGCGGGTCTCGCATCTCTCACGGAGGAGCGGGAATTTTTCTTAGCAATGGTAAAACGCACATCAACCGATCACTTGTTTAGCGTTCATGTAAACACTACATTCAAATTCACCAATCGGAATGAATTCAGTTAGATTGAAAGGTGTGCATGTAGCAGCTAAACAATGAATGTCGACTGCAGAAAGCAAAAGCTGAATCCCGGACATTTTGAACGATCTCGCCCGCCGGACAAGTCCGGGAAAAGGAGGATGGTTACTTACTCAGCTTTCTCCTACTATTCAGCTTTCTCCACAGAACAAGAGCCTGCTAGCTTAGCTTCCAAAGAAAGACGGCTGACATTGTGTACATTCTGTGAGTGAGATCCCACCCTCTATGGGCGGGCTGAAAACATGCGGAACAACGCCATCTACTGGCTGTAGTCTTTAGCCTCTGTCCAGAAAATCCTCCGATGACGCAAAATGACGATTTTTGCGTCATCGGAGGATTTTTTCCAGACAAAAAATACATAAATCTCTTGTCTCAGGGGGATATGAGGGTGGAAAGCATGGTAATTCAAAAATACTACAGGTTTTCTACTAATACAAAGCTTAATGCTAAATCCTGAAGTAACCCTTTAAAGATCTATATCATGTTGTTCAACTGATTTTATATTTTGGACTTTTTTACTGTATCAAGTCCAAAATATAAAATCAGTCAAAAAAAATAAATAAATAATAATAATAAAAAAATATATAGGGTTTGGTTACACTTTATTTTAGTGTCATTGTTACAGAGTAATTATATATTTAAGTACTGAGTAATATTAAGCAACTACATGTACTTACTATAGTGTTATGGTTTAGGGTAAATCAGCAGATGCTTTTATTTAAAGGTACAATATGTAAGAATGTTTGTTGTTTCGTTCAAACATTAAAGACCATGGCAAGCAGACTTTGATATGAGACTTTGATGTAGAGCAAGAGAAACAGCGCTGCGTTACCTCACAAGTTTCATTCGTCTAATAAACTGACCTGTGTGAGTATTATTCTGCTCTTGCGGGTAAGTTAGTTTGGTAGAATGAAATGTCCTCATTCCTTTATATTCGCAGGACTCACGTGTGACGCTGAGATCTGTCTCTCATTAGCAATCGCACCCTGTTTCATACCAAACCATACTTTAACCCCCTGAGGTCGGCGGTATCGCCGGCGATACCAGCTCGCTTTTTTTTTAGCAGTGTAAAAGAAACTCATGAATACTCTGTTGACTTTGATTTTTCATTGGAGTTTCATACATCAATAGATTCTGTTAAATGTGTATTATTTTTGTGTATACTCACAATAAAAACAAAGTGTTGTGCTTTTTGCCAAATAAAGAAAAATAAAAACGAAGCGAGTTCTGCCTCCTCTCTTTCAGTGTAGTCCATTCTGAAACGCGTCCGAAAATGAACCATAACCCAGCGAATACTCAGTCAAACAGGCATACAGGCATACAGACATGAAGCTTGAATTCTCTACTTTAAAATGAAGTAATTTTTATAAAAAACAAATATTCACAGTTTATGTAATATGTATGCAAAGAGAGAGATGTCAGTCGTTCTCATCTCAGCTAATTACGTTATAATGTGCTCCGCCCACGGAGAGCGCGCGCTATTCAAACGCAAATGTAAGCCGATCCATACAAACCTGTGAAACGCCCACATCAGCTGGATAACACACACCGCGAGTTCACTTTCAGACGTATGTACTTTACGATGCTGTGAGGAATAATACTATCTTGATAATAATCCTGCAAAAATGTACATCAGAAGTTCTGGAAGTATCATTTCGAGGAGCAAACGGATCCCGCTATAGGTCAGTTTGCTTTGTTCTAATCGGAATGAATGAACGCACAGATGCGCGCTGTTGTGGAGCTACTACAGCTGGCAAAAATACTGTTTTAATATGAATCGCGAATACAAAGAAAGATTACACTGGAAATACTGTTACAATTTTAAATGTTGTTGTAATTGTATAACCTTAAAAAAAAAATATATAAATATATCTATATATATATATATATATAAAAAAAAAAATATATATATATATATATATATATATATATATATATATATATATATATATATATATATGGATAGATGTAAACAAAATCTTAAAAGGTCATTATAAGCCTTCTCTTTAAATAATTTTATTATGCTTTATTAGTGACACATTTGGGAAGAGAATATATTCCAAATCTGACAGTATGAGAACAATTAACTGCACAATTACTAGAAATGTTTACCTTGGATATTGTACAATTTGCAAGCAAAATTTGTGGAAAAAAACAACAAACCAGTTATATATTGTCCTTGCATTCTTATGGCTCAGTCACACACCTGAATGAAAGGCTCATTACGTATGCAGCCTCATTATGCGGCCCCATTGACTGCAGGTGTGAATCACGCCCACCCGCATATTGCCTTTCCAAACAAAAAGTGTTTTACAAGATTTAAATCAATGTATTGTGTTATGTGAATGATTAGGCAGGATGATTTTCACATAATTTTGAAGAAAAAACAGTAGGCAATGACATCCATTAGTCAAAAGTCTTATTTACATATATTTAGAATGTGTTTTATGGCCTTATTTCAGAAACTTTAGTTTTTTGTTTTTTAAAAAAACATGCATAAACATTATTCTCTCAAAAATACAAACATGTACATGCAAGTTGTTCACATATTATGGTAGCCCTGTTTGTGCTAAATAGAGTGAATTTACACTTTTGCCATTAATATGTTTATAAGCAACTGAAAAAAGCACAAATGTCAGGGCATGTCAGAACATCTCAAGGACCCCAAAAACCTCTCAGACCCCAGAGGGTTAAAGTGACTAACAGTGAATTGAAGCTGAATGTTTGATCAGTGTGTTTGTTCAAACCTGTGACTCTCAGCAGATGTGCAGCTCCATACGACATGAGCACAGTTTAAATATTGTGAAGAAAGTCTTGCAGGACGATGAACAGGCAGATGTCAGGAGTCACAGAAGATGATCAGCTGAAGACTTAGAGAAACAGAGGAGAGAACAGAATATCAACATGTCCAGCCCTGACTGCACAGGTGATGAACACAGACAAATCTAAATCTGACATTAATGGTTATTTAATTCCATGTGTAGTGAAGTGCTGCTGTTGGGTAGCACCTCGTTTGCATGTGTTGACTCCGCCCTAGAGGCCCGCAGGTAATCAGCGTCTGATTCATACGGGTATATCAAGGTGGCTGTTTGGCCACCGGACATTGCATTGATGTGTGACTGTTTCGCTGGCGCGTCATTTCTCTGCGTTCATCCTGGCTGGAGTTGCCGTGCGGTTTGTGGATAAGCACATGTGGTGCTGAGTGTTTTGCAGTCGTTGCGTTTTCATTCTGGCTGGAGGTGAGTGTGACGGCAGCTGGTTATTATTGCTCGAATCTACCGGACACTAAACGGTTAACCACGTAACTCTTGTCAGGTGCTGTGCGGCTTGTGGAGAAGCGCGTGTTCAAGCTGAGTGTTTACAGTGGTTGATGAACGCGCTTCGTTTGCCGTATACAAACGCACGTCATACTACTACAATAATCATCGCTGGTGTATTGCTGTTTGGCTTTCTGGTAAGTGTCTTTTTGGCTCTTGTGGTCGTATTTATTTTGAGTAATCTTTAGCCATGGGGTTATCTGTGTATTTCAGCTCGCCTTGGTATTATTTGGTTCTCACTCTGTTGCTGCCGGACGAATGACGCGATCGCCGCATGTTGGTATGTGTGATCACTGTATTATAATGATGATCCAGTACGGTGTATATTTTAGTTCACATCCGGGCTTTTGCAGGTGAATGAATCTGCTGTTATAAAAGTACGTGAAGACTGCTGCTCGGATTGGGACTTTCATTGCTGCTGTTTTGTTCCCAATATCTTTTATTTTTGTTTGTTTTATTTCAATAATCTGCTGGCCAGTAGTGGCTCTCATGTGAGCACGCTCAGCATTTAATATATTTTGAGTTAGTTTGCTTTATTATTGGGATAACTCAACTGCATTACTTTGTTTGTTTTTGATTTCTTATGGGTTCGCCCTGTATTTCTTTTGTGAATATTCGCATTACTTAATAATTTTGTGAGTGATCCTCAGCCTGTCAGAGGAAAGAGGGTTGTGGGTGTGAGCCGGCCTGTGAAGCTGGGACAGGCTGGTGACTGTAAACCAATGCACTGAAAACCTTACTGAAGCCCATAACTGCAGGTTTGAGTGCATCATATATTTTGTTTTGTGATATTGAGTATTGTTGTTGTGCCTTGTAAATTAGAATTCATGTAAACTATTTCTTTTGTTGTAATTCGTTTTTGTCTTTCAGGCACTGTGAGTCCGGAGCAGGAGAGCTAGTTGCTCTATTTGGGTGGTGGGGCCTGATGCACCGTGTGTGTGTGGTCTATAGCCTATAGTGATTGATCTTGGTTGATGTGAGGGTGCAGTGTAGTGCACGTGTTTGTGCTTCTCGACCATTGCTGATGTGGAGAAGTTTGTCGCTACCTCATCCTGCTTCCGGTAATCACAAGTCCTGATAAGTCTGTATTGTTAGTGTGTGTGTGTGTGTGTGTGGAGTGATGATTGATCCCAATTGCCGCATATTTTAATATTTTACATTTGTCCAATAAAGAATATTTTTGTATTTTCTTATACCCACGTCTCCAATTCCTTGTGTAAGGGAAACACCGAACCTGTGTGTCCTCATTAGGATACTTCTCTGGTTTAGTGACCAGGGTGGCGTAGTCGACTCTTCCTTAAACCTCTTTCCGTAATAAACCTACTGTTCGCCACACATGGAATGGAATGAATTAAATGAACATGTGAAACAGTTTCATCGCATTTAGTTAAAGTTCAAGGGGCCGTATTCACAAAGCATTTTATCTTACCACTAGGAGTACTCCTAAATCGCATTAAAATATTTTAGCTAGGAGTTTTCTCTTAAAAGTTATTCACAAGGCCTTTCAGACCTACTCTTAGTAAAGAAAAATGAATAAAGAGTAAGGCAAAACAAATAGCCTAGTAGCCTAATGAAACATATGGATTGATGCATTATCTTTGCAACATTATTGAATTAATCTGTCACTATATGCCTCTGCCTACGTTTGCAAAGAGAAGAACATTTTAATTTGATTCACAATGAAACGTTACAAATAGTTTACATGCAATGAGTAGCCTAGTTTTGGTTGTTGTTGGTGGCGTTATTGTATCCCTAGTTATGCCTACAATGCAGAATTGTTCCCTCGCGATTGGAAGCTCCTGTAGCCGGCGACATACGCATTTCAAAACATCTCAGCGTGAAATACCACAAAAAGCGGTTTGTGAATAGGTCTTAGTGAGTTAGGAGTCCTCTCGACTTCTTTTAAGATGTCCCAGTCTTAGGTGCTACTTTTAGGGCTAAAATTGTTATGGGATGAATGATGGAAAACCAGGCTGGAATGCAGTTTAGAGTCTTTAATAAAAGGAAATAGTCCTCAATACCAGAACACAAATCACAGGCTTAAATCTCAGCCAGAACAGAAACTGCCAGACGACTGGAACTCTTTAGAAAAACAGCATCAGCCTCCACGAGGACAGAGGCAGGGACCCAGTGAAGCAAACAGCCGGTCAGGAAATGTGAGACAGCAGATAAGGGCGAGCAGCAGAGAGCAGGCACAGAACAGGTACTCTGCAAACAGGCACAGCTGGATAATTCACAGTCTGATGGCAGTTACTCACAGTAGAATTAGTAGAATCACTTTCCACAAATGAGACAAGACAGGACAGGACAAGACTGAAAGGTTGACGTATCTCGTGAGAGGTCAAAGAATAATCCGACAACAGGACAGGGCTAAGAGGGGAGAATAAGAAGCAGAAACAATCAAGAGGTAAAAGGGAACAGGTGAGAAGGGAAAGAAAGGAGAAACAGCTGTAAGAGATAATGAGCGAAGGAATGGATGTGTGTGCGTGATAGTGTGTGCGAGTGAGTGTGTGACCACAAGAGGGAGACAAAGATAGAGGAAAGGAGACCAGGATCATGACAGTACCCCTTCCTCAACGAGCGCCACCTGGCGCTGCTGAGGACAACTGGCGAGACCGGAGGAAATCATCGATGAGCGAGGGATCCAGGACGTCCCGGGAGGGAACCCAACTTCTCTCCTCAGGACCATACCCATCCCAGTCGACGAGATACTGATGGCCGCGTCCCCGACGGCGCATGTCGAGAATCCGGCGAACCCTGTAGACAGGGACATCATCGACAAGACAAGGGGCACAAACTGGACGAGAAGGGGGACGAATGACCGGCTTGACACAAGAGACATGAAACACGGGATGTACTCGGCGTAATTTAGGCGGAAGGTGAAGCTTTACTGCGACAGGACTAATGACTTTAACAATGCGGAATGGTCCAATAAAGCGAGGAGACAACTTACGTGAATCGGAACGGAGAGGCAAATTTGAAGTGGATAACCACACTCTCTGACCGCAAACGTAACGAGGACTCTTAATTCTGCGTCTGTTGGCCGTCTCAGTCATGTGTCTTCTAGCTCGACATAGAGCAGATCGCACTCTCCTCCAGGTACGTTTGCATCGGCTAATAAAAGCTTGCACTGACGGAACATTGGACTCAGAATCTTGGGACGTAAATAACGGAGGTTGATAGCCAAGACAGCAATGAAAGGGCGAAAGGCCAGTAGCCGACGAGGGCAGCGAATTATGGGCATATTCGGCCCAGGAAAGTTGCTGTGACCAAGACGCGGGATTCTGATGGGTGAGACTACGAAGCATACGCGCGACTATCTGATTGGCCGCATCAGAGGCAAAGGATAACGATTTTTGACCGTGATATCATTTAAACCCCGATAGTCTATGCAGGGACGCAGGGAACCGTCCTTTTTCTTAACAAAGAAAAAACCGGCTCCCGCAGGAGACGAGGAGGGAACAATGGTACCGGCATTAAGCGAGTCAGAAAGGTATTTCTCGAGCGCCTCCCGCTCGGGAGCAGATAACGAGTATAGTCTTCCCCGGGGGGTGTGGTACCCGGGAGAAGATCTATACTGCAGTCATACGGGCGATGAGGGGGGAGAGAAGTGGCCCGGGAACGGCTGAAGACCTCCCGCAAATCGTGATACTCCTCCGGAACTCCAGACAAATCACCTGGCTCCTCCTGAAAAACAGTCACAAAAGAGACAGGGAGCACAGCAGAAGACAGACAATCAACATGACAAGACAATTTCCAAGATAATATAGAGCCTTCCGCCCAGTTAATCTGGGGGTTGTGGAGAACTAACCATGGGTGGCCTAAAACCACTGGAGTGAAAGGGGAATGAAAAATAAAAAAAGAAATAGTCTCTCTATGATTTCCTGAAACAGTAAGAGTCAATGGAGAAGTTCTTCTCTGTACCCTAGGAAGGGAACTGCCATCTAGGGCGAACAGGGGGGTGGAGTCTTGTAAATCTAAGAGAGGAATACCTTGTTCTAAAGCCCAAGTCTCGTCAACAAAGTTTCCCTCTGCCCCTGAGTCAACCAATGCAGCGCAGGAAACAGATGAACCCAGCCAGCGGAGGTGAACGGGAAGAGAAGTGCAGGACTTAGACGGAGAGACCCATGATGTAGCGCTCGCCAGTAACCCTCCGCCTACTGACGAGCGCTGGCTTTTACTGGGCACCTGGAGACGAAATGATCAGCGGCAGCACAGTACATGCAAAGGCGATTCATAACTCTGCGTTGGCGTTCCCGTGTAGAAATACGAAGCCCCCCTAGCTGCATCGGCTCGGGATCGGCAGCAGATGGCAGTGGTGGCTGGGCAGCGGGAAGCAATGAAGCCTCCATTCTGCGAGCCCTTCGTCGCATGTCAAAGCGTCTTTCGACGCGAAGAGCCAGCTCGACCAGGGAATCAAAACTGTCAGGCACCTCTCGGACAAAGACCTCATCCTTAATCTCCGCATTCAGACCCTCGAGGAAGCGAGCAATGAGTGCCGGACCGTTCCATCCGCTCGTGGTGGCCAGGGTTCGGAATTCAATTGAAAAATCGGTAACTGACCTCTTCCCCTGGCGCAAGGTGGACAGGAGGCGGGATGCTTCGTCACCATGTGCAGACCGGTCAAAGACTCGGATCATCTCTTCCTTAAAAAGAGCAAACTTGAAAATACAGTCCTCCTCTGCCTCCCAGTTCGCTGCCGCCCACTCTCGAGCTCGTCCATTGAGAAGAGAAATCACATAAGCCACCTTAGATCGATCCTTGGCATAAGTTGACGGCTGGAGGGAAAATACAACCTCGCATTGGGTGAGAAAGGCTCGGCACTGTAAGGACTCACCAGAGTAGCACGGCGGGTTGTTAATACGTGGCTCAGAAGAGTCACGCTGTACAGCTGAGGCGGTGGTCTCATGACGGTAGTGATGGAACTGTTGGGTAAGATCCGAGAGCTGGGCGGTCAGGGAATCAACGGCACGTCGCGTATCTCGTGAGAGGTCATAGAATAATCCGACAACAGGACAGGGCTAAGAGGGGAGAATAAGAAGCAGAAACAATCAAGAGGTAAAAGGGAACAGGTGAGAAGGGAAAGAAAGGAGAAACAGCTGTAAGAGATAATGAGCGGAGGAATGGATGTGTGTGTGTGATAGTGTGTGCGAGTGAGTGTGTGACCACAAGAGGGAGACAAAGATAGAGGAAAGGAGACCAGGATCATGACAAAAATGCTTCGTGAATTACTCTTAGTCAAAAAAATTAGGAGTCCTAAAGTTACGAGTGACACGGCCATTATTTTTAGGAGTTGCTCCTAAATTCACCAGTTAGGAGCTACTTTTAGCCTTAAAATTCTTTGTGAATACGCTCCCTGATTTAATAAAAAATATCTTAATTTGTGTTCCGAAGATGAACGAAGGTCTTACGGGGTTGGAACAACATGAGGGTGAGTAATTACTGACAGAATTTTCATTTTTGGGTGAACTAACCCTTTAACGTCGTAGTCAGGTGTGTTTTATTTTACAGGTTACCTTGAAATCACATGACAGCTGTTCCTTGAAGTAACACGACAAAGCAGAAAGAGAAAGTGTTTATATTTGTATTTTTAAAAAAATGTGTGGTATATATGATAGAAATAAGTACAAACAGTTTTGTACAGAACCTTTATGCTATTTATTTTATAGATTGTCACCCATAAGTCATATCTTTTTTTACTTTTAAATTTACTGAAGACATTGGGTTATCATTCCATAGTAGTTCAGCTTCTCCAAAAGAGGAAATTATACAAGTGTGGGTTGTACATGTCAAATCTGTCAAAAATCTGTTCTTATTAAAATATATTGGTTAGTGGTAAACATACATCCATCCGGACAACATTCACAGGACCTAAAGACACATTATAGAGATGCACAAAGCTGGATAAAACTACAAAATCATGTCCACTACAGTAGGAGAGTACAACGGAGAGTAAATCCAGGGCTGTTGCTGCTGTCCTGCAAACAATACTCCAAAAGCACAATGGGCATTGTTTAAAAAAAAAAAAAAAAACACTTGAAATTTCTTACATGTCATGTGACTTCAAGGAAAAGAGACATATTTTATACTTATACAGTAGTCAACATTTAAAGTGGATCAAAAAGGTTGATCAAAGTTGTCCTAAGACAAGAATGGGTATTGTTCAAAATCCATGTATAACTTTGATTAACTTTTTTGATCCACTTAAAATGTTGACTACTGTATATTTTAGATGAGAACATTCATTTGCTCTTATTAGCCTCTAAAATACAATGCAGACAAATTGCTAAAGTCTTTATTTTAACAGTATATTATTAAACTAATTTTTCTACTATAGATGTATGCATGTATAACCTTATTCTAAAAATAACCTAAGTATGATTATATCAGTCTAAATTATTTAAAAGTGTTGAAAATAGAAGCAATATGCAAAATGGAGCAGACTATAGAATAGAGGCCATATTCACAAAACATTTGATCTTACCACTAAGAGTTCTCCTAAATAACAGTAATAGTTCTCAGTTAAGAGTTTCCTCTTAAAACCTGTTCACAAGCGGACGAGAGCAACTCTTGCTGAGGAACAGAGAGAAGTCTGAAAGGAATAGTTCACTTAAAAATGAAAATGATGTCATCATATACTCACCCTCAAGTTGTTTCAAACCTGTATGAAGGTTTGAAACAACCTTTTATTTCTTCTACTGAACACTAAAGAAGATATTTTAAATAATGTCAGTAACCAAACAGTAAATGACATAATTTAATTTTTTTTAAGTGATCTATTCCTTTAATCTAAGAGAAAGTGCGGGCTTGACCTCGTTGTTATGGATTCTCTCCACCGACTGCGCTGAGCAAAAGCATGATGGGAAATGACTTGCTGACGACACAGCTTAATGCTCATTGATTTAAACAACCGTGATGTTTTGTTCTCTTTTAAAATGTTTGAGTTCAAAACTCTGATCTCATGTTTTATGTGTAAATTATGTGTGAATATTCCCAAAATCTCTGACAGTGTGATCTCTCTATGGGTTATGTGATGTTTTTTTAATAAAAACAATATATATATATATAAACATGTCTGAATTAAAGAAAAAAAAAAGATTAATAAACATGTATTTGGAATTGAATTAAATAACAAGAACTCTTGGTGTCTTTTTCATTTTATTTATTTTCATATAAAAGCAACAGAACTTAAATTACATCTAGTTTATTAGCACGAGCGTGAATATCCCGTGATATCCGCCTGATCTCGTAGGAGTCTGATCCTCTGCGAGAAGAGAGATCTGTCCGTCCTGCATTGTTTTCACTCCTCCTCTCCTCACTGTAGCGCCAGTCTACAGTCCAGTCCAGTCTATACTCTCGACTACATTTCAGACAAAGCAAGGCGCATCTCAAACAACCCACCCACCATTGTTCCCGCTGGTTCTCACCACTCTGCTCAATAAACATTGTTACTATAACACCTGTCTGTTTCATTCTGTGTTGTGACAACCACACCTACAGTGATCAACTGTAAATCATTTCGGTACCTACCAACAATACTGAAAGTGAAAGAATATTCTGCAGAATATGTAAATAGTTTGCCGACTTCAAAGAGCTGTACAATAAGCTTTGAGTGTACAAAAGTAAAAAATAAATAAATGTGGAATTAGGGCATAACACAGTTCATAAGTTATTAAATCAGATTTACACAAAATGTCTCCTAAATGTATTAAAAATAAGCAGCTCATATTCCTTCAAATCACGTGACATACTTGAAATACTGGATACTTGAAATTCCAGAACACTAGGGCACGGCCTCTTTTTATACAGATATAAAACAAGTCACTTTGTCTTTTCACAAATACATTAAGAGCTTCCCTGTCACCTCCACAGAAGAATAGTGCCTCAGATGATGTAAGTATAAAAAAACAAATGCCTTCTTAGTGGAAATATGAATGATCTGATTTGAAATCACTTTTAAATTAAACAAACATATTACTCTTTAATTAAAATAAAGCCTATTGTAGCTATGCTAATCATCTCTTGCTTTTCTAATATTGTTTGCTAGATGAGCAGAAGCTGAAATAATTTAAGATTTTCTGTTTGTTTGTTTTATAAACACAGTCATTGCATTGTGAAAGATATGAAAAAGTGAATTTCCAGAGTTCTGAAAATGGAGGCATCAGGAAAACTGCTGTCATCAAGACTGATTTCCCTGTTTAAGAACGGACAATGGAGAAAAGATGATGTTGTTATGTTATTTAAAACCCTTGCTGAGCAATATAATGGCAGGAATGAATATTTTCACACATGGATGATGAGTATCCTTCATAAAGTTGAGATTCATAAAATAAGTGCATCAGATTTGAAAGAGAATGAAAAGATGGTGGATCATGTTGAGGCCAAAATTAATGACATGGCCGAAAACAATAATGAAAAAACACTGGATGAGATTGTGGAGGAAATCTGTGGACAATCAGAAATTGATGAACAAACTATTGAAAAAGTGCATGATATTGTCCTCTCTGTGTCCAAATGTCTATCAGCTTCTACAGCTCCACATCTAAAAGACATAAAGCAAAGTTTGTTCAAGCTCTGCAAAGCCGTGGAAAAGACAATGAAATATACACCTCGAGTGACTCAGATGGTGAGCTGGTGCATTCTTGTTCTTTCTGAATCGAGTCGGCTCGTTCAAGTTTTAACAGGAGAAGGAAAGTCATGCATCGTGGCAATGTTTGCAGCATATCAGGCCATGATGGGAAAAACCCCTGATATCATCTCCAGTTCCCCTGTACTCGCTGAGAGAGACGCTGACCAATGGTTTCCATTTTATAAGGAACTAGATATAACCATTGATGTCAACACAAACAAATCTAAAGATCTCAAGAAGTGCTATGAGTGTCAGGTGGTCTATGGTACGACTGACAGCTTTGCAGGTGATTTTCTGAGACAACGCTTCCAGAGAAGTGATGTCAGACCTAAAAGAGAGTTTCAGTGTGTTATAGTGGATGAGGTGGACTCTCTGATGTTGGACAAAGGTCCTGAAGTGGTCTACCTGAATAGTAACATGCCTCTCATGGAACCATTGAATGCAACACTGGCTGAAATTTGGCTGATCGTCAACCAGCTAAAGCGTTTAGAGACTGGGGAGATTTTAGGGCCCATTCAGCTCTTCTCTGGGGTTCTGTCTGAAATCATGCATGAAAATAAAAACATTGATCAACTCAGGATTGTGAAGATGGCTGTGGATGCAGGAATTATTCCTACGAAACCCTCAATGCAAATGCAAGAACAACTAGATTTAAAACAACTAGATAATGCAAGTGTTTTGCAAATGGTGGCATTTTTAACCACGTTAGTGAGAAATTTCCCTCAGTATTTCTTCAAACTATACCAGCAAGAGCCTGATGGTACTTTACAGAAACAAAATGAAATCAGTTCTGCAGGTACAAATAACAGGCAAGAAATATCAATTGTTCTCCAGGGAAATGGAAAATGTCATGTTGTGTACTTTGATGAAGACTCACTAGTTAAGTCTTTGGGTGAAATGATTAAAAATGGTTGTCAGTCTGAGACAAAAAAGGAACAAAATGAATCTCGTATTCCAGGCCTTCAAGATCTCATTAATGGTAAGATGCAAACTTGGATTGAAAATGCTCTGCTAGCCACCAAAATGACTCTGGGCCACGAATACATCCTTCATGGAGATGGAGTTGTTCCTGTTGATTACAAATGCACTGGTGTTGTGCAGAACAACATGATATGGGGGGAAGGACTTCAGCAGTTCCTGGAGATGAAACACCAAACTAAACTGTCCAACATGAGTCTAATCACAAACTTCATGTCTAATGTTTGTTTATTCAAGAAATACTCAGACCAGATCTATGGGATCACAGGAACTTTGGGTGACCAAACAGAGCTTGATATGCTGAAGGAGCTCTACAAAGGCATTAAGACCTGCAAGATTCCCTCATTTAAACAAAGGAAACTTTATGAGCTTGAAGGCATGGTGATCCCTGAAGAGGACGAGTGGATCAGGACCGTTTGTAACGTTGTTAAGCATCAAGTGTCCTCCACAGTCTATCGAGGTCCACGAGCAGCTCTCGTCGTCTGTGAAACAATCAATCGTGCAGAAATGTTGCATAGGGCCCTCGCAAAGACCATCACAAAAGACAAACTTAAACTCTATGTGAACAACAACATGGATAACTCTACAATAATAAATTCAACAGTTAAAGCAGGAGTCATCATCATTGCAACTAATCTAGCAGGTCGAGGAACAGACCTAAAGGTCTGTGAAAGTGTTAATGAGGCAGGAGGACTGTTTGTGGTGCAAACCTTCTTACCTCTGAATGTCCGTGTTGAACAGCAAGCCTTTGGACGAACGGCTCGCCAAGGAAGTCTAGGATCTGCTCAACTCATTGTGTGCACCAGTCACCTCTCTGACTCTGTTAAACAAGTGATGACCCTGAACACACCTATCACCAGCTTACTCAAATGTCTGAGCCATCTTAGATATAAACTGATGTCAATTAATTCCACTGAGAATTTGTTTGAGGATGCACTTAATCATTACCTTGAAAACCACAGCTTTCAAAATCATGATGCAATGGTATCTGTCCTAACAGACCTCTTAACCACAAAATCATTCTCATCACAAGATCTGGAAGAGGCAAAAATAGCCAGGAACATTATGGTGAAAATCAGAATCTCAAGGTTCCTTGAAAAAGACATTCCAGAAATCACAAAAAAGGAAAATCTTTTTTCTGTTTACCTTGATGTTTTGGACAACATTTATAAAGATTATGTTTTTTCAGACCAGCAAGATGTATTTGTGTCCTGTCTTCATGAGTGTTGGGGTTTGTGGTTCTTGATGTACTTCAATGAGGAAACATCCATTGAGACGCTGAAGAAACAGCTGGAAAAGGACTTGTCAAATGCAAAGCAGAAACTTTTAAGCAAACAGTCTCCATCCACTATGGTCTACTATTACATCAGGTCTGGAGACAGTCTCCGTGAGAAGGGATGCCTTGCAGAGAGCATTGAGATGTATACTAAAGCTTTGGAGGAGGGTGTTTGCTGGAAGTATATTCCTCTCTGTAATCGTGCACTGGCCACAGTTATGAAGAAAGATGGTGGTTATATTGCTAAAGCACTACCTGACCTTGTTATGGCTGAAAAGGCTATAGATTCATACAAGTCACAACTGGCACGGATTCTGACTTGTGTAAACCCACGGAGTGAAGACAAGACTTTGCTTGCCGAACAGTTTCGAGTGAAGATGATCATTGCAGACCTTCTCAAGATGAACATTCAAGATGCTGTAATGGAGTTGAAGAGGGCTGAAAGCACAGGAGATGTGAGCCAGACTGGAAAACATCATTTATTTTGGCCCATATACTTTTTAATGAGGCTTCTAAGCAGTATGGAAGGTGAGAACCTGACTGAAAGATATATATACACATTGTTATATTATATAAATTGTTTATGGATTTGCCACAGTCACTTTGGGCCTTACACTTGGTGACTTCATGCGTTTCGGATGGCTATCCGATCGTGAAAAGCCAAACATTTTTATGACAGATTTAAATCTGATCACTCATTTCAGGAGGAGGTCTGAAACGTGTTTCATTCAGAAGTGGACAAGTGTAAATGCATCTGACTGTTTAAAACACATATGTAAATGTTACTCCTCTCAAAATGGTTAAAAAAAATATGATTGTGAGAACGTTTTAAACCAGCTTCCAGCAGCCAGATTGCCGAAGATATGTAACGCTACAGATGAGGAGAATATCTTCACCAAGTCGTTGTGCAAACTGCCCCAAATTTAACCTGAAATTGTGCTCAACACACTCATTTATATGTGGTCAAGCGTAAATTTACTGGTTTCAACATGCTTGGCCACGCCCGAAACATCCAGGTGTAAATATCCAGGTGTATGAATATCACCTGATAAAATAGACACGTGGTTTTTACTCCTACCCTCACGACCCCCACTCTGCATGTTTTGCATGTCTCTCTTATTTAACACAAATGATTCAAAACATTAGCTTGTGAGAAGAGAGCTCCATGAATGAACTGTGTTGTGATTGACAGCATCCCTACACAGTGTTCATTGCTCCCTACTCCCTAAGCACGGGAAATCTGTTGAAGTTTGCTTCACCTCGGAACACTCATTCACAGATTTGCGCTGCACCACGGCCTGCAGCATCTTTACACACACACGCACAGACCAAACTTACTAGAGAAGTTTGAGTTAATATACCTCTGTAAATAAATAGAATTTAAATTCACATTTCGTACACTTACATATACGCTCCCGTCAAACTGGAATCATGGCGGAGTATCCTGTGAAGTTCACTTCGCAGGGAACTTACGGTCCAAATAGAACAAACTTCTGTGATAAGTGATAAGAGATACGTAGAAAATGTGCAGGATTAATAACCACTGAAGTAGGCTATAGTTTGTGTTTTGGCCTCAAAAAAAATATTAATCATTTAATATAAATTTTTTTAATTCACCGTTAAACTGTTGACTATAAAGTGAGGCAAGGAAACTTATTCCAAGAAACGGATCACCATTGCAGTGAGTGGATTGGATATGCTAAATTGGCTGAGAGTGTATGTCCCAACACTGAAGTTGCACGAATTAGTAAGCATTCAGTGTTGGGTTGCGTCAGGATGGGCATCTGGTGAAAAAACGTCCCGGGTTACGTATGTAACCCTAGTTCCCCGAAGGGACGGACGCTGCGTGAAATCGCAGTGGGAACACCTCCAGCGTAGTGCGTCTGAAGCAAGAATGAAATCAGTCAATGGCGAGACGGAACGTAGTAGGCGGGTGACGTCACCGACCAGGAAACTATAAAGCACCCCTGAAACACAAGTGAAACAGCTTACGATGTTACTGAAGCAAGCAATCCACGGGGATGTCGGGAGCATGGCAGGACACGCAGCATCCGTCCCTTCGGGGAACTAGGGTTACATACGTAACCCGGGACGTTCCCCTTCTGGGACTACCGCTGCGTGAAATCGCAGTGGGAACGCAATACCCACGTCCCCATGCGAGCAAGCCCCCGTCGTGTGAAATTAAGGCGCACAGGCTGATGAAAGAACTTGCGCCCCAGGAGTGGAGCTGAAATCAAGACTGTAAAACCTGACGAATGTGTGCGGTGAGGACCAGCCTGCCGCATCACAAACGTCCTGAAGAGAAGGTCCTGAAAGGAGAACACTAGAAGCAGCCATACCCCGGGTAGAGTGAGCCCGTACAGCCAAAGGTGAAGGCTGACCGGCCGACTCGTAAGAAAGTGAGATGGCCTCAACCATCCACTTGCTCATCTTTTGCTTAGATGCCGGGCACCCCTTGTTGGGCTGCCCAAAACAAACGAACAGCTGTTCAGACTTCCTCCACAGGGCAGCTCTGTGGACATAAGCATCTAAAGCCCGCACTGGGCAGAGCAAATTAAGTTTCTCCTGGTCCGACGTCACAAACGGAGGAGGACAGAAAGCCTGCAGTATAACCGGTCTAACTACAGTAGTTGGAACTTTAGGAACATAACCTGGCCTAGGATAAAGGAAAGCCTTGGCCATGCCAGGAGAAAATTCCAGGCATGAGGGAGCAACCGAAAGTGCTTGAATGTCTCCAATCCTCTTTAGAGACGAGATAGCAAGCAGGAAAATAGTTTTGAGAGTAAGGAACTTCTCGGAAACCTCTTCAATGGGCTCGAAAGGAGCTAGGGAAAGACCTTATAGGACGATGGCCATATCCCATGATGGCACCCTCGTGCGTACTGCTGGCCTCAGCCTCAAAGTGCCACGAAGGAAGCGAGATATAAGTGGGTGTCTCCCAAGAGAAACTCCACTCAAAGGGGCGTGGTAAGCAGCCAGGGCCGCCACGTACACCTTTAGTGTGGAGTGGGATAGCCCCGTGGAGAAACGGGCCTGCAGGAACTCCAGCACTGTACCAACCGGGCAGTTAACTGGGTCCTGTTGGCGCTCTCCACACCAAGCGGTGAAAAGTTTCCACCTCGCGGCATATAACCTCCTCGTAGCAGGAGCTCTGGATTGGAGAATGGTCTCAACGAACTCAGTCGAGAGACCAGATTCTATGAGCTGAGCCCCCTCAGAGGCCAAGCCCATAGTCTCCATAGCTCTGGGCGGGGGTGAAGGATCGACCCACGCGCCTGAGAGAGTAGGTCCGTCCTGATCGGAATCTCTAGGGGAGAGCCGTCGAGGAGGGACACAAGGTCTGAGAACCATACTCGGGCCGGCCAGAACGGGGCTATCAGGAGTAGGCTGACTCCGTCCCGGCAAACCCTTTCCAGAACTCCAGGGAGCAGAGCGATCGGGGGAAAAGCATACAGGCGTGACCTCGGCCACGCCTGTACCATAGCATCCAACCCCAGCGGGGTTGTTCCCACCGAAATGTTCCCACAGGAGCTCCACCACCTCGGGGTGAAGTCTCCATTCCTGGGCCTCGGCCCCTGCCTCGACAGGATGTCTGCCCCTCGATTCAGATACCCCGGGAGATAAATCGCTCTCACAGACCGAAGTTTCCCCTGGGACCATAGAAGGATCTGACTGGCTAGCTTGCATAATGGACACGACCACAGACCCCCCTGATGGTTTATGTAAGAGACCACCAATGTGTTGTCTGAGCGGACAAGCACATGGTGGCCCCTCAGGTCTGGGAGGAAGTGTTTCAGAGCCTGAAACACCGCCAACATTTCTAAGCAGTTTATGTGCCACAAGAGATGATGATCCTGCCACAGACCCTGAGCCAGGCGACCACTCATGATCGCCCCCTAGCCCGTGAGGGAAGCATCCGTCGTTAGCGCCACGCGACGACAAGGAGCTCCCAGCACGGGGCCCTGGGACAAGAACTGAGGATCCTTCCACATGACCAGGGCGAAGACACAGTCGCGAACACACGATCATGCGGAGCGGATTTCCCCTCGGTGAAAAACCCTTGGTTCTGAGCCACCACTGAAGCGGTCTCATGTACAGCAGGCCAAGAGGAATAACGTTGGACGCTGCTGCCATGAGACCTAACAGTCTCTGGAACTGTTTTACAGTGAGTGACTGGCCTAGCTTGATCTGATTCACTGCAGCGAGAATCGAAACAATACGAGCAGGGGAAAGTTGTGCCTGCATCGTCGTTGAATCCCACACCACACCGGGAAAGGTGGATCTCTGTAATGGAGAAAGCACACTCTTCTTGGCGTTGAGCCTCAAACCCAATTTCTTGATGTGAGCGAGAACGACATCTCGATGCTGAACCGCCTGAGACTGCGATTGAGCTAGGATCAACCAATCGTCTATATAATTCAGAAAGCGGATACCCTGTAAGCGCAGAGGAACTAGAGCCGCATCCACACATTTTGTGAATGTTCGGGGTGAGAGTGCTAGGCCGAACGGAAGAACCCGATACTGGTACGCTTCGCCCCCGAAAGCGAACCTCAGGAACTTCCGATGTTGAGGAAGAATAGACACATGGAAGTAGGCGTCCTTTAGATCTATCGTGACAAACCAGTCCTCGGACCTGATTTGTGACACGATCTGTTTGAGAGTCAGCATCTTGAACTTGAGTTTCCCTACAGAGCGATTTAAGAGACGCAGATCTAAAATCGGACGCAACCCTCCGTCTTTCTTTGGAACAATGAAGTATCGGCTGTAATAGCCTGACTCCCTGCTGGGAGGAGGAACCCTTTCTATAGCTCCTTTTTGAAGAAGAGTCATAACTTCCTGTTCCATTACCAGAGCCTGCTCGGGGCCCACCACAGTGGGAAGAACCCCGCTGAACCGAGGCGGACGAGACCTGAACTGTATAGCGTAACCTCTTTCGATTGTGTGCAGGACCCACTGAGACACATTGGGAAGATTTTTCCATTCCACTAGAAAATCTACTAAGGGTACCAGCCTCTCGAGGCTGGCCTCTGGTTGAATATTCTGTGTGACAGACACAGTGCCCTGTAACTGCACACCTGCAGGGAACAAATGGTCTGCGCACTCCAAAGCCCTCAAAGGAGGGGGCGAGCGACCCTCGGGAAAACACTCGCCGGATCTTACTACACCCTGTTCTGGCAGGGTTAGTAGTACAGACCCCTGAGGGTAACGGGAGAAACTAGGCACCCTTACGGGAGGTGAACACAGGTCTCTCTCGATGGGGGCCACCCTCAGATTTAATTCTGACACTGTGGATGCCAGGACCGTTTAGACGCGGCCTTCTTGGCGACAATGACTGACCTCAGATCAGCCCTGCCCCGCGAAGACCTCGTCTGAGAGCGCCCCGTCTCATCCCTCCAGCCTCTCTGCGGGGGGGCACGAGACGCAACGCTCTGTATCTGCTGCGCTCTCTGCCTCGATGAGCTACTCGGCGGGTGGGACTGTCCTCGCTCAGCAGCCCCACTTTGAACCTTTATTTTGAGGGGAATATATTTATGAAAAGCTGCTGCCTGTTTCTTTTCTTCCTGGAACCTCTCTGTGACTGAATGTAGTGCACCACCAAAGAGACCAGCAAGCGAAATAGGGGAATCTAAAAGAATAGATTTATCTTTCTCTTTCATGGAAGTCTGATTTAACCACAAATGCCTCTCCATGGCCACCAGAGCTGCCATAGACCGACCGAATGATTTCGCGGTCTCCTTTGTGGCCCGGAGAGTGAGATCAGCTGTCTGCCTGAGCTCATTAATAGTCTCAGCTGAAATCCCTGACACAAAGGCTGTTTCGCTTGTGTTTCAGGGGTGCTTTATAGTTTCCTGGTCGGTGACGTCACCCGCCTACTACGTTCCGTCTCGCCATTGACTGATTTCATTCATGCTTCAGAAGCACTACGCTGGAGGCGTTCCCACTGCGATTTCACGCAGCGGTAGTCCCTGAAGGGGAACCTGTGTGAAGTCCAATGTGCAGATTCTGCTGTGGCGAAAGCCAAAAGGAGATGGATAAATTAATCTTGTGTTTATTAAAAAAACAAATAACCCTCAGAAATCACAACCTGGTATAAAATATATTAGGATTCCAGAGCAAAAAATAAATAATATCAATTGCGAAGCAGTTGAACAAAAAAAGGCAACTGAGAATTGATGTTTTATTTATTTTTTAAACATAATTTAAGGAAATTAAACAGCTTCTTTAGCTTGAGAACAACCGTCACAAAGAACTGTTCTTTACACAGAATCAGTGTCACAGACTAAAATTATTTCAGCATCACTGGCTACGTTTACATGCAAACAAATGATCTGTTAGTAATCGGATTGACGGCTAAATCGCTCTCGAAAGCCTTCATGTAAACGCCTTAAAGGAGACATATCATGCTTATAAATTGTTCCTTTTTACATATAAATCATACATTTGTAGTCTATATAAAGCGTAACTGCAATGCTTCTGTCTGAATTCCTCATTATTATAGCTCCAGAGGCCCCTTTTCTACCCCTTTTCTGATGTGCGTCTGAGAGCAACTCGTTTTGGTGCGGTCTCTTTAAATACTTCATACCCCGCTCCCTCTCCAGGATGCAGTGGTGACACTCGGTTCAACTCCACCCCGTTCGGACATTTTTGTAGTTTGATAGCAGAGATACGATTATCTAGCAGCACAGAAACTTTTTATTCACACGTTATTAACAAAATATCAACAACGGAAGACTTGTCCAGCCAGCCTTACATGTTCGAGCCAGAGTCGGAGCCGGAGCGAGATGAAAATGAAGACGACGAACCTGCAGAACAACATCTTTATATGGATGTATATCGCAATGATGTGTTACTGTATTTACACATGAAACTTTGGTCTTCCGACCTTTTACCACCGTGTCGATTTATTTTGATTAATATGTGCGAGGGAGAGAGAGCAAGGCAGCGTCTAGTTTGGAGACGGTGTCTTGTTTACACTTTCGCCTGGCTCCGAAGAGAGAGAGAGTGCGTGCGCACGACCGGGTCTCTCTCTCTCTGCTCGTTCTTTCAGTTAAACATGCACCATGTCACAAGCGCGGTAGTTCATCTACATTAGACGGTGTAATGAAGCGTGTGGGTTACTACATCCAACAACCGAACATTTTAACTTACCCTCTCGTAACTTCTGCATCCTTTAGCTTGGACTACAAAATTGCGAGAAATAAAAATGGGGCTGGGCTGGAAGTCGATGGCCTTATTTGGCAGTTCCGCTGCAAATACTGTGACGTAGTAGTTCAAAAAACGTCATAGATAACAGAAAAATCAGAACAGGTTGAAAAATATGACCAAAACAGAATATAAAGATATCAACGAGGCACCTGAAGAGAATAATTTCAACTTTGCTGTACTTCTAAACACTCCAAATATACAAAAATATACATTTAAGGGCTAAAAAAGTGGATTTAGCATGATATGTCCCCTTTAATCGAGCCGATTAAGCTCAATTTGTTTCAACCATGAAAGAACATTAATAAAACAGGATGTGACAAGGACAGTAGAATCGATTATACTCATTGATGCTGCTACGCGGGATGCGGCATGACATGACACAACAAATCCCTGATAGTAAATGGATTCCCAGTTCTATTTATGACAGTCCTACTTTGACATGAAGAACACAAATTAGCTTAAAGCTGTTGCAGCTCAGAAATTCCATGTACTTTTTATATACAGTATGTATATATATATATATATATATATATATATATATATATATATATATATATATATATATATATATATATATATATGAATGAAAGTTCAGATGCAAAAGCTTCTAAGTGCCATCTGAAATTTTCTTCTAGAATGATCATTTTTATCAAACTCGTATATTTAAGTTCAATAATTTCACTTAAATGGCAATGCAAATTACCTATGAATGGTCATTTAGGTGAAATT
Organism: Rutilus rutilus; assembly: GCF_951802725.1. Lineage (NCBI taxonomy): Eukaryota > Metazoa > Chordata > Actinopteri > Cypriniformes > Leuciscidae > Rutilus > Rutilus rutilus. The sequence continues at coordinate 9,122,207 of NC_140209.1, read as the reverse complement.
ACTGAACTTAAATATACGAGCTTGATAAAAATGATCATTCTAGTCAAAAATTATCAAATTTCAGATAGCACTTAGAGGCTTTTGCATCTGACTCTTCATATATATATATATATATATATATATATATATATATATATATATAAAATGAAAATAGAATGATTAGAATATTTAAATTATTTTAAACGTACAGTATAGAATTTTTCTCCACTAGGGGTCTAGCAGTAAGCTAGATCAACATTAGAATAACATACTGTACAGATCATATTCTGACATTTTATCATTGTTGAACTATAAAACATTGATTCGTTTTATGTAAATGTGCTCACCTGTTTAATAAGTTACATGTAGGAGCGGTCGAAGTCTCGGACGTGGAGCTCTCGTTTATATACTGTCTATGGGAGCTCTCGGCATCTCGAAAACACCGCGCTGATATTGATTCTCGTTTTAGTTCTCCTTTTTTATCCAAAGTCTGCTTGCCATGGTCCTTAATGTTTGAACGAAACAACAACAGCGTGCAAATAGACATTGCGAACTACAAAGTTGTCCGCGTCAGTCGCTTTGGTTAATATCAGACGGCTCTGGCTCATGGTTCTGGTTGCCATGGCAGCACAAGCGGAAACCAGGAACAACGCGGATATGACGCCATTGACTGCGACAAAACGGAAATAAAGAAACGGGACGTTTCTCGAATTAAATTACAAATTTCTCCTGGTTTGAAAGTTGTTGGAAACAGTCGGGATAATGTAAGTACACAACTAAAAAATATATATATAACATAGATATAGTGATTTTTGCTATTTTTAAAGCAAAAAAGTTACATATTGTGCCTTTAAATGAGTAGGCCTATTGTCACAGAAAAAGCACATAAAAAGGCATTACATGTACATTTATATTCTCAGCTATGATGATCTCAACAAAAAAATATCACACGCAAATTAATATTTTTGGTTGCAAATGCAACCACTATAGCTCCACAGTCTGGAGCCCTGTATAAGATAATTAATTGCAATAGAAAATATAGACAAATTAAAAAAAGTAACTTATATTGCATATTATTTACTATCATATTCTATAATTATGTTTTACATCAAATACAGGTGATGAAAATCAAACAGAAGACATTTTTCAAAGGTAAGCTTGTCTTGACTTAATCAGTTTATTGATGGTATTAGAAGTGCAGCAATATTTTAAGTCACATCAAGGCAAATATTGAGTGGTTGAATACTTGTACAAGTTATTTTATAGTGGTTAGTCATTCAATGTACGTTAACAGAATGTGTTCTCTTTTTATGACCAATAAGACTAAAGCAATCAAATACTCTTTAATCCTGATAAAAGGTTTGATATTTCAGGATACTTGAATTGAAAAGAAGTATCGAAGAACTCAAATCAGAATTTAACAGAAATCATCAAACTCTGACAAACCAAATAAATGATCTGAATGACATCACAGATGTCCTGGAGTCCATGCACAAGAACACTACGAAGGGCCGTTTGGTAGGATCATCCATAGGAGCCGCAGGAGGAATCTCAGCACTAGTGGGTCTGGCGTTGGCCCCGTTCACATTTGGTGCTTCTTTGGCTCTTACTGGTGCTGTGGCTGGAGGAGTCCCAGGTATAGCATCTAACATTACTAACGCGGTCAAGCAGAAAACCCTACATGAAACTATTGAGAAGATCATCAATGAATTCCAGAGCACAATCTTCCCAATGATTGATCTTCTGGGTAAAATTGAAAACATCACAGAGAAAATGGAATTTTCAAAGGAGACATTAAAGCAGCATAAGTTTCAGAGAGCAGTAAGAGGTGCTGGAGACATATCACATATTGCAGATGTAGTTAATGTGGCTAAAATTGGGAAAATGTGTGCAGAGGCTGCCAAAGAAATGCGTGCGTATGTGAAAGGTGTCAGTGATATGCGTGCGACTACACAGACTGCCAAATCTCTCCGTACGACAGCAGCATTCACTGGCGCACTCTCAGTTGTGCCTCTTGCTCTTGATGTTTACAGTATCATTCAAGATCCAAAAGAGCTCTCAGAAATGAATCAATCAGCAAACAAGAGAAATGCAGAAGAAATCAAATCAGAAACGCTGAAATATATCCTTCAGGTGAAAGAAACAGCTGCTCAGTTTAAGATTATTTTGGATATAATTAAACATAGCATAGACACTTCTAAGAGTATTTAACAAAAGCTGAAAAACAACTTTTCCTCTCAGACCCAGCAAAGCTAATCATTAAAAATGTAAATAAAAATGAAAACATTGATAATTTTATTAAATTAGCAGTTTTGTTCTTGTGTTTCTGATTGTTTCCCAAGTGTGTGTGCCGAGTGCCGACCTTCTTTGCATTTTTTATTTGATCGCTGGGAGAGTGCGGTGAGCGTATTGATTGGAATTTTGGTCTGAAAATATTGTCAATCAAAATAAAATTATGATTATTATTATTATTATCCCTGAAGAGCAAAACTTTTGTTTTGTTTTATCCAAAAAAAATGTACAATTTTGTTTATTTCACATTATTTTTATTGTTGTCAATGTTAACACGATTAATTACAGAAATTACATTTTATCCTACCCTGATTTTAGCCTCTGATTTGAACACTCTGTTTGAAGGGGAGTGTCTGTGTGAGACTTAAGTGTAAACGCCCTCTGCTGTGATTGGCTGCTGTGAGACTTCAGTGTAAACGCCCACTGCTGTGATTGGCTGCTGTGAGACTTCAGTGTAAACGCCCACTGCTGTGATTGGCTGCTGTGAGACTTCAGTGTAAACGCCCACTGCTGTGATTGGCTGCTGTGAGACTTCAGTGTAAACGCCCACTGCTGTGATTGGCTGCTGTGAGACTTCAGTGTAAACGCCCATTGCTCTGATTGGCTGCTGTGAGACTTCAGAGTAAACACCCACTGCTGTGATTGGCTGCTGTGAGACTTGTGGTTTCTCACATTTGTGAAAAATCACTTCTCAGAGATTTTTTATGCCAGAAATATTAGACTTAGATTAGATATGCCACCACACTCCGGAGGAGCCTTCGAGCCAAACATCTCTCAACATACATTTTGCTTTCAATCAGTTGTATTTTCATTTTCTTTCTTTAAAGAGAGGAAAAGGCTTGAATCCTCCATAATAAAACATTGTTATAAGTGTGAGGATTAAATTGTTTAGCATTGCCTGTTATTGTCACAGTTATGTAGAGTATGTCAAACATAAAATCCATTATACTATTAAAAGTTTTCTTGCGGTGTAGAGATCTTCTTCGACCTAGACACTTTGCGCATCGCTGGGGAGGGGTTTGGCTATAGCACATACACCCTGGGTCTGGCTCATCATGATATTTCAGCATTTCCATTTGCTTAACCGTGGTTTTGACAACTAGTGATCGTAATATGGGAAGTACACAACAGAATAATAACCCCCTTTGCAACTCCAAAAAACATTCCTAATTTAGTAAACTTCTCCAAACTTTAAATCAAGTTTTCCTTAACTTCTGCTCTTAAGCTTTTTAACTCAATCATGTATTCGCTAATTTTTCCTCCCTGTGCAGTATTATTTGGTAAAAGTGCAACACTGATCTCCAAACATAAGTCATACTTATTTGTTTCATGTAATTGTTTTCCTCCTAATGCAGGTAAAGCATTACAATAAATCTCTGCTGATTATAGTAGTAATTGTAGTAGTAAAAATAACTATTTCTCATTGTTATTCGCTTCTTTTTTTATGAAGGAATATGAATTGTTAAATTCGAAGAATCAATCTTTTAGTCAGTCATTTTCAGTTGATGAACGAACAGAACATAGCAGTGCACCTTCTATCCAATAAATCACAATATGCTTTGTGCTTTGTTATAAAGTTTTATATTTCAAATTATGTCTATTATTTTACCAAATTTAAACAATAAATACAATTTTTGAGATTTATTTATTTATTTATTTGGGACAGTGCACATTAATGAACAATCTAACATTTCTGTACAGACTGTAAATGAGCCAGGTTATAGCATGAATACTAATTTTCACCTTTAGTCCCGAGGCAGGAAGACAACAACATAAAAAATAATGCAACACAAAAGAACAGACAATATACAGTATCAAGCAAGAAACACATTAGCACACATTCAGGCAGATTACATTACATCAATAAAATTAGTCAAAATGAGGACATATCTGGGAACTTTTAATAAGCTGTTTAAGGTGCATTTTAAATGTGCAGTAAGTAGGACATTCTCTAATGTTTGTTGGGAGGCTGTTCCAAAAATGACCTCCTCTGATGGACAGAACAGTTTGTCCAAAGGTTGTTTTTCTGTGCGGGATCTCTAGGTCTCCTCTAAATGAGGCTCAAGTGCAAAAACCTCTGTCAGACCTTGGTTCTGTATGTAGAAAGTGAAGGTGGGGCCAGTCCGTGAAAAACGTTATAAATTAAACAGCTATTTTTAAAATTAATACAATTTAAAAAATTGAGCATATTGTTTTTTTCCCAAAATATTACACTGATGGAATGACAGAGGCTTTTGATCAAGTATTTTTATAGATTTTTTTTAATAACATTTCTATGGGTTTTAAAATTGTATTTCCAGTGAGTGACCAGGTTGTGACGCAGTAATCTATATATGAAAATATCATTGAATGTAGGAACATTTTAGCAGAAGTAATTGTCAATGATGGTCTGATTTGTTTAAAGTTATGTAAATTGAATTTGATTCTATTCGCCGTAAGTTTGATGTGTTTTTTGAATGAAAGTGTTGGGTCCAGTGCGACCCCGAGGTACTTGAACTCTTCAACAATGTCAAGTTCCACTCCCCCAGGAACACATTGGACCACTCCAGTTTTATAATTTTTTTTTGAGAAAATCATGGTAACAGTTTTCTTTTTGTTCAATAGTAGGCAGGATTTAAGCAGCCAATGCTGAATATTCTCCACTGCTGATGTAAGAATGAATGATGCTTCCTGTGTGCTTTTAGCTGGTGTAAAAATAACCGCATCATCAGCATGGTCCCAAAATAGAGCCTTGTGGGACTCCTGCTGAACATTCAAGGTAAGACAACATAGTGCCACCAACAATCATAGCTTGTCTTCTATTGGACAAGTAAGATTGAAACCAAAAATCCAAAAAGACTGCACCAACACATGTGGTTTTATCAAGCGAGGATTTCACTGTTTCTATGAAGACACAGTTTGCAGTCTCTGTAGATGGTACAGGCGAAACCCAAATTTCATGGGGTGCAGCCAGGAGAGAATGGCCATGACTTAGCTGTTTATTCAGCAGCTTGACGATCCACTTTTCTGCAACCTTAGATACAACAGGAAGGATGCTGATGCGGCGATCATTTGAAATGTTTGTCTTGTCTTCTGATTTAAAAATTGCTGTTATGAGATGTATGTATGTAAGTATGTTTTACTTATCCTCTCAGCGTGGTTTGTGAATGACAGATCTATTAGAGTTTTCGAATAGTTTGCTATTCTGGTTGGTGTTTTTATCATTTGTGTTAAATGAAAATAGTCAGTACTTTGTTTAAGAGTTGTTCGTTCCCTCTTTATATTCCAGTTAATATTAAAATCACCCGTTAAAATAATTTCCTTGTTTTTATCACAGTGTTTAAGGAGAAGTTTAAGTTGTTCATAAAAATCATTTTTTGCAGTGGGCTTTCTATATATACACACTATAACAAAATACATTGTTGCAGAAAGTGATATGTCAACACCTACACATTCCAAAACAATTTCACTTGGCCATTCAATCATTGTGCACTTTAAAAGTATTTCTAACATACTGTACATTATTACTCCCTCACCACTCCCATTATTTCTGTCCTTTCTAAATACATTATACCCAGGCATATTTACAACAGCCTCAGGGGAAGAATTGGTTAACCACGTCTCTGAAAGTCCTAAAAAGTCAATATTGGAACTGCACAGCAGATGTTCCAGTTCTTCACGTTTTGATTTCCTACTGCGTATATTTAAGTGTCCGCCAAATAGTCCCTTTACTTTTGATAATGGATCCCAAACTACCCTTGCCTGATTTAATGTGTGAAATATTTTGTTGGTTATGTGCCGTTTGAAGACTGGATTCCTGTGTTTTATTGGAAGAGTCTGTTGATTAACATTAAAAAAAGTCAGCAACAGTTGTTTGTGTTAGCGGAGTTGTTTGTGTGATTGCCTTGTGTAATGTCTGCCAAAAAAAATACAATTCATACTCCACATTCCATACCAGATGGGGGCAGTATACCTCCAGAAAGTGAGTTGGTCTAACAACCGAGAAACGGCATAGTCTCTATGCTCCGCCTCTACCTTCACAGTGATTTTGAAATATTCAATTCAATTCAATTCAAATTTATTTGTATAGCACTTTTCACAATACATATTGTTTCAAAGCAGCTTTACAGATTTCATAAATGTACATAGAAAAATACAGTTAGTTAATCATGTATTAATTTAGGGCATAAACATATCGCCAGCGTCGAGTCGTCTCTTCACAGGCTTCGAGTCGTCTCTGCACGGGTGTTGGGGCATCTGTAGTTTCCATGGGAGGCTGAATACAAACTGGAGCTAACGATCTGTATTTAGCGTCCCGAGATGACAACAGAAAAAGCAGATGGGAAATAATTAGCGTAGCTGCTGTTCATAATATTAATGCTTTCAATCTGATTCAACTGTAGTAGGCTATAAAAGGTAAAATATGACATCTTCAAGCTACTCCCCTTCACCTTTACCAGTGAATATGTTCATATTCGTTTTGTTCATATTACATGTTTATTGTTAGTTTGAATTACATTAATTTGACAGACAGCATTCGCTGATGTTGACCAAGCTAGCGCCAACGTAACCAGAGCTGCCAACTCTCACGCATTCACCTTGAGACACACGCAATTGACACTTTTCACACACTCTCACGCCACACATCAATTTTCTCACGCACAGAAAAATCGCGAAGCAAAGAGGACACGGATACCGACAGACTAGACAGAGCAGGTTAGTTATGATATAAAAAAAATCTCAGCTCTCAGATTCTGTCAATTTTATTACGTTTTGGTGCTTGTAAATGTTACACGACAGATCCCTAGCGCACATGATCCGATCATCTCTACTAATAGTAAAAAAACACGAACACTGTTGAAAGATACAGTAGGCTACGACTTACCAAAATGTATTCCTCATACATAATATCGGCCAATCAGTGTTTTTTATCAGCGTGAAGAGGTCAATAACACAGCTGGAGAACAATTATGTCAGATTTACCTCAGGAAAGCCATTTAATAAACATAATATAGGTCACGTATTTGGCAAGAAAAAAAAGAGCTACTGTATAGAGATTGTGCTATGTGTACTATTACAATACTATATTTATGTACGTTATACGTTTATCGAACAGCCTTCGATACATTTCTATGTTATAACTTCCCGAAACAACTACACAAACATATAAAACAAACTTCTAATGAAATACTAACAGCATCTTACTTACCAATCCAAAAGAAATGTTGCAAGTTCGGAGTCGAACCTCATTTCTTTCACGTCCATCAGTTGTCTCCAGCGATGGAAAGCAGAACCAATGTTTACTCTGGTTCTGTTCCTTTTTTTTATCAGATTTTATTTGAATGTAGTAGTGGGCAGTAGGCTACTTTCCACACGATTGACATCAGGTTCAAGTACGGCCACAAGCTGTGCGAGTTATTCGTGTATTGCATGTTTGACTGGTGGTTATGTTGCCCACATACCGCCTCCCATGGCCGAAACTGGTATTACGACATCTGTCGGGCCGTGGCTAGTAGCCTAATGCTACTGCTAATTCAGGTTGATATCTCTGCAGCACTATAACTTGTCATTTTTTTAATGACATCATCGCCCTTATTTCTTCTCATTCTTTTGATGTGTGTAGCTCATTTTTTGAATATTTTTACCTCAGTTCTGACACATGGCACCTTTAAGCAATGTGTGAACTTACGCTAATTCAAAGTCAATTTTTTTTAACGTGCTTAGGTGTTGTAGCTCCTCATTCTCATTGTAGCTCCTCAGTTCAAGCGGTTGTTAACTGAATACATTTTCTTCCTTTTTACTAATTTCTAAATAAACTATCTCAAACAAGCTTATTTCGAACTGGCATGCATCTCACGGTGATTGGTTCTGCGCAGATTTTGCTCATCAAACAAGCCAGGCTTGTTTGAGATGTGCCTTGCTTCGCCTGAAATGTAGTCGAGAGTAGGCGCTACAGTGACTACGTTTACATGCAGCCAATAACCCGTTCAAAACCGGGATATTAGCAATAACCCGGTTGTGCACGGCCATGTAAACACCGGCAAAAACCCGGATATGCTCATATCCCGGTTTTTAAAAACCCGGATATTATACCTGGGGTACCCCTTTTCTAACCCGAATATTTGGTCATGTAAACGCGTATCGGCATATCCCCATCAAAAGGATCATTGATTTGTGTTCTGCGCATGTTCTATTCGCAAGGAATCTTGGTCTTTTGAGTAGAGACGGTGCATACAGAAACCCCGCGTGCAGTATTCCGGAAGTAAACAAGAAGTAGAGGTAAACATGGCGAGACGCAGCACAGCACCACACTTTTGGAGCGAAGAGGAAAGCGCAAACAAAGGCAATCGCTATCTGCCCCGAACTATTCATTATCCGCGTGCTGCTGCTGTTGTTGTTGTCTTTGGATACAGGAAGAAGAATCGGAAATGACGCATATTGCGTCTTAAGGTTGTCCGTACATCCAGACGCTAACCGTGCGTCGCCGTTTACATCGGGATATTGCCCATTGATTACAAATTCCATGTATACAGGAGTAACTCTCTCTGCTCACGCATGTAAACGGGTTATTCCGAATGTTTCAGAAACCCAAATAGTGACCTTAACCCGACCATAACCCGGATATTGACAGCTTGTAAACGTACTCAGTGAGGAGAGGAGGAGTGAAAACAGTGCAGGACGGACAGATCTCTCTTCTCGCAGTGGATCAGACTTCCACGAGATCAGGCGGATATCACGGGATATTCACGCTTGTGCACAGTGTTGTTAATACACTGGATGTAAGTTCTGTTGCTTTTATATGAAAATAAATATAATGAACAAGACACACAGAGTTATTGTTATTTAATCCCATTCCAAATACGTGTTTATCAGTAACTCTTTCTTCAATATACTGACATGTGTATATATATATATATATATATATATATATATATATGTATATATATATATATATATAAATAAATACATCACATAACCCATATAGAGATCACACTGTCAGAAAGTTTGGGAATATTCACTCAAAATGTATACACATAAAAACTCTGATATAATTTTTATGTGTATAAATAATGTGTATATATAGGCTATAAAAACAAGTATGTATTAAAGTTAAAATTATTGATAAACAAGTGATGAATTAATTGGGTGTCTTGTTCATCATTTGTATTTTTATATAAAAGCAACAGAACTTAAATGACACCCAGATTAGCAACACAGCTCATGAGTGTGAATCCCACGACATCCATCTTTGATCTCGTAGGACTCTGGTGAGGCGCATCTCAAACAAGCCTAAAGCCACACGTGGTTTACGTGACATCTACGCCTCATCTGTGCCTTCTATTGAATGGAATAAATAGCAGAATAAAATAAAATACGACATTGAGTGAGACGTTCATTGAGACGAGTGCATGTCTTTAAGTCATATTAAAGAACTGATCAGAAAGCCATACAGTTGCTGATCCACTACGAGAAGGAAGAACAGTCTGTCTTGCTGTTTTTCTGTTCCTGTTCCTGTTTCCTGTTCTCCTTTCACTGCAGCGCCTACATCTCAGACAAGCTTATTTCTAACCGGCACACATCTCATGGTAATCGTTTCTGCACAGATTTTGCTCAACTCTAATGAGCCTATTCTCATAGGAACTGTATCTTGAACTTTAACCTGCACTTGTTGTCAGACCAGAATGAAACATGTTTTTACTTCTGTAATGTGACTGACTCCTCCTGCAAACCTCTTCCTGCTTTCATGTTGGCAAGAAAGAAACGTCTAAACTCCATGTAACTTCGACACAGAGACAGAGGTAACATGTTTCCTTACCATTTACATCTCACATTTACATGTCATATAACAAACACAAAGAGGGTTTTTGTTAAAAATTGACAGATATTTAGTTGTTGATGATTAAATGAAAATAATAAAGTTGGTAGTCACCATGATGGAGATCAGTGTTTGCTTTAGTTGGGCTCTTGACTCTTTAGCATTAGTTTCTCTCTGGCTGCTGTAACTGTGAGTTTATAAAGCACATTTGTTACGGCAAGAAAAAGTCAAGAGGAAGTTGATCAGGTGTGTGTGGCTGGTGTGATTATGCCATAATCATTCTGGACATCTCTGATCTCACACTGTGCGTAAGATTTGAATGGGTATTTCATATCATATATCTGTGAATCTACAACATAAAATCTAGCAACATTTCTCATGTCCACACTACAGAGGTAGCCCTCATTTAGGAGCGAGCTCCTCGGTTTGTTCTGGCTGGTCCTTCTCCTGTTCGGGTCACCCGGTTCTGTCTCCCCTTCACTCGCCATATTATTCACGTTTCATCCATACTCAATATATATATATATATATATATATATATATATACAGTATATCAACTATTCTTTTAGTTTATATATACTAAAAGAAAGTATTTTCCATGTGGTAAATATATATAACTATTAATTTATTGAATTTAATACCGGTGACAAATCAATACTTTTAAAATGCTACAGGTGCCTAAATGGTGCCTGGACCGATACTTAAAAAAAAGAAAGAAAAAAAGATTGTCTCAAAACGATGGTGAATGACATTAAAAAAACTTTTTTTTATTGAAAAATAAAATAAAATCTTAAATTTTTTTTAGAGTAAATATATAAATATAAGTAGTAGTCTAAATACAAAACTCAAACAAATTTACATAAATTCACAATAAAACCTTAGCCACCTAATCCAAATACAATAATTTAACACTAAATAACATTACAGTTCTAATAACAGCAAAGTAGTCTGTATTCTTGGTATGCCACAAACCAGCTTTAAAAACAGAAATAAAGTCATACTGGTTAATAATAAGTGTTATAATGTGTAATGGTTGGAAGTCAGTTGTAGTTCTTGTGTTTCTCTATTTTCTGTTCTTGTTGTTCCTCTTTTGTTCAGTGATTCTGCTTGTGTTCAGCAGGTGTTCATCACTAATGCTCAACAACCACTTACATATTTCCTTAATTTAGTGCGTGGTATTTTTACAGCAACATGCTGTAGATTACAGTAATTAACTGTACAATTAACAATATATTACTGCCAACAGTGTTGTGACTGGCACTGACGTGTTGTAGCCTGACAGATACAATTCTCTGATCTGCGGTGCGTACTAACATGGCGCCGGTTTCTTAAATGACAAAACACATTCACTTGTATTTAAGAATAAAAATATCAGCCAAGGACTGTTGTATGTACCTATACCACTTTTTAAGGATCAAGTATTGTTGTGTTTACGTTTCAATGATGAATAGTACAAGGAGGCTCTGTGTGCACATAGTTTTACTTTATCATGAGGATTAATTAAAACTCTTTCAGGTTTGTTACATGAGTGTTAACTCTCTCTCTCTCTCTCTCTCTCTCTCTCTCTCTCTCTCTCTCTCTCTCTCTCTCTCTCTCTCTCTCTCTCTCTCTCTCTCTCTCTTGTGATGAGGCAATTTTTCCAAGAACAACACAGTGAGACTAATGAATATAGGACAACGTCTTTATTATGAACAACTTCAACTCAAACATATTATGAAAAAAATAAAATAAAAAATTCTTATGTGCTTGTCACAAATTTTCAAAGCACAAATATCACAGTGTCCAATAACCTCCAAAGGGCAAAATAGATGGCATTTTTACCTGCCTGTCACAAAGTTATCATAAAGTGACAAACAAATATCACAGAACAAATGTTTATACCATACTGTAATACTGTGTAACAATGTAATCACAGCCGTGTACAGTGAAATATTAAAGTGCACTTTTAAATCTAGGTGAGCAACACTTTAACTGCAGGAGGACAGTTCATAAGAATTGAGAAATATAAGCTAAGGATGTTCCTAACAGCTTTGGTACACTTTGTTTTTGAAGAAGGCAGTAAATCCATTAGGATTAGTTTTCAAAAGTAAGTGGCAGATTCTTTTTAAGGAACAGCATTTCTGCATGTTCAGCAACAAGGCAAGCCTACTTCTGCTTTCATTCAGAATGCGTGACATGGAGCTAAACAATATTTCACTTTCCACACTACTGCAAGGGGCTGAAAGATATGTTTGTGCCATTTGAGCCAGAGCCGGAAATCGCAGTTCTCTGTTGTAACGGTCACCAGCTGGAGTGCCCTTGAGAGCCACCAGAGGGCACTCCACACCAGACTCTCACGTTCACTCACAAACTACATTTCCCAGAACTCACTGCCCGGACCCATCAACACTCATTATCACATTCACCTGTGTCTTATTATCTTGTTTAGTTCACCCAATATAAGCCTGGTTCACCCCATCATTCACTGTGAAGTTTTTGTATGTTGTTGCACTACACTTCTGAGCGTTTTCCCTGGTTTTTTTGTTTCTTGGTTTTTGGATTTCTTGCCTGTTCCTTGGATTACTCTCTTGCCTCTGCCCCCTGCCTTTCTTGTTTTTATTTTTTTTTTGTTTGTTTGTTTGGACTGTCTACCTGTGTTTTGACCCATTGCCTGTTTATTGGATTACGTGTCTGGAATAAAGCTGCAATTGGATCTCACCTTCGAGTCTCGGAGCAGTTTCGTGACATCTGTGCTCCTCAGCTGTGGCTGTCTCTCCTGCAGTGTCTGTGTTGGAGAAGAATTGAACTTTATACCTTAAAAAAGAAAGAAAAAAAAGACAATATAAGCATTCATTCTATGCAGTAAGAAAAAAAATCTTACATTTTAGAATTTAAATTGAATAGATCACTGTCACTTTTTTATTTTATCATTATGATGAAATTATTTAATATAGAAACTTAATATATAATAATGATATATACACTTATTTAATTAAAAATGTAAACTTACTTATTATAATTTAAATTCTTTAAAAAAAAAATTTTTTTACCTTGGATCGAGTAATGTTGCAATGCAGTAAAGCGGGTTTTGTTCAATGTTGGAGAAGCACTTCAGCAAAGCATCTTGCAAAGTCCATATGTTTCAATAACAGTCTCTGTAGCACAGTAACAGCAGGAACTACATCTGAGGCTAAAGCATTGAAGAACTTGACGAGTCATTTCTTCAAAGGGAGCCAAGACATTTAGAATCTTCTCCATAAGTCATTTAGAATCTTCTCCATGTCATGTCATGTTTTAGATCATCTGGACTCAAGTAAAACATAACCAAAAGAATTTTTTTAATATTTGCTATATTTTGGATTTTATGAGTTGTGACTCCCAGTTCACGTTGCCCGATTAGGGTATAAAAAAAGGACCAAGTCCAATATGTTAACTGTTACTGGCCCACTTGCTACTGCATGTTTAAAACAATTACTTCATCTGATCTAATGTTGACAAATTATATATCATTCGAAAACTGTTTTGAAATCAGACCATAAAAATGGTACTTTAACCCCTTAACTCTCACCCCCCTTTTTGAGAACTATTCAAACTTAAATGGTTGTAATTCAAGAATGTTTTTGGGTATAAACCTAATTGTCATCTTGTTTTAAAGAAAACACTTAGCAGATTATTGCTGAAGTGTAATCACTTAAAAAAAATGAAAGTATGAAAAAGTTATGGAAGTTTAAATTTACAGTAAATCAAATGTGCTGTACTTAATATTTTTACTTATATTCTATTATATGCTGTACTTTTTATATAAAATATATTATATATAAAATATATAATTTTATATAAAATATATATTTTACAAAATATTTTTTACTCTAAAATTAATATAGAATCAAAGCCATATATCTAACCAAGTTGTGTTCCAAATTTGAAGTTGATATCACAAAACTTGAAGTTCCCATGAGATTTTGTTTAGGTGTAATACCAAAAATAACCACCGGGTGATATACATGCCATTGAATTTTATTGTATGCAGTCTGCCGTAACAAATTTCTGTCCAAATGTCACTTCTGTCACAAAATATCGAACCTTGAGACTCTGACAATATTTTGTCAAGATTAGAAAAGGTTTTGAGCATAAATTATGCAACATGATTATGCCCAAAATGGGTGGAGCCAGATAAAAGAATTTAAAATATTGTTTCTATATAGGAATGCAACATCCAATTTGGTCCCGGACCACAACATGTACAGAACTTTCGTGAATTACCAATTGTGTGAGCCTCGGAATTGCTTTATTTGGTGGGATGTATAGAGTTTCGTTTTTTAATTAATGCTTGTGGGTAATGTAGTGTCCAATTATATTCCGCGAGGGAGTGTATAAAAAGGGATTCAGATGCACCGTTTGAGTGTGTGGTCACTGTCTGTGCGTCATTGCCAGGGACTGCCCATTCCGGTTGGGCTGTAGTCAAGAACACCTTTGTCGAGTCCAAGACAAGTCCAAGACCAGGACTAGTCGAGTCCAAGTCAAGACCGAGTCCAAAGAGGTTTGAGTCCGAGTCAAGACCGAGTCCAAAAAGGTTCGAGTCCGAGTCAAGACCGAGTCCAGGACAGGAAAAAAAAGTCTGCTAAAAAAATATAGGCTAGCCAATAGAAATTAAATCATTATGTAATAATGAAATAATGAATAATTTAAATTTTATTTTTAAATTTTATTTAAAATAATTGACTAATTCAAAGAACAACAAAAAAGTAATAATTATATAGGCCTAAAGAAGCACACACATTCGTTTCGACTGTTTGATCAGCCTTACATTATGTTCCTGTCAATCATACACGCGATGTCAACCAATTAAACTGCATGAGGGAGGGCCGAGCCAACTCACAGACACACACACACACACAAAAGAGATGCGGATAAACCGCGGATCGGGTGGATGAGTGACGAAAAATAATATTTTAAATAAAATCGGGCGGGTGGCGGCTGAAGCAATCAAATGAAAAAAGTTTGCCACTAAGCAAACCTGCAAGTTATGAGCTGGGTTATTTTGTTTCGATATTAGCTACATTTTAAAACAGCCAGTCATTGCGCCTGCCACTCGTGGAATAGGCAAAGAAAGAAATGTAAGATAAAAAGTCGGAAACTTTTTGTGAGTCAAAAGAGCCGTCTCTTTTCAGTAAGCTGAGTGAAACGAGCCGGCTCACGAAAAAGAGCCGAAATGCCCATATTTAGGTGGCAGTGTTTCACTTTCCCTCCAATAATATTTTGTTTTAATATCGCGGCGACGTATCTGTGATTATTGGGAATATAATAAAGACACCTGGACTCGGTCGAGACCAAAAGCCATATTTGGCAAGACCAGTGGCCGAGACCGAGACAAGTCCGAGTCCGAATACCAGCGAGTCCGAGACAAGTCCGAGACCATAGAAAAGCGGTTTCGAGTCCGGACTCGAGTCCAAGACCGGACTCGAGTACTACAGCCCTGGTTTATTGTATCCCTTCTGCTTGAGCATTATGGCCAATGGTTCGTTGTTGGGGGTTGTTGGCGGTGGCTATTCATATGCCCCTCCTGCATTCCTGTGCTTTGTGACATGGTGGTATCCTTCTGTGTGTGCGTGACGTGGATGTGCGACTGGTTATGAAATGAAGGAGGAATAGACTGTTTGGCGAGGCCTGCTGGGCAAGGCTGTTTGACGCTGCTGCTTTGTAGGCCTATCCGGATTTTCTTCAGTGACAAACTTTCTCATCAACACGTGCACGCTCAATCTATGTGTTTTGTGTGACCACCCGCTCTCCAGCATTTGTTCTTGTGATCGTTGTTTTTTTTTTTTTTTTTTTTTTAACTAGTCCTTCAATTTGTTGTAATTTGCTTTATTTGTTTTTGGTGTATTTATTTTACTTATTTTTAGTGCATTCCTTTATGAATGTTGTTTTGCTTAACTGTATTCTTTATTTGGCTTGTTTTGTGAAGTTGTCTTGCAGTGATTTTGCTTTAAGGATGCTGTAAGAAGGACAGTGAGGTGAACATACACCCAGCTTTGATACCAAATCCTGATTTCCATCATTGTAGTATTGTTTCATGATTTTCTTTTATTAATTTAAATGTTTATCATTTGTTTTTTTAAGTGCTGTGCATTCATGCTTGACCTTATTGGAGTGTGTGTGTTGATACCTGTGTGCACAGGGTGGTAAGAGTGATTATAGGAGCCTTGTGCACACTAAAATAGTGTACCTGCCATTGTTAAGCCTCGGTCTCCTTTTTGGGTTTGTTAGAGCCGTGAATGTTGAATGATGAATGTTGACCCAGTCTTTTAATGCTGCCTTTTAAGATTGTTGTTGATTACTTAAATAAAGCTTTTGTACATTTTTGTATCCACGTCTCTGGCCCTCCTTTCGAAAACCACGCTCCTGTGTGTCCCTCGCAGGTGGTTAAAATCACTAGTATTAATATTTCCCTGGTTAACAGGGTGGCGTAGTCGTGCATATGTAGAGGTAGTTCCCTTTCGTGGTCACTCCGAGTTACGTCGGATGACGACGATTGGGGTTTCGCTTAGAAGCCTATCACCTTCGAGTATATAAAACGAGCCAATGGCAATGAAATGCCATGGGTCTGCGGAATTTGCATAGCGTAACTCCGCCCGCCGCAGGGGGTATATAAGGAAGTACGCTGGCACAATGCAGACATGCTTTCGCTTCGGAGCCGAGAACTTCTCCACTCCTGCAAGCCAAATATTCTGAGTTAGTCTTCTCTTACCTTCGAGACGAGCGAACTCTCCGGTGTTGGTGTGACGGCGATTTCAGGGAGTGCTCACTACCCTGCTGATCTGTTCAGTGATCTGACAGTTAGTGTGTTTCTCCCTGTTCGCTTCAGCATCCGCGGAGTTTATCCTCTCACAAAAAGAGCATTGCACGTGGCACGTCTTTTTAAAGATGCCTCGCCCGTGCACTTCTGGTTGCGGTCGCGAGATATTTTTCTCTGATGGGCACGATCTCTGCTTAGCGTGTTTGGGCGTTGATCACGCTAAAGCAGCGTTCGTGGATGACTCATGTTCCCACTGCGGGAATATGACCATCTCCATGCTGCGGTCGAGACTCAATGAGCTCACCAGAGCGAGAGTCCCCCTACCCACACCCCGATCTACTGGCTCCGAGAGGGCTAGTACTTCGGCTGGTGGCCGGGGTGACCTGAGGGTGACTGTGTGGGACATACCGCCGACACGTCCACGGTCCACACACCCCTCTTCAGCATCGGTACCCGCGAGTGTACAAACTGAGACCGCTGGTCCCTCTTTGGAGCCCCAGCGCGTCTCGTTTGGAGCTCCAGAGGAAGATACCATGTTGATCGCGGCATCACAAGGTGGGCGCGAGTCCTCGGGAAGTGAGGATTCGGCTGTGTTGCCGCCCTCGGGCGTGCCAGCATTGCCCGAGTCTGATTCCGAGCTGACCGCCATGCTTTCCCGGCCAGCCGCGGCCATTGGTATTGAGTGGTCCCCGCCACCTGATCCAGTGCACTCGCGGCTGGACGATTGGTTTTTGGGAGCGGCCGCTGACACCCGTCGCCGCCCAACCCCAATTCCTTTCTTCCCGGAAGTGCATGAGGAAGTCACGCGGTCCTGGAAGGCTCCCATGTCTTCCCGCGATCGTTCGTCGGCTTTCTCTGCCTTTCCTCCCCTCGATAGAGCTGATGCTTATGGGTACACTGGGATTCCCACGGTTGAACGTTCTGTCGCGATGCAGCTGTGTCCGGCAAGCGCTTCATCACGTGGTGATCCAAAGTACCCATCCAAAGCCTGTAGATTCTCGTCCAGTATGGTGGCGAAGTCTTACAGAGCGGCAGGACAGGCAGCTGCTTCTCTGCATGCCATGGCCATCTTGCAGGTTTACCAGGCCAAGATGCTCCGTGACATGCACGAGGGTAGGACAGACCCAGGGCTCTTTGATGAGCTGCGCGCCGCCACCGACCTCGCTCTCCGGGCGACGAAGGTGACCGCGCGCTCCCTGGGTCTGGTGATGTCCACAGCTGTGGTCCAGGAGAGACATCTCTGGCTGAACCTGGCTGATATGCGTGAGCCGGAACGGACTCGTCTGCTTGACGCTCCCATATCCCAGGCCGGCCTTTTCGGCGGTGCGGTCGAGGACTTTGCCCAACAGTTCTCGACTGCTCAGAAGCAGACTGAGGCGATCAAGCACATTCTGCCCCGGCGTGCTGTTGCTGCTAAGCCACCGGTACAGAATCCTCAGCCTGCTCGCCGCCAAGGGCGCCCTCCTGCGGCTCCCGCCCCTCCAGCACGGCCCCAGCAGCAGTCTTCATCTGGGCCGCGTCGTGGAGGAAGCCGCAGGAAGGCGCCACAGCCCTCTCCAGCCCCGCCGCCCGCTAAACGCCAGGCCAAGCGGCGCTCCTGAGACGGGCAGCTCAGGATTGGCTTTCCTTTCTGTTCAGGAGGTGGTAGCAGGGCCACTCCTTCCCCCGGTGGAGGGCCGGGGGAGAATCTTTTGTTCTCCACTCCCCGCTGCTCGTCCCACGACGGGCAGCACCCTAATGTGGTTAAAGACAGAATCGAAATCCCCAATCCTGAGCCCACAGAGCCCGAGGGCCACAGTGCGCGCCACCCTCGGGTCCCGCCACTGCCGCCCTCCTCTGTCCCAGAGGTGCGGGATGACAGCATGCGCCGCCCACGGGCCACGCTCCTCTCATCCCCCTCTGTCGCCAGAGCACGCCCCCGTGGGACGCGCGCCCTCCCCTGGCCTCCTCTGACTGGCAGGACGCGGTTAATGACCGTGCCCCCGCACAGGGCCGCTATGCCACCCTCGCCGGTGCCGGTCATTCCGCCTCGCTGCCCCACCGACGGTACGTCTGTGGTTCGTATGACCCCGCTGGTGCACTTTCTGGAGGCCTGGCTAGAGCTTCCCAGACTGTCCCGCTGGGTCGCGAGAACCATCAGGCTCGGCTACGCGATTCAGTTCGCGAGATCTCCTCCCCGCTTCAGGGGAGTCCGCTTCACTATGGTCGGTGGCAATGCCCCTGTCATGAGAGCGGAGGTCGCCACCCTGCTGGCAAAGGGTGCGATCGAGATTGTCCCTCCAGCCGAAATGAAGTCCGGCTTCTACAGCCCTTACTTCATTGTACCCAAGAAGTCCGGTGTGTTACGGCCAATCCTCGACCTGCGCGTCTTGAACCGCTCCCTTCACAGGCTGCCGTTCAAGATGCTAACGGCCAAACACATCCTCCAGTGTGTGCGGCCGCAGGATTGGTTTGCAGCGATCGACCTAAAGGACGCCTACTTCCATGTCTCCATTTTACCTCGACACAGACCGTTTCTACGGTTTGCTTTCGAGGGGCGGGCATACCAGTACGCGGTTCTCCCTTTCGGGCTAGCCCTGTCTCCTCGCGTCTTTATGAAGGTCGTCGAGGCAGCCCTTGTTCCCCTCCGGGAACACGGGGTTCGCATCCTGAACTATCTCGACGACTGGCTGATCCTAGCTCACTCTCGAGACCAGGTTTGCGAACACAGGGACCTAGTGCTCCGGCACCTAGTTCGTCTGGGCCTTCGGGTCAACTGGGAGAAGAGCAAACTTTGCCCCGTGCAGAGGATCTCTTTTCTCGGTATGGAGATCGACTCGGTCGCCATGTGCGCGCAGCTTACGAGCGAGCGCGCGCAGTCACTGCTGACTTGTCTTCGTCAGTTCGAGGGCAAGAGTGCGGTTCCACTGAAACTTTTTCAGAGGCTCCTGGGGCATATGGCATCCGCAGCCGCAATAACGCCGCTGGGATTGCTTCATATGAGACCGCTTCAGCTTTGGCTTCGCGATCGAGTCCCGAGGTGGGCATGGCAACACGGCACGCTCCAAGTCCCAGTGACTCCAGCCTGCCGTCAGACCTTCACCCCGTGGGCGAACCTCAATTTTCTACGAGCCGGAGTGCCCTTAGAACGAGTTTCCCGGCATGTTGTTGTATCAACAGATGCCTCCAACACGGGCTGGGGCGCCATGTGCAATGGTCATGCTGCCGCGGGCTCCTGGACAGGACCCCAGCGCCTTTGGCATGTCAATTGCCTCGAGTTGCTGGCTGTACGTCTCGCCCTGCACCGCTTCCGGGCGTTGCTCAGGGGTCAGCACGTACTAGTCCGATCAGACAATACCGCAACAGTAGCGTACATCAACCATCAAGGTGGTCTACGCTTCCGCCGTATGTCGCAACTCGCTCGCCACCTCCTCATATGGAGTCAGAAGCATCTGAGGTCGCTTCGAGCCATTTATATCCCGGGACACCTGAACCAGGCGGCCGACGAGCTGTCTCGAGTTCGGCCTCTCGCTGGAGAATGGCGACTCCATCCCCAGACGGTCCAGCTGATTTGGGATCAGTTCGGCGACGCACAGGTAGACCTGTTTGCCTCCCACGACTCGTCCCATTGCGACCTGTTTTATTCCCTGACCGAGGGCACGCTCGGCACGGATGCACTGGCGCACAGCTGGCCGCGGGGCCTACGCAAGTATGCGTTTCCCCCAGTGAGCCTCCTTGCGCAGACCTTGCGCAAGATCAGGGAGGACGAGGAGCAGGTCATTTTGGTTGCCCCGTATTGGCCCAACCGGACCTGGTTCTCCGAACTAGTACTCCTCGCGACAGCACCTCCCTGGCCAATTCCTCTGAGGAAGGACCTCCTTTCTCAGGGACGGGGCACCTTATGGCACCCTCGTCCCGATCTTTGGAACCTCCACGTGTGGCTCCTGGACGGGACGAGGCAGGTTTGAGTACCCTACCACCTGCGGTGGTGGCTACCATCACTTCCGCTAGAGCATCGTCCACGAGACATGCCTATGCGTTGAAGTGGAACCTCTTCGTCAACTGGTGTTCTTCTAAACATCAAGAACCCACGAAATGCCCGATCAGTGTCGTGCTTTCCTTCCTGCAAGAAGGGTTGGAGCGAAGGCTGTCTCCCTCCACCCTGAAAGTGTATGTTACCGCCATTGCCGCACATCACGAAGCAGTTGATGGTAAGTCTTTGGGAAAGCACGACCTGATCGTCAGGTTCCTGAGGGGAGCGAGGAGACTAAATCCTCCTCGTCCTCCCCTCGTTCCCTCTTGGGACCTCTCAGTGGTTCTAACTGCCCTGCAGAGTGCTCCATTTGAGCCTTTGCAATCAGTGGAGCTTAAGTTTCTGTCAATGAAGACAGCGCTCCTGGTTGCATTGGCCTCCATCAAGAGGGTAGGGGACCTGCATTTTCGGTTGACGAAGCGTGCCTGGAATTCGGGCCGGCTGACTCTCACGTGATCCTGAGACCCCGGCTTGGATACGTGCCCAAGGTTCCTACCACACCCTTTCGAGACCAGGTAGTGAACCTGCAAGCGCTGCCCTTGGAGGAGGCAGACCCAGCCTTGGCACTGCTCTGTCCAGTACGCGCCCTCCGTGCTTACGTAGACAGAACGCGGTGTTTCAGGACCTCAGACCAGCTCTTTGTCTGTCATGGTGGGAAGCTGAAGGGAAAGGCTCTCTCAAAGCAAAGGTTATCTCACTGGATAGTGGATACCATTGCTTTGGCATACCAGCAGCAAGGTCGTCCGTGCCCCCTTGGTGTGAAAGCCCACTCCACACGTAGTGTGGCTTCCTCTTGGGCTCTAGCGCATGGCGCCTCGCTAACAGACATTTGTAGAGCTGCAGGCTGGGCGACACCCAACACATTCGCGAGATTCTATAATCTCCGAGTAGAGCCAGTTTCTTCTCATGTACTCGCTTCAACCAGCTGGTGCTAGATTCTGCTCAGGTGTCTTCGCTTGCTCGCCATTCCTCTCCACGGACGGGATACGTGCGATATTTCTCTCAGGTGAGTCTGATAAGCTGGTTACGTCATCGCCTGAGTTATGCCAAATTCCATAACACAGCTTTTGCGCTTGACTAGGTGCCTCCATGTGCATGGTTCCCCCTCTGGGCGACCCCCACATGTGTATTCCACTATAAGTCTCCTTGTGAGCGTGTGTCTTTCCCTTGGCAAGCCACCCTTGCCACCCCTGGGGTTGAAAATTCCACCTGCGGCTGGACACCCCAGTGATCTTCCATATGCAGCTCTCTGGGTCATATGTGTATTCTAAGTCCCCCCCATCAATGGCTGGGCATAATTGCATATTTCTCTCTGGAGATATGCTCCCCAGTGTACCTTGGTATCCCTGTGTTAAGTAGGACTCCTTCGTTCGTGCTAGTCTCACAACAGGGAGCTCAGACTTACGCAGGGCACTGGAAGACAGCTGAGGTGGCGTGATTAGACTGGAACCCCAATCGTCGTCATCCGACGTAACTCGGAGTGACCACGAAAGGGAACGTCTCGGTTACGGATGTAACCCTCGTTCCCTGAGTGGGAACGGAGACGTTACGTCTTCCTGCCACTTCCGCTGTACCGCTGAAAAACGCCTGGGGCCAGTCTCGGCTCCTCAGCGAAGGCATGTCTGCATTGTGCCAGCGTACTTCCTTATATACCCCCTGCGGCGGGCGGAGTTACGCTATGCAAATTCCGCAGACCCATGGCATTTCATTGCCATTGGCTCGTTTTATATACTCGAAGGTGATAGGCTTCTAAGCGAAACCCCAATCGTCGTCATCCGACGTAACGTCTCCGTTCCCACTCAGGGAACGAGGGTTACATCCGTAACCGAGACGTTTTCTCCTCTTAACCCTCCTGTTACCCTCAAATTTGATAACATTTTTTACCCACTGGGGTCAATTTGACCCCAGTAATTTAAACCTCCAGAATATGATTTTTTTTTACAAAGGTTTGTGTCTCAGGTAATTTATGTCTTTGTTGACTAATTAAAAAACCTTTTAAGTTGACATCCACCCACCACCCCCCTCCCCACCCCTTATACATCCAGAATTCCCATTGCATGACTATGGACACATTTACAAATCACCATAAAATCTTACTGATTGACCTTAAATTGGAAAAGTATATATATTTTTGGTGTTTTATTTGTTTTATAATATTTCTAAGTATAGATTTTTGTAATCTATAACATTTGGAAAGAAAAACTATTTATTTTATCAAGGATAGTAACACGAGTTATGTTTGGGGTCAATTTGACCCCGGGAAAAACAAACACAATTTCAATCATTTAGAAGGATTTTATTTCTAAAACAGAACATCATTACAATCAAAACATCAGTAAGGAACACATAACAGTCCTTTTTGTTATCAAGGATTACAACATACATAATGTGAAAAACAATCAATTTCAAACATTCAGAAGGATTTTATTTCTAAAACAGAACATCATTACCATCAGAACAACAGTAAGGAACACATAACAGTTAATGAAAGAAAGAAAGAAAGAAAGAAAGAAAGAAAGAAAGAAAGAAAGAAAGAAAGATAGATTTACAAAACCACCTATAAAAAGTAAATTTGAGCATTTTGTCAGGAATTGTTTTGAGACTGTAAGTGCTTTATGCAAAGATATAAGTTAGACAGAATACAAACAGCATAGACAGAATATGAACAGCATATTGTTTTTTTTCCTACTGCTCGCCATAAGGTACATTCCAGTCTTTTGTCTGCACTACTTTACACATGATGTGCAGAAAGTGTGTGCGTGCTCCTTGCAGATGTATTTTTTGCATTTCACACAAGTGTTGCTAGTCTTGGTGTCATTTCTGTTGGGACAGACCTGGCACCTGCCACGTTTCCTGCTTGCAGTTTGAACCAATGGAGTGTGTGTCTCCATTTGGATGTCCTTCACAACAGTTGCAGCAGCCGTTGATGCTCTTGGAAGGCACCGTCTTCTCTCGATGTGAGGTATCACTAGCTCGTAACCCAGCTGCTCCAGGAAAATTCTCCTTCGACTCAGTTTTCCGCTGTTCCAGTCCTTGTTTATTTCACTCCATAGCACAAAGGCATTGTAGGCGCTCACATCAATGATGTTGAAGAAAATGACAAGGGGCCAGCGGGGAGTCATGCGTCGGCAGCTATAGGTGGCTGTAACCTTGTCCAAATTATCAACCCCTCCCTTTGTCTCATTGTAATCCAGCACCATTTGTGGTTTTCGGTCTTCTCTGGTGCTCAGAACAGCATATTTGTGCATAGTGCTCATTAGCAGGACATTTTTCCCTTTCTTGGGGCAATAGGAGACGACAGTGGCTTTTTCAGTGAAGGCAAAAATTGAAGATGTTACCTTCCTGTTCTTCATCGCAAGAAGCTCAGAGGGAAATTCTGGCTTATTTTTTCTCACTGTCCCCAACATGGTAACCTTCCTTTTTAGCAGTTCTTCACCCAGGGCGTACGATGTGAAAAAATTATCACATGTAATGTTATGGCCATTCAGTCCCTCAGCCATGTCTAGTACCACCCTCATGCCCTGATTTTTTTCAGGTGCTTCTCCAGGGGATTTACCCGTGTACACCTGCATATTCCAGGCATAGCTGGACTGTGCATCACATCCGGCCCATATTTTTATGCCATATTTGGCTGGTTTGCTTGGTATGTATTGTCTGAAAGGACAGCGCCCACGAAATGGAACCAGACATTCATCCACAGTGATGTGGGGGCCTGGATTGTAAAGAAAGGGTAATCGCTGGACCCACTTGTCCCATACATCCCGTATTGCTGCGAGTTTGTCACGCTCTCGTCTGCCCTGTCTTGTTTCTTTGTCATCAAAGCGTATGACACGGGAGAAAACATGGAATGTCTTTAGAGACATGGTGGCTGAAAATATTGCCCTTCCAGTGTCAGCATTCCAAAGGCTTGCTGTTGCTTCTCCTTTTGACTTGTATACTCCTGCCAAAATGAGCAACCCAATGTAGGCTTGCAAGTCAGTCACATCGAAGTCTTTCCAACCGTCCCCATACACACGCCTACCCTCTAAGTTTGTCATTTCAAGTACATCCTTTTCAATTGATGGTGTGATGAAAAGATGAAATGCTGATTTTATATCTTGGACATGGCTGACAGCATATCTAGTGGGCCCTGGAACCATTTTGATGACATTAGCAGCACTAAGTCTACCCTGTTGTTCAGGTGGTGAGCGGGACCATGAAAACTTTCCATTTTTGGAATGTAATGGGTTTGTGGGTGGCTGAGAGACAACAGGAGGGTCAACATTAGGAGTCTCATTCTCATCTGAGGAGGATGCCTCATAATCAGGGTCCTCAATATTATCATCGATCTCAGACACATTCTCCTCTATGTCACTTTCACTGCCAAAAACCTGTGACAAAATCTCATTGACAGAAAATCTTTGCTTAGATGTCATTTTTAAATGAGAGAGATGGAGAACATAGAGAGCACACAGAGAAATGGTTTAGAAGGCTTCTGTTCATGCTTTTATAATGTTTGCTCCTCCCCTTTGTTTGGTAAACCATGAGAATTAGGTTTTCCCCTCCCCCACGGCACGGGAAATATCAAACTTCTCACAAAAATGATGTTTTCCCCTCCCCCGCGGCACGGGAAACATCAAAGTTCTCGCAAAAATGATGTTTTACCCTCCCCCATGGCACAGGAATCATCAAAGTTCTCATGAGAATTATGTCCCATCATGTCATGTGAACTAATAGTGGTTCTCGCAATACTACAGATATGGTTATGTTAGGTTAGAGCCCTAAAACAGAGGGAAGTTTTTTGAATATAATATTGAATATGTAAAATTATAATGAACATTATAAAATGTTATAACTATGCTATAACATGTTATAGTGACCTCAATAAAACAACCAAAACAAATGTGTGTGAAATTTTAATATGTCTTATGTTTTATACAGCTAAAAGAGCCTGGGGTCAAATTGACCCCAAGGAACACCGATGCTACAAAATGTGTACAGGACATTGAAAAAATATCAGCAGGTTAATTTTATGTTTACAGAGTTGTCCCCATTAAATTAAGAAAAGAAAAAAATTTAAATCATGTATTTACAGACGTTAAACATTGAATGGGGTCAAATTGACCCCAAAGATAATAGGAGGGTTAAAGGAGAACTCCGGTCAATTTTAACATTGAGCTATTTTTTTTTTTTATTTGGAGTGCTGTCAATACAGAGAACAACGACAAAAATCGGTGTTGCCTACACCGTGTTATCCTCTTTTTAAAATTTGCACCCTGTTGACTTCAATGGAGCAATATTTAAACTTGCTTTTAGCCTCTTAACATCCTTGATGTGTCATTACAAGTGCCCAGGTCATGTGAGTGATTCCTTCAGAGTGATCAGGGGTGAATCTGACTGCAGTAGATGTGAAAGAAATGAATAAAAATTATGTTATTTAAGCCAGCGCACATACCTGTATTTACATCCTGTTTTCGGCTGAAGTCCAAAGTAGTCGATTGCCGAGTTCACGTGCGTGATCATAGTGAACTATGACTGACAGCACTCCAAATTGACAAACAAATGAGCTCAATGTTAAAATTGACCGGAGTTCTCCTTTAAGGTCCCGCTACATTTACATGGAGCATGATTTGTTGTAAATTGAAATCACCATCTATCCATTGTTAAGCTGATGAGAGATAATGGACTTACCTCTTATTTACACTGCACACGTCTGCGGCACATTACGGCTCCGACAAGGTTTTGTTCCGTCCTCCACGCGGTGCCAACTCACACCTGGAGCATTTCAAAAGCGAAGCGGCTGGATGCGCGAAATCACATGATTTGCCTGTCCGACGTGTTTTTTCTTGATTTTTGGGTTTCTACCAAGGATATATTGCACAGGGTGTTTATTTTGAAACTGACAGGATTTTTTTTACTTTTATTTTGTATTTACGGTGCGGCTTGGAAGCGTCCGTCAAAAATAGACTCGGTACCTATCTTTAGCGAAGCAGCGCGGAGGGGACGCCCTTGAAATGCGCCGCAGACGTGAGCGGTGTAAATAAAGGGTTACACTACAACTCCAAATGTCAGTGGTAAAGCTAGACTCTTTTATGTCATGCTGGTGATGTGCTTTTTCACGGCGTTGTGTATCTGTGGTAATACAACCTATGTGACATACCGGGAATCTCGTACTTCGGCTCCAAGACATTAACAAGGTGACTAAAACCCACATTATCAACAACTGACAGTGGTTGATCATCAAGAATAATGAATTGGGTAAGCACCTCTGTTATTTGTATAGCTCTTGGGGTATCTCTTGACATTTTCTCTTGTCTTGCAATGGTTTCCTGCAGCGTTTCGCTAGCGGCAAATTCTCCATGCTTGTATTATATGTATTGGCTTTTGTACCTGCTCTTGCCATATGTGGGTCGTCATCATTAATTCCACACTGCTGAGACTGACATTGTGTCTGCTGCGGCCAGTGTCTCTGTGCACTGGAAAGTTCTGTCAGTTACGTCACATGAGGTATCGGTCTTTGGTATTGGAGTATTTATACGAGTATAAGTACTTGAGCTCGGTATCGGTGCATCCCTATCATGATGTTCAACTGATTTTATATTTTGGACCTTTTTATTGCATCAAGTCCCAGAGAGCAGCTTATTTACATCAGTAAATCAGCAGTTGCTTTTATTTAAAGATACTTGCAGTGAATTGAAGCTGAATGTTTGATCAGTGTGTGTTTGCTGATTGGGAATCAAACCTGTGACTTTCAGCAGATGTGCAGCTCCATACGACATGTCAAGTCAAGTCAATTTTATTTATATAGCGCTTTTCACAACATAGGTTGTTTCAAAGCTGCTTCACAGTATTAAAATACATCAATGTTTGTTTCTAGTGGAACATCCACGTTTGGTAATGCTGATCAATAGTATTGTTGATTGATTAATTAAATTAAGTATCCCCAACTGAGCAAGCCAAAGGCAACAGTGGCAAGGAACCGAAAAACTCCATCAGGTGACCTAATGGAGAAAAAAAAACCTTGGGAGAACCCAGGCTCAGTCGGGGGCCAGTTCTCCTCTGGCGTTTATGAGGTAAAGACCGGATTTTACTGTAAGATTAAAAGTATTATATGAATGCCTGGCTGAAGAGATGCGTCTTTAATCTAGTTTTAAACTGAGAGAGCGAGTCTGAGCAACGAACAGTATCCGGAAGACTATTCCAGAGTTTTGGAGCTAAATGTGAGAATGCTCTCCCTCCTTTGGTGGATCTGGATATCCTAGGTATGACCAAAAGCCTTGAATTTAGTGATCTTAAAGAGCGCGATGGATTATAGGGCGATAGAAGATCCGTTAAATAGACTGGAGCTAAGCCGTTTAGGGCTTTATAAGTCAGTAGCATACCTTGTAATTAATACGGAACTTTATAGGTAACCAATGTAGTGATGATAAAATCAGTGTTATATGATCATATTTTCTTGATCTAGTTAGAACTCTAGCGGCGGCATTTTGGACTAACTGTAGCTTGTTTATTGAGGATGCAGGACAACCAGCTAATAAAGCATTACAGTAATCTAGTCTTGAGGTCATGAATGCATGAACTAACTTTTCTGCATCAGAAACAGATAGCATATTACGTAGCTTAGCAATGTTTCTAAGGTGGAAAAAGGCTGTTTTTGTAACATATGAAATATGATTTTCAAAAGACAGGTTACAGTCGAGTATAACACCCAGGGGCCGTATTCACAAAGCATTTTATCTTACCACTAGGAATACTCCTAAATCGCACTAAAAGATTTTAGCTAGGAGTTTTCTCTTAAAAGTCATTCACAACGCGTTTCAGACCTACTCTTAGTCAGGGTTATTATAGTTTTGCATTTTTCATTAGTTTTTATTTTTATTTCGTTTTGACTTTTTGTTTTCAAATTCAGTTTAGTTTTAATTAGTTTTTAAAGTGGGTTTGCTAGTTTAGTTTAGTTTTTATTTTTTGAAAATGCTTAGTTTTAGTTTAGTTTTTATTAGTTTTAGTGTTAGTTTTAGTTTTTTTTTTGTAATTTGGGTTATTTGTCAGGGGCAATATTAAAAAAAGTCAGAAAAATTATTGTGTAATAATAAAAACATAATACAATTTTAGAAAAAAATTCACACCCCATTGAAATTCCTTTACCTCTTACAAAATCCACACGCTGTACCAAAAATCTACACATCCTCTATACAGAATTCACACCCTATACAAATACCACAGCTGTACAATTTCCACACCCTATACTAAATTTACCCTATGGGGAGAGTGGAGTGATTTGTGCCTGGGGGGAAGTAGTTCCACCCCTTGTTTCTGGAAAACCCTAGAAGAAATTGGTCATGTGACCACATAATTTTGAAAAGCAATCACTTTTACTCATCCTCCAAAGAAGAGAGACACATGGCATGAGAGTTAAGCACATTTTAGTGCAAAAAACAGTTTTTTCCCTTTCAAAGTAAAATTTCTATAATTAAGGTTTTTTGATTGTAGTGTCTGAACAATTATAGACAAGTTTGAAAACATTTCACACATGTTTTAGTGCTTTAGTATATTTCTGAAACAATTTATTTCAGATCCAAAGTTATTGTTCTCAGGGATGCACCACATCCTGAAATATATGTACATCGTTAAGCTGAAGGAATTACTGCCATGGCCTCACTTTAAAGTCACTTTGAGTAAAAACTGGCAAAACTCACCCCACTTTCCCTACAGTCAATAGCCTACTCATCTGGATTGAAGCAGCAAACATTAAGTGTAAAAGTAAAAAAATGACATAACATTATTTAATATTTGAATCAAAGCTTATATAGTGTTTTGACATCGACAACCACAACCAAAAAGTGCATTTTACCTCAAACTTGCGACTAGTTAACTTTCTAAAAAAAAGGCGCAATCGCTTCTCGGATCGACATTAACACACTGACAAAATTATATTCAGAATTTAAAATATTTTGATACCACTTTTTAATGTGTGATTGTAAGGTGTTCACTGTCACATTCACTGTCTGTCATCGTCCAGTCTGCACTACAGTTCCCAGAATCCTCCCTGTTTCCACACCTGAACTCACTCCCTTCATTACCCACCTGTTCTTCATCATGATCTGCATCACCTGTCTTGTGTTCTTCTGTGTGTGTATTTAAGTTCCTGGTTTTCACTCTTCACTTGTCGGTCAATGTTAATGTTAGGTTTGTTTAATGTTAGGTTGTCTTGTTCTGAGCACACGCTCCCTGTTTTTGTGTTATCTGTTATCATTGAGAATTAAAACCTTGGAATTCTTCATCTTCGTGTTCGTCTCCTACTTCATCCACCCAGAAGCCTGACATTCACGAGATAGAGATACTAACCTTTAGCGAACTTGCTTTCAACATCGGACGAACACTCGTTCTCATGGAGACGCGTGTGCACGGAGGGGAGGGGCTGTGTGTGTGTGTGTGTGTGCGCGCGCGTGCATGTGATAGACGCATGAGTGACAGAGATGGAGGGAGAGCAAGGAAAGGAAATGCAGCTGAACGAATATGCTGCGTGTTTTAAATAGCGTTAAAAAATGAAAGACCTTGACAAAGACGAAAACTAAGGACATTTACTCTATAATTTTATTTTATTTTAGTTAGTTTTGCCAAACACACTTTACAGTTTTAGTTAGTTATCGTTTTTTTGTAATGCCTCGTTTTTATTTTTATTTCAGTTAACGACAATGTTTTTTCCCACCTAGTTTTTGTTTTTTCGTTAGTTTTCGTTAACGATTATAACCTTGCTCTTAGTAGAGAAAAATGACAACTCCTAAACTAAGAGTGAGTCTTCGTTGCTATGGATGACGTCATTACTCATGCACGAGCTTGACTGAAGTGACCACCTTGATTGGCTGATGATTGTAACGCGGGAATGATTCCAAACCCCTCCCCTACGATGATGAGTGACAGGTGACAGGTCTGAGAATGTGTGCGAAGGACGGAAAATAGTGAATAACTGAATAAATAGCCTAAATGAATAAAGAGTAAGGCAAAACAAATAGCCTAGTAGCCTAATGAAACATATGGATTGATGCAATATCTTTGCAACATTATTGAATTAATCTGTCACTATATGTCTCTGCCTACGTTTGCAAAGAGAAGAACATTTTAATTTGATTCACAATGAAACGTTACAATTAGTTTACATGCAATGAGTAGCCTAGTTTTGGTTGTTGTTGGTGGCGTTATTGCATCCCTAGTTATGCCTACAATGCAAAATTGTTCCCTCTCGATTGGAAGCTGTTGCCGCCACGTACGCATTTCAAAACATCGCAACGTGAAATGCCACAAAAAGCGGTTTGTGAATCGGTCTTAGTGAGTTAGGAGTCCTCTCGACTTCTTTTAAGCTGTCCCAGGCTTAGGTGCTACTTTTAGGGCTAAAATGCTTCATGAATTACTCTTAGTCAAAAAAATTAGGAGTCCTAAAGTTACGAGTGACACGCCCATTATTTTGTAGGAGTTGCTCCTAAATTCGCCAGTTAGGAGCTACTTTTAGCCTTAAAATTCTTTGGGAGAGCAGGGATATTTTCTCTTTGCTGTGTTATTCGGATTATGTGATGGTAAAGAAATCTGTTAGAGCTTTCAGAAATTTTCAGAAATACTGTCATGGAGCAATATAAACTGTGATTTTTGGTGAGATCATCTGTCAGAAACTGAAAGAGCAGAGCGTCTACAAGAAGACCACCAGAGATCTGGGGCCGTATTCACAAAGCATTTTATCTTACCACTAGGAGTACTCCTAAATCGCACTAAAAGATTTTAGCAAGGAGTTTTCTCTTAAAAGTTATTCACAACGCCTTTCAGATCTACTCTTAGTAAAGAAAAATGACAACTCCTAAACTAAGAGTGAGTCTTCGTTGCTATGGATGACGTCATTACTCATGCACGAGCTTGACTGAAGTGACCACCTTGATTGGCTGATGATTGTAACGCGGGAATGATTCCAAACACCTCCCCTACGGTGATGAGTGACAGGTGACAGGTCTGAGAATGCGTGCGCTACACAAGAAGGACGGAAGATGATGAATAACTGAATAAATAGCCGAAATGAATAAAGAGTAAGGCAAAACAAATAGCCTAGTAGCCTAATGAAACATATGGATTGATGCAATATCTTTGCAACATTATTGAATTAATCTGTCACTATATGCCTCTGCCTACGTTTGCAAAGAGAAGAACATTTTTATTTGATTCACAATGAAACGTTAGTTTACATGCAATGAGTAGCCTAGTTTTGGTTGTTGTTGGTGGCGTTATTGCATCCCTAGTTATGCCTACAATGCAAAATTGTTCCCTCTCCTGTAGCCGCCGCTACGCATTTCAAAACATCGCAACGTGAAATGCCACAAAAAGCGGTTTGTGAAGGTCTTAGTGAGTTAGGAGTCCTCTCGACTTCTTTTAAGCTGTCCCAGGCTTAGGTGCTACTTTTAGGGCTAAAATGCTTTGTGAATTACTCTTAGTCAAAAAAATTAGGAGTCCTAAAGTTACGAGTGACACGCCCATTATTTTTAGGAGTTGCTCCTAAATTCGCCAGTTAGGAGCTACTTTTAGCCTTAAAATTCTTTGTGAATACGGCCCCTGACTGATAAAATGAGATTAAACTGTCCATCACTGAATGCAAACAGATCAAATCTGGAGAAACACATCCTGAAGACACTGGCTGAAGAGGAGGATTTTAACAAATACATGAAATACATTCATAAACCCAGAGATCATTTCAAGAGTTTCATCAGAGATGAAGTCAGTCGGTACATCACTGATACGTTCAGGTTCAGTGTTTTACCCAGGATGAAGGAGAACATTAAACTCCTGCAGGAGAAGATCATGAACGCAGCACATGAATCTACTGAACATGTTGAAGAGAACAGAGGAGATGCTGGATTGTGGTTGAAGAGTTTCACACAGAAGCTCTCAGATGAGCTGATCTTCTCTGAAAAAGACCTCAGTGGAGTCAAACATGATGATGTTGATGATTTCAACCTCCTAGAAGATGTGATAAGACACAAACTTCCTGCTATAATGACTGACATCAGCAGTAGATTCAACACAGAGTTATTTGCAGTAAAGCTGGACAGTAAACTCAGGCCAGATGAGCTTCTGATTGATCACTTCTGTCAGTGCTGTTGGGTTCAGTGTCCGTTCTGTAAAGCCGTCTGCACCAACACCATGGAAGACCATCATGGAGATCACAGTGCTCCTTACCACAGAGTGTGGGGAATTAATGGAACATATTACAGCTCAACACAGAATCTCTCTCATAATATTTGCACAAGTTTAGTAGCAAGTCATCAGGACTTTAGTACACCACATGGAAGGTTTAAATATAGAGACTACAGAAGAGCAGGAGGAGATTATGCAGAGTGGAGCATCAGCCCTGATCTCTCTGATCTGAACTACTGGAAGTGGTTTGTGTGCAGATTCCAGAAAGATCTGGAAAAACACTACAGTAAAACATTTGAGGGGAGTGGTGAGATTCCAGATGAATGGAGAAAATACTCAAAACATGAAGCTATTGAGAGTTTGCATACATACATATAATGGAGCAGATAAAGAATGAGACTCTTGTGTCTCCTCTCAGATTCAGATCACAGATATAATCATCAGATACACCAGACGAGAGTTAAATGCAAGATCCAGTTCCTCATACATGATTTGAACTACAAAACAACATATTTCTGAACATATGCCTAAATGATAAAGCTCAAATGCTTGATGGATATTATAGTTTATTACTAATCAAAACAGCTTAATCTCTATCATGAACTGAAAAAGATCTGTGATATGAATATTAATGATAGATTGTTGATTTATGATTAAAGTCCCTATATAAATGTGTTTGTTAAAGTGCTGATGATCAAACGGTTGGAGGAAAGTGTGAGAAATAAACGGCAAATTAAACATCTCAGAGCCGTCAATCTGATTTATATGAAAATTACTCCAGTGGAAACTACTTCACTCAATAATGCCCACATCTCTGAGGACACATCATGAATTTACTGACCTTGTCCAGTGTCCTTTTACACTTGTTTAATACAGACCTCGTATTATGAAAAAAATTAGTTTTGACTTGAAATAAAACTGATAAAACTGAAATGATCCATAGCAGATTTTTTAATTCGCTGACAGTATTTCAGTCTTTACTCAAATTCATTACTTAGACATTATTAAAATATTTTTCATGAAAATAATGTTTATTACACAATACTGTGATCAAAGTCTCTAATGCTGCCCTCAAACTCTCACTGATGACCTTTGAACTCCCACTTCTGCCCTGTGTGTGTCTGAACAACAAAACCATTGGGCAGTTGCAGTTCATATTTGTATCATTCTCTGTTCAGTGTCACAAGAGTTCATCAGATTCATTTCACACTGATTGTCCAAATGAACGAGTTATATAAACTTGTTAGCGCACATCAGCTCTAGCTTTGGGTTCTCCAGTTGACCAGAGGATGAGGAAGAGCTGATTCAGATGTATCTGCAACACGGAGGATTTTAATGACACTCTTACAGTGGAAATGAAGCAGTCAAGTTAGTATAATTGAGTAAATGGATTTGCACTGCCGCGTCTTCTCCTCCTTCAGCGTCTCATCATCACCTCTTCAGTTCCAGCGCTGGTTTCCAGTAGATGTTTCGTTCCACACATAAGAGCAAATCTGATAACTGTGGAGACATGGCTGTGGTCTTCCTGAAATCTTTCTCTGTTATTGAATTGCTTTAGGTATTTACAGAGATATCCTCAGTCAAGTTTTCCCAGAGCACAGGGAAGAACTAGAGCTTTATCTGGCTATGATGGCAGACTTTAGCCACCGATACGAACACCACAGATCATATTCAGCTAAATCTGCTTCATTCATCTCTGTATTCAACACCAGATTAGTCTGTTACTGGCTAAAGCTCCAGCCGCTGTCCATGGGGCTGAACCTGTAGACGCTCCATTAGATATAAGAGGCCATCCTATAATTTCATTTAATGGTGTAATCATTTCAACGAATCTGTTTGGACTCATCTTAAATGTAAATTCTCGCATTTTTGTAGTTTTTGCAAGGATCCGCACCTGAAATCGCTCTGGTGATTTCATCTCACCCAATGTCTATTTTGTTCATCATTTAATCACTGGACTTTCTCAAGGGCTTTTGGTCAGTGTCCTTTCTTCTCTGTCTACTCTGTAAAAAGAGATGTGTTAAAGGTCCCATTATATGAAATTTTCATTTTTATGAGTTTTTTTTTTAACATTAATATGAGTTCCCCTAGCCTGTATATGGTCCCCAAGTGGCTAAAAATTTCAGTCGGTGTAAACCAAGCTTTGGCTATCTTTCTCTGCCTTTGAAAAAATGAAATCTCAGACAGGCTGATCTTGAATTTTCCCCTTATGTCGTCACCAGATTGACTTTATTTCTGTCAGACGTCTATATAAGTTATTGTTGAGAATTAACAGATGTTTAAATGTAGACGTGTCATTGAATGTTTCATTTGAAGTCACCAGAATCGTGATTAGTATCAGCTTTATTGGGCCCTTGACTCTTTAACATTAGTTTTTCTTTGGTTACACTAACTGTGTGTTTATTTTGCACTTTTGAAGCAGCAAGAATAGCCATGTGATATGAAAAATATAATCATATGATAATATTATACAGTATTGTTAATCTCAGCAAGTGTGTAATGTCTGATTGGTGACTTTTAAAAGGTTTTTATGATTGTGGTTGTACAGCACGAGATCAGCAATGTTGCCGTTATCTGCACATTAGTTTTTAAAGAAATGTGTTCAGGATCTTAAAGTCTACACACAATGTGTGTTAAAATGTAACTTGATAGAATAGCACTGGGTGGAGGGCAGTTTGTGTTTATAAAAAAATAGTAGGTATATTTTATTTGGTATCCCATAAAAACTTTAAATTAAATAAAACAATACATATAAATAAATAGATCAAATCTAAATTTATAAAACCTTAAAGATTAACGGGTGTTTTTGGCAGCCAATCACGTCATCATATCATTGCATTTCATTTCATTTCATTTCATTTCATTTCATTTCATTTCATTTCATAACACTTTATTTGTCTCCAAGGGGCAATTATTGAGGCCATGTAGAGTCACGTAAACAATATACATAAAAACATCAACATTAAATAAATAATAACAGTGTAGGGCCTACACAAAGTACATATTAATAAAAGTCCACTACAAGTGGATACCTTAAAAACACAACTAGTCCAAACCATAAATAAGAATAAATAAATATGTAATTATTTGTATACGGAGTACAAAAAAAAAAAAAATTCTCTAAGATTTCGACTTGGTAACCCAGGGGGCCAGTAATGGTTGAGAGTTTAAAAGCTGCACTGATTTTGGAACAAAAGTTGCCTTCCTCCTTTGAGTCCTACAACATGGGCAACAACGCCGTCGCCCTGAAGGAAGCCACTCAAAAACAGAGAACATGACATGTGAAGTGTCTTGTAAAATCATTCCAGCCAATCTCAATGTTTGTTGATCACTTACAGTAGAAAGAGCCCTAATAGGGAGTTCAATTATTTTTGAACAGACTTTGACTGTACGCTTCAAACTATTTCTATCATGAAGGCTAATAGAATGAAACCAGTAGACAATAGAAAATG
Source organism: Rutilus rutilus (assembly GCF_951802725.1). NCBI lineage: Eukaryota > Metazoa > Chordata > Actinopteri > Cypriniformes > Leuciscidae > Rutilus > Rutilus rutilus. Next base: position 9,085,752 of record NC_140209.1, on the reverse strand, counting down.
TAATGACGCTTTCATTGTAGGAGTAGTAGAACATGATAAGAATGTTCTTACTAACTACAAAGGAATTAAGCTTCCTTAAAAGGTACTGCCGCTGCTGAAATTTCCTCAATATCTCCTCTGTATTAGAAGCAAATTTAAACAGGCTATCAAAAATTGTCCCCGGTACTTGTACTCCTTAACAATCTCAATTGGTTTTCCATGAATAACAGTAGGGGCTGCCATAGCCATCTGCCTCTGCTTGTTAGAAAAGGTTAAAACCATCTCTTTGGTCTTATTCACATTAAGTTCCAAAGAGATGTCACACCACTCAACACATTTCTGAAGTGTTGGGCCATGATGCTGTGAAGGGCCTGAGAGCAGAGACAGTAAAACGGTGTCATCAGCAAACTTAATTAGATGACATGAATTTTGGCCCCCCCAAACCCCAAAAAATGCAGTTTTTCCTAAATAACTACCTGAACCGTGGCACCGAGGATGAAGAAATTTTTATGGTATGCTGGTCTACTAGACTTTTACGAAAAAATTCGTTTGGTCCCCGGGGGCCACTCCCCCCCCGCGCTGGGGCCCCCCGTGAATTTTTCGTCAACGATACCAGGGACACCGAAACACCGGGGAACATGAAATTTGGTGGGCATGTAGCCCCACTAGACTTTTACGTAAAAATTTCGTTTGGTCCCCGGGGGCCACTCCCCCCCCCCCCCCCCCCCGCGCTGGGCCCCCCCAAACCCAAAAAATGCAGTTTTTCCTAAATAACTACCTGAACCGTGGCACCGAGGATGAAGAAATTTTTATGGTATGTTGGTCTACTAGACTTTTACGAAAAAATTCGTTTGGTCCCCGGGGGCCACTCCCCCCCTGCGCTGGGGCCCCCGTGAATTTTTCGTCAACGATACCAGGGACACCGAAACACCGGGGAACATGACATTTGGTGGGCATGTAGCCCCACTAGACTTTTACGGAAAAATTTCGTTTGGTCCCCGGGGGCCACTCCCCCCCCCCGCGCTGGGCCCCCCCAAACCCAAAAATAACTAAATAACTACCTGAACCGTGGCACAGAGGATGAAAAAATGTTTATGGTATGTTGGTCTTAAGGGCCCACATCAACCTAGCCCATAATCACTCATTTGTGATTTGCGCCCCTCCCATAAATAATGAAAATGCAATATTATTCTGCTTTAATCGCCCCTATCTTCAGTGGAGATGTTCAGAACTGCACCATATTTCATGTGTATGATTAACTTGACATCCTCTGGGGGTATCCTCTGCTAAGTTTCGTAGAATTTCATCCATGGGGGGGGGGGGGGGGGGGTGTATAAAATAAATTCATTTATGTGCACATTTAGTGACTGTACACTCATCGGCCTGTAGATGGTGCTGTTGAGCGAAGGGTTGCTGGTTTAGGATGATACTGTCACACACACACATGCAGTAATACAAACAAATGCAAGCATGCACACACACACTGACATCCACACGCACAGACACACACCCATACACACACATACAAATCCACATGCACAGACACACACACACACAAACACACACGCGCACACACATGTACGCACGCATACATACACGCACAGACACACACACACACACACACACACACACACATACACAAACACACACACATACACACACACATACACACAGACAGACATGCACATACTGCTACTTTTTTTAGGTATATACATAAACATGCAATACAGCCAAATTGCTCCACGTCATTTATTTTTGTGGAAAGCCAGTGCAGGCCTGAGCGGCGGTCATATTTTGTACCGCCATGCGGTACATCTAGTTTATTTTCTTTCAAGGAAAGGTCAACAGTCATACAGTCATTACAAAGAGCCTGCAGAGTGTGACCATGAGTGGGGGGATCTTTCCTTCTTTATAGTTGTTCCTCCCCCAAGGTTGTTTTCCCGAGGCTACATTAAGATATATCATCTTAGACATAACTAACACACTGTTTAGATTTGTCTCATAATAATCATATTATACCCTTGAATGGAGACTCTTGATCTCGATCATACATTTAGTCACACATTAACTTTTGTCGGGTCATATACAAGGTCATACACATAAATACATTCATAAGGGTATGTATCGACACTACATTAATCTAATTACCATCCTATTTATAAGATTCTATAAATATAATTAAATGCAAACATATATAACATACATTTTTTCCACAGTGAGTAACTTTTTCACATTATAATTTTACTTGTTTATTCATTTATTTATTTATTGGGATTTATTCTAGCAATGTCCGTGTGTGTTTTTGTTGTTGTTTTAACTCTTGGTGCCATTTTAGGATGCAAAATTAGTTATTCTAACTTGTGTTAGTGAGAAAAGAAAGACTGTGGAGTGATACCCAAATACCAAATTATAAAAAAATGGTGTTTAACAGCCGTCACCGTCATTAACTTATCATTCACAAAACACAATCAAAGAAACACAATTTTCTTCTTTAAAACACTTTTATTAGCTCCATTGAACATTTCTAAAGGAAAGTAAATGAGTTAAAGGTGCTTGTTTCTTCTATTGATTTTTCACATGCTGGTTCTCTTCACACACACAAACGGCTTCTTTACAGTACATGTGTCATCATTCCAGTTGCCATCTGTTGCAAGAAAGAACAAAATATTTGATTTTATCATTTGTGTATTATAAAAAAAAAATAATAAAAAAAAAAATGTTTATTTAGTCTATTTAGATAGTTTATGAGCATTAACAGCAGTTACTTACTGTCATAGTTCATCTCCATGCAGTGCTCAATTCCAAAAGTGTTATCGGGCTGGTTAGGCGCCCATATTTCAATGTTCATTTTGGTTCCATCACTCCAGAGCCAAATTTTGTCCTGTGAACAGAAGAGAAAAAAGACATTGTGTTTATGTCCACAGCTCAGATGGCTTAATTTTATCTTTATTCATCTAAAAGATGATTCCTCGTGAACCCTAACCCCGTCTCCACTTTAAAAATGTCAGAAATCTAAACAGAAATGAACAAAAATTATTTCACAAACAGGGTATCAGTGAAGAATATGTTAAAAATACTTAAGAAGTAAGTATTAAGCATTAAGGCATCTCATGGTTGCCAATGCCCTAAACTAACTATTATAAGGACGACAAAAAAAATAAAAAAAAATAAAAAAGATAAAAACACATCTATCTTTACGCATTTTGAAAAATGTTTTAAAGTAAATGTAACTGTAAATGCCCAGTAGCACAAAAAGCAAGATCAAAAAAATAATTGCATACATGAACAGCATCATTTCCTCCGATCCAGGCACGAGTTGTGGCCAGAGTTTCAGATCTAATCAGGTTCTGTATAAACATGTACTCCTCAGGGCTGTGCACAGAAGCAAGGTTCCCATCAAAGTCCAAACAGAATTTCTATATAGGCGGAGACATAAACAAACACCAATATTTATAATAAAAAAAAGGTATTATTTTAAATTAATATTTCAAAATCTGTGACATGCCTTCAATTACCATCAAAATAATTTTTACTCGTGCTGTTTATTTTTTGTTTTGGTTAAGTCTAAAATCTGCCGTTTGAGGTGGCACTACTTTTCTAGAAAAGGGTCTGGTTATACTGTAGATGTAGATTAGATATAACTTCACATTATATAAAGTTTTTCAGTTATCCTCTCATGATAACATGAAATGTGTTGTCTTTATTTTCATACCATTGTGATATTTTATTACCACAGTGATATATGTTTACACCCTAGAGCTCCTTTGTGATTTATTTACTGTTAACATATTTTGTTTTTAAACTGAGGAAGTTTAAATTATTTTCCTGCAGTAATTGACAGGTGTCACAGATGTTTGCAGAGCTTAAGTTGTATTTAACCTATAATATACTTGTATGATTTGTATGTCATATTAGAAGCTGAATGTATCATACCTCTGCATCAATCCATTTTTTAAGGATATTGAAAAACTTGAAGCATCTGCTTCCAAAGGCAAACCATCCTGCCACACAGCCTGTTAAAGGGAAGTGTGTTATTTTTTTTAAACTTTTTTTTTACCATTAATGACCTTTCATGTAATTAAATGAATAATTTTAAGGTACAGTATGTAACTTTTGTCCCTTTACCGGTTAAAAAACAAAAAGGCATGCAACATTGTTTTGGTCGTGCTTCGGCATTGCATGACAGAGCAGATGAAGGTGACGCTTCACAATAGATGCTTTACAGTGAACTCTGTTAGAGAGATACATGACAGTCTATCTGTACAATAAAACACCTTACACAACAGTCGAGTAATAAAAACACCATCAGCTCCACTTCGCTTTTACAACTTTTCAATTCCCTCAGTTTTATTACAAGCTCTGTCTCGTTCTATTTTCTCCTGCAGACTCTCGTCTGTTCGGTGTTTGTTTAAAACGGGTGTGAAGACTAAAAAAATTACTGTTTAATGTTGTTGTTTTTTTCCAAAGTCTACAGGGTGAATCTCAAGAGGTTGGAGATTTAGCAGCTCAATGTCTTCCTTTCTTGCTCATGTGAAAGCTAACCCCTGCCACTCACACACCAGACACATGGCAAAGTAGCCGGAGCAACCTTACTCTATTTACATATATGACGAGACACGCACGGGCGAGTGATGTATGTACGCAATTACCCATGAAAACTGGTCCGACAGGTCTAAAATATAAACACTTATAACAGGCTTACCATAGTGAATCAGTGAATCATGTTTTGTAAGAAGGATTGATGATGTATTTGACTCATTACTTACAATTTTGTTTATTTTGAACAAAAAAGCTACATAGTGTACCTTAAATAAAGGATTAAAACAATATTTTAACAAAGAAACATCATGATGTGAAAAGACATTTAAGATTTTGCACTAATCAAAGTATTTTGTTTTTGTTAACCTATGGCTCCACCCTCCCAACACCATACCAACGTTTTGCACCATCCATAAAAGAACTAAACATAACATTAAGGAAAACATTTAATAATTGTTGCAAAATTGCCCAAATTCAAGTATGTAAAAATATACTGTGTATTAAACTTGACAAGGAAAACAGGCAAATAATTGAAAGGCAAAAAAACTAAATGACTTTAACACAACAATATTGATATTGATATACTGATCAATAGCAATACACCACTCACTTGTGTTGTATAATTATTTAGTACTCTATCCAGTGTATGAGAGTAACTATTACAGCAGTATTTCATATGAGAAACATGCACACACCTGGTGATGGCCTAGGCTTGACAGGATCCCGTGGTGTCAATCCACTGCCTGCCTCTGAGTCCGATGTGTTGTCTCCATCTACATGTACAATCAGACATGGCATTGCCACATACCATTATAAACTCTTTTGAAACTATTCTATATAGCTCAAGCTGTAAACAAGAAGTAAACACTTACAGTTGGGACTGGGGCTTGCCTCTGATGCTTCTCTTCCTTCTTCCACATCTGTCATGTGTTTCTCCAAAAATGCACCTGTCATGATTTGACATGTTTGAACCATTAATATAAAACTCTTCAGCATAAACAAACAGATTCTCATAATCTACACACCAAAATCACAATGCCTGTCTGTCTGTGACTTCAACTGCACTATTACAGCAGAAAGAAATACAGTTATTTATTTATGCATACGTTATTTCTGGATATGCACTGAATTCATGTTTTTTTGGCAGGTCCACGCTGGTTGTCAAACTTGTCATGGTTATGACACTATCACTTGGTCAATTACACTAAACAGCCATCTCTGATAATGTTGTTTTTTTTATTCAACTTTACTATGCTATAATATTCGGCTGCTGAAATGAGCATTACGTGTGGTAAATCCGTCCCGTGGTGCTAATATGCAGTCACCGTCATGTTTTGCTCGTGATGATGGAGCGACCAGCTTGTAGTAGAACAATTAACCACTTAGTAACATACCTGTATATTTCACTTTCTTTTTCTCATCCTGTTTTCTTTTTATGATACTGAGCCCCTGATGGCTTTGACCTTTTCGGCTATGACGACGTTCCCTGCCGCCTTCTAGGCTTCATCTCATTTCTCTAACAGCAGCGGCCACTATCACCAGGGAGACTTGTCACTCAGATACTCGCAAGTAATCATAATGCCTCAAAATAGTTAAAGTATGAAATAATAATAATAATAATAATAATAAAATAGATATAAATAAAACAAATCTCTTGGTGGGGCGGATCTCCAGCTGTTTGCGCTCTAGGCGACCACCTAGTTTGCCTATGCCTAGAAACGGCCCTGCTACTACTACTACTACTAATAATAAATATACTACAGATTTAACATGTGTATTTGTTTATTGTCAACAAATACACATATAAAATACATTTATAAGAATCAATAACGTTAGCTAATATAATTGTTGTTGTTTTATTGTCTAAATGTCATCATAATAATTAAGAAACAAACTCAGGTTTACTTTAGTGCACATACTGTATTAGATCCTTCTTCTGATTATTCATTACAGAGTCCCAGGTGTGCTATAGTTCATGGTAAAATAACAGTAATGATGTGAAACGTGGAATAATGCTCTTACCTGAAACAGTCAAAGCTATGAGAAGACAGATAGACAGGTAGACAGTCCAGACCGCCATTGTTTCTCTGAATACTGAAACAGAAATATACAGAATTAATTATTTCAAAGTTTTATTTTTGTGACACAAACCAGTTCAGTAGGTCAATGTCAACATCTGGATATTGCGTTGTTGAGCGGAGCCCTGGTTCATCTTTATATATACTGGAGGTGAGTGGGTTTATCAGCATCATCATTCACATGCTCATGTTCTCACTTCCTGTACAAACACTGTTTTTGTATAGTTTGTACTTGAGCCACTTCTGTTATAATACCATTATTGTGTTATGTGTCTTTTATGTGTGTTCTTGGTATGTATACAGAATAAATAAATAGATATTATTCATCTATGCTGTAATTGCATCAGTGTGCATGTTTTATGTACATGGTTTATTTCTCCCTCTCTTCATAAGATGCTCTTTGTTCACCTGGAATGAATGGAGGATTGTTGCTGTCATCAGCAAATATGTACAAATATTTACACTGTAAAACCTTGCTGTAAAAACGGCCACATTCTGACCGTAACATACATTTCCCATTAAGACTGAGATCAATGAACCATAGATACCGTGGAAAACAATGAATTCTGGGTAATATTTGTTGTTTTCGAGAAAGTATCCTCCAACATTACTGTCTAATGCATTAAAGCACGTTCAGCGGTTCCACATTGAGCCTTTTACAATCACTGATCTGCCTATAACCTGAGTGAGAGACACACGCACAACATAAAACACAGGATACATTCTTAATAACCTTAAAATTCTTTAAAAAAAATCTGGGCTCTGTTCTGGGAATGTTCAACAGTACTAACATTCACAGAACGCGCATGAATCAAAAAATTATTACATGGGTTTTAGTAAAAGTGAAATAACAAGTAAATGTAAATGTGAAAAAGTCAAACCTGAGGAAATCTGTGTTCCAAACAGCAAACAGTTTTTCTGCTGGATAGTATATAAGAGATGTGTCTTGTTTTCTTGAATTATTTTGCTGTATTCTTTTACCACGACATTGTGGGCTTATATACGTGTACTCATGTAACGTAAGATGCATGTCAGCCAATCAGGATCTGCATGTTACTGAGATATCATATGTCTACTTTCTCTTTCCAGTAAATTGAAGTAAAACTTTCAGGAAAAACAAAAACAAACAAACACAGTATGGGTCTGGGTGGGAGAGTGGGAGGCAGGATTGTGACTGGAAATGAACATGAATGTCTTATTTGATCTTGAGATGTCTCAAGACACATACTCTGTGTATTCATAGCAGATGACTGTTGGATGTTAATTGAATGCATGATTTGTCATTGCTATATCCTATAGCTATACATTATTGTCATTTTGAAGGATGTGCTTCAGTTGAAACAACACAGTCGTAATATTCCCCTGCCCGCTGGTTGAAGACTTTCAGAATTGACGGAGACCCACTTGTGCTGCTTCTTTTTTGAGGTTCAGTTTGTAGTTATACAAACCGTCCTTCTTCTGTCATTTACATTGTTGTCTTCTTCAAGCACTCTTGCTCTTCTTCACTGTAGTCTTTGTCTGTCTGGTGGTTTCAGAAAGATCTCTTCCCCCTCATGGTTGGTTAAGAAACATTAAGTTCAGGAAACTAACTTTCACAACTTTTGCCCATCTCGCCCTGTTCTTCTTCTTCTTCTTCTTCTTCTTCTTCTTCTTCTTCTTCTTCTTCTTCTTCTTCTTCTTCTTCTTCTTCTTCAAAAAAAAGGAAGTAAAATACATTTATTTCTACATGAACTCCATTTTAAGTATTGCAGGTTCTTTCCAAGCAGCATTCAAACATCTTTATATGGCATTAACTTAAAAGCAAGCAAAATAACATTTATTTGATAATGGTTTCTTTTGAATAGCAATATCAACATCAATATCCAAAACACGTTTATCAGCTGGAGAAAATAGTTCTGAAAGTAATTCCAACAATATTGTTTCTCTGTGCCGTTATCATTAAAGCTGTGGAGTGAACTCAGCTATTCTTTATTTAGAACAATTTTAAGAACTATATCTTTATCGTTATCTTTGTAGTTATCATTCTTGGTGTGAACGGGCCTTAATACTGTTCTTGCAATATGACATGGACAAAACATCAATAATACAAAAACAAACACCAATGACACCCAATTTCATCAGCCACTACACCTTAATAAATACAGCACCATAATATGTCCATATTGATTTAAATATATGGTCTGATTTTAAAACTACATTCACTGCGATTATGTAATTAGATCATTGACATATTACAGTTTTTATATGTACAGAAACTGACAATGAAAAACAATGTTTCTGTCAAACTGTATTCATATTTAACTATATTAACATTTATGTATAGATTTAAAATGTCTCACGTGGCTTATTATAGGCTCACTGTAAAGTATTTATCAGTATATGTTCCAGTATGTTATAATAATGTAAAGTAACTAACAAATTGGGTCTGTCAAATATGTCAGTAGAAGAGAAGAAATTACATTTTTGTGTGAAAAAATCATTGACACTGTAAATTAAAGATTGAATTGATTAAAATGGGAGTTTTTGGAAGCGTGCTGAAATCAGTGATTTTGTGCTCAACTGACAGCTTCAGTGATTGAGCGAGGTCTGAAATAATTCAACATATTCTCCTCACATGCTCGCTGCTGCTGCACTAAATGTTAATATCAGTACTAAGGATAAACCAATCAATATTTTACCCCTCATTTTTACATTTGTGGAGTGGAACCTTTTTTTTTTACAGAAGTGGAACCTGTTTGTTGAGTGGTGTTCGGATACGTGCCCAAGGTTCATACCACTGTAAGAACTGATTTTCTTGCTAAGACAAAACTCACCCTGCAATAAAGCCATAAAACGCACCCTGGACAGAAGATAGCAAAGAGAGCACAGGACATTGTCCTGTCCAAACTTTTCTCTTTCCTTATCTCTGCATCCCCCTCTTAATTTCTTTCTAATGTCTTAATTTCATTGTAGTCATTGGTTTAATGAGAAAGATTGAGAACTTAGGAGAATCCTGTTCTCCTCTCTGGGTGATGTCTCTTCAAAATATCTCCCGAAACCAGGTGCTACCCCCTGGGGTACATGAATTGACCCAAACATATTGGTACAACCCTTTTGTTCTGGTCTGGGTATTTAAGGCTAGGTGACAGAGCAGTCTTTGGGACCCTTTACCAGGAACATCCCCCATACAGTGCTGTTTCAGTGTTTTCCTGTTGGCAAGCCCTGACACACCACTGTGTGTCTCCATCAGAAATGCTTACTTTTGCTTACTTTTAGAGTCATCTAATTGATGTCATGTATTTATTATTTCTGAATTGGCTTTTAATCACTTGTGTAATTGGCATGATACATTTTACCTGACAAATAAATGTTACATCTTAATTCATTCTGCATTTTTCACAAATCATTATTACTAGTAGATTAAAGTGCAGTCTGGTGTTTCCGCAAATCTCTGTCAAGGATAGATCACACCGAAGGCACTATGAATGGAGCATGGGGCACATCATTAGAGAGACCTTCCGATTTCTGACTATCACTGACTTAGCACGTTGCAAGCTCTCTACTATTAAAAAAATTACACCTTTGTTATGAGTCAGCAGTGAGCGGCCGCTTAGGGTAAAATACTTGCACTGTATCCTCTGACTATTTCAGGACTGGCTAGTTTGTGATCGTGAGCGCACATTCGCAACGTGACGTCTCAAAGCGACACCGGGTCCTTAATGAACGAATGGGCCAATGGGTGGTCCTTACACCACTCCCTTCAGGGACCAGGTGGTGAACCGGAAAGCGATGCCTTCGGAGGAGGCAGACCCAGCCCTTGCTTTTCTCTGTCCCATCCGTGCTCTGCGCCTGTACGTGGACAGATTGCAAAGCCTCAGGACCTCAGATCAGCTCTGTGTCTGTTATGGAGGCCAGCTGAAGGGAAAGGCTGTCTCCAAGCAGAGGTTGTCCAACTGGATACTGGATACTGGATATCGTTTTGGCGTATCAATGCCCCCTCAGGTTGCGAGCACACTCCACTCGGAGTGTAGCTTCTTCTTGGGTGCTGGCTCAAGGTGCCTCGCTGCCAGATATTTGTAGAGCTGCGGGCTGGGTGACCCCCAGGGGTGGACTGGCCATCTGGCAGACCGGGCACTTTCCCATTGGGCCGATGTGCACTTTAATTTCCTATTATCACTGTAAAGCTGCTTTGAAACCATCTGTATTGTTAAAGGGGTCATATGATGGTTATAAAAAGAGCATTATATTGTATATTTGGTTGAATGCAATGTGTTTACGCGGTTTTAGGTTAAAAAAAAAAACACATACACGTACAATGTGTTTTGTACACAAACAAATTTACACATACTGTACATTATTGTTGCTCCTCTATGTCCTTCCTTTCTGAAATGCACCATTTTGGTAACCCTTCCTTTTACAGTCCCCTAATTACTAGGTATTTACCTGGTAAATATATGGTAAGTTATAGTTGGTTATTGGTAATTACCACAATTAACAAGAATGTAAATGCAGATAAACTACAAACTAATTACTAGGTATTTACCGGGTAAATATATGGTAAGTTATAGTTGGTTATTGGTAATTACCACAGGTAACAAGTATGTAAATGCAGAGAAACTACAAACTAGTATTTACCTGGTAAGCATATGGTATGTACAATTATAGTATTTTAGTGTGTAATTACTTAAGGTGATTAGTATGCAATTACAGAGAAACTACCAGGGAAAAAAAACACCACTGTTAAATATCAACTCAACAAAGTACTGTGTACTTGTTACCTGTTTAGGTTGGTAATAACTCCTTGAAGCCTTGTTTATTTCCATGGTATTACCGGAATTGTACCATATAACCTGATCATTCCCTTTTCCATATAGTCACAATTTTTTGTTACCAACGTTACCAAGGAAAACATGACAATTTACTCGGTAATAAGTAAAGTGCAACTGTACTGTAAAAGGAAGCCTTGTTTATTTCTATGGAATTACTGGGATCTTACCCTATAATCTGTAATAGCTACATAACTGTAGCTATTACAGATTATTGGGTAAGATCCCAGTAATTCCATGGAAATAAACAAGGCTTCCTTTTACAGTACAATTTCACTTTACTTACTGAGAATGTTCAACGTGATCTCATGAGAATACGTGTGTATTTTTATGTAAAGTGTAATTCTACCATACGTACATTTACTTACGTTTCATACACACAGAAACGTATAATACTGACGTATTTACAGCACTAAAATGTAAAATGTTTATGTATTAACAGCACAAAAACGATTAGCCTACATGCAGTTAAACAAGAATACACTTTAAAACCTTAAAAATACCTTATTTAATCGTTTAACCATTTTAATATTTAGTTTATTTACAGTGAGACACAAAATGCGTTTTCTCCAATAGAACAATAATACACCAAAACCCAACATAAATTCACAAAAGACATGTAACAATTATACGGTAACAATCGTAATTAGGTCATATATGAAATATTAGCTCGAACAGTAAGGAAATTTGGGGAAATATTAAAATCATAACTCGTAGTCAATTCATAAATTTCACATATGCTATTACATTACCTGCTACTTATCAAAAATATTTCGTTCTATAACTGGTCTCTCATCAGTCATTCGGCCAGCGAATGCTTTGATTATACCAGTTAAGAACGAATATTTATATTATCAAACCTCAAACAAATCCTCTCCTGGCCGTGGATCCAGATTGCTGGGTTTATGAATTAAAATAAAGAGCTAACTTGGTAGCCAGATCTTATTCGCAATTTCATTGACTATTACATTGGTGGGATTGTAACACAGAGTCAGTCAAAGTATAAAAGATTTATTTAATCAAAAATTAACACACAAAGGATTATATGCATATAGGCAGTAATATAGGCTAATCTACGTACGTAACATTACACAAGACCCACGAACGTTTAAACAAACAAACATAAAACATGACTTGATCAGAATGAAAATAGGAAGAAAGTGAGGGAAAAGGTATGGTAATTTACAAACAGAACCTTTTAAGAGACAACTGTGAAAGCAGCTTCGAGAGAGATCAATTTTGTACTTGCGATTCTGTTCCTTTGTCTGTGTGAAGCTGGGCTTAGGGACCACGTGCTTCCTTCTTCTGGATCGTGTCTCACCGATTTGTGCTGGCGTTTCGCGTGAAGTTCTTAAAAGCTTACTGAATGTAACATTACCGAGAGGTACGGAAGTCTCTTTCCGGTGCGGAAAGGGCGAGACAACTTGGTTACAGTAAGAGACTGGATTTCTACATCCCGGTTAGTTCGGATGAAGGCCCGGTGGTGCCTTCCCCCGCTCCGCTGCTCTTGGTGCAGGGAGGGGTGAGAGTTCAGAGTTCGGAGTCCCGAGGATGAGCGAGGATGAAAGCCGAGAGAGAGAGACGTCTGCTTGTGTTGTGGTTTTTAAAGCAGAGCGGGGTAACGCCCTGTTTGATGACGGTACCCAATGAAATCTTCCGGTTCTGAGGCGGGAGCGTTTCATTGTTTGTGAAGGAACGCCTCTTCTGATCTTTACACAGAAAAATGCATTCAAACTTTAATACCACATTATGTCTAAGAAATAAACATTTGTGCGGAATATAGTTTATATTTCTGTACAAAGAACCTCATTGCGGTCTGTAGGATATCAAACCCGATATTAATATCAGTTAATGAAACAGATACATCTCAAATGTATCAACACACGTGTCCATTACATCTGCAGAAGGGCATAAATATCTCAATTTATCCCATCACATCCCATAGACAAGAAAACTACATAAAAACATTTTGATAATGGTTCATGCGTGTGTGTAACTTGTGTTTTAGGAGTTTCAGAGTGGTTTGGTGTGTGTGCGTGATTCAGAGCGGGTTTTCTATTGGGATCGGAATGTCAGGAATGTCTTTGACGCTGTGGAGAGGGGGAAGTGAGTCATAAAAAAAAAGGTTTGAGATACAGACTTTGCCAAGTCTGTGGGAATTAGAAAGTGTCTTCACTTTTAATTAGTATATAAATTAAAAGTCCATTTTTACCCATCGAGCCATAGTCGCTACAGACATCAATTTTATTATACGTGATATAATCCAAATCTTTAGAATCCATACGTTTGCAAGAAAGAGATCCAAATTCAGCCCTTTATCCAGTGAGTGATCTTCATCTCCATTTCACAGGCTATCAGCAGCGCAGTCTGTAACTGTCAAATCCCGCGCTCGTGATGAATTCAAATTCAAAAATTGCGCCCTCAAGAAGCGTTACGACATGTTTTACGGCAGTGATATCAAACGCTCATTGGCTCTCGCCTGTTCGTCCATGTTCGTCACAGATTGCGACATGTCGTATTTCAGTCGGTAAACTACATTTGAAATGGAGAAGCGCGCGCGCCTTCACACAGAGTGAAGCCGGATTAACATTTTCATGGATTAATAACTAAAATTCTGCTCTGTACCTCATTCAAAACTACTGAAAGAGAGGACTGTGACTGCAACACATCGTCATGTGAACGACTTTTGGTACCGGTTTTGACATTTTCGCAATAAATAAATTATTGTGATTACAATTGGTATGTTGTTTTTGTTTTTGATACAATGTTGATACATTCTTGGGCAAGATGGCGCCGGTGTGTGTGGCAGGCCGTCTACTCTCTGTGTTACATGTCTTGTTTTTATCGTTTTTATTGTCTCCTTTGACATTTTATTGCCACTCTCTAATTATCTACGAACGTCAACAATTGATCGACATTTACCAACACATGCCCAAGCCGTACATGACCCATGAGACTCTATCTGAACTTGATAGTTCTGGTTTCAACTTACCACCGGAGTCCGCTGGTCTCCCCGAATATCTGCGCTGGCAAATCTTCAACATTGCAGGCAGACGACGCAGAAGACGACGCGGCAAACGAGCAGGTATTGCCGCGAGGATTAAGTTGGCTCTGGCAGCGGGCTGTTCCACCCATACTGTGTTGGCTCATTACGCAATTGACGCGGAGGGGGGTCTACGGGTGGTACAGCGATCCAGGGTGTCCACTGTGTATATCCAGCCCAACTCGATGGATTTAACTGCCTGCTCTCCACAACGCAACTCCCCTCGGGTTCGGCGAAGGAAGGCCGACCATGGCTATCTGCGCTCGCTTCGCAGATCGACTCAAGTTCAACGTGAATCTCCGCAGCTCAAGATGGCGCTAGTCAATGCTCGCTCCCTGGTAAATAAAACTTTCATCTGCAACGACTTCATCACTTCAAATGATTTGGAATTCTTTTTTGTGACTGAGTCATGGGTGAAATCAGGTGACCTAAGCCCTTTCTCTGATCTTGTTCCTCCTAACTTTGAATTTTTTAATACCCCTCGTCCTACAGGGCGAGGAGGAGGTCTTGTGACGGTTTTTAGAAATAACTGGCAATGCAGATTATTGACTACTGTCAGCCCCAATAACTTTGAGGTTCAATTGATTCTTCTGAATTCCTCTAATTCTGTACTGATTATTTTAATCTACCGACCACCGGCATCAAACAACAATGACTTTATTGAAGAATTTGCTGACTTTTTGGGAGATATTCTTACTAAATACGACAGCATTCTACTTTTGGGCGATTTCAATATTCATGTCTGCTGTGCAGATAATGCCTTAGCAAAGGATTTTTTAAATCTTATATCTTCACTAAACTTTGTACAATGGGTAAATGGCCCCACTCACTGTCTTGGTCATACATTAGATTTGATACTGACTTATGGTTTATCTGTTGCTGATGTTGTCACTAGTGACATTTCCTTTTCCGATCATAAACCAGTGCTGTTCTCTACTATTCTCCCTTTTTTACCCAGTACCAAACCAGCTCAAGCATGCTGGTCTCGTACTCTGACTGCACAATCCTGTAATGCATTTTCTAAAATGTATCTGGAAGAACATCAACCTCTCACCTCAGACTCTGTTCCATCTCACTTGAGTGTTGATGATCAAGTGCAACGGTTCAACAATAGATGTCATAATATCTTAGATGTTATCGCACCTCAAAAGCTCATTAATCGGAAATGCAAATCCCAACCATGGATAAATAATGAAATTCGGGAACTCAGACAGCAATGTCGTCAGTGTGAACGAAAGTGGAAGAAGGATAGGCTACAGATATCATTTGAAATGCTGAAGGCCTCGTTACACAATTTTCAAAAGGCTACCAAAACTGCCAAAACGAAATATTTATCAGACATCATAGCCCAAAATTCATACTGTCCTAGAATTTTATTTTCAACGATAGATTCAGTCTTAAATCCCCCGATGCAGATATTTCCAGAGGTTTCATTTTCATTATGTGAAAACTTTCTTAATTATTTCCTAGATAAAGGTAAAGACGCACGGGTTCAATTATCTACAATGCCAAATTCTATTCCAGACCCAATATTATTCACTACCCAATGGAGCAATTTTGAACTAGTCTCTTTACAGACATGCAAAGAAATCGCTCTAAAATTAAAAAACACCTTTTCTCCCCACGATGTTTTGCCCTCACGATTCATAAAACAAATTTTTGACACCATTGGTTCTGATCTAGTATTAATAATAAACAACTGCTTTTTGAATGGGACAGTTCCTAACTGCTTTAAACTAGCTTCAGTATCACCGATCCCTAAGAAGCCCTCGCCTGATCCTTCAGCTTACTCAAACTTTCGACCAATCTCCAACCTGCCGTTTTTATCCAAAATTTTAGAAAAAATTGTATTTACGCAGCTACAAAACTACTTGAATAGCAACGGTATTTCAGATATCTTTCAGTCTGGTTTTAAAATTTTACATAGCACAGAGACTGCCCTTTTGAAAGTTTTTAATGACATCTTAATGTCCACTGATGCTGGTAACACCATGGCCCTAATAATGTTAGATCTCAGCTCTGCATTTGATTTTGTTGATCATGGTATCCTCCTGTATCGCTTGGAGCACTACATCGGTTTAAGAGGCACTGTACTCGACTGGTTTCGGTCCTTCTTGTCTAACAGAAGATTCTCTGTAAATATAGGGAAGCATTCTTCAACTGTAGCACATGTTATATGTGGTGTCCCCCAGGGCTCAACTTTAGCACCGTTGCTGTTTTCATTGTACATGTTACCCATAGGTTCTATATTTAGAAGATTTGGAGTTTCTTATCATTGCTATGCCGACGACACGCAGCTTTATATACCATTTAAGCGCAATGACAGGTCTGCCATAAATCAACTGATGGAATGCCTTCAAGAATTGAAAGCATGGCTCAATAATAACTTTCTCCACTTGAATGACAACAAAACTCAAATAGTCCTGTTTGGGCCATCTGAGAATAATGATTTGAGCAATGTTGACTTGGGTTCTCTCACTCCATATCGGTCGTTTTCTGCAAAGAATCTGGGTTTTATATTGGATAGTGGACTAAAATTGAACAAACAAACTAACACAGTTGTCAGTTCCAGTTTTTACCACCTCAGGAGATTAGCCAAAGTTAAACCATTCCTTAACAAGAACAGTTTTGAGATCGTAATTCATGCTTTTATTTCATCACGGATTGATTACTGTAATTCACTGTATCAAGGGCTGCCGGCTTCATCTATCCACCGGCTTCAACTGGTTCAAAATGCAGCTGCCCGTCTGCTTACAGGCATTCGCAAACGGGATCACATCACGCCTACACTACGTTCACTGCACTGGCTACCTGTCCAGTATCGCATTAAATTTAAAGTTTTGCTGTTTGTGTATAAATCATTAAACAATCTTGCTCCTCAGTACCTTACCGAGTTGGTTACGGAACACAAACCACCCAGACTGCTCAGATCACAGACCAACTATCTGCTACGAGTACCCAGATCCAGATTGAAATGCAGGGGCGACAGAGCCTTCGCAATAGCTGGCCCCAGGTTATGGAACAATTTACCATTACACATCAAAACAGCGTCCACTATGTTGGAATTTAGAAATCTTTTAAAAACCTATTTGTATTCTTGTGCGTTTAATGTCTTGTGAAAGTGATTGTGATTTCTTGTGATTTTAATTCTATGGGATGGACCTAGATATATCTTGTACAGCACTTTGGTCAACCAAGGTTGTTTTAAATGTGCTCTATAAATAAACTAAACTTGAAACTTGAACTTGAACTTTTCTTTGAAGCCTATGTAGTTTTCTATCTTTGAAAATTACATATTAATACTGTATTAATGAGACCAGGCTGGAATGTTTTAGTTAAGTTGCAGAACACACATGGTAAAAGTTTGTGATTTCAAAAATGTTTAAGCAGTAGCAAAGGATACGGTAAGAGTCTGGTAATACAATAGAAATAAACAAGGCTTCCTTTTTCAGCACAGTTGCACTATACTTACTGAGTAAATTGTCATGTTTTCCTTGGTAACGCTGCAGGACATACGAGGTAAAAAATTGTGACTATATGGAAAAGGGAATGATCAGGTTATATGGTACAATTCCAGTAATACCATGGAAATAAACAAGGCTTCATTTTACAGTACAGTTGCACTTTACTTACTGAGTAAATTGTAAAAACATCTGCAAGAACATACCCAGTATTTAAGATGTGCCATTACATTAGGGAAAACTGTTCCTGCGGGGTAGAAAATCGTGCAGGCCATTCTCTTGATATCAGTATGTTCACTTTTTTTTTTTCAGGGCCCAGATGCCACTGAGGACTTCAACATTCACATGAGTCTCAGTACGTGAACATTGTAAAGTGAAAATCTTGGAAATGAAAGGTATGTACAATGTTTTTAGGAAAGGTCTCTGTCTTTGAAGTGTTTTTTTGGCATTTGTTGTGTATCTTTGGATTATGTTGTGTTGTAAATAAATCCAAACAATTTAAAAGCCATTCTTTTTTAAATCTCCTCATTTACAGTATTGTGCAAGGTTGCTCAGAATGATAGGGGCCTGATAGCTCCTAATAGGGCCGTTAGGGGAGGTTCTTTGTCTTTCTCAGGTGTGAAAAGCTTACATATTAATGAGCTCCCGCATAAAGCTTTTTCACACAAAACACGACAATATATTGTCTTATCTGAATGAGCAGTCAGGGTGATTTTCACATAGTTTTGCAGCAAATATTCTAGTCTATGTCATACAATTTTCAAAAGTCTTGTGAAGAAATAATCAGTATGGGTTTCATGGCCTTATTTCAGTGAGAATTTTTTTTTTTGTATTTTCAAAAACCATGCATAAATGTCATTATCTCAAATCTACAAACTTTTACATACATGCTGCTGATATATTATTGTAGCAGTTTGTGCTGAATACAGTGTAATTAGACTTTAGCCATGAAAATGTCACAAGTAACAGAAATAACCAGAAATGTCAGAGCATGTCAGAACACCTCCAGGGCCCAGAAAACAGCTCAGACCTCAGAGGGTTAAGAAATCATGTTCATTTCAAATACTTATATCACTGACAACAGTAGTATGGCTAGGATATTGTCATTTAAAAAGTGGACTTGCAGCCCTCAACTGATGTTGATGTTGTCATTTTGTGTTTTGGCCTGACGCGCCTCCCTCCATCTATCTACCAATAACAAAGTCAGTAGTGTTTCGGGATCCGGGTTGCCAGCTTTGCTCTAACGTACCCTAACTCTAGTCTTGGCCAACTCTAGTCTTGCTTGGCCAACTTTTACTTGATGTCAATGGACATTTCATATATTCATGACAGTCGAACAAAGTTATGCATGTTCGTGCAAAGTAACGTAACATTAGCTCACATGGACGTATGCTAACATTAGCAATGCATTATAGGAGCCCGTTTCTCTGTCATTATGCTGAGACGCTGAGGAAAACAACATTAGCACGCCCATTATGGCAATTTGAAACTTAATTGAGACAGAAGCCTAACTTTACCTCAGAAAAAAATATTCGTCATTCGTTCTTCACGTACAGTATATCGTGGACTAAGTTACTCATGCTTCAAGTTGACCTGTATGACCATTGAAGCAGCCTACGTTTCTGCTGAATCCTGCAGCTTATCTGGCAACCTCGAGTCAGGGGGTAGGGGGAGGGGATACACCGCTCTACAGTATTTTTAAAGTGATTTCAGTACCAGTTTTGGCCACAATCCTACATACGGTTCCTTTAAGTGTCAATTTACAGGAGATCTGAAGACATCAGCATAATAAATGAGGTGAAAACAGGAACTATTGTCATGAAATAAAGAGTGTTTTCAGCAGATCTGTTAATATTGATGAGCCTCAGACTATCAACACTCATTCAACAAGCCATTCAGGATCATCAGCAGATCATCTCACTTTATTCTGAGTGTTTGCTGTTAGAAACACATTATTTGAGTCAGGATACATGATAAAAGCCTGTAAAACTGCTCTACTGAAAGACAATACTCTTATTTCTCAAACTATAACATGGATAAAAACATCAATAACACAAAACAATGACACTCATCTTCCTCAACCACTACAGATTACAGCAGCATAATGTCCAAATCAATCTAAATATATAGTTTGATCTTATAATAACTAAATTAATCACTACACAGTGAATTTGAGATCCGGAAATCAACACCAATGTACTTAATTTCAACACTTTAAATGTGTAAATATGGGAACAACCCTCAAAATGTTAGTTCGACACTTTCAAGAGTGTTGCCTCTCGCAACACCGACACAGAGTTACAACATGAACACTAAGAGAGTGAAATATGAACACCTATTCTGCATTACCTACTTTAAAGAACTGTAAAATACACTGACAAATCATGTAATCTGAAGAAAAAAAAAATCACTTTGAAATAAACACATCACTTTATATTACTCTTTAAAAACTTTATTTCAAAACAATCCAGAAATTTAAATTGTAGGCTAACCTTAGTCTGGGATCATAAAAGTGGCTTTCTCAATTAAATTAATAACATTTTATATGCGCAGAAACTGAAAATGATCAGATAAAGATCACCACAAAGCACTATTGTTCCTAGACTAAAACACTATTCATATTTATTAGTATTGATTTAATGTCTCACGTGGCTCATCATAGGCTCAATGTAAAACATTTAGCAGTATCTTTTCCTCTAATAAATCATTGCTATGCATTTAAAATTAGTTTAATATTATATATCTATTAAAATTACAGCTTAACATTTAGATTTTTAAATCATTTTAATCAAACACTGGTGAAACAACCACTTATGTCTATGGTGACTTAATAGCTAGGACTGTAGCTAGTTGAGAATAGGTGACCACTGGCGCATCGGTAAGAATACAATCCAATGCTCTAATGCTCTTCAATGGATTCATTGACAGCCAGCAGATGATTATCTGTCTTCGTGAGTATATAGTATGATGCAATAAGTAAAGCTACTAAATGGTAGCCTAATTACTACAACTTTCCCTTCAAGTAACTTTAGCTGCTTATATAACCAAATAATATACCAGATAGCACACATATTAGCTAATAACTATACAATGTCAGGTGAGTCCACACATAAACACACTAGTAGTGTAATTAAAATAGCCCCACATCATCACATAGCCTTCACCATACCTAGAGATTGGCATGGTTTTATTTCAGTTAGCCTAAAAGCTAGTTTGATTTGCATTGAGAGATGATCTTATGGAAAGTACTCCATGCCAATCTCGAGGTACGGTGAAGGCTATGTGATGATGTGGGGCTATTTTAATTCCAAAGGCCAAGGGAACTTTATCAGGATGCATAGTATCCTGGATCCATGAAGTAACTGGCCTTTAAAAATAAAAATCTGCCTGCATCTATGGGAATTTAACATAAGGGTGTCCAAACTTATGCACCCTGTATTTTAAGGAAGAACATTTATTTATTTACGATACTGTTAGAAATGTATTTTCTCTATCTCAGCTTTGTCCATAAAAAAGGCTCTGTCTTGTACAGTGAAAAGGCTTTGCTTGCAAATTCCTTTTGTATGTATGTAAGGCAACATCTGTTTTACATTAGAGAGGACCCTTAGATTGTGAAGGAGAAGGGCTCTCGTTCTTTTCCATAAATGGTATAGAAAAGCTTTCGGACCACAAGGCTCAGAAGGAAACTTTACCGGATATTTACCATTTATAGGACTGTTATATAAGTATATCTGATATGATATGATATCATGGATCTTTTCATTGGTTAAGATTGTGATACTCCCTATACATTTTCAGTATATATTCTTTGTTCAGAATACTGGAAGCTGAGCTATTTTTCTGAGCTTCCCAGCGCTGGTTTTCTTTCTTTCTTTTTGTTTTATTCATTCATTACCTAAATAAAGGACAGAGAGAAAAAGCCACTTTGTGTTGGAATTTCTTTATATTCTGACAGATAAATTATTTATTCACAAAGAAATTTGGTGTCCTTAAATTTTTTAAATTAAGGCATTAAGGCATTATTCAATTTCCAAAGGAGGTTTTTTTATTCCTCTCTTTAGTCAACTTTAGCATGGGTGTCTAAACGTATGCATAGCACTGTATATGTAAACATTAAGACCAGGGTACTCACATGTCTCTGAACGCACACATGCACAGATAACGGCACAGAAGACAACTATGCACTTCAGAAATATCTACGATGTGCTGCCCGTGGTCACTCTCTCACTACTAACTCAAAACGAAACCTTCTTCTTCTTCTTCTTCTTCATCTTCTTTTTTGGATTTTTACAGCAGCTGGCATCCTTTGAGTTGCATTACTGCCACCTTTCGGTTTTATTTATCCTTTTTTTTTTTCATTCATACTAAATCCGCCTATCTAATCCAGTTATCCTCAAAAAAACAAATAACCATTTCCTACCCTCCGCACTCTCTCCATACCCCAATAAACTTTTTAATGTATTTTCTACCCGTCCTATTTTTTTTAACTGTGTTATCATTTCTCTTCTTTCCTGTGCAAATTTCCTGCATGTTGTAAGAATATGTTCTACTCTTTCAGCTTCCTGACAATGCTTACACATTCCTGTAGGATGTTTTCCTATAATTAACAGTGTACCGTTAAGATTGCTATGCCCAATTCTCAGTCTGCTTATTATCACCTGCTCTTTCCTCTTTGTTCCCCTACTTCTTGATATACATACTTTGCTTTGAATTTAATGTAAATGTCTCCCTTTTATTGCATTATCCCAGCTCTGTTGCTTTATACTTCTCCACACCTTTCCCCTCTAATCTCCTTTTTTAACTGCTTCTTTTGCCACCTTATCCGCTTTCTCATTTCCCTGAATTCCAGAGTGTGCAGGGACCCACAGAAATATGTCATTTTTCCCCTGTCTAACGAGTCTTGAGTTCACAAATAACACTTCATAAAAATGTCTAGATGACTTTTAGTTACACCTGTCTTCATGCTTATAAGAGCTGCCACAGAGTCACTATATATTAAGATTTCCTTCTCACTAATATGTCCATTCCAACGCCATCAATATGGCAAACAGTTCAACTGATTCAGGCCAATCAAACAACAATTACACCCGTTAGGTCATTATATAAACAGGCATTAAAAGTAATGGACCAGAAACCTGTAAGATGGCACCATTGCCTCATTCTAAGGAAGCATAATGTTTAGAGTTTTGACAATTTTGTAAATTATTAATTTCTAAACCTACTTTTTAAATGTGTTGACAACCTTGCACCAGAAATATTCTGTCAACTAGTAGTGAAACAAAAGAGCGGAATAAGAACTAGAGGCACAATAAGTGGAAACTGTACAGCCGCAAAACGTAGAACAACATTTGGTCAGACATCATTTTCAGTAAAAGGCATAAAATTGTGGAAAACATTAACAGAGCTCAAGGTTTTTAATGCACATTTACAGCAATGGCTGAAACTGAAACAATTGTGTGAACACTGACTGTACAGGATACAACACAACGCATACAAACATAAAGTTTCGTGATTTTGTATTGTTAAATGTGTCTAGATTTCTACTTCTATTTAAGCCCATATCTTATTGCATGTATAGGATGTATTTATTGTATGTATTTTAATAGTTATAATCTTTTAAATTCAATACTCTGTAATTTCTGTTTTAATTTTACAAGCCTAACCAGGGACAGGGTTTGCAAATTAGTCATGACTATATAAACCTGCATGCATGGCATCTACTTTGTATTCTTTATAAATCAATGTTCAATGCATTTGTCCCTGTTAAATAAACAATAAATAAATAGTGTAACTGTTGAAATATAAATGTGCTGAAGTGCTTGAATGTTCCTAACATGAATGTTATTCAGCATCATGAATGAATGAAGAATAAACACCAACCTCTTTGTTCTTCAGGATCTTCAGTGTGTTTCATTCTGCAGGGTTCTGGATCACTCATGTTCTCACTGTCCTCTTTAATAAACTCAGTCTTTGCAGATTTCAGCTCTTCCTGATGCTCTGATGCTCGTCTTCACTTGTAGCTGATGGGAATTTACAGCATTTATTGGAGAATTGCAGTGGGAGGAGCTTCACTGATGACAAATTTACAGGAGATCTAATAAATGAGGTGAAAACAGGAACTATTGTCATGAAATAACGTCTCGGTTACGGATGTAACCCTCGTTCCCTGAGTGGGAACGGAGACGTTACGTCGGATGACGACGATTGGGGTTTCGCTTAGAAGCCTATCACCTTCGAGTATATAAAACGAGCCAATGGCAATGAAATGCCATGGGTCTGCGGAATTTGCATAGCGTATCTCCGCCCACCGCAGGGGGTATAAAGGAAGTACGCTGGCATAATGCAGATATGTCTTCGCTGAGGAGCCGAGACTGAACTCAGGCGTTTTTCAGCGGTACAGCGGAAGTGGCAGGAAGACGTAACGTCTCCGTTCCCACTCAGGGAACGAGGGTTACATCCGTAACCGAGACGTTCCCTTTCGTGGTCACTCCGAGTTACGTCGGATGACGACGATTGGGGTTCCAGTCTAATCACGCCACCTCGGCTGTCTTCCAGTGCCCTGCGTAAGTCTGAGCTCCCTGTTGTGAGACTAGCACGAACGAAGGAGTCCTACTTAACACAGGGATACCAAGGTACACTGGGAAGCATATCTCCAGAGAGAAATATGCAATTATGCCCAGCCATTGATGGGGGGGACTTAGAATACACATATGACCCAGAGGGATGCATATGGAAAATCACTGGGGTGTCCAGCCGCAGGTGGAATTTTAAACCCCAGGGGTGGCAAGGTGGCTTGCCAAGGGAAAGACACACGCTCACAAGGAGACTTACAGTGGAATACACATGTGGGGGTCGCCCAGAGGGGGAACCATGCACATGGAGGCACCTAGTCAAGCGCAAAAGCTGCGTTATGGCAGAATGGCATAAGTCAGGCGTTGACGTCACCAGTGCTGGAGGAAACTCAGAGCTTATCAGACTCACCTGAGAAGAAAATCGCACGTATCCCGTCCGTGGAGAGGAATGGCGAGCAAGCGAAGACACCTGAGCAGAATCTAGCACCGGCTGGTTGAAGCGAGTACATGAGAAGAAACTGGCTCTACGCGGAGATTATAGAATCTCGCGAATGTGTTGGGTGTCACCCAGCCTGCAGCTCTACAAATGTCTGTTAGCGAGGCGCCATGCGCTAGAGCCCAAGAGGAAGCCACACTACGAGTGGAGTGGGCTTTCACACCAAGGGGGCATTGACGGCCTTGCTGCTGGTATGCCAAAGCAATGGTATCCACTAACCAGAGTGATAACTTTTGCTTTGAGAGAGCCTTTCCCTTCAGCTTCCCACCATAACAGACAAAGAGCTGGTCTGAGGTCCTGAAACACCGCGTTCTGTCTACGTAAGCACGAAGGGCGCGTACTGGACAGAGCAGTGCCAAGGCTGGGTCTGCCTCCTCCAAGGGCAGCGCTTGCAGGTTCACTACCTGCTCGAAAGGGTGTGGTAGGAACCATGGGCACGTATCCAAGCCGGGGTCTCAGGATCACGTGAGAGTTAGCCGGCCCGAATTCCAGGCACGCTTCGTCAACCGAAAATGCCTGCAGGTCCCCTACCCTCTTGATGGAGGCCAATGCAACCAGGAGCGCTGTCTTCATTGACAGGAACTTAAGCTCCACTGATTGTAAAGGCTCAATGGAGCACTCTGCAGGGCAGTTAGAACCACTGAGAGGTCCCAAGAGGGTACGAGGGGAGGACGAGGAGGATTTAGTCTCCTCGCTCCCCTCAGGAACCTGACGATCAGGTCGTGCTTCCCCAAAGACTTACCATCAACTGCTTTGTGATGTGCGGCAATGGCGGCAACATACACTTTCAGGGTGGAGGGAGACAGCCTTCGCTCCAACCCTTCTTGCAGGAAGGAAAGCACGACACTGATGGGGCATTTCGTGGGTTCTTGATGTTTAGAAGAACACCAGTTGACAAAGAGGTTCCACTTCAACGCATAGGCATGTCTCGTGGACGATGCTCTAGCGGAAGTGATGGTAGCCACCACCGCAGGTGGTAGGGTACTCAAACCTGCCTCGTCCCGTCCAGGAGCCACACGTGGAGGTTCCAAAGATCGGGACGAGGGTGCCAAAGGGTGCCCCGTCCCTGAGAAAGGAGGTCCTTCCTCAGAGGAATTGGCCAGGGAGGTGCTGTCGCGAGGAGTACTAGTTCGGAGAACCAGGTCCGGTTGTGCCAATACGGGGCAACCAAAATGACCTGCTCCTCGTCCTCCCTGATCTTGCGCAAGGTCTGCGCAAGAAGGCTCACTGGGGGAAACGCATACTTGCGAAGGCCCCGCGGCCAGCTGTGCGCCAGTGCATCCGTGCCGAGCGTGCCCTCGGTCAGGGAATAAAACAGGTCGCAATGGGACGAGTTGTGGGAGGCAAACAGGTCTACCTGTGCGTCGCCGAACTGATCCCAAATCAGCTGGACCGTCTGGGGATGGAGTCGCCATTCTCCAGCGAGAGGCCGAACTCGAGACAGCTCGTCGGCCGCCTGGTTCAGGTGTCCCGGGATATAAATGGCTCGAAGCGACCTCAGATGCTTCTGACTCCATATGAGGAGGTGGCGAGCGAGTTGCGACATACGGCGGGAGCGTAGACCACCCTGATGGTTGATGTACGCTACTGTTGCGGTATTGTCTGATCGGACTAGTACGTGCTGACCCCTGAGCAGCGCATGGAAGCAGTGCAGGGCGAGACATACAGCCAGCAACTCGAGGCAATAGACATGCCAAAGGCGCTGGGGTCCTGTCCAGGAGCCCGCGGCAGCATGACCATTGCACATGGCGCCCCAGCCCGTGGTGGAGGCATCTGTTGATACAACAACATGCCGGGAAACTCGTTCTAAGGGCACTCCGGCCCGTAGAAAATTGAGGTTCGTCCACGGGGTGAAGGTCTGACGGCAGGCTGGAGTCACTGGGACTCGGAGCGTGCCGTGTTGCCATGCCCACCTCGGGACTCGATCGCGAAGCCAAAGCTGAAGCGGTCTCATATGAAGCAATCCCAGCGGCGTTACTGCGGCTGCGGATGCCATATGCCCCAGGAGCCTCTGAAAAGTTTCAGTGGAACCGCACTCTTGCCCTCGAACTGACGAAGACAAGTCAGCAGTGACTGCGCGCGCTCGCTCGTAAGCTGCGCACACATGGCGACCGAGTCGACCTCCATACCGAGAAAAGAGATCCTCTGCACGGGGCAGAGTTTGCTCTTCTCCCAGTTGACCCGAAGGCCCAGACGAGCTAGGTGCCGGAGCACTAGGTTCCTGTGTTCGCAAACCTGGTCTCGAGAGTGAGCTAGGATCAGCCAGTCGTCGAGATAGTTCAGGATGCGAACCCCGTGTTCCCGGAGGGGAACAAGGGCTGCCTCGACGACCTTCGTAAAGACGCGAGGAGACAGGGTTAGCCCGAAAGGGAGAACCGCGTACTGGTATGCCTGCCCCTCGAAAGCAAACCGTAGAAACGGTCTGTGTCGAGGTAAAATGGAGACATGGAAGTAGGCGTCCTTCAGGTCGATCGCTGCAAACCAATCCTGCGGCCGCACACACTGGAGGATGTGTTTGGCCGTTAGCATCTTGAACGGCAGCCTGTGAAGGGAGCGGTTCAAGACGCGCAGGTTGAGGATTGGCCGTAACCCACCGGACTTCTTGGGTACAATGAAGTAAGGGCTGTAGAAGCCGGACTTCATCTCGGCTGGAGGGACAATCTCGATCGCACCCTTCGCCAGTAGGGTGGCGACCTCCGCTCTCATGACAGGGGCATTGCCACCGACCATAGTGAAGCGGACTCCCCTGAAGCGGGGAGGAGATCTCGCGAACTGAATCGCGTAGCCGAGCCTGATGGTTCTCGCGACCCAGCGGGACAGTCTGGGAAGCTCTAGCCAGGCCTCCAGAAAGTGCACCAGCGGGGTCATACGAACCACAGACGTACCGTCGGTGGGGCAGCGAGGCGGAATGACCGGCACCGGCGAGGGTGGCATAGCGGCCCTGTGCGGGGGCACGGTCATTAACCGCGTCCTGCCAGAGGAGGCCAGGGGAGGGCGCGCGTCCCACGGGGGCGTGCTCTGGCAGGGGTCTGGCGACAGAGGGGGATGAGAGGAGCGTGGCCCGTGGGCGGCGCGTGCTGTCATCCCGCACCTCTGGGACAGAGGAGGGCGGCAGTGGCGGGACCCGCTCTGCGGCCCTCGGACTCTGTCGGCTCAGGATTGGGGAATTCAATTCTGTCTTCAACCACATCAGAGTACTGCTTGTCGTTGGACGAGCAGCGGGGAGTGGAGAACAAAAGATTCTCCCCCGGCCCTCCACCGGGGGAAGGAGTGGCCCTGCTACCAGCTCCTGGGACAGAATTGAAGCCAACCCTGAGCAGCCCGTCTCAGGAGCGCCGCTTGGCCTGGCGTTTAGCGGGCGGCGGGGCTGGAGAGGGCTGTGGCGCCTTCCTGCGGCTTCCTCCACGACGCGGCCCAGATGAAGGCTGCTACTGGGGCCGTGCGGGAGGAGCGGGAGCCGCGGGAGGGCGCCCTCGGCGGTGGGCAGGCTGAGGATTCTGTGCCGACGGCTGAGCAGCGAAGCGTCGGGGCAGAATGTGCTCGCCTCAGTCTGCTTCTGGTGGCCGAAGCCACCCCGCCGAAGAGCCCAGCCTGGGACATGGGGGAGCTGAGAAAGTGAACTCCCAGACCCCCTCACATCAACCTGGCTAAGCCCATAACTGGACCACTCTTGTGGACACCACCTGACCCAGGAACACGCAGGTACCGATGTCGCCCGAGAGCGAGGTCAGTAGTGTGCGTGGCGGAATGACCAGGCCAGGCATGGGAGGCATAGCGTCCCAGCAAGGGGGCGTGGTCGAGTTTCCGCATTCTGTCAGTGTTGGCCAGGGAAGGACCAGCGTTCCACTGCGGGCGGTTCTGACAGAACTCCAGAGTCAGCACTGCCTCGAAGGCGAAGGCGACACACAGGACTGCATGCCTGTGTCATAATAGTGACAGAGAACATACAGACCAGGATCGCCCCACGATCAAGGGCAGCGAAGGCGGAGGACGCCCGCGGGCCGCAAAAGTCACGTGGACTCCCGCAGGCCGGAAGCGTCCTGATGCACATCCGGGAAGCCTACAGCGCTCGGGGGGAGGATGCCACTCCAACCGATAATTTCAGCTGCCCGGGAAAGCATGGCCATCAGCTCTGGATCTGACTCGACTAACGCTGACACTCCCGAGGGAGGCAGCGCAGTCGAATCCTCATTTCCAGAGGAATCAAGCCCGCCTTATGATGCTGTGAGTGACATGACACCATCTGCTGGAGTCCCGAATGAAAACACTGGGTCCCTGAGAGGAACCAGGCACACACGGAAGCTCCACAGTTTGCGATGTGGAGGGGGGCGTGGCCCGAGGAAAGCTCGTCGGAATTATGCCACACTATAACCCTCAGATCACCCTGGCCACCAGCCAAAGTATCCTTCACGTTTTAGGAAGAGATAGATTGGGGTGTGGCAGAGGGGACTCTCACACAAAGATCATTGAGTCTCGATCTATAAACATCGCGATGGTCATGTTCCCGTAATGAAAACATAACTCATCCACGAGCGCTGCCGAGCGCGATTAAGCCCAACACGCAAAACAGCGCTCGCGACCGTTAAACAGATGAGTCACGCGCCCACATCCAGTAATACACGGGCGAACCGTCTTGAAAAAGACGTGCCGCGTGCAGCTCTTTTAGAGAAAGGAAAAGCTCAGCAATGTGCTGAAGCGCCCAGGGAGAAACACACTCACTGTCGGCAGATCACTGCACAGATCAGCAGCAGGCAATGCGATCTCGCTGGAATACGCCATCACACAAACACACTGAAGAGCCGCTCGTCTCGTAGAGTGAAGATGATACAGAATGGCTTGTAGGAGTGAAGAAAACTCTTGGCTCCGAAGCGAAAACATATCTGCATTATGCCAGCGTACTTCCTTTATACCCCCTGCGGTGGGCGGAGATACGCTATGCAAATTCCGCAGACCCATGGCATTTCATTGCCATTGGCTCGTTTTATATACTCGAAGGTGATAGGCTTCTAAGCGAAACCCCAATCGTCGTCATCCGACGTAACTCGGAGTGACCACGAAAGGGAAAGAGTGTTTTCAGCCTGCTGCAGATCTGTTAATATTGATGAGCCTCAGACTATCAACACTCATTCAACAAGCCATTCAGGATCATCAGCAGATCATCTCACTTTATTCTGAGTGTTTGCTGTTAGAAACACATTATTTGAGTCAGGATACCTGATAAAAGCCTGTTAAACTGCTCTACAGATAAATAATTACAGAAGCATAATATGTACATTTGAATAGTTACATTTTATGACAATCACGAAGTACTTAAATTGTTAAATATTACATTTTATGTGCGCTGAAACTGATCATAAAACGTTTAAAAATAAAGAGCATCACAAAGTAATATTGTTCAAAGAGTAAAGCGCTATTCATTTATAATATTAACATTTAAGAGTTGATTTAATGTCTCACGTGGCTCATTATAGGCTCAACGTAAAGTAAGAGATCAATTCACATCAATTCCTCTCACAGATCTCAAACTTTAACTCTCGACTCGACATTCAGTAACAGTTCTCACACCAAACATCGAGACAATCACACAAACGAACTCAACATCGCTCAGGTCTGAATGAACTCAACATATTCTCCTCATGCTCGCTGCTGCTGCACTAAATGTTTATTTCAGAAGGAAGACGCCAGAAAAGACGCACAAGTATTGCTGTGATCGATGAAAACAATACAGAAATGAGTCTGTCGCTTAATCAAACTGTATAAAGTGTGCGTGATGGTTGTGTAAATGTGAGAAATACCGTGAACTGCTCTCCTCACCTCAGAAGACTCGACGGTGAAACTTTTCTTTTTCTTCTTCTGGTGTTTAATGGCGGATTGGCAGACCAACATAAATGGTGCATTTCAGCCACCTACTGATCTGGAGTGTGGAGTATACTTGGCTTTGGAAAAAAAAAAAATTCTATTTATTATTCCTGTTTTATTTAGATATTTAAATATTAATTCATGAATTCTTCATTGTCTTGACCCATTTCCTAACAATACTTATATTGAAATTGTATCAACTCCCATCCATCGTAGCTCTTGACTTAACTGTTGTCTCTCCCTTTCATATGCAGCACATTCTAAAAGAATACTAATAATAATGATAATAATGATAATTCATAACTATATAAAATGGCTCTGTATTCCATTGCTTTGTTCTGTCACTCGCAGGTGAATGTGTGTGTTGTGCTGTGTGTGTGTATTTGGGTGTGGTTGTTTTTGTATACATTTTTTTTAACTTTACATTCTATATTTATTGTGTGTTAATAATTTGAACTTTAACCTTATTGGATGGGTTGGCTGTAGAACTGAATTGCCCCCTTGGGGACTAATAAAGATATCGATACTTGGTTACTCACGTAACCTCGGTTCTCTCTAGAGAGGGAACGAGTATTGCGTAAGGAACTTACGCTACGGGAAAAGTCATCTTTTCTCGAGATACTGAAGCCAAAAAATTATCCTTAATTTTTCATAATTTGTCAACGCAGTGCAGCAGGCGGCACAGCAGAGCTAGAGAGAACCGAGGTTACGTGAGTAACCAAGTATCGTTCTCTTACAAGAGGTTCTCTCGTATTGCGTAAGGAACTTGCGCTACGGGAACCCTTTGTCAACGCCGTGCGCGCCATGCATCCACACACAACTCCAGGGGGAGGGGACCCGGGGAGTGAAGAGTGGGGAGAGGGGTGGCCAGCAATGCGGGCCAACACATGTACATAAGCACCCATAGGGAGAAACAGAGCGGCGCAGCTCAGGGGGCTCTGGACTGCGAGATCGTGTTAACTACCCCTTCTGGCAGATCAACGAATATTCGTTGATTACCCACGCATGCAGAGACCAGTGCTCTGGATGGGGATGCAGAATTGACCCTCGGGCTTGAGAGAGAAGGTCTCTCCTCACCGGAATCGGCCACGGGGCTGTGTCTGACATGTTCACCAGCTCCGGGAACCAGGGTTGGTTCTCCCAGTGCGGGGCTATGAGGAGCACTGCGCAGCGTGTTTCCCTGATCTTCGCTAATACCTGAGGCAGCATTGAGATCGGGGGGAAAGCGTACAACGGGACACTGGGCCAAGCCTGGGCCAGTGCGTCCTCGCTCTTCGAAAAGAACCTTTTGCACTGAGCGTTCTCGCTTGTGGCAAAAAGGTCCAATTTCGCTTCGCCGAAGCGGAGCTACAACGTCTGTATCGTCTGGCTGTGTAACGCCCATTCCCCTGGGGGAACATTGTCCCTGGACAGTTTGTCCGGGCCGTCGTTCAGGTGCCCGGGCACGTGTGCGGCTCTCAGCGAGCGCCGCGAGCCCTGAGCCCAGACCAAAAGGCGTTCTTTTAGAGCGCGCAGGGCTCTGGATCTGAGTCCGCCCTGGCGGTTCACGTAGGACACCACTGACATGTTGTCTGAGCGAACTAGCACGTGGTGTCCCCGCAAGTATGGGAGAAAATGCTTCAAAGCTTTCTCGATCGCTAACATCTCCAGACAGTTTATATGGAGGTTCCGCTCTGGGCCCGACCAGGGGCCGCAGATTGGTCTGCCCTCGTAAAGCGCTCCCCAACCCATGTTGGACGCGTCTGTCGAGACCACTTTGCGGTGTGAGATGGCTCCCATTGTCACTCCCTGACGGTACCATTCGGGCGCTAGCCAGGGCTGCAGGGCTGAGACACAGACCTGAGTTACGCTGACTCGAGCTCTCCGAAACCCATGCTCCGCGGGGTACTTTCGATTTCAGCCAGCATTGTAGCGGGCGCATACGAAGTAAACCCAGCCGTAGGACCGCTGCGGCTGATGCCATATGGCCTAACAGCCTTTGGAAACGTTTCAGAGGGAGGTATCTGCCCTTTTGGACGGATGCGGCGAGGTGTCGAACACAGCGTGCGCGCTGTTCTGACAGCCTGGCAGTCATCGCCACCGAGTCCAGTTCTATTCCTAGGAAGGAAATAGACTGACTGGGGATAAGTGAGCTTTTGTCCCAGTTCACCGAAAGACCCAGGCTTTCCAGATGACTGAGAAGCGCTATCTTGTGAGAGATGAGTTCCTCTTTTGACTGCGCTAGAATGAGCCAATCGTCCAGATAGTTCAGGATTCGCATGCCCTGTTTTCTCAGGGGAGCGAGAGCTGAATCCATGCACTTCGTGAATGTGCGGGGTGCTAGGGACAGGCCGAAAGGCAGGACGGTATATTGATACACCTGGCCGTCGAAGGCGAATCTCAAGAATGGCCTGTGACGGGGTATAATCTGGATTTGAAAATACGCGTCTTTCAGATCGAGAGATATAAACCAGTCCCTCGGGCGAATTAGCGCGAGGATCTGCCTGGTCGTAAGCATTTTGAACGGCCGTCTCATGAGGGCTCTGTTCAAATGTCTCAGATCTAATATGGGTCTGAGCCCGCCGTCCTTCTTGGGCACGAGGAAATAACGGCTGTAAAAGCCCACCTCGGTCAGAGAAGGAGGGACTCTCTCTATCGCCTTTTTTCGCAGCAGCTTCGCTATCTCTGCATGCAGCAGATGGGCTGCTTCTGCGTTCACTTTCGTTTCGGTCCGGGCTAGAAAGCGCGGAGGCCGACGACTGAACTGTAGCGAATAGCCCTGTATTACCGTGTCCAGCACCCATGTCGACACACCCGGAATAGCCTTCCATGCATTCGCACTCATAGCTAGGGGTCGAATGGCCTCTGAGTCCCGTCCGTCGCATAGCGCGGGACGAGGAGTCTGCAGTGGCGGGCGCGCGCTGCGCGCTGAGACAGTGCTGCGAGACGGGGACTCGCTGATAGCAGTGACCGGCCGAATTGCGCTGGGAGAGTGCGCGTGAGTGTTTACAGCAGAGTGTGAACGCGGGGGAGTGGGCACAGGACTCTTTATTAGGGACTTTAAGCAACAGCTTCTGGTGGAACGGCAACGGCATTCTGGCGTTGTATTGCGCATGCGCGAATTTAACTGCTACTTTGCGACGTTCTATTGTAACGGTCTACTACGGGAGAACAGCTGATTTGCCGGAGTCGCTACAACGAGAGAGTAAATCTAGGTTTTTAGACTTATTTACATCATACAATAGTAAAAACTCCTCTTCTGACAAGAGATTGTCATTTAATGCCAAAAGCAATCCTTCTCTTGCTTTTTTAAATTACATTTTGTTTGTATCTCAATAAATGAATTAATGTCGCGTTGCCCTGTCCTGTTTACGGTTGCTTAGTGATTTTTACGTTCTTGGCTACGGCGGTGTGACAGCATACTTCCGGTCGCCGTAGCCGTTCCATTCGCAGCTGTTGCTTAAAGTCCCTAATAAAACACGGCCGGCCTGCGCTGGCTGATTGAGCGGGACCTAGGGCGGCCGCGCTGGCGCTGCTGTGTGGTCGGAGGGCGGGAAGAGCGCTGGGCAGAGCTGCGTGCAGGAGGCTCTGTGCTAGAGCGGCCTGCAGCGGAGCTCGAGCGGCGAGGCAGGAAGAGGCTCATAGCCTGTGATGCCTTCTGCACCTCCGTAAACCGGTCCACGAGGCCACTCACTGCTGGTCCGAAGAGGCCGGTGGGGGAGAGCGGGGCGTTAAGGAAGACGGACCGCTCTGATTCTCCCATATCGGCCAGCGTCAGCCACAGGTGGCGCTCTGTGACGGTGAGCGAGGCCATTGAGCGACCGATAGCTTGTGCAGCTACCTTGGTAGCGCGGAGAGAGAGATCTGTCGCGCTGCGCAGGTCGGTCAAGGTGTTCTGGTCGGGGCCCTTCTCGTCCAGCTGGCGGAGGAGGTCGGCCTGAAGGACCGCCATCGTGTGCAGGGCTGAAGCGTCCTGTCCGTTAGCCGAGAAGGCGCGGTGGACGAACGCCGAAGTAGTCCTGCAGGCCTTGGACGGGAGGGCAGACTTTGAGCGCCATCTCGCGGATGGGGGGCAAAGGTGCGCTGCGACCGCCTGTTCGACCGGAGGGATGTCGTTGTATCCCTTCTCCGCGGCTTTGTCCACTCGGGAGAGAGTAGCTGAAGCTGAAGAGCGGAGCCTGGCCGAAACCGGAGCGTTCCACGCTTTGGAGAGTTCCTCGTGGAGCTCGGGCAGAAAAGGCGCTGGTCTGGACGCTGTAGACTGGCGGCGGTTGGGCAGGAAGCATCCATCGAGCCTGTTCGGTGGAGGCACCGCAGGCGGGGACCACTCGAGGCCTAAGCGCTTGACTGCCTTCGTGAGGAGGCGGAGAAGCTCGGCGTCCACACCGGTATGGGTCCTGCCAGACTCTCTTGAAGACGAGGCGGAGCGGAGTGAACCGGACCACTCTTCGCTGTCTGACGCCAGAAGAGAGCAGCTGTCCAGAAGCGCGTCCACTTCCGCTTCATCCTCAGAGGCGATGGCATCGCGGGCCGTAGCCGGCGGCTGCGCGTCGGGAAGCGGGGGAGGCGAGGGAGAGAGCGAGGCTCGCGGGAGGTGCTCCGGCGAGGGCCTGGCTCGAATCTCCGGCTCCGGTGGTCTCTGCGAGCGGCGTTTCTTCTTACGCGGCCCGGAGACAGTTGGAGCGGGTTCTGCATTGAACAAGGCGAGTCGAGCCCGCAGGGTCGACATCGGCAGTTCCTCGCAGAATTCGCAGCCGCCCGAAGACAAGGCAACGGCTGCATGGTCACGTCCCAGGCAGAGAGCGCAGACCACGTGGCGGTCTCTCTCGCTGAGCGGAGAGCGGCATGAACCGCATGAAACTCGAGGCATTTTGAAACAAACGCCTTGCTCTTTTAGTGAGTGCTGCAAGAAAAACACACACAAAACAAGCGAGAAAGGATATATCGCCGGATAGCTGAGCTGGCACGGCAGGCTGAAGGCGACGAAGATTCGACCGGCTTCCTCAGGCTGTCCTAGGCTGGCTCGTTGCTGGTTTCGACGGCGACGGCTTCTCTCAGAGTGCAGCGATGCGAGAGCTTCGCTGAAGAGACAGAAATCAGAGAATTAAGCCTCTGAGCCCTGTTTTTATACGCTCTGACGCTGCCCCTTCTGGCGGGCTGTGACGCGCGCGCCCTGATTGGGCGTGACGTCACGCGGGGCTCACTGGTAGACTTAAGCAGTTGCCGCGCGGCAGCCAATGAGCACGCAGTATTGCCCGCTCTAGCTCTGCTGTGCCGCCTGCTGCATTGCGTTGACAAATTATGAAAAATTAAGGATAATTTTTTGGCTTCAGTATCTCGAGAAAAGATGACTTTTCCCGTAGCGTAAGTTCCTTACGCAATACGAGAGAACCTCTCGTAAGAGAACTGAATCTGAATCTGAACATACCTTTACATGAGAAAAGATTAAGAAAGGACATTTTTGGGTTCTAAAAAGCTACTCTCCTAATTTCTACAAAATAGCAGCGAATTTCCATGAATTAAAATTTTACCCACAGGCAGCATCGTTTCTACTAGCAGCAGTGATTCAATCTGCGTCTGAGGAGATTGTAGAAAGCTGTTATTTGCACTTATTTGCATTGCTGGCAACAGAACCAGGAACTACTGTATAATCAAGCAGCGCTTAATATAGTGTTATTATGCCAAAATACTTATTTATTTAGTTTTAAATTAAACCATTGTAATCCTGAAAGTATCCCCCCTTTTTTCAAAATGTAACTATAATCTGATTACTCCGTTTTTTGACGTAACTGTAACGGATGGAGGATTAACCCATTTAAAGGTAGGGTAGGTAATCCTGTTCAGAAACATTTTTTTTTATACTGGGTGAAATGGTCCTTCCATTCTGATAGTAGTCAATACATTATGTGTTCAGAAAAAGGAATGGAAAAAATCTGACCTCTGTAGCAGCTGCAGGACAGTAAAAACTCTGACCAATCACTGCCATTCAGTGCGAATGTAAAGAACCAATCAGATGCCTTCATGTCTCGTGCCCGAGCACCACTGCGTGCACAGCCCTGCGTGCACTCATCATCACATGTCACCGTTCCCGGAAATATTCAGCTCACTACACCGAGTAAGCAGGAGTTTGCGGCACAATGGCTCGGCTGAGAAAATGCAGCAAAAAGTACCAATGCCAGCTTTGCTACTTTGCTAAACTACTTCCTCGGACCCTGCCCGCACTCTTGAACGACCTACTCTGCTTAGCCCTCGACCCCGGAGTGGACCTGTCCTCGAACCGACGATGCGGTACTTGTCACCGGAGTGTAACGTTAGTCCTCATCAGAGTCAACAATGTTTTCATCATGGAAACTCTTACATGCAAAACACCGTATATGTTATGACTCTTACACGAAATTCACCTTCATCACAGTGTAACTGATGGTAATGGAAAAACGTGTATCAATGCAACCTAGCTTTGCCTTATAAATATAGCTCGTTACCTATAGCCTAAATATATATAGCTCGTTACCGAATCAAACAAAATATATTTTAAACTTTACCAGTATCGATATGCTAGCTTGATAGTGAGTACTAAAAGCCATCATATTTGTTTATATTCATAGTGATAAAGTTAGGTATTTTATTACATGTGATTCTGACATGATGTCACTGCATGCACTGCGCTCCTTCCTCTCCGCTCGTCTCAGGTAAATAATAAATGCGTCTTCAGCTGAGCCTGAGCGTTTGGCGTCGCGCGTTCATGTGTTTTGGGGGCGTGGCTTTGGAAGGAGCCCAGAAGGGAGGGGGTGGAGTGAATGGAAATAATGACCTGTGTTTACAACAGTCGTGAGAGGTCTACAGACACTCGATTTTTATACTTTCTTTTTCAGAGTACTTAAATTTTAATTATGTATTGGTATATAAAGACAGTTTAAACAAATTTGGAATGTTTTTTTTTTCTGAACAGGATTACCTACCCTAGCTTTAATCCCAATTTTTTCCCAGACACAAAAATATCCAAATCATGTGTCATTAGTATCCCTTTGAAACAATCAGTCATAATTTTTAGAAATTTTCATGGAAAAGTGTGTTTTATGATCGGTCACAATTGTGACCGGTGGGATACTGTGTTGTATCAACCATTGGACAGACTGAATATAGGTCTATTTGACCTGTGCAGTGTGTTTGTGTGTGTTTGTGTGTGTGGGTTTGAGTGACTAATAAATTTGGTTAGATTATTTTTCAGAAACTGCCCTTATAACTGCCAAATTTCATAACATGTTTTCGTACTGTCGCCTGTCAGTGGCAAAGAGAGCAGAATAATAAGAAAATGTACAGATACAATATAATATCAATGTCAATGCAACTTTGGTGAATGGCCTCTAATACTGTAAACCAACTCTAAAGGATAAGATATGTGTTTATTGCTTTGTTTATTGATATTGTTTTTGCTGACTTTGTTGTGTTGTTTGTTCATTCTCATGAGCTTTATACATTTTTTAACAACTACAGTAAAGAAATGGCTTTTATTGAAACAATATTTGAGTTTATCTTGTGTTTTTATGTAATTTTTTAGTTAAGACTAAGTTTTAAACTGTCAAATGAACATGTTTTAACATGCTTCTCACTTTACAGAGTCCCCCGCCTATAGGGCATGTTTTAAAATTTGATATACTAAGTGAAACAATATAAATAAATTAAGAATAATAAGATAATAAGTATAATAAGAAAAAAAGTTAAAAAGCCTTTAATTTCATCATGGCTTTATAATTAAAAAACTGGTGACAAGTACACACTGACGCGTTGTGGCTAACAAGCCTTCGTCAGGGTGTATTATTATAGGGTGGCCATCCTGACGAAGGCTTGTAAGCCACAACGCGTCGGTGTGTACTTGCTGGGGCGCTGTAAAGGGGGGGTAAACGATGACGATTCTCGGGGCCCATGACTAAGAGGGTGTCATGTATGTGACATGTTGTAGTGTAATTGTGTGAACACTGTGAGGCGCTATTGCTTCACCAGCTGTCTAGAACAACAACACACAAGTAAAGCGAGTTCAGTTCAACCACATGCGGTCTCCTGTCTTCAATACATTACATGGTGTCAGAAGTGGTTAAAAGTATAAATTATGGATCAGCTGAAGCCCCCGGGAGCTTTGTGCTTGGAAGGAAACCTAGCCGAAAACTGGAGAGGTTGGATCCAGCGATTTGAACTGTATCTAATCGCGAGTGGAATCTCAGAGAAGTCGGAAAAGATAAAGTGTGCCACTTTTCTGCACGTCGCAGGAGACGATGCAATCAAGGTATTCAACACGTTTACATTTGATGATGATGTTGACGACTTTGAGGTATTAAAAGAGCTGTTTGCCAAATACTGCGAACCACGAAAAAACCTGACATACCTGAGACATTTGTTCTTTATTAGAGCACAAGGCCAAACGGAGTCGATTGATGCTTATGTGACAG
Source organism: Rutilus rutilus (assembly GCF_951802725.1). Taxonomy (NCBI): domain Eukaryota; kingdom Metazoa; phylum Chordata; class Actinopteri; order Cypriniformes; family Leuciscidae; genus Rutilus; species Rutilus rutilus. Next base: position 9,046,497 of record NC_140209.1, on the reverse strand, counting down.
ATTTAAAGAATAAAGCGAAGGATTGCGAATTTGGAGAACTTACTGAGTCACTGATAAGGGACAGAATTGTTTGTGGTATTACAAATGACCAGATCAGAGGCAGGTTGCTACGGGAACCCGATTTAACCCTGGGTAGGTCAGTGGATATTTGCCGTGCCAGTGAAGTGAGTCAAAACCAATTAAAGTCACTGCAAGAAGAAATAGAAATCCCAGTGCACAAAATTCACAAGCAGAAAAATGTGAAAAAGGAAAAAGAGTTTATTCAGCCCAAGAAGTCACCAGGAGAATGCACAAGATGTGGATACAAACACGAACCAAAAAAATGCCCTGCATATGGACAGACATGCAAACCCAGCCAGCAATGACACGTGGGGCCCAGATGGGTTAACTACGGGTTCCATGGGTACTGTGTGGGCATGGGCTTTGGCTGGGTGAAATCAGCGGGTCCCATGTAGGTTTTGTAGTACGAGTCCCACATAGGAAGCCCATATGAGCTGATTACATGGGCCCCATAAGGGACAGGCATGGGCCAAGTGGGCATGGGTTTGATCTGGGAACACATATATGGGTCTTGCATAACATATTTATGGGCCGAGTGGGCATGGGTTTGATCTGGGAACACATATATGGGTCTTGCATGACATATTTATGGGCCAAGTGGGCATGGGTTTGAACTGAGAACGCATATATGGGTCCTGCATGGTTTATTTATGGGCCGAGTGGGCATGGGTTTGATCTGGGAACACATATATGGGTCCTGCATAGAATTTTTATGGGCCAAGTGGCCATGGGTTTGAACTGGGAACACATATATGGGTCCTGCATAGCATATTTATGGGCCAAGTGGGCATGGGTTTGATCTGGGAACACATATATGGGTCTTGAATGGCATATTTATGGTCCAAGTGGGCATGGGTTTGAACTGGGAACACATATGTGGGTCTTGAATGGCATATTTATGGTCCAAGTGGGCATGGGTTTGAACTGGGAATGCATATATGGGTCTTGAATGGCATATTTATTGTCCAAGTGGGCATGGGTTTGAACTGGGAATGCATATATGGGTCCTGCATAGAATTTTTATGGGCCAAGTGGGCATGGGTTTGATCTGGGAACACATATGTGGGTCTTGAATGGCATATTTATGGTCCAAGTGGGCATGGGTTTGAACTGGGAATGCATATATGGGTCCTGCATAGAATTTTTATGGGCCAAGTGTCCATGTGTTTGAACTGGGAACACATATATGGGTCCTGCATAGCATATTTATGGGCCAAGTGGGCATGGGTTTGATCTGGGAACACATATATGGGTCTTGCATGACATATTTATGGGCCGAGTGGGCATGGGTTTGATCTGGGAACACATATATGGGTCCTGCATAGAATTTTTATGGGCCAAGTGTCCATGGGTTTGAACTGGGAACACATATATGGGTCCTGCATAGCATATTTATGGGCCAAGTGGGCATGGGTTTGATCTGGGAACACATATGTGGGTCTTGAATGGCATATTTATGGTCCAAGTGGGCATGGGTTTGAACTGGGAACACATATATGGGTCTTGAATGGCATATTTATGGTCCAAGTGGGCATGGGTTTGAACTGGGAATGCATATATGGGTCCTGCATAGAATTTTTATGAGCCAAGTGGGCATGGGTTTGAACTGGGAACACATATATGGGTCTTGAATGGCACATTTATGGGCCGAGTGGGCATGGGTTTGAACTGGGAATGCATATATGGGTCCTGCATGGTTTATTTATGGGCCAAGTGGGCATGTGTTTGATCTGTGAACACATATATGGGTCCTGTGTAAAAAAGCCCATGTTCAGTTTATGTTCATTTATTACAAGGGCTGTGCAGCTATTATGTTGGTCATTGATTTGAATGTGAGGAGGCGTGGCTTAAGCTGAGCGCGCGCGAGAGAGCGGATCATTGTTTCGGTTTGGATCCTGAGGGAAAGTTGAAGTCCTGCAATCTTCCCTGAAAGGCAGAAAATAAGATCGATTAAAATCTCTTTCTGCAGCGCCTTCACTTTGTGAACTGCAGGAAAGAATATTTGTGGTCTTCATTGGCAGCAGATGGTATTAACTTCGTGCTGAAGTTTCCATGGTGACGATTCTCGAATGTGCGTCATTGAAGATTGTGAGTTACATTTTGAGTATTCATTTTATTATTATTGTGTCACTTATTCACTGTTCAGTTTGATGTACGGCTGCTACATTATATTTTGTTATATGAGAGTGTGGTTACCTGATCGTGTGAGATATTATGTTAATAGCGGCATACGTGATCAGCCATTATATACTTGTAACGTCTCAGCAGTTCTGCCGTGTTAATTGCATATCTATACAGTTTTCTGTTACTGATTACATTATTTGTTGATTGTAGAACCACATTTGAGAGTCATACATCGAGTGATACACATCCTAGGTCTACTTGCATTTATTGTCGCAGAGGATTCACCATTCATCGGAAGGTCTGAGACGACAGCTTCACATCACTGATAATTTACATTTCGAAGAGACTAACACGGACTCTTATAATCATTGTTTCACTGCCGAATCACAGACCAGCTGTATCCTTGAAATTCAACTTTGTTGAAATAATTCATTGTTTATTTGTTTATTATTGTGTGTAGGCCTACGCTCTTCATATGTACATTTTCTTTTACATTTATGTGATTTTTTTGACTGTGAATATTTACACATTGTATTTGACTTGTTATCCAACATTCTTAAAGTAAAATAGAACAACATAGTAATTCTGTCTGCTCTTCATTACTCTCGTAGTCATTGGACATCAAAATGTGGTAATCGACTCTCTGAAACGGTTGGCATCGTATTAGTAATTAGTGCAATACAGTTCCTTTTCTACATTTAATGGTCCTTCGAGCCGGATGCTTTAACCGTTTCAGCGATGATGTCCAGACTTAGAGAGGGAATGATAGAGGATGAGGTGGTAAGGCCACGCAGAATTACTCGACAGCCGTTGTATCTTCAGGACTATGAGGTTAGTCATCCTCAGAGGCAACTCACATTTGCAGACGAGCAGGTCAATACGGTAATGAATGCTGATATTCTCTCATGTATTCGTGAAATGAGAGAGGAGAGTAAGCAGCTGCGGCAAGATGTGAAACGTATTTCAGATATAATCGCTAGTTCCCCTGTGTCAGCTCCACTACAGGTTTCATCACCCTCACGGCAATCACCTAGTGCGGGAAATGAGGTATCTTCTACACCGATGGCTACAAGTATGTTGGCCTCACATCAGGATGATCGAAATCCAGGTCAATCTGAGTATGTGCCATTGGTGCCTCCTAGGGATGATTCTCTGCACGCACGTCGTGATGGTTATCAAGATCTTATTGAAGATCTTACTAATCGTCTAAAGAGAGTAGGTGAACTCAGTGGTAGCCAATTACATTCAGGTCAGTCCACACCTCAGTATACTGAACCTCCTCATTGGGCGAATGACTCATCGCAACACGTTCCTGGCCGAGTTGCTAAAGTCCGTGGTTTGCATCAGAGTCAGTCGAATCCTCCTTGTTGTCAGTATGATGATGACATGTTGTTGCAGCCCCATCCTTCATCTTACCCCCCTCGCGTTTTCGGTCATGCTCCTGCCGATGCACATACTTGTCATTCGCATTCAGAGTATCGGCCCATTAGAAATCTTCATGATCCATACTATGGGGGCCGAGTGCACACTTTGCAAGGAACTGCCTTAGCTGACCGTTCTCCTCTATTTCAACGTAATCTTAAAACTGAGAACTATCCTGGCAACGGACGGTTATATCCGTCTGATCATTCATATCCAATTTTGGATCAAGATCTTAACCGTTCTTTGCACACGCTGCCAGTGCAATATCGTGGGCCTACACCAACAATCCCAAATTTCATTCATGATGATCCACGAGAGTTCGCCAGACTTAAGCTCGCTTTAGGCAACGTACTGCCTGACGACGCTTCTGAATCTTTTAAGTTTCAAATATTAATGGATCATTTGAAATTGGAAGATGCTTTACTTGTTGCAGATTCTTACAGTCACAGTCGTTTTCCCTTTAGTGACACTATGCGAGCTCTTACCGACATGTATGGGCAACCACATCAGCTGGCATTGCAGCGGATCACCAGTTTAATGGATGGACCCACAATTAAGAGTGGTGATGTAAAGGCATTCAAGGGATTCGCTCTTCGTGTGCGGGCATTAGTTGGAATGTTGAATCAGTTGGGTAGCTCAGGTTGGACTGAGTTGAAGTGCGGTTCTCATGTATCTCGCCTCTTAGCTAAGTTACCTTATGACCTAAGAGCCAACTTTAAGAGATTTGTTAACCCTCTTCAGACTCCAATTCCTACTTTGCTTGACTTGGCAGATTGGCTTGAATATGAGGTTCGCGTGCAGGTGGAGGGAACCCAGTACAGCTCATACCCTGATTATGAGAAACATGCCCCCCGCAAAGACAAGAAGTATGGTTTCCCACCTCGAAAGCTGACTACTGTTCTGCATGGAGGCGAGCATAAGGGAGAGTCAGTAGAGAACTCAAAGACAGGGTCAGTGTCCTCAGATAGGATGCAGGAGAAGCCCAAAAGATATTGTCCGTTCTGCGATACCATCCAGCATTACATGAATCAGTGTTCAAACTTTAAGCTTTTGAACAAGGAGCAGGTTGAGAATTGGATTAAAATGGGTCGTAGATGCTGGAGATGCGGCCGAAGTCATCAGACCTCAAAGTGTACATTGAAAGCAAAGTGCAAGAAATGCGATAGAAAACATCTTGAGGTTCTTCATGATGTTAATGCCAGCTCAGATTCAAGTGGGAAAGGCAACATCAGAGAGTCATAGGGCAGAGGTCCTGTGAGTTCCACTTCTCAGACCTTGTATCTTGACCGTTCTACAAGCGGAAAGCAGGTGTTACTTAAATTGAGTCGAGTTGTGATTCAGAATGGAGACAAGTCGCTAGAGACCTACGCTGTACTGGACGACGGTTCAGAGCGAACGATTCTGCTGCATGAGGCCGCTCAACGTTTAGGCCTTCAAGGTACAGTTGAAGATCTAGCTCTTCGTACTGTGAGGCATGAGGTTCACACCATACGGGGAAGTTCGGTGTCCTTCTCTATAGCTCCAGCTTCACTACCTGACAGATCATTCCAAATTCATGGAGCCTTTACAGCCAAGGACCTAGGTCTTGTCCAGCATACTTATCCCATCACTGACTTGCAGCAAAAGTATCGCTATCTTAGAGACCTGCCCTTGGACGATATCAATCAAGCACAACCATTAGTGCTTATAGGTTCAGACTATCCACATTTGATCACGCCGGTGGAGCCAGTGATATTGGGGCCCAAAGGTGGACCAGCAGCTGTGCATACGAGACTTGGGTGGACATTGCAAGGTCCATCAAGGTTTCTTCGCCCTCGTCTTCAGCCACAGGAATGTCTCTTTGTTTCTTGTGTGACACCAGATTCTGACCTCTTTAACCAGGTTGAAAAGCTGTGGAAACTGGACGTTTTGCCTTATCGATCCGATAAGGTGGTCACACGCTCGCGTCAAGATTCAGAAGCCATCCGTATTCTGGAAGAAAAGACCATTAGAGTTAGTGTGGATGGAGTCAATCGATACGCTACCCCATTACTCTGGAAAGAGTCACTTCCCCCGTTGAATGCTCCAAAGGAAGCTGTCCTGGCTCTCCTATGTAGCACGGAGAGACGGTTGTCCAGAGAGCCACAAAGGGCCGCCACTTATAATGCTGAAATTCAGAAGTTGCTGCAGGCAGGCTACGTCTCCCCACTATCATCCAAGGAGTGTGAATTGAGTCCTCATTCGTGGTACATACCACACCATATGGTCCATCATAATGGTAAGGACCGTATTGTATTCAATTGCTCCTTTGAGTTCCAAGGCCAGTCTCTGAATGAGTATCTCTTACCTGGGCCTACTCTCGGGGCAAGCTTGTTGGGAGTTCTCCTCCGCTTCAGGGAGCACCCTGTAGCTGTTTGTAGCGATGTGCGAGGCATGTTTCATCAAGTCCGTCTCCTTGATGAAGACAAGCCTTTCCTCCGATTTCTGTGGCGTAATGGCAAAACTGCTGAGACTCCAACAATCTATCAGTGGGAAGTTTTGCCCTTTGGAACCACCTGTAGCCCCTGTTGTGCTACATTTGCCCTTCAGTCGCAAGTAGGGAACTACCTTGAACCAACAGATGAGGTGCGTCAAACTGTTGAACACAGTTTTTATGTAGACAACTGTCTAAAAAGTGTACCAAATGAAGAACAGGCCAAGAAACTAGTACACAGATTACAGCACCAACTAATGGAGGGTGGATTTGAGTTGCGACAATGGGCCAGTAATGTTCCTACGGTCATTAACCACTTTCCGTCTGAGCTACAATCAAAGAGCAGTGAGATCTGGATTAACCAAGAAACAGCCAATCCTCAAGAGCGTACCCTCGGACTGATATGGCACTGCAAATCTGATACTTTGGGCTACAAACCATACCAGAAAGAGGAAGGTGAAACCACCATGCGTAAGATTTACCGCACACTCGCAAAGCAGTATGATCCCCTTGGGTATCTGATTCCTTTCACTACAAGGGCTAAGATCATTGTGCAATTGCTCTGGGGCAAGAAACGAGGCTGGGATGACCCTTGCCTCCCTGCTGAATTACTGACTGCTTGGCAGCAATGGGAGAATGAGCTCCCTCAGCTATCAGAGATCTCTCAGCCCAGATGCTACAGCTCCAGCACACAGAATGCAGTCAAGAGCCGCAGTATTCATGTATTCTGCGATGCTTCTGAGAGAGCTTATGGCTCTGTTGCGTACTTAAGTACCGAGGACGATCAGAACAATATTGAGGTAGCCTTTTTGGCCGCAAGATCCAGAGTCGCTCCAAAGAAGCAGCTCTCCATCGCACGCTTAGAACTTTGTGCTGCAATGACAGGAGCACAGCTGGGTGCTGTATTGAAGAAAGAGCTGACTTTAGACATCCACAACGTTGTGTATTGGTCTGATTCTACCACAGTCCTCACGTGGCTGCAATCTGATTCTTGCAGGTACAAAGTATTTGTTGGAGTCAGAGTCTGTGAAATACAAGAGTTGTCTGATCCAAAATCCTGGCGCTACGTTGATTCGTCAACTAATCCTGCTGATGACATCACACGTGGTTTGGCATTGACTCAACTGGCTCAAGACACTCGCTGGAGGAAGGGTCCAGCCTTCTTGATGCAATCTAGCTGCAATTGGCCAAAGGCACCTGAAGGTCAAACCCTTGATGATAGTCAGGAGCTTAAGAGACCTGTATTCAGTGGATTGCTTAATGAGTCTGCAACACCTGACCTTCCAGACTACCATCAATTCAATAGCTATCAAGAGCTATTAGAAGCCACAGTGCAGTCCCTGCATGGGGCGGCTGGCAGTAGAGAACCACCAGATGCAGATGAATTCCATGATGCAGAATTGACTCTTCTTAGGCATTGTCAAATGCAAGACTTCCCTGAAGATTTTGCCTTGCTCAAGGAAGAAAAGACACTCCCAACCAGCAGTCGGCTGATAGGTCTTGCACCTGAGTATGACAAAGATTCCAACCTGATCAGAGTGGGTGGCAGACTTAGAAGATGTGACAGCTTGGCCAAAGACGTTCTACATCCTGTGGTTTTATCTCCGACTCATCCAGTGGTGAAACTCCTCATTAAGCACTATGACACTCAACTACTTCACCCTGGTCCTGGACGGGTGTTCGGCGAACTACGACGGAAGTTCTGGATTTTACGAGGGAGAGAGGCAGTTAAGAAACATCAGCGTTACTGCCCTGAGTGCCAAAAGTGGAGGGCTCAACCAGAAATTCCAAGGATGGCAGACATTCCACCTTCCAGCCTTAGGTTATTCAAACCTCCCTTTTATTCCACTGGGGTTGATTGTTTTGGTCCCTTTACAATAAAGGTGGGTCGTCGCACAGAGAAAAGGTGGGGTATTCTCTATAAATGTCTCACCACTCGAGCGGTTCACCTTGATCTACTTGATCATATGGACACTGATTCATTCTTGTTGTCCCTCAGACGCTTTATTTCACGTAGGGGGAAGCCCTACGAACTTTTATCTGACCAGGGAACCAATTTCAAAGGTGGGAGTCGTGAATTGGAAGAAGTTTTCAGTCAGATACAACCCACTCTCAGAGAACAACTAGCCAAAGAACAGATCAGGTTTCGCTTTAATCCTCCCAGTGCTCCTCACTTTGGGGGCTCCTGGGAAAGAGAAGTGAGGTCTGTGAAAACAGCCCTACGGACCACACTGGGCGCTCAGATTGTCACTGAAGAGGTTTTGAGGACAGTATTAGTAGAGGTTGAAGGTATCTTAAATTCAAGACCTTTGGGGTATGTCTCCAGTGATGTGGCCGATCCAGATCCTGTGACTCCGAATTCATTGCTGATGGGGCGGCCTGACTCCTCATTACCTCAGGTGGTCTATCCTGAGTCTGATCTGCTCAGCCGGAAGAGGTGGAGACACAGCCAGATTCTCAGTGATCACTTCTGGAAGCATTTCGTGCATGACTTTCTGCCTACTTTACAGTCACGTCAGAAATGGAATCGAGAGAGGGAGAACATTACAGTTGGAACTGTAGTCCTTATAGCTGACGAGCAGTTACCGAGAGCGCTCTGGCGAGTGGGTACAGTTTCATCCATCATTCCTAGCTCTGATGGTAGAGTTAGAACTGCTGTTGTTAAAGTGAAAGATCATACTTACACTCGACCAGTTGCCCGATTGATTAGATTACCCGGTTTACCGCAGGGCTCAGATTATACACAGTAGTAGATTTACTACGGGCAAATTTGTCTACCAAATTTGGGGGCGGCTGTAAAAAAGCCCATGTTCAGTTTATGTTCATTTATTACAAGGGCTGTGCAGCTATTATGTTGGTCATTGATTTGAATGTGAGGAGGCGTGGCTTAAGCTGAGCGCGCGCGAGAGAGCGGATCATTGTTTCGGTTTGGATCCTGAGGGAAAGTTGAAGTCCTGCAATCTTCCCTGAAAGGCAGAAAATAAGATCGATTAAAATCTCTTTCTGCAGCGCCTTCACTTTGTGAACTGCAGGAAAGAATATTTGTGGTCTTCATTGGCAGCAGATGGTATTAACTTCGTGCTGAAGTTTCCATGGTGACGATTCTCGAATGTGCGTCATTGAAGATTGTGAGTTACATTTTGAGTATTCATTTTATTATTATTGTGTCACTTATTCACTGTTCAGTTTGATGTACGGCTGCTACATTATATTTTGTTATATGAGAGTGTGGTTACCTGATCGTGTGAGATATTATGTTAATAGCGGCATACGTGATCAGCCATTATATACTTGTAACGTCTCAGCAGTTCTGCCGTGTTAATTGCATATCTATACAGTTTTCTGTTACTGATTACATTATTTGTTGATTGTAGAACCACATTTGAGAGTCATACATCGAGTGATACACATCCTAGGTCTACTTGCATTTATTGTCGCAGAGGATTCACCATTCATCGGAAGGTCTGAGACGACAGCTTCACATCACTGATAATTTACATTTCGAAGAGACTAACACGGACTCTTATAATCATTGTTTCACTGCCGAATCACAGACCAGCTGTATCCTTGAAATTCAACTTTGTTGAAATAATTCATTGTTTATTTGTTTATTATTGTGCGTAGGCCTACGCTCTTCATATGTACATTTTCTTTTACATTTATGTGATTTTTTTGACTGTGAATATTTACACATTGTATTTGACTTGTTATCCAACATTCTTAAAGTAAAATAGAACAACATAGTAATTCTGTCTGCTCTTCATTACTCTCGTAGTCATTGGACATCAAAATGTGGTAATCGACTCTCTGAAACGGTTGGCATCGTATTAGTAATTAGTGCAATACAGTTCCTTTTCTACATCCTGCATGGTACATTTATGGGCAAAGTGGGCATGGGTTTGAACTGGGATAATATATATAAAAATATATTTTTGATTTATTTACCGGTATGTTGTGACATTTGAATTGTTTTTTAAAGGTTATGTTTGTTGTTCGATGTAACAATTTTGTATTAATGTATTTTTTGGAGAGCTGTTTTTTTTTCAGAGATTTCTTTTAAATTTAAATATATTTTTGATTTGTTTACCGGTATATTGTTGTGACGACCACAAAAGTGTTGTATTTGTGTTTTAAGAATATTCACAATTATTGTCTTTTATTTGAAACAAGTGATTGTATTTAAAAAAAAAAACAAGTATCCCAATTGTTTTATTTTTAATGTGAATTTTCGTGACTTAAAGTGAATTGTGTAGTGTTTGCTCCAGGCCAGTAGGGGCAGTGTAGAGTGACGAGTTACTGTAGCTGCGTGAGTTGCGCGGGTTTTTCATTACTGCAGAGAGCTCGAAACTGATAACACTGTCTCCTCGTTTCTCTCCTGTTTTACAGCTGGGTAAATGTATAAAAACACCCCAGAAGTAGCATTTATCTATGCTGGAATGTATGTGAGATATGAGTGAACTGTTTTTAGTGAAATGAGTTTCGTTAGGGTCTGTTTTTGATTTAGTTTGAAATGAGTTGAAACGAGAGGGCAAAGTCCTACAGAGTAACGGTCGAGAGACATTACTAGAGAGCAAGTCAGCTCAACGCACACTTTCCCCGTGTATATGATATTTTTTTGAGCTTGTAATGTTAACAGATGTTTAGCTCACTGTATGTCAGTTTCCCACCATCTGTTGGAAATGTTTTTTTGCTCAATGAGTTTATACAAAAATGTTTACAGTTTAAAATGAGGTTAAAAGTTACACTTTAAGCACTTTATGAGTTCTGAGCATGATTTTGCAGTACTGTAATAACATGATACTGATAAAATACTGTGAATGGAAGATTCTAAGTATCTAAAAAAAAGCTGGTGAATATTACCATTGTCTTTACATTTCATTTTGATAAATAGTATAAAATACAAGCATGAAGAGTAAGTGAACATGCATTTGGTGGAAAGAGGTTTATTTTAATATGGATTTTGCATTGACATGGACACTGAAAATTAATTGTAATGTTAAAAAGACACTGGACATGTAATAGAGGGTTTTCACCTACGTCACGATTTGGTCAGTTACCCGGATGCGCGGCCATATTGGAGGTACTCGGATGTAAACAACAGCATGGATTGCACTGTTTATGTACTACTGAACACATTGTTACACTAATTTCTGATGTCTAAACCACGGGAACAACACATGGAAGCTGCGAAATCATATAGAGAAGGACTTAAAGCAGGAAAGAGCTCAACATTTTGACAAACTTAAGGTAATATGTGGTAAAGATCTGAACGAGCTAGCTTCTCCAACTAGTCCTTACTTCTATTTTGACATTGGCTACGTTCAGATTGTCAGTCCAAAAAAAAAAGCACATGAAATCCGTTTCAAGCTACATCCATATGTGGTTTAATATCCTATTCAAATCACATATCAGGAAATCCACCAGTCTGAACGCTCTTTCGCGTGGTTTATGTGACTTTCTCACGCCACGTAAAATGTAAACATCAGACGTTGTTATAGGGAACATGCTGAAAGTCGCTGCCGAAACAAGGCTGTGTTGTTGCAAAGTGCCGGACAAGCAGAAAATTATTATTTTTGAAAAGTATTTTGAAACCGGCGCGGAAAAAGAGTTGTGCATACAGTAACCTACCAGCCTCCTACAGTTCTGCAGCTCGAGACGCAGTAGTCCAGCGCAGCGGCTACACATCTCCATATTGTAAAATTTAAATAAGAAAACATTTATATTGCAAATGCAAACCCCTCCATCAACGCAACATCATTGCCGTGTTGTCAAAGAGCTGCGTGGACACACAAATCGGTTCTGAACAGTTGCAATACAGTGTGGACATCATTTTAGATCATATTCCAATCGGATACAAAGATAATCGGATTGACAGTGTGTATGTACCCATAGTTAACTATTTTACGTCAAAATTTTAGCCATAGTTAACGCTTCATTTACACATGTGGCTGATGCTGTGCCTCTCTCAACCACAAACGCCATCTTTCATCAGTTTTTTGCACTCTTCTCTTTAACTTTCGGCAGTCTATAGAACTAGAAATGTTTTTTCTCGGTGCGACCGATGAGTACAGACCAAAACTTGACCATTTTTCAGAAGCAATAATCAGCCAAATTTGCGAGTCCGTTCAGTTCAATGGCACTGTTTACGTTCAGTGCCTCCAAAATGGCCGACTTCCGGATTGATGATGCGTCATGAAAACCCTCTATATGTGAAACATACAATGATACTTAACAATAGAGATGTGATTGCTGAGGAAAATTCAGAAAATAAATTACTGCAGAGAGCTCGAAACTGATAATACTGTCTCCTCGTTTCTCTCCTGTTTTACAGGAATTAATCTGTTATCCACGGTGCCGTTGCTACGGTACCCGTTACATTGTGACATTTAAATTGTTTTTTAAAGATCATTTTTGTTGTTCAATTTAACAATATATTTCTTGCAGTTCAAAGCGTTTTCTTAGATTGTTTCCTTAAAGGAGAACTACGGTCAATTTTAACATTGAGCTCATTTTTTTGTACATTTGGAGTGCTGTCAATACAGAGAACAACGACATTGGTGTTGCCTACACCGTGTTATCCTGTTTTTAAAATTTGCACCCTGTTGACTTCAATGGGGCAAGTTTTAAACCTGCTTTTAGCCTCTTAACATACTTGATGTGTCATTACAAGTGCACAGCCAATGTGAGTGATTCCTTCAGAGTGAACGCAGGTCAATCTGACTGCAGTAGATGTGAAAGATATGGATAAAAATGATATTTATTTAGCCAGCGCTCATACCTGTATTTACATCCTGTTTTCGGTCAAAGTCCATAGTAATCAATTGTCGAGTTCACGCACATGATCATAGGTACTAAACCAATGCGCGTGAACTCGACAATCGATTACTATGGACTTTGACCGAAAACAGGATGTAAATACAGGTATGTGCGCTGGCTTAAATAACATCATTTTTATTCATATCTTTCACATCTACTGCAGTCAGATTCACCCGTGTTCACTCTGAAGGAATCACTCACATTGGCTGTGCACTTGTAATGACACATCAAGGATGTTAAGAGGCTAAAAGCAGGTTTAAAACTTGCCCCATTGAAGTCAACAGGGTGCAAATTTTAAAAAGAGGATAACACGGTGTAGGCAACACCAATGTCGTTGTTCTCTGTATTGACAGCACTCCAAATGTACAAAAAAATGTTAAAATGTCAATGTTAAAATTGACCGGAGTTCTCCTTTAAACCATTTGGCTTCATCACTGTCTCCTCTCCACCAATAAGCTGGTGTGTGGTGGGCGTTCTGGCGCGATATGGCTGCCGTCGCATCATCCAGGTGGATGCTGCACATCGGTGGTGGTTGAGGAGATTCCCCCTTTCTATGTAAATCGCTTTGAGGTCTCAGATAAAGCGCTATATAAATGTAACGAATTATTTGGCATGGTTGGGCTTAGATAGGCCTTGCATGAATTGCCCAGTTAGGACCCACATAAGATCCTTACAGAGCCCACTTTAAGCCCATAGGGGCATTCATGGTTGAATCCTGGTGCAAGCCCACTTTAAACCCCTTTAGGCAGGTGGGGCCCAAATGGGTCTGACATGAATTACCCAGTTAAGACCCACATAAGACCCTTACAGATCCCACTTAAAACCCATCTGGGCATCCACGGCTGGCCCCCATGTGGATCCCGGGTGCAAACCCACTTTAAACCCCTTCAGACTGGTGGGCCCCAAATGGGTCTGTCATGAATTGCCCAGTTAAGACCCACATAAGACCCTTACAGATCCCACTTAAAACCCATCTGGGCATCCGGCTGGCCCCCATGTGGATCCCGGGTGCAAACCCACTTTAAACCCCTTCAGACTGGTGGGCCCCAAATGGGTCTGTCATGAATTGCCCAGTTAAGACCCACATAAGACCCTTACAGATCCGACTTAAAACCCACCTGGGCATCCACGGCTGGCCCCCATGTGGATCCCGGGTGCAAACCCACTTTAAACCCCTTTAAGCAGGTGGGCCCCAAATGGGTCTGTCATGAATTGCCCAGTTAAGACTCACATAAGACCCTTACAGATCCCACTTAAAACCCACCTGGGCATCCATGGCTGGCCCCCATGTGGATCCCGGGTGCAAGCCCATTTTAAACCCCTTTAAGCAGGTGGGCCCCAAATGGGTCTGACATGAATTGCCCAGTTAAGACCCACATAAGACCCATACAGATCCCACTTAAAACCCACCTGGGCATCCATGGCTGGCCCCCATGTGGATCCCGGGTGCAAACCCACTTTAAACCCCTTTAAGCAGGTGGGCCCCAAATGGGTCTGTCATGAATTGCCCAGTTAAGACCCACATAAGACCCTTACAGATCCCACTTAAAACCCACCTGGGCATCCATGGCTGGCCCCCATGTGGATCCCGGGTGCAAACCCACTTTAAACCCCTTTAAGCAGGTGGGCCCCAAATGGGTCTGACATGAATTGCCCAGTTAAGACCCACATAAGAACCTTACAGATCCCACTTAAAACCCATCTGGGCATCCACGGCTGGCCCCCATGTGGATCCCGGGTGCAAACCCACTTTAAACCCCTTCAGACTGGTGGGCCCCAAATGGGTCTGTCATGAATTGCCCAGTTAAGACCCACATAAGACCCTTACAGATCCCACTTAAAACCCATCTGGGCATCCATGGCTGGCCCCCATGTGGATCCCGGGTGCAAGCCCATTTTAAACCCCTTTAAGCCAGTGGGCCCCAAATGGGTCTGACATGAATTGCCCAGTTAAGACCCACATAAGACCCTTACAGATCCCACTTAAAACCCATCTGTGTAGCCATGTTGCAAAGCCCACTTTGGACCCCATCGGGCAGGTGGGGCCCAAATGGGTCTGACATGAATTGCCCAATTAAGACCCATGCAGTACCCTTACAGGTCCCACTTTTAGTACGTCTGGGCTTCCACGGCTGGCCCCAATGTGGATCCCGGGTGCAAGCCCATAATGGGGCCCACATTTGCCGCCCATGAAGCCCTCATCTGGGCCCCACATGTCATTGCTGGCTGGGAAGCCTGCAACAAAAAGAATCATTATGCAAAGAAGTGCATGACTCGTGTACAAACAGAGAAACAAAGAAGAGTTCATGGAATCAATCAAGACGAGGAAATGTTTCTTGGAACCATTGAGATGGAGACTGAACTGTATCAAATCAGTGATGAAGTGAAAAAGAAAGAGCTGCAAACTGGAGTACAACAGTGGACTGAAACACTCAAGGTAAACAACCAGAAGCTGATTGTAAAGTTAGATACAGGTGCAGACTGTAATGTCATATCAGTGCGAGACCTGGATGCATTAAAGATTGACAGAAATGACATAAGAAAATCAGGATGTAGTCTAGTGACATATTCAGGCCACAAGATGTCGCCCTTGGGTCAGCAATGCCTTGAATGTCAGTACAAAGACAAGCTGTACACTCTTGAATTTCAAGTCATAGAGCAAAATGCCTGTGCAATTCTGGGAAGAGAATCATGCAGTGCTTTAGGAGTGATAAAAAGGATGTACGAAATAACAAAAGACACATCAAAAGATATTCTGAGTGAATATGAAGATTTGTTTACAGGGCTGGGTTGTGTTCCAGGGGTCTACCAGATTCAGACAAACCCTGAGGTCCGGCCAGTGATTCATGCACCCAGGAAAGTTCCAGTGGCATTGAAAAAGGACATTGAAAGAGAACTGAAACGCATGGAAGAGATGGGTGTCATCAAAAAACAGACTGAGCCCACAGAATGGGTAAATAGTATGGTGACAATAGTAAAACCAAACAAGATTAGGATCTGTATTGACCCCCAAGACCTAAACAGAGCAATACGAAGGGAACATTATCCTCTTAAAACAATTGAGGAAGTCGTCGCAGAAATGCCCAGAGCCAAAGTATTCTCTGTGGTTGATGCAAATCAGGGATTTTGGCAGATCCGTCTGGATGACGACAGTTCTAAACTCTGTACATTTAACACACCCTTGGGGAGGTACAGTTTTACAAGACTTCCTTTTGGGATTTCATCCGCTCCAGAGGTGTTCCAAAGGTGTTTGTCTCAGCATCTGGAAGGAATGGAAGGAGTAGTTAACGTAATGGATGACATTCTGGTGTGGGGAGAAGACAAAAACTCACATGACTACAGACTGAGGAAGTTGTTTGAAAAACTGAGAAGCATAAACCTGAAATTGAATAGAAACAAATGCAAGATTGGCCTAAGTGAAATCAGCTACATAGGTCATGTGCTGAGTAAAGATGGACTGAAACCTGACAATGAAAAAGTGAGAGCTATTCTTGAGATGCCGGAGCCAGCGGACAAGGCAGCCCTGCAGAGGTTCTTAGGCATGTTGCAGTACTTAGCAAAGTTCATCCCAAATCTTTCAGAAGTGACTGCACCTCTCAGGAAGCTGCTGGAAGAAAAAACACTCTGGCACTGGGAGAGTAAACAACAAGACAGTTTCAATCGACTGAAAGTGCTAGTGAGTACAGCACCAGTGTTGAAATTTTATGATGTGAGCCAGCCAGTTACCTTGTCGGTGGATGCCAGTTCAGAAGGTTTAGGAGCTGTGATTCTTCAGGAGGGACAGCCAGTAGCGTACGGCTCAAGAGCACTAACAGATTGTGAAAAAAACTATGCACAAATTGAAAAAGAGCTTTTAGCAATTGTGCATGGCTGCGAAAAATTTCACCAATATCTGTATGGACGCTGCATTCAGGTTGAGTCCGACCACAAGCCGTTGGAGATCATTTTCAAAAAGCCACTCTATAAAGCTCCGTCCAGACTTCAAAAAATGATGATGAGACTGCAAAAGTATAGCCTGATGGTGAGATATGTTCCAGGAAAGGAGTTGCACATTGCAGATGCATTGAGCAGAGCTTACCTTCAAGAGCATTGCAATCAGGACAACAGAGAAGAGGACGAGATGGAAGTGAGTTTTATACTTCACCAGTTACCTGTTTCAGAGGAGAAAAAAGAACAGTTTCAGTCAGCGACTTTACAGGATGAAGAACTGAGATTAGTCAGAGAAGCGGTTCAGTCTGGGTGGCCAAACTCAAGAAGCCAAGTACCAAAACCTATCCAGCAGTACTGGACTTTTAGAGAGGAACTGAGTTTCACAGATGGACTGTTATTCAAAAACGGTAAACTAGTAGTCCCAAACAAAATGCGAGATGAAATGCTTGAGAGGATCCATGAAGCACACATGGGTATCGTAAAGTGCAAGGAAAGAGCTAGAGACGTCTTGTTCTGGCCAGGGATGGCAAAGCAGATCGAAGATGTTGTCAGCAAGTGTGACATCTGCAATATGCACAGAAACAGCAATCCCAGAGAGCCACTTGTGTCACATCCTGTCCCAGAAAGAGCATGGTCAAAGCTTGGAATGGATTTGTTTCACTTCAGAGATGCGGATTACCTCCTCGTTGTGGACTACTTTTCCAAGTACCCTGAAATCGCTAAATTAAGTGATATGACAAGCAAGTCAGTCATTGCGGTTCTCAAATCAATGTTCGCCAGACATGGAGTGCCAGATGAACTTTTTTCAGATAATGGTAGTCAGTTTGTAAGTGCTGAAATGCGAGCGTTTGCAGCCAGCTGGGAGTTCATTCATACTACCTCAAGTCCTGGATTTCCGCAGTCAAACGGTCAGGCAGAGAGGGCAGTGCAAACAATAAAAAATCTGCTGAAAAAAGCACAAGACAGTAACAGAGATCCATACATTGCTCTCCTGGAGTTTAGAAACACACCGTTGAGTGGAATAGGCCTTTCCCCTGCACAGTTACTCATGGGAAGAAGACTGAAGTCAAAGATTCCAGTATCAAAGAAACTGCTGATGCCCAAGGTTTTCAGACAGGTGCGTAACAGACTGGGTCACAGACAAGTCAAACAAAAGCAATACTTTGATCGTGGGACAAGAAAGCTGCCGGAATTGAAGAAAGGAGAAGGAGTGAGAATTAGACAGGATAACAAATGGCAACCTGCAGTTGTTCTCGACAAACTTCAACAACCAAGATCTTACATTGTTCAAACACCAGAAAGTCGCATCTTCAGAAGGAATAGAAGAGATTTGCTGAAAACAAAGGAGACAGTGTGTCCTTCTTCACATCAAACTGAAGTTGAGGATGATTTACCCCTTCCATCACCAGATTCTGAGCTGAATTCAGAGCAAGAAAACAATATGAACAATAACGCCAGTGCAAGTTGTTCATCTACTGTGAGTGCCAAGAGTTCACCTGTGAGAAATAGTCCATTTCGTGGAGTGGGTAGTGAGAGACTGTCAAGATTTGGTCGGCCTATCAGAGTGCCTAGTAGGTACCGGGAGTAATGCAGAATAGCATCAAGTCCTAAGAGTAACTTAAGTTTAATGTTGTGTGCAAGTTATATGTAAAAAAAAAAGAAAAAAAAAGGGAGATGTCATGTATGTGACATGTTGTAGTGTAATTGTGTGAACACTGTGAGGCGCTATTGCTTCACCAGCTGTCTAGAACAACAACACACAAGTAAAGCGAGTTCAGTTCAACCACATGCGGTCTCCTGTCTTCAATACATTACAGAGGGGGCCCAGAGAAGCCCCCAATAAAATTGTGGTGCTAAAAAAAATATTTGATAGTAAACTTTAAATTATTCTATTTGGTGTTTCCTGGTGTCAAATAAATGTATTTGTTTAGGAAACACAAACGTCCGTGGGCCCCCTCCCCCTCTCGATTATCATAAAATGGTTCAGTCCGCCCAAATTGTATCCAGGCAACACAAACAGCTTGACTTCACTTATATCGCCGGTGTGATGAAGTATCATAGAACGGAACGGTTCGTTGGACCATTTTTCCTGCCGACCAAAATTTCACTATTTCAAATGTAGGCGCGTTGCGCGTGGCAAGCGCGCTCATAATGTAAGAGACGCCGGCGCGACCACAACATTGTCCAACATCAAATGTGCAAACGTAATGTAAGCGGAACGAAACTGGGCTACTCGTTATTGTGTGGTTGAAGGACCGCTCATCAGTTTGGACCAGTGCAGCGCGAGCGATCTTGATCAAGCGACACTGTTACTACACAGCGGTAATAAGAGATCCAGTAAATAAATCATTTTAATTCGCCACAGAAGTAATAACATCGCTACGAGATCTAGTGAGAAACATTCACATTTGTCCGTTTTTAACGGATCAAACAGCGCGTGGAAGCCAGGAAGAAACATTGTGCCATGAATGAACTATCAGTGTCCACAGATCTGCAACATTCACCATGGATTTACTGTAGTAACACTAACTGCAACCATGGAAGTTTGGCAGGAATAGTAGGCTATAATGGCTTCAAGTAACATTACGTCGGTACAATTGCTGCCCTCAAATGTTAATCTGAACTAGAAATAGACCTTTGTTTATAACTACTACAATATTAGGTTACATTTAATTTTTTTCCAAGGAGCAGTTTTGTTTATGCTCCTAAGAAAAGTCTATTATAGCTCCATCATTGGTCAAAGTGTGTTAGTTTTAATAAATAAAATAATAATAATAATAAAAAAATTCTCTGGCATTTATTTCTTTTTGCTGTATCGAAAGCGTACCAAACCGTGACACAAGAGTATCGTATTAAACCGAACTGTGAATTTTGTGAACCGTTACACCCCTACTATCTATATCTCTCTTACCTATCTGTCTACCCCTCTGAAACAATGGTTGAAGCAATTTGAATGCTGAGAAACTTTACTAAGACGATTTGAAAAGTTAGTTTATCTGTTTATTGTTATGAATGTTTGATATTTACCAAAAACATCACTTTGCAGTGTTTTGTTGAATGAGTTTTTTTATAATAAATGTATTTTTAATTAAAACATTTGTTATTAATAGTCATTATTGGGATTTGATCTGGTGTTTTACGACACGCATAATGGGTGCGATGTAGGTCTTAATTTTCATTAAAGTGGTCTTAAAAAGGTCTTTAAAAAAGTCTTAAATTTGGGGTGATCAAACCTGGGGAAACCCTGGAAAGAGGCAAAGGGTCGACAGTATGTTACCCAATATTTCACAAGAAAAGGTGGGTTTGTAAGTAGGCCTAAATTGTTAGTGGACCGCCCGTGACAATGATCGTAGCCTACGGCACTTTTCTGTGCATACGCACGCTTTGTACATGAGGCCCCAGGTCTCTACGGTAGCATTTTTCGACAAGTTAGCACGTTTCGATAGAGCAGGGTGCAGCGGGTGCACGGCTTTGCCTCACATACATACAAATATAAATATATGTGAATACACTATATGACACATGTACAGCTATGCACAGTATACATTATACAGTACTGAAGTAGTGCAGTATTACAGAGGACAAATTACGGGTGTGGAAATTGTCTGATTGACTTAAATATATGAGAATGATAGTCAAAATACCATAAACCATGATTTTATGTAAATTAATATGAAAAAAGTCTCAGCTGTGTTGGGGGCCCTGTCAAGATTCTTTTCATGGGGCCCAAAATCCTTAGCAGCGCCCCTGTGTACTTGTCACCAGTTTTTGTGTATTTGGAGCAAGTGGTGTTTTGCTGTTGTCTCATTAAAGTTGCGTCTTCAGATTATGTGCTCCTATTGGTTTTTGATTTGATGTTTGTCAAAGAAGTCACACTGCAGGACTGTGTCTCAAAACTTCTGACACTGCCAGAATTTCGTCGAAGGCAAAACTTGATCACAATGGTCATTAATCAGCTTTCGGCGAACATGTCAAACTAGTGATGGAAGACTTGAGATTTTTGCCTTGGATGAAGAGAATCGTTTAGGATTCACAAAAGTTGCCCAAATATTGACCAAAATCATACAGTGTGATCCAGGCTTCACTCTTTCCAACTAACTGATGCAGACAGAGCATGATTCAGGAGACCAAGTTATAATAAAAAGGAGCATTTATTGTGTTTATTGAATAATCTTCATCTGACTAGCACAAATTCAACATATGTTATTCAAGCAAAGCAAAAGCAATGGAAACTGCTACAAAACATTATCATTCGCTTATATATAACTTACTTACTTGTAAAGACAATACAGCACACAACATAAGATAATACAGTAATAGAAAAAAAAAACAGAAATCAATACAGATCTTTAAATCATTCACGTCACAATTACATAATCAAATTATTTTCGAAGAATAAAAAAAAAATGTGGGTAATTAAGTGTGGAAGTGAAGTAAACAATGTAAGGATGTAAATTTAGAGCACTCAGCATACATTTTGAAGTATTACTTTAGTTCAAGCGGTACAGCAAGGCTTTAGTAATGCCAGGATCATGGGATCAAATAACAGGGAATACAAATTTTGACCAATTTTCTGCCTAATGTGAATTTCTCCTTCAGTGGGATTGAGTTCGCTCAATTGTTATCCTGTCAGTTTTGTTCCAACCTAGAAAAAGCCCTCATACTGATTGCTTGGAGACATTGTCACTTTTATGTATAGTATTTTTTATATATGTATTTATACAATACAGATTGTAGTTTCAGAGTCGCTTTACCGCGATATTCTATACATTATGCAAAGGCCCTTTGCCTTTGAGCATCTGCATTTAGATATAGTTGATTTCCGGAAAGCCACTGAACAATTCAGCTCACTACTTTTTCCAGAGCTTTCCAACTTGTACACAGTCTCACACCAGAGATTTTTCTGGTCTTGTCTTGTCTTGACAGCAGTGACTTTAAACGTCTCATATGGAGGAATCAGCACCTCTTTCTGTTCAGGATACTTGGAGTATTTGATCACATTAACACCGTTGCAAGTTTTGATTTCAAAACAAGATTTAGTTCCAAAACCCTGTGCTACTTTACGATCAAGAGAGGATGAAGCAAACGAGCCGAAACGAATCTCTGTGCCTGTGACATTCTTATCAAATTCAGCTTTAGTACCACGATATGTTGACTTGCATTCCTTTTGTTTATTAGTCAATATCTGTATTGCATCTGTTATCAAAAATTGAAGTGAATACCATTTGAATGTCCGGTTTCTGTAGTTTTGTTTACCATTATAAACAGCCGTATCAAAATTGCTATATATGCTAGAATTAAGGTTAGTGTACACATACAAGGCAATAGAATGATTATTTGTCAGTTTATCTTCTGGCGCTCTGGCATTCTTTTCACCTTCTTGCCAAGCCTTTTCAAATTCAGCTGAGTTATTGATTTCCTTCTTTAGATATTTATTCCTCACCAAATATGCCATTTTTTTCCCACAGGCCATATATTGATCATCAACTGAATTCGGTGCCATATCCAATGGATATATCTGTCCTTCAACAGCAGCAGCAGCAGCTCTGTGATCCTGCAAAAAACATGAATCATAATGATCACATCATCAGTATTCATGTCTGTAATATTCAAACTAGAACACAAGCTTACCTGTCCTAGAGCAGCTAAAATGAGAAGAAGAGCTTCAATGATGAGCAGCATTTTGATTCAGTCAAATCCTTCAGATGATCTAGTAGATCTAGTGGAGGACGGATGATGAAAGACAATGAGAACAGTATTTCACAAAATCTCCAATCAGGAATATGTACAGATATACACACTAAAAATGTTTCACAATAAAGTTTTACCCTGGTGTCCTTGGACTGTTCTGCTAGATAGCAAACCATTTGAAAATAATGAATGAAGGAATTAATCAGTGAATTTATAAAACAAGAATAATACATTTAATCCCTTGAAATCTTTTAAAATACCCTCTTGCCATCCAGAGGCTTGCATTCTGCAAGTGAACGGCGCCTTGTGGTGCCATCCCAAAAAGGCACAATATCACTTGACTTTTCCAAGCTGGTGGAATGACCGGCCTAACTCAAACCGAGCTGCTACTGTTTTAGCCATTGTCAAGAAACTGCTGAAGACACATCTCTTTTGTTAACACTTGACCCATTAACACTTACTATTCTATATCTATTATATACACTACTCACAAAAGGTTAGGGATATTCGACTTTCGTTTCGTGTGAAATTTATAGAAAATTAAAAAAGTTCATGCTACAGTGATATTATATCATGAAAGTAGGGCATTTAAGTAGAAATGCTAAATTAAGTTCACGTGCAAAGGTTGCATTTTAGGGGCATTCTGAAATTTCACCTGAAAATCGCATATCCCTAACTTTTTGTAATTAGTATATATATAGAAACGTTGCTACATGTACTGTAACTGAGTCTGAATGTCCTACTGTTAGTTTGATTGCTTATATTGCTCTTCTCATTTGTAAGTCAATCTAGATAAAAGTGTCTGCTAAATGATTAAATGTAAATGTAAATGTAAATTACCTTGGAATATGGTAATTTTTTTTTGTAAGGTTCTTCAGTTGCTCAGGAACATTGATGAGAGAAGATCAGAAAAGTCATCCAGTCTGGCGACAACAGCAGTATAAAACATAAACATATGATTTCATCTAAGGCTGTGTCTGAAGTCAGTTGTAGTTCTTGTGTTTCTGCTCGTCTCTTTTTCTGTCCTCTTCTTTCCTTCAGTGATTCTGCTTGTTAAACAGGCTTATTAAGGCTGAGATGACTCCATATTTAATATACACAGGTTTTGTGGCTCAGATGAGCTCCAGTTCTGGTTTATTTCTTTGCTCTTGGCTGGCATGTGGCATTGCTATGGCCTGCTTGTGGCCCAGATCTGGCAAACAGGAGCGGTCCGCTCAAGGGCCGTCATTCCACGCTGCATGAGGGCCAGATCATCTTTCCACAAGTGCCGGACCTGGGCCGAAACAATGTTGCTATGTGGGTCATACGTTTCATATCATACGTCCATATCTATACAAACGTACAAAAAGTACATTTTCTATCTTTGAAAATGACATACTATTACGTACGTATTAACAATGAGACCAGGCTGGTATGGACCTTGGGTTGAAATGCAATGCTTAAATAATGCTTGGAAAGAACATTTCTTAAAATGGAGTTAATGTAGAAACAACTGTATTTGACTTCCTCTTTTTTGTAGAGCATGATGAGATAAGCAAAAGTTTTGAAATGTAGGTTCTTGAACTTAATGTTTCTTAACCAAGCACAGAGATTATCAAGAGGGGTTGCTTAGATGAGGTGTATGCTCCAATGTTACTGTCTAATGCATTAAAGCACGTTCAGCACTTCCACATTGAGCATTTTACAATCACTAATCTGCCTATAAGACACACATGCTGTGAGACACACATGCACAACATAAAACACAGGCTACATTCTTAATAACCAAAAAAAATTAAAAATGTTCTGGGATTGTTCAACAGTACTAACATTCACAGAACGTGCATGAATCAAAAAAATATTACATGGGTTTTAGTAAAAGTGAAATAACAAATAAATGTAAATGTGAATGTGAAAAAGTCAAACCTGAGGAAATCTGTGTTCCAAACAGCAAACAGTTTTTCTGCTGGATAGTTTATAAGAGATGTGTCTTGTTTTCTTGAATTATTTTGCTGTATTCTTTTACCACGACATTGTGGGCTTATATACGTGTACCCATGTGACGTAAGATGCATGTCAGCCAATCAGGATCTGCATGTTACTGAGACATCATATGTCTACTTTCTCTTTCCAGTAAATTACATAACTTTCAGGAAAAACTAAAACAAACAAACACAGTATGGGTCCGGGTGGGAGAGTGGGAGGCAGGATTGTGACTGGAAATGAACATGAATGTCTTATTTGATCTTGAGATGTCTCTAGACACATACTCTGTGTATTAGCAGATAACTGTTGGATGTTAACTGAATGCATGATTTGTCATTGTTAGATCCTATAGCTATACATTATTGTCATTTTGAAGGATGTGCTTCAGTTGAATCAGCTCACTCATAATATTCCCCCGCCCGCAGGTTGAAGACTTTCAGAATTGACGGAGACTCACTTGTGCTGCTTCTTTTTTGAGGTTCAGTTTGTAGTTATACAAACCGTCCTTCTTCTGTCATTTACATTGTTGTCTTCTTCAAGCACTCTTGCTCTTCTTCACTGTAGTCTTCGTCTGTCTGGTGGTTTCAAAAAGGTTCTCTTCCCCCTCATGGTTGGTTAAGAAACATTAAGTTCAGGAAACTAACTTTCACAACTTTTGCCCATCTCGCCCAGTTCTTCTTCTTCTTCTTCTTCTTCAAAAAGTGGAAGTCAAATACAAGTTTCAAGTATTGCAGGTTCTTTCCAAGCAGCATTCAAACATCTTTATATGGCATTAACTTAAAAGCAAGCAAAATAACATTTATTTGATAATGGTTTCTTTTGAATAGCAATATCAACATCAATATCCAAAACACGTTTATCAGCTGGAGAAAATAGTTCTGAAAGTAATTCCAACAATATTGTTTCTCTGTGCCGTTATCATTAAAACTGTTCTTCATTTAGAACAATTTTAAGAACTATATCATTATCGTTATCTTTGTAGTTATCATTCTTGGTGTGAACGGGCCTTAATACTGTTCTCGCAATATGACATGGACAAAACATCAATAATACAAAAACAAACACCAATGACACTCAATTTCATTAACCACTACACCTTAATAAATACAGCACCATAATATGTCCATATTGATTTAAATATATAGTCTGATTTTAAAACTGCATTCACTGTGATTATGTAATTAGATCATTGACATGTTACAGTTCCCTTTCGAAAGGGAACTCTACACTACGTCAGAATGACGCTATGGGGAACGCCTCAGGCGTGACAGGTGTCTGAAATCAAATATCAACTCACGGCAATCATGTTGACCGGCGACAGCCCGTGAATCATCAGCTTGATTGATTAACGCGCGACCAGAATGTATAAAAGGGAGCCTGGAAAACATGACAACATCTTTTCGTCTTCAGGGACTGTTTGTCTGTTTAAGAGAATATCGCTTTGAAGAGGCATTAAGAGCACGCACGGCTCTCGAGAGAGCCTCTTGTGCAAACTGTGAGCGTGTTTCATTTGAAGAAACGCTCCGCTCTCGTCTGACCCTTTTTTTCGAGGGAGGAGGGTCAGCATTTGAGCCCTATGGTGCACGCGATCTGTGAAATAATACTGTTGGGTGCGAGGCATTCACAGCCAGCTCCTGAGGGTGCTGGCAGTGTTCATTGAAAATATCTCTGTGCGCGTGCATCCGTGCACTTTCGGATGTTTCAACCTAGCACCTGTTGACTTTCTTCTCGAGGGATGAAAGCCAAATATATTTTACGGCTCGAATCTCGCGTTTGCCTAGGCAGTGTGTAGATTATGAGACCATAAATAATAATAGTAATTAAAACAGCTGCATTTAATTCTATGGAATTAAAATGATGGAATTTTATCTGACTTTAAGAAGTTAGATATTTTAATTCAGCCTACCATCCAGACCGTGTTTCACTTATCCAGTGTTTTTGGCTGCATTTAATTCTGAGGAATTAGAATGATACACTGCAGGTGTACTGTCTGGTCTTTTTGTAAAATGTTTTTGTGCGCAAATAACATTTTCTTTTGTTTGTTTCTCTTACAGACCGCGTCTCCTGTATAGAGTGACTGTCAAGGAGTATTTCCCCCCCCCCAAAAAATAAATAAATAAATAATTATGTGGTGTTCAGGTTATCAGGTCAGAGGCTTCACCAGGCCTTCCTGAATATGAGCTCCCACATCCTGTGGCAGGCCTCCTCTCCTTGGAGAGTCATTCTGCTGAGGCCTCCATAAATACATGTTCCAACTATATAGTTCGGCAGTTTTGGTCTGTACTCTAGCATGTGTCAGGCTTCCTCTCCTTCGAGAGTTATCCTGAGGCCTCCATGCAAACAGCATTACAGTCGGAGTTGAGGAGTGGCCCCTCCCTCTCTGAGGGGGTGCCTTAGGCCCTTCACTCCATGAGCTCTGATGGTCCTACTATCTGTCAGGCCTCCTCTCCTTCGAGAGTCATCCTGCTGAGGCTTCCATGTGTACAGATGTTGCAGGTAGAGTCTTAGAAGTGGCCCCTCCCCCTCTGGGGAGGTGATTCAGGCCCTTCACTCCTTGAAGCTCTGATATATGTGCCAGGCCTCCTCTCCTTAGAGAGTCATCCTGTTGAAGCCTCCGTATACATAGTTAAGTCTGTAGCATGTGGTAGGCCGCTTCTCCCTTGAGAGTCATCCTATTAAGGCCCCATGCAACCAGCTTTGCAGGTGGAGCTGAGAGGTGGCCCCTCCCTCTCTGGGGAAGGTGCTTTAGGCCCTTCGCTCCCTGAGCTCTGGTAGTAAATAAGCTAGTTATCATAGGTATGTGTGTTGGTTTCCTCTCCATTGAGAGTCATCCTGCTGAGACCTCCATATATATACAGTCATATGTGTTAGGCCTCCTCTTATTCAAGAGTCATCCTGTTGAGGCCTCCATGCCAACAGCTTTGTAGATGGAGTTTTAGAAGTGGCCTAGCTATGTGTGTTAGGCCTCCTCTCCTTCGAGAGTCATTCTGTTGAGGCCTCCATATATACAGTGGCCATCATAAGGATGTGTGTCAGGCCTCCTCTCCACTGAGAGTCTTCCTGCTGAGGCCTCCATATTCATAGTTAAGCTGTCTATGGTTAGATATGTGTTAGGCCTCCTCTCCATTGAGAGTCTTCCTGCTGAGGCCACCATATACATATCTAAGCTGTCTATGGTCAGATATGTGTCAGGCCTCCTCTCCACTGAGAGTCTTCCTGCTGAGGCCACCATATACATAGTTAGGCTGTCTATGGTTAGATATGTGTCAGGCCTCCTCTCCATTGAGAGTCTTCCTGCTGAGGCCACCATATACATATCTAAGCTGTCTATGGTTAGATATGTGTCAGGCCTCCTCTCCACTGAGAGTCTTCCTGCTGAGGCCACCATATACATAGTTAGGCTGTCTATGGTTAGATATGTGTCAGGCCTCCTCTCCACTGAGAGTCTTCCTGCTGAGGCCACCATATACATAGTTAAGCTGTCTATGGTTAGAGATGTGTCAGGCCTCCTCTCCACTGAGAGTCTTCCTGCTGAGGCCACCATATACATAGTTAAGCTGTCTATGGTTAGATATGTGTCAGGCCTCCTCTCCACTGAGAGTCTACCTGCTGAGGCCACCATATACATAGTTAAGCTGTCTATGGCTAGATATGTGTCAGGCCTCCTCTCCATTGAGAGTCTTCCTGCTGAGGCTACCATATTCATAGTTAAGCTGTCTGTGGTTAGATATGTGTCAGGCCTCCTCTCCATTGAGAGTCTTCCTGCTGAGGCTACCATATTCATAGTTAAGCTGTCTGTGGTAAGATATGTGTCAGGCCTCCTCTCCACTGAGAGTCTTCCTGCTGAGGTCACCATATTCATAGTTAAGCTGTCTATGGTTAGATTGTGTTAGGCCTCCTCTCCATTGAGAGTCTTCCTGCTGAGGCTACCATATACATAGTTAAGCTGTCTATGGTTAGATATGTGTCAGGCCTTCTCTCCACTGAGAGTCTTCCTGCTGAGGCCACCATATACATAGTTAGGCTGTTTATGGTTAGATATATGTGCCAGGCCTCCTCTCTTTCGAGAGTCATCCTGTTGAGGCCTCCATATATACAGTTGGCTGTTTTTGGTTTATACTCTAGCATGTGTCAGGCTTCCTCTCTTTGAGAGTCATCCTGTTGAGGCCTCCATGCAAGCAGCATTTGAGTTGAAGTCTGAGAAGTGGGCCCTCCCTCTCTGAGGAGGTGTTTCAAGCCCTTCGCTTCCTGAGCTTTGATTATGGTTGCTAGAAATGTGTTAGGCTTCCTCTCCTTTGAGAGTCATCCTGCTGGGGCCTCCATATATACAGTTCGGCTTCACTCCCTAAAAGAGTGCAGTAGTTATATTCTAGCATGTCAGGCCTCCTCTCTTTCGAGAGTCATCCTGCTGAGGCTTTCATGCAAACGGTATTGCAGGCAGTAGTTTAGAATAAGGGCCCTCTCAATATTGGAGAGTTGTTTTTAGCCTTTCTCTGTCTGAGCTCTGTATTATGAACTTTTCACTTTGAGAATAAGTTCTGGAGACCATGTTGGTGTAAATGTGCAGGCTTCCTCTGCTCTCTAGTCGTCCTGTGGAGGCTGCCGCTTCCCTTAGGTACTAAACAGGTTGTTGGCTTCAGCATTAAGTGTGATAGCCTCCCTGGCATGGGGGTCGTTTTTGGTCCCCCCGAAAGGGTCAGAGGCCTCAATAGGCTCTCCTGAGTATAAGCACCCACATACAGTGGTTATCAGGTTATAGGCCTCACCAGGCCTTCCTGAATATAGCTTCCACATAACGTGGTTATAAGGTTATAGGCCTCACTAGGCCTTCCTGAATATGAGCTCCCACATGTTGTGGTTATCAGGTCAGAGGCCTCACCAGGCCTTCCTGAAGGTGAGCTAACTCATACTGTATGTGTTTTCACTCAGCATGGTTTTCAGGTTGTAGGCCTCTCCAGGCCTCCCTGGAGTTTAGTTCCAACATATTTTGAGTTTCCACTTAAGGTGGTCTTCTGGTAACAGGTAGTAGGCCTCTCCAGGCCTCTCTGTAAGTGAACTCCCATGAACTCCCTTAGGCCCTCACAGGCCTCCTCAGTGGTTTGAAACACAAACACTGGGTAGATCCGTGGATCGAGTAGAGAAACTCCCCTCACTGGCAAGGGTTGTAAAGCACTATGCTGAGTTATACTCTCCGGGATATCCCGCATTTCAGTCCTAGGTCCTCAAAGACCTCCTCAGTGTTTTGAAATACAAACACTGGGTAGATCCGTGGATCGAGTAGAGAAACTCCCCTCGCTGGCAAGGGTTGTAAAGCACTATGCTGAGTCATACTCTCCAGGATATCCCGTCTCTGAAATCCGGGCCAAGTGGTTCACTGCCTGCTTTGCAGTCTCTTGGGTTGGATGCCTTACCTAAAGGCAAGTGTCCAGAGGCTCTGTCTTCAGACAGACAGGAAGTGGCCAGACTTAGTGTCTTATGTAGTGACACCAGGTCAGGCCTGCCTGGTGGCATTTCAGGTGGCACGTTCCCCTGAATAGTGACTGGCTGGGGTTCCCTCGGGTCCCCTAGCCACATTCCCTAGAAGGGGACCCTTTCTAGTTTTTGAATTGTGGTCCTAGGCCTTTGAGCTGGCCCAGGTAGACCTTCCTTTAAATCTGTGGAGGTTTTTCTGTGGTATCCTTTAGCTTGGGGCCTAGGGCTATGACCGTAGGGAATGCTGTCACTGACAGCCCAGTGTGACCTGAGGGCATGCACTCCCCTTAGCATGGTGGCGTTGGTATATCGTTCCCCATAGCGTCATTCTGACGTAGTGTAGAGTTCCCTTTCGAAAGGGAACGTCTCAGGTTACGACTGTAACCTATGTTCCCTGAGAACAGGGAACGAGACACTACGTCTTCCTGCCATGCCTCGGGGCCTGCCTGCAACAGTCCCTTCAGACGATGGGATGTTGTCATGTTTTCCAGGCTCCCTTTTATACATTCTGGTCGCGCGTTAATCAATCAAGCTGATGATTCACGGGCTGTCGCCGGTCAACATGATTGCCGTGAGTTGATATTTGATTTCAGACACCTGTCACGCCTGAGGCGTTCCCCATAGCGTCATTCTGACGTAGTGTCTCGTTCCCTGTTCTCAGGGAACATAGGTTACAGTCGTAACCTGAGACGTTTTTATATGTACAAAAACCGACAATGAAAAAAAGTCTCTGTCAAACTGTATTCATATTTATCTATATTAACATTTATGTATAGATTTAAAATGTCTCACGTGGCTCATTATAGGCTCACTGTAAAGTATTTCTCAGTATCTGTTCCAGTATGCCAGCCAATCAGGATCTGCATGTTATTGAGACATCATATGTCTGCTTTCTCTTTCCAGTAAATGACATAACTTTCAGGAAAAACTAAAACAAACAAACACAGTATGGGTCCGGGTGGGAGAGTGGGAGGCAGGATTGTGACTGGAAATGAACATGAATATCTTATTTGATCTTGAGATGTCTCAAGACACATACTCTGTGTATTCATAGCAGATAACTGTTGGATGTTAACTGAATGCATGATTTGTCATTGTTAGATCCTATAGCTATACATTATTGTCATTTTGAAGGATGTGCTTCAGTTGAATCAGCTCACTCGTAATATTCCCCTGCCCGCTGGTTGAAGACTTTCAGAATTGACGGAGACTCACTTGTGCTGCTTCTTTTTTGAGGTTCAGTTTGTAATTATACAGACTGTCCTTCTTCTGTCATTTACATTGTTGTCTTCTTCAAGCACGCTTGCTCTTCTTCACTGTAGTCTTCGTCTGTCTGGTGGTTTCAGAAAGATTCTCTTCCCCCTCATGGTTGGTTAAGAAACATTAAGTTCAGGAAACTAACTTGATCAACTACTGCCCATCTCGCCCAGTTCTTCTTCTTCTTCTTCTTCTTCAAAAAGTGGAAGTCAAATACAAGTTTCAAGTATTGCAGGTTCTTTCCAAGCAGCATTCAAACATCTTTATATGGCATTAACTTAAAAGCAAGCAAAATAACATTTATTTGATAATGGTTTCTTTTGAATAGCAATATCAACATCAATATCCAAAACACGTTCTGAAAGTAATTCCAACAATATTGTTTCTCTGTGCCGTTATCATTGAAGTGAACTCAGCTATTCTTTATTTAGAACAATTTTAAGAACTATATCTTTATCGTTATCTTTGTAGTTATCATTCTTGG
The DNA here is from genome assembly GCF_951802725.1 of Rutilus rutilus. Classification (NCBI taxonomy): domain Eukaryota; kingdom Metazoa; phylum Chordata; class Actinopteri; order Cypriniformes; family Leuciscidae; genus Rutilus; species Rutilus rutilus. The sequence goes on along the minus strand of NC_140209.1, from coordinate 9,014,824 downwards.
TGTGAACGGGCCTTAATACTGTTCTTGCAATATGACATGGACAAAACATCAATAATACAAAAACAAACACCAATGACACTCAATTTCATCAACCACTACACCTTAATAAATACAGCACCATAATATGTCCATATAGTCTGATTTTAAAACTGCATTCACTGTGATTATGTAATTAGATCATTGACATGTTACAGTTTTTATATGTACAAAAACCGACAACGAGTCTCAGTCAAACTGTATTCATATTTATTTATATTAACATTTATGTATAGATTTAAAATGTCTCACGTGGCTCATTATAGGCTCACTGTAAAGTATTTCTCAGTATCTGTTCTAGTATGTTTTAATAATGTTGGCACTTTCCAATTGGGCCGATGTGCACTTTAATTTCCTATTATCACTGTAAAGCTGCTTTGAAACAGTCTGTATTGTTAAAGGGGTCATATGATGGTTCTAAAAAGAACATTATTTTGGGTAAATGCAATGTGTTTACGTGGTTTTAGGTAAAAAAAAAAACTTCTGTGAGAGCACCCTCTCAAAGTGAGGCACGCTCCCCCTTAGAAGTGGAACCTATTCATTGAATTGAGTCTTCTCTCTGTGGAGATCCCGAAGGTGTTCAATCACTTCAGTGCTTCTTTCCTGCTAATGGGTTGGACTGAGGGCTGTCTCCTCCACCTCAAAATGTTGTTGTTGTATTGACGCACATTATGATGCAGTGGATACAAATCCGTGGGAAGCACGACTTGATTGTTTGTTAGGTTACTGAGGAGAGCAAGGAGACAGAACCCGCTCTTTACCCTCTTGGGACTTAAATCTGGCACTGCAGAGACCTCCCTTGAGCCCTGCAGGCAGTGAGTTAAAAATCCTGTTTTCAGAGAAACAGTTCTCCTGCTTGTTTGGTCTCTATCTAGAGGGTAGGGACTTGCACGCATTTTCGGTCAACGAATCGTGCCTGGAATTCGGGCTGGCTAACTCTCAGCAAATCTGAGACCCGGCCTGGATATGTGCTCATGGTTCCTGCATCTAATCACATAATACACTGAGGAATGAGCGCTGCTTTTAAATGAACATTTCTTTAAAACAAAATTGATTTGACAGAATTTCATTTTCTTATTGGCATAAACAGGCTTTACTCCCTTGAAACTTAAACTGGAATGTCACTGTGACTTCCCGAACAGGCAAACAGGCTTACGCACAGATCACTTGTGAAGTAAAATTGAAGATCGAGGATGCAGTGCATCGTGATACTTTACTTTACTTTATACTTTATTGTCAGACTGAAGTCTGAAATGTTTCTTACATGACAGTATCCATGTTTACCACAACATTTAACATACATTCAACATTGACATTCACTCAAACACTTATCCATCAACCCCACCATCCCAATACTCTTAATCTCTGATTAGGTTTTCGGTGATGCATTGTGATATCATATTGAACCGAACCGTGAGAGCAGTGTAGGTTCACACCCCTAGTTTTAATGTGACCATATATTTTCAACAGACACATCAAGTGTTGTGAATTCAGCATTTATTATTATAACAGCCTGACGTCTGAATGACATGACGTGTTTCAACTCTGGGGTTTTCAAACCCAGAGGAATCATTTTAATTGCCCAACCAATTTTCCATAACGAGCTAAAATACTCTAAAACGCTTTATCAGAGATAAACGGAGGTAAGTTTGACAACATCACCTTTTTCGAGAGGTTAGATAAGGTATACAGAGTGCTGTTGTTACAGCCTAGCAGCCAATGAGAGCAAACCTGTCCACCAATGAATGCTGTTATTATATGTTGTTTACAGTACAACATGTTCCAGGAACAACATCATGTCTAACTTCTGTTTCTGTTTGTTTATTTATATAGCACTATTAAAACACAACCAGGGTTGAACCAAAGTGCTTTACATACAGATTCCAATGAGGAATAAAAATAACAACATACCTAGCCAGTCAATAAATAACATATAGAATTTCACATCTACTCATTATAGGCTAACGACATCAGATGCGATTTACACAAATGCTTAAAAATCGACAGCGATTTTGCAGACCTGATAGATAGCGGCAGCTCATTCCACTGTCTCGGCCCTGTTACCGCAAACGCCCGGTCGCCCTTATGAAGGCGTTTTGTTCTAGGCACTATCAATAGTTCCTGATTCTCTGAGCGTAGTGTTCTGGAGGGGGTATACAAAGTTAAGAGATTCGCCAAATATGGTGGGGCCTGATTATTTAGCGATTTATATACAAACAGTAAAATTTTGTGTCTTATTCTGTACTGTACTGGAAGCCAATTTAGAGACTCCAGTGCAGGTGTGATCGACTCATATTTCTTTATCCTCATTAAAAGCCTCAACCGCCCGCCGCATTTTGGACCGATTGCAGTCGAGACAGAGATGCGGCGGTGATGCCACAATACAACGAATTACAAAAGTCGAGCCTTGAGAAGATAAAAGTGTGGATAACTCTTTAAAAGTCTTTATTTGATAGAAATGGTTTTGTTTTAGCTAATAGACGCAGATTGTAAAAACAAGCCCGAACCACAGAATTAATTTGCTTGTCCATTTTTAGGTTATTGTCGATAAAAAAGCCTAAATCTCTGACTGTAGATTTCGTGTAAGATGCTAGAGGACTTGAATCTAATATAGTTTCTGCGGATTTATTTTGATGGCCAAATATAATAACCTCTGTTTTGTCCTCATTTAACATTAAAAAGTTTTTAGCCATCCAGTTTTTGACGTCCTTTAAACACTCTAAAAGTGACTCGAATGAACTGGTAGAGCTGAGTGGTAGATACATTTGCGTGTCGTCGGCGTAACAATGAAATTACACTCCATACTTTCTAAAAATGCTTCCCAAAGGGAGCAAATATAATGAGAATAGTATTGGAGAAAGGATAGACCCTTGCAGGACCCCCCACGGAAGGTTTTTTTTTCCTGAGGTCCTATTATTATAGTTAACTGAAAAACATCTACCACTCAAGTAGGACTGAAACCATTTCAAAACTGTGCCTTTTAAACCTACTGAGTGTTCGAGACGGGAAATAAGGATGTCATGGTCGATCATGTCGAAAGCTGCGCTTAGATCAAGCAGCACTAAAACAACATCATCTCCTTTGTCTAAGGCCAAAAAGATGTCACTTAACACTTTCAGTAGCGCCGACTCTGTGCTGTGGGCAGTTTTAAACCCTGATTGGAACATTTCTCCTATTACATTTTTATTTAGAAATGATAGTAGTTGCTGCAACACAACTTTTTCAAAAATTTTAGAAACGAATGAAATCTGAGAAATTGGCCTGTAATTTTTCATATCATCCTGGCCCAAGTTTGGCCGCTTCAACAGCGGTGTCACCACAGCATGTTTAAACTCTTGAGGATATGTCCCACTGGACAGGCTCTTATTAAACAAATGTGCGAAACTCAGTGCTACACAGTCAAAGGTCTGCTTTAACAAACGACTAGGCATCAGGTCATTTGCACAGCAAGTTGGTTTCAGTTTTTGTACAATATCCTCCAAAATTGTCAAGGTAATAGGTTCAAAGGCACCCCATTTAGCAGTGCAGGCAGAATAGTTAGATGGATCTGTATTTACCAAAGGAATCTGGGAGCGTTGATTAACAATTTTTTGGCTGAAGAAATTAAGAAAGTCCTCACAGGAAATAAGTGAGGGCTTTTGATGTATGTTATTTAAAGGTTGCATTACAGAGTTAATAATAGAAAATAGGAGTTTTGAGTTATTACTATTGGCCCTAATTATATTGGAGAAGTAAGTATTTTTGGCCTTGGTTACAGATTTTTGATAACTAAATAGAGCGTCTCTAAGAACGTCATAGTGGACTTGTAGTTTACTCTTTTTCCATTTCCTCTCACTCTGCCTACATTGCTTTCTGAGGTCCCGAGTGTTATCATTTAACCATGGATTTATTTTTCTTTTATTGCTTGTCAGTCTGAGCGGAGCAATAACGTCTAAAATATCCATGCAGGTTGAGTTTAGTACAGTCTAATGCTCATCAACATTTAAAAGATGAAGCGGGGTTTCCAGCATCAAAATATTGCACTTAGTTTTAAATAGTGCTGCAAAGTCAGTGCTAGAGGTGCTGTTTAGTCTCCTTGACCAACGCCTAGAGTCCTCCTGGGAAACAGGTTTGATGGTAGTAGAAGTCTTGAAGATTATTGGCATATGGTCAGAAAAGTTAGTCTCACAGATATTTACATCGTCTATTTGCAGGTTATGGGTTAAAATTAAGTCTAACATGTGTCCTCGTTTATGGGTAGGGCTTTTAACCCATTGCATTAAATCAAACGACTCTATCAAATTTAGAAATTCACTTGAGAGGGTATCATTTGCACAACAAATATGAACATTAAAATCAACTAGAAGTAAGAAACAGTCATAATTCGTAGACATTGTGCTCAAAAGATCAGAGAATTCCTGAACGAAAGCCTTGTTTCACGAGTTCACATCTACATATAATTAGTACAATAAGTTTATGCGTATTTGGCGTGCTTTCCGGGGGGAGGGCTCCGAGCTCGGAGTTAGGCCCGAACCCAGAGTACTCCCCCCAGTTGGTAAGTGTAGATGGAACTGGAAGTGAGGAGATGGGGTGGAGGAGGGATGCTGACAAACTTTCAATGAACAGAGATAGGTCTGCTGTGAATTTATACTCTGTCATTGAGTTGATTACTGATTAATCTCCAGCTGTGCATAATTTGGTTAATTATCTGAACCTGCTCCTCCCGAACTTTGTTAATAAAACATCATTTCACGAGTTCACATCTACATATAATTAATACAATAAGTTTATGCGTATTTGGCGTGCTGTCCGGGGGGAGGGCTCCGAGCTCGGAGTTAGGCCCGAACCCAGAGTACTCCCCCCATAAAAGCCAGGTGAGCGCAGGACAGCAATCGTAAAATGTGGAATTAATCCCCCCAAAAAGTGCAGGGCATGAGCAGGTATTTACTAAAAACGAGCTTGACTGTTCGACCGGGAGGGCTCTCGCGACATCCAACGGGAACTTGGATGCTCACGGCATCGGACGGATAAGCCCATTCGGCAGTTGAACTGTCAACTCGATGACGCAAGATTTTTACGAGCGTGATTTGAGAGAGAGTTTAGCCATTCAACTGGGAGGGCCCTCGCAGCATCCGACGGGAACTTGGATGCTCATGGCATCGGATGGGTAGGCCTCGCCAGCGGAAGGGAGGGCGCCCGCTGGACTCTGTCAGGGGGCTCGACCAGCGCTTCGAAGGGGGCTGGGACACGGGAACAGAACCCTCGCGGCCCGACGAATGGGGAGCCCACACAGCGACACGAGCGCGGCTGTCCCACGACGACTAAGACGGGCAGACTCTCACTGCGATTCGAACGGGAGGGCTCAATCAGCGCTTCGGAAGGGGGACAGAGCCCAGCCCTTGAACGAGGAGCCGTTACGCGTGCGAACGGGGGAGCCTGCCATTGTTTATAACAAATACGCTGTAGTGTAGATGTTTATTGTATCGAGCTTGAACGCAGCGAACCAAATGATACTGGAAATGGGTTGGAACTTGGTACTGGTACTGCGAGTGACAATGGATGGAGCGCAGCAGGTGATGGAAATGAATGATTTAATTATGGCTTGGTGAGCGTTTTGATGTGGAAGCGGCTGGATCTGATGTAGGTTTTGAACGCTTCTGATGTGGGCCGAGTAGGGATTTGAACATTGAACGTTTATACTGCAGTAAATCAAACGAGAGTGGTACAGTTGGATGGGGGTTGGCGGATTGAAAATATAACGAAGTGACCTTTTTGCTCGATCAGTTTACTACTTATTTAATGAAGAAAATATGGTTTCGATATCTACGATCTGTAAATCTGAGATTGAAGGATAGGTATTTGAGTCGACGTTAGATGTGATAGCCAATTCGGAGCGGTGGAGAAAACCGAAGACAGCTAGGACAGACGAGCTTCCAGTGTGCAGACGGAGTTGGTGGAATGGTATGCGAGACGGAGTGTTGGAATACATTGGTGAGTATGTCAATTGCAATAGATTGACTGGTATCCGGACGAGTGGGATAAGTTCTTGAATCCTTTAATGAGCAGGGATGTTTGAGATTTATGGCGGGGGCGGGCTTACCATAGACTAAATTTATTGAAAACTGAATGCTGGTTAGATAGCTCTATTAAGCTTTTTATGCTTCTGGCACCAACTTCCTGAATTTCTGGAAAGAGTAATGGGAGAGAGTAAGTGATTTGATTTTGTGCTCCTGGAACGTGTTTGGCAGTTATTACGAACTGATCAAGCGGAGTTCCAGATGAGGCATCTGAGGAGTGGCATTTAACACAGGTGAGTAAGAACGACCTTTGTTGATGCAGTGCATAGTTTAGTTTGTCGCGATGGACCAGGATTCTGTTAGTTGACCACTTTCCCCCCTGGGAAAGCCGTGACGACGATTGGAAGGAGCTAAATCGAAGGGGAGAGAGAGATGTAATCGTAGAAAAAGGTTAAGCCATTCCACTGATTAGAGTAAGTTATCCATAAACTTAGGGTGAGGTGCGTGATGAAATGGCGGCCTTGCGGAATTATGTGTATAGCATGGTTTAGGTGTCCGAGCGGCGAGAAGAATTCGTGTTTGGAATTATTTGGGCGGTCTATGAGGTTAGACGGAAGGACTGCCTCCTCTGTTAGACCGATGCTTGCAGAGAAGAGAAAACATAGATGCATGCAGTGTCCGCTGGGAGACCAATGCTCGCTAGACAGAGAAGAGAGAAAAATGGGTGCATGCAGTGTCCGCTGGGAGACCAATGCTCGCTGGACAGAAGAGAAAACTTAGATGCATGCTACAGTTCATCCTCTGGGAGACCGAAGCTCGCTGGACGGAGAAAGGCTGTAGCAGAAGATGAGATTAGCCGGAGAAACAGTGCTCCTGCTGGAGCAGACACATCCCTGCTAGCAGCAGAGAAAATGGAGAAACTGGAGTAACAAATCCTGTGGGAGCAAAGGAAACCTCACTGCTGTGGCAGTAGAGAATTAGCCAGAGAAACAGAGCTTGCGGGAGCATAGGAGACATCACTACTGCGGCAGTGGAGAAAGTAGCTAGAGTAACAGAAATCCTGAGGAGCAAAGGAACCTCATTGCTGTGGTAGTGGAGAATTAGCCGGAGAAACAGTTCCTGCAGGAGCGGAGACATTGCTGCTGCGGCAGGGGAGAAAATAGCCAGTAACAGAAAACCCATGAGAGCGAAGGAAAACCTTACTGCTGTGGCAGTAGAGAATTAGCCAGAGAAACAGAGCTCTTGCGGGAGCAGGAGACAGCCTTGTTACAGCAGTATAGAAAATTAGTCAGGGAAATAGAGTTCCTGCGGGAGCAGAGGAGACATCACTGCAGTGGCAGTAAACAAGATTAGCTAAAGAAACAGGGTTCCTGCGGGAGCAGAGGAGACATCACTGCAGTGGCAGTAAACAAGATTAGCTAAAGAAACAGGGTTCCTGCGGGAGCAGAGGAGACAGCCTTGTTACAGCAGTATAGAAAATTAGCCAGAGAAATAGAGTTCCTGCGGGAACAGAGGAGACATCAGTGCTGTGGCAGTGGAGAAAATAGCCGGAGTAACAGAAAACTTGCGGGAGCAGAGGAGACATCACTGCTGTGGCAGTGGAGAAAATAGCCGGAGTAACAGAAAACTTGCGGGAGCAGAGGAGACATCACTGCTGTGGCAGTGGAGAAAATAGCCGGAGTAACAGAAAACTTGCGGGAGCAGAGGAGACATCACTGCTGTGGCAGTGGAGAAAATAGCCGGAGTAACAGAAAACTTGCGGGAGCAGAGGAGACATCACTGCTGTGGCAGTGGAGAAAATAGCCGGAGTAACAGAAAACCTGCAGGAGCAGAGGAGACATCACTGCTGTGGCAGTGGAGAAAATAGCCGGAGTAACAGAAAACCTGCAGGAGCAGAGGAGACATCACAGCTGTGGCAGGGGAGAAAAATAGCGAGAGAAACATAAATCCTGTGGGAGCAGGGGAGACACTGCAGTGGCAGTAAACAAGATTAGCTAAGGGAACAGAGCTCCTGCGGGAGCAGAGGAGACATCACTGTTGCGGCAATAGAGAAAAAGCCGGAGTAAGATAAAACCTGTGGTAGCAGAAGAAAACATCACTGCTGCGGCAATGGAGCAAATAGCCAGAGTTACGGAGAACCTGTAGGAGCAGAGGAAACATCACTGCTGTGGCAGAGGAAAAAATAGCCAGAGTAACATGAAACCAGGAAATGAGCTCCTGCAGTGTGTGGATGAGCAAAGGGAGGAGAGTGGGGCTTGGAGAGCCGATGGTCATCTTTTTGTGCGTTAATCTAAGACGCGATGAAGAGGAGGTTAGAGATGAAATCCTTGCAGGATTATGCATTTCTGATGTTTAAGTGGCCGAGCACAGATATCAGTTTGCTTAGAACGATATTGACTGTCTGAGAGGTGGACGAGATCCGAAAGTCCTATTTATTTATTTTTTGCTGTAGACTGTAGATCAACTGTGTTCAAATTAATGGCCAGGATTCGATTAGGCTGAACCCATGGTTTTAACCTGCGTTTGGAATCCAGCTCTTAGCCAAACTGTGCAGGGCTGAAAGATCAATTATTGAAGTTTGATGATTAGCAACGTCAAAGTAAACTCTGATTTAGATAACGATTGTTCGTTTATTTGTTGCTCGTTTCTAAGGAGACAGCTTACGTAAAAGACGACGCTTTGCATGAATTTAGTTTAGGCACTTTGTGTTGGTTTAATTTTGTTTCATTTAAGGATCATTAAACTATTGGTGTGAAGCACATTGCTTGTACCCATATATAAAAACGTTTATGCTATAACTAAGTTTCTACGCGATTTATGCAGATAAATTGCAGGACATCGTTAACGATATAAGTTAGGTTGAAGATTCTGAGCGCATGCGTTCAGCACGTAATGCACGAGGCCGCGAGCGAGCTACTGTAGGCCTACTTGTGAGTTTTAGCCACAAGAAAGCAGCGCGTTAATGACAGAAAATAATTTGGACCGACACCATTTAAAACGTGTTCCCCTCGTTATAACTGAACAACTGAATGCGATGCGAAATTTAACCACGGAGCGGAGCGGAGCGGAGCGCAGCGCTCGCCGAGTTCAGCCAACGGGGTTGAGAGCGTAGGCTGGCCGACCGGTACTGAATCTGCTGCGCTGCTCTTTGAGGGCCTGCGGCTTCGGCCTAGAGCTGCTGGAGAAGCCCGTTCTTTCGCGTGAAGAGGGCGGCATTGTCCGAAACGCGAGCGTGGTGCTTTGCAGGCCTTATGACCATTCTCCATGGCAGGAAAAAAAAACGTTACTTGAATCTGGTTTAGAAAAGAAAAAGAAAAAGCGGAAGAAGATCGCATGGTATTTCGCCCGTGGTGGTAGGGACCTGTTTATTTGGCTTGACGCCCGCAATATAACACCCAAAAATTCTGGCAAATATTCCAAAAGGACGGAGAATTCCTTCACTGGATGGGAGAGCTTGATTCGGACATGTTGAGAAGATAGGGCACAGCCAAATGCTGACAAACTTTCAATGAACAGAGATAGGTCTGCTGTGAATTTATACTCTGTCATTGAGTTGATTACTGATTAATCTCCAGCTGTGCATAATTTGGTTAATTATCTGAACCTGCTCCTCCCGAACTTTGTTAATAAAACATCATTTGGTTTTGGGGGCCGGTATATTAAAGCCACCGTAACAGGGTTTGTAGCTGCGATTTGAAACAGTTGTAGTTCAAAACTCTTTGGTGGTTCGACCGTGAGTGATTGGCATTGAGTGGATTTTTTGTATATAGTCATTAGTCCTCCCCCGCGACCAGACGGGCGAGGAGAATTTATACATACATACATATCCCTCAGGCAACAGTTCAGACAGCGGTAATGAGTCTCCTACCTTAAGCCAGGTTTCCGTTATGAAGAAGAAGTCCAGATCGTTTGTCATAATAAAATCATTTAAAATGAAAGTTTTGTTTACCACAGAGCGGGCATTTGCCAAGGCCAGCTTGGTTGGTATTAAATCTTTAACCGGGCATTTCACATGGCGCAGGCTGCGGAGATTCTTGAGATCCACACCTCTCCCCTTTAAGCGTGGTGGCACGAACCTTCGGGGAACTCCAGGAGAGCTCATCCCCACCGGTTGAATCCAGCCGCACAGTCCCTCCAAGAAGCGTCGCGAGACAAAGTGGCCATGAACACCTGCCTGCAGGAACGATGATATCCATCCCCTGGACATCAGATGGGGTGTCCGCAGTGTCTTCAATTTGACCGCGAAGCCGCCTCGACATCCTCTTTTACGGCGGCGCTTTTTGCGTGGCACGTCGTATACCGGGTGCCAAAGATAGCTGGGGACGCTGGCCAGGAAGGGAGGGGGATCACGGCCCTCTCCTGTACAATCCGCTGTCAGCGCATCATTCAAAGTTGACTTGATGGACAGAAGTTGGTCCCGGTCATAAGACAAGAGTCCACAGATTTGTTTGGTAAAACAAGTTAAGCACAGTAAAAACAACACACCAACATATCCCCCAGACAGACGGCTAGCCACACACATCGGCGCCATCTTGAATCTTTTTTTGATAACTTGGCAAAATCCCTTTTAGTCACTGTGTACATATCAGTAGATGTGCTGGAAATGTTACATACAAATAATGACACAGTGTATGGGAGCAGTTAGTCTGTTTTTTCTATTTGAACTCCATGAGATGACGCATAGGAACACTCTGTTGCTGTTTACGGTCAGGGACTATTTTTTTCTAGTGGAAGGAAGGCTTTTAGTGATTTTACTTCATAAAAGATGCATATTGATACATATTTTTTTGGCTTAAATATTTTTTTATTGTGTGGTAACCATTTTATAAAAAAAACAATAAGGTACTGGAGGCATGTGCTGTAATTTGAAAGTCATCAAATAAACATATTTAATATATAATACAAAAGGCAAACATAGATCCAAACAGGTTAAGCACAACCACACATATTCTTAGACGAAACTAAGAACTGAAACACAGGAACTTACTGTAAATACAAGAGACAAACAAGGTCATTTAGGTAACAAGGTAATAACAAAAAAAGGTAATAACTTTAGCTGGAGAATTTTTTCTGGTTAATCATCATGGATCGTAAATTGATTTGATGAAACCTCAACTACTCGAATCTTGACAGCACTACAGCTTTCTATGTGGTCTCCTCACCAATCAGAGGCCAAGAGTGTTTGAGGTTTTTTTTTTTTTCAATATATATATTTTTTTTGCTTTAGAAGGAGGAGGGATGTTTCTTATTTCAGCTTTCCCACTGTTGCCATCTTCTCATTTTGAGGCTGCTTATTCCACCGCTTTTATGGGTACTGTTGGTATCCAATTACAAGGTTTCTTGAATTTTAATGTTTGATTTGTGATTTATTTATTTATGTATTTTTTTCACTTATTAATCAAATAACAAGACAGATGAGGACAATCTTGAGTAACTAGTTTCAGTAGTTCAGGAGAGCAACAGAAGCCCATGATTAATAAAACAAAATACATAAAAAGGTAAACACTTGTTTTTCGCAACAGCACGTAACACATTGAATTAAAACATTAAGTAGAAAGACTAAAACTGTTTGTTTTTTTTAACACTCAAAAAAAAAAAAAAAGTTTTTTGCTTAACTTTTACAGTGTAAATGAAATCTGCTTGTAATTATCTGCTCTTCAGAAGACTTGGATTAAACTGCTCAAATACTATAGATTACTTGTACAATGTTTTTATGAACGTCAAAGTTTTGGGTGGATAGCAGAAATCTCTGATGTGTCATTAAAAATATAGTTTTGGCATTGAGGATGAACGGGAGTCTTATGGGTTTGGAACGACATGATAAATGTAGGTATTTTGTTTGTGTTTACAGTGGCAATCAAGCTCTTGACTCGGGAGCAAAGTAAGTACATAACTTCCCAGTCTGGTCAGTGTAAACACATACTGTCAGGTTTATCATGCTAGTTCCAGCAAGTCTGAGACTTGGAACCAAACTGAATATCTTTCTAGAGGCGCACAGCCTGTCCGAGCCAATCTGATTTTGATGCTCCATAACAGATGTAAGTAAGTTTTTAACTACCCTAACAGTCTACTAATACTCGTATTAAGAATCTTGTAGTGGTGTCATTAATGACACCACCGGCCTCTTGCCGATCTCCCGCGGCCGTCAGCCTCGTCCTGCTCGCCACAGTAAACATGATGAATGGCGACTGTAGAACGCAAAAGCCGAATCCCGGACATTTTGGCCGATCTCGAAATCCCTGGCAAACTCGTCACGGAGACTCGCTAGTAGCCTAGCCTTGTTGTTTTCAACTGCGCTCTCTTACCGGTAGGCGTGGCTTGGGAGTGGCCTCCTTGGGCAGCGAAGCAAGTGCATTCTGGGAGTTGTTGTCTTTCATCCACATGAGCCAAAAATACATTTTCTGGCTTTTCTCAGTCTAGAAAGCTCCAAATTCAAAAATGTCTTCACATTTCTTCTACATAAATGACCTATTTTAAATACACATTCATCTTTCCAGAGGTGAAGTATCCCTTTAATGTAAAGAAAGTTATTTACATTCTTCATGGTGCAGACATTTAGCTGCTGGCATGCATGGTTTGAATAACCCTATTTATCCTTGATCCCAAGTTCTCCCGGCATTCAACATCACTTTAACACCAAAGAAACCCTACTTCAGCCAACATGAGGAAAAGTTTGAAGTAGAAGTCAGAGCCAGGTGCGTGTCAATTACAGCCGCTTTTACTGTTACTCGACACTCACCTGAAATACAAGCTTTTTCAATCATTCTAAATGTAATTATTGTGCCTTTACCTCGATAAGCTACTTTCTGAAGTGAAACAGCACAATTGTTATAAAACTGCTATACACACTGTTAGACTTTTCAAGGGTTTTTTACAGTAACTTACTGGCAACACTGTTGCCAGTAAGTTACTGTAATTAAGAGTTACAGTACCAAACCGTATTTCAGTTTTGTGTAATACAGTGCATTACTGTAAAAACTAAGCTAATCAGTACACTACTGTAATTATTTTTATTTGTACTAAATATAAATTAGATTTGATAATTTTGAAATATGATTAATTTTATTTTTATCCTACATAAGTACTACTTTCATACAAACCAATTAGACAAAGTTATCACAAAATACCATTTTTTTTATTTAAAACATTTCATATATATCACATAAACATGCCACATAAACATGCCAATGCTGGAAATGATGTGTGAAATTTTTACACATTAATGGGTGAGTTTAGAGACAACATTTTTTGTGTTAATTTTAACTCATTCATTGTGTTAATGATTTTAACAAAGTAAATATGTCAGAGAGGTTAGCACAAAGATGTGTAAACGTGTTAAATTAACACATTATGTGCTGTCCTTCACTGCAAACATTTTTGAAAACATATATAAAACCATAAACAAAACATTAGCATTTGACTAAATTAATGTAGAGTCATTGGTTGTTTAGCTTATACAAGTATTATAATGAAATATCAACCATTACATTCATAAAACTGCAGAATATAAATACATTTTTAAGCATTCAAAAAGGAAATGTCCAAAACAGGACAAAACACCGTTCTTTTCACAATACAAGACACATAACCCCACCTTAAAAATAATTTCACTTATTTCCAAAAATGTGTTGGATTCATGTACACTGGTGGCCAAAAGAAGTATTTAAGTGTCGTAATGTTTTTGAAAGAAGTCTCTTTGATGCTCAAGAAACATTTCTTATTATTATCAATGTCTGACTGTCTACTCCATCTTTTCTACAGCATAGGAGTAAAAGTCATCATCAAAATAATCTTTAAAAAGCCAACACAATGTTTTTGTCCACCTTTGTGAATAAATGAACTTCTCCAAAGATTGGTTCCTGTTCAGAACTTGATTGACAACATCAGAGTGTTCCCTGGTCTGCATGCGTGCCCACAAACACAAATGTACTCAGTCCTTCAGAGGAGATCCCGGTTCCAAAACTATATGAGAGAGAGAGAGAGAGAGAGAGAGAGAGAGAGAGAGAGAGAGAGAGAGAGAGAATATTAGTGTCACATTATTTTTAACCTCCTTTTTTGTTAATTTTTATTATTATTTTCACAAAAACTTAAGAATATATATTTGTAAACAGCTTTTGTCAATAAATAGCATACAAAAGAACTAAATTAAATTATGCCAGATTAAATTTTAATACTTACAAATCCTAAATTCTGTCCAAAAATGCTGAGATCTATAGAAAGAACGACTGAAATAGATGATTTTAGCCCATTTCAGCTTGTCTGCAGTGAAGGAGTACCTGTTTGAGACAAATACACAGTAAGACACATGCAAGAAATCACTGTGTGATGATTGTTCTCCTTCCTACAGTAGTTAACCCACCTGTGCGCTGATATTAGGACCTTCCTAGTCAGGTGGAACTGCAATGGTAGAGTCTTCTGGCTAATAAAATATAAAAATAATGCAAAAATATAAACTTAAGTTGTTTAGAATGCTAGATTTGGTCTGAATGAATTAGCCTAGTGAGAGTTTTACTGCAGTGCTTACCTGGATACATTTAATCTGGTGAGACTGAACAAAGACAATGGTCCATCTTCTGATTGTTTCATTTACTGTGTAATAAAGTTAGACATAATGCAAAGGTCACTTATTTGATATAAAGTTAGCCAATTTTATAGAGATTTTATAAGATATTGTAAGCTACCTAGTCTGCACCAGTGGCTCAAAAGCAATTTTCACATAGTGTATGCTAATCATTTCAGCAAACTTATCTCAAAATATATCACAAATGGGCTGGCCTACCTCTGGAATCTTGCTAAGTCACTGGCGCGAATTGGCGCTTTGTTGCAGTTGCCTTTAAACACAAAAATGGAAGTAAATATTAAATTCCATAAAAAAAAAAACTATAATATGGTATAGTTTGCAAACTAATGCTAAAACTATAAAGGTTCTCATCAGTAGGCCAACATTAGGCTATAAACAGAATTTGACATTAGTTTATTCACATTTATTGTTAATGTAAACGCTGCTCATTGGCATATTTTAACTCGACAATTCAATAATCTAACAAGGTGTGTAAAATGAAACGTTAGCTCAGTTTACCATGGTAAAGTTCGTTACCGCCATGTTGACGACGAGTAACGTTAGGCTAACGTAAACGTTATAACATACGTTAAACTGGGCACAATCCTGTCAACAGCCAGTCTATGGTCAACATAGGCTACACAGAATGTTTTTTTTTTTTACCTTGCTTGCTGATCTCTCTCTCGGTGAAGTGAATTCCGTCTCTTCCCCGGGCCAGACACGAACGTCGCGATCCAACAAAAGACAGACCCCATTACCTACACTGGATGTCTGTCTGACGCGACACGACAAATCCCAGACAGTGTAGTGATGCGCCGCGGCCATTATATTTCAGACGTAGTCCGATACGAGTCCAAGCGCTCGCGCTAGTTCTTTACAAGGGATAAACAGGTTTGCATTTAAAGGTCCGGTCGCTTCAATGTGTCCAATATAGACAGCCTCTGGCTATTATAGCGTTGTAGACACGCGGTGTAAGGCAAAAATTAGGAAATTAAAAGCACGGTGGAATGGTGCCAGCCAGAGAGGCAGTTACGTCAAATACAGTAGTATACAGCAAATTTAAAAAATACAGTAAGTCTCTGTATGTGGTGTTAGACGTCACAGAAAATTCCCATGATGCAATTGGAATCACAGTTATTTACTGTAAAGAGAAATAGCAGTATAATACTGGGGGATTTAAAGTAAATAACTGTAGAAATTACAGAAAAGTCTAACAGTGCAGTCAGTAAACTGCCAGGTGTAGCCCTCTCACAATTAACCTTCTGTTTGACTCATAGGTAAAGCAGGGGCTTTGGGCCTGGCTAAAATATTATTGGAATGTTCTAGAAAAAAATGTGTTCATGGGAAGCCTCTCAGAGAAGAGCTCTGGCCAAACACTACAAAGTTACATGAAACCACACTATAAAACAACGACATACTGTAGACCTGTGGCACCAGCCTGTTGGAGAAATGTCTTATATAAACATAATTATTGCAAGTAAATAATTTTCATAAACAGTGTAACTGTTTTTGTTGCAAGTTTATAATCATAAGTCTTCTAAACGTTGTAAATATCTGGTAATGGACTGATGCAGTGAATTAAGTGATTTTTTTAAATTTCATATCATTGTCTAAATTTTACATTTGTCAATAATTATTTTATTAAGGCAAGAGACCCTAGGTTGTTACGTCAGGTGGTGCATAGAAGTACTCACTGTAGAAGGAAGACTTTAATCATATAACACAACATTACATGGAGAAACTCAGGAGAAACACTATCCAACATCAGACAGAGGAAGAACACAGGGAATATACCCATATGAAAACAAAAAAAACCCTGCATGGTTCATATGCAGCAACCATATATCTTCCTTACTTAAATCAGCCAGAATTACCTTCTGTGTTTCATGTAAGGCCAATACATGTCCTATACAAAATCAGACCGATTATGGCCACCTTCATGCTAAATAGCACACATACAACTTGTAGGGGATGTTTGCATTATATATGAATACTGTAAAAAGTCTTTACATGACAAACGTATGCAATGGTGTATAGTATTAGTAGAAAATAACTGATATTCACAAATCATTTAAAGTTCTTATATTGAGTCATATGCTCGTCAAATTAAAGTCATATAGGATTTATACACATTTTGTGTCATTTGTTTATATGTGTTTCATACAGATTTCATGTTTTGATGACCAACATCACTTATATGCAGTTGGCTAATGTGTAAATTGTACAGTGCAGAAGCCGGTTCGAGTGAAGTTGGAAGCAAGGGAGTGTAATCGACTGTTTGAATGCACAGATTTATTGGCTTTAAGGGCATACACTTCCTTAGGAAACAGTCTGTGTATGTCTAGAGTACAGCAGTTTCAGTCTTCAGACATAGGGGGTGCTGCCGAACCATGCAGAGACTGATATGTGGTCATGATGAGGTCGTCCCATGATTCGCAGTTATCTACATCAGGTAAAGAGGCATCACTGATTGTGACATTACCGCAGAATGTGGATTTACAGAGTTCTTCTGAATCTTCTACTGGCACTGAAGGGTGGATTGGCCAGTGGTCTGGAGATTGGTGCAGAAATTCTGGACCTTGCTTCCATCTGCAGGTGTGGGACAGATCTATGAGGGTCTTACCCCGGGTTATATCGTCGGCAGGGTTGTTATTCGAGTCCACGTATTTCCAGTTCTCGTATCCAACGAGGTCTTGAATCTCTGCGATACGCGTACCAACAAACACTTTACAGTTGCATGACTCAGACTGTATCCAGTGTAATACGGTTGTTGAATCGGACCACATGATTGTCTGTCTGAGGTTGAGTGTAAGTTCTGTGTTCAGAGTTCAAGGCGTGGAATGGAGAGTTGCTTCTTGGGTGACACTCGTGACCTCGCCATGATGAATGCAATTTGGATGTCATCACCCGTTTCCACCCGCAAATAGGTTACAGAGCCATATGCCTTCTCCGAGGCATCACAGAAGACATGCGTATCGATAATGGAGGAGGTGTTGTTGCATGCTGGTGTGTAACACCTAGGCAGTGTTATTCTCTGTAGGTTAAGAAGCTGTTCTTCCCATACGTGCCATTCTGAGAAGAGGTCAGCTGGCAGAGGTTCATCCCAACCTCCAACCCTCTTCAATAGTGATTGCACCATAGTAGTTTATATAGGGGCGCTTGTGTCAAAATGATTTATGACCCTATGATTTGATGCCCTATGACATGATATGACCATTTATGTTTTTTTTTACAACCAACAGGTGGTTTGTGACATTTGACCATGTGTGTGTCCGGTGTGTTTATGGTTTATGACCCCCAATCTGCTTGTGTGACAAGGATGTGAATGTTTTTTCAGGATGTGTTATTATTATAGCAGTATAATGTCCACAGAACAATGACATTATGAAACAGAGGAGAGTTGGAGGCGTGGCTATTCATGGTGCGCTGATGCGTCCATAATGTCTGTGGGAGAGAATGAAAACGGGGGAATGAGTTTAAGAAATAAATCTCATTGTTAGTAAAAAAAAAAAAAAAAAAAAAATGAGATATGAGATAAGATACAATACAAAATACAATTAAGTATTTAAAAGTTAAGTTTAAGCTTTTTAAACATGAGTTGAAGTGAACTTACCTGAGATGATATGAGAATGTCTTTATTGCCAGTGTAATTCACTAAGCTACTGCAGTTGAGCGATCATATCGTGTGCACACATTCATGTGCAAGAAAAAGTAATTTTTACTTACTGTTAATAACACAGATTGTCACGCTGTATCCCAACTGCGCTAAGTTAACATCTTCACATCCAGGCCATCAAGTGTTGTGTTAAAGTCTCCACCAATCACAGGCCTGCATTTAAAAGCTTCTGACTCACTTGTTAAGAAGCTGCTGAACATCTTTACCATGAGATCACAGATTAGATGGTCACCTTTAGGATGGTAATACACACTCAGAAAGGTGTACTTCTGACTGCCGATCTCAACATGAACCCAAGCATAATCTCCACCATCACTATATGATTCCAGACGGCTGTGTGGTTTATTAATAAGGATGGAAACACCTCTGCTGTTTGAACTGAAGCGGGTTAAATACATCGTCCTCATCTGATCATCCAGTTGCCCTTTGAATTTCTCATCTTCCAGTTTTCCCATGTGATATTCCTTTCCAAAGGCCTAAGTGATTTTATCCCCGTCTTTCTCATCAATATCAGTCTCTTGTAGAAACACAGCTAAGTCTTGCTTTCAGGTCATGAATATTCCAGAAGAGATCTTTGACTTCTGATTCAGATGCCATCATGTGGAGGAGGGTTGTGTTGTTGTGTGTGAAGTTTACTGTAAGCACACACATGTATTAAATGACAGCGGTTTGTTTTTCATCATTTAGACCAGACTTGACCCATTCACTCCATTCACATTCAATTCATTACATTTTACTCGGTGCAATTAATAAATACATTAAACTATATAAATGCACAAAACTAGTACATTTAACTAGTTTGACAATGTGTTTGTGTAGAAACTGTGTAGAAACTGTCCAGTTTAAAATGATTGCTTTCTTAGTCAGTGTAATTGGCACAAAAAAAAAAAAATATATATATATATATATATATATATATTTTTTTTTTGTTTGTTTATATATATATATATATAATTTCCTGAATGCTGCATGTTAAATGTGTAAGGCCAATAATTTTAAACGGGCAAGGCATGCAGGCACATCTCTCTTACACAGTTCGGAAGTAGAGATGGGCATTTTTCAAATATATTGTGTTAGAATATTTGGGCTCATAAAAATCCAATTTTCGGTGATTTAAATGACATTTAATGAGAAAGACGTTTTTTTTTTATTCATCAATTTTTTGACACCATTATAATGTAGTAAAATTCGAATAGTGTTTTTTTTTAATAATAATTACAGATCGAATATTTGACTATTCGTGCACGTGTACCTTGTGAACGAATGATTTGTTTAGATCTGCCAGAAGAAGCAGCCATGATGAACAGTCGATTTACGGAGGCATCTGATGACCAAACCTCATTATTCTCAAATGGAATAATCAAGCGAGCCCGGACTGATTTGTGTTCACAATGGACATTTTTAGCGAACCGAAGCTGAAAGTGAACCGGTCCCAGATCACCTCCCAGGATGATCTCGGTTTAATTCGCTTTAAAGGGGTCTGAGATGGTAATGTAAAGCAAAACAGTTGGTTATCAAATAAATGACTTTTGATGTTGATTTGACAACGTAGTCCTCAGATCAGTGATCAAGAAGGCAGCAGGGCAGACTGGAGTTGTAGCTGGTCACCAGACATGGGGACTTGTGACTTGGTGACTTGGACTCGAGCAAAGAGTATAGAAGCCCAAGAGGCGAAACTCAATAGAACGCCCCATAGCAACAGTTGCCCCCATGACTTGACGGCACGGCCGCCATTATGGACTGAAAACTGAAGGAAAACGCCGAAAAATAAAGGGAGTCAATGGCACTGAAAAACTTAAAATAACAAAAACTTAACATAGCTTAATTTTTTCTGGCCGTCATATCTAAATATGAAAACAATTTAAAATACATTAATGAGGATGACCGACGTTAAATGACGTTAAATGACAGAAAATATACGTATATGTGTTGGTTAGGAAAATAGTATTTTGGGACAAAATATTACTATAGAAGTACTATAAGACTACTATAGAAATACTATAGCGGCTCTAGGATATTATAGAGGTATTACAGAACATAACATACTTCTGTGATGTTCTGTATAGCCTCTCTATAATATTTTTAAGCTGCTATAGTAGTCTTATCGTACTTATGTAGTATGTCCCAAATTACTATAGTATTCCTATAAGATTACTATAATATGTTGTCCCAAAATACTATAAATATGAAAACAATAATAATAAAAAACATTTATTTTGTCCCAAAATACTATAAGATTCCTTAGTACTTTTTAGTAAGGGTATCCCCACCGAATCGGCTTCATTAGCCTACCACTTACGGTTTGCAAAGATACAATTATAAAATTACTGCAAAACTTTAATCTATCAATATTTATGTTCTATTATGCATTTTCCTTGTTATATGACTAACAGAAATTCATGAAATAATATATGTTCGCTTGTCTATAGGCAGATACACAGTAATTAGATATAAGTAATAAGATATTTATTCAAATGTTGATTTTGAAATTAGTAAACATCACCATATATATGATTTGGAAAAATTTTTTTATAAATGAACATTTCTAAAGACAGTTAATATTTTACACAGTGAACGTTTCAATGGCAAGAAAAAAAAAACTATGAATGTCCTATTACAGGCGGAAAGGTACAAAAAAGATGTGCAATCTAGCAGTGCACACATGAACTATTAACACATACTAAAATGGATTTTGCCATTGACTGGCGCCAACGATTCCAGCAGCTTTCAGTCCATAATGGCGGATTCGCCTCCGCAGCGCCATCTACAGACTGTTACCCATAACACAACAGAGTTTCGCCTCTTGGGCTTCTATACTCTTTGACTCGAGTCGACTCGAGTCGCTGTTTTTATGACTTGTGACTTGACTTGACAAAAAATAAAATACTTGAGACTTGACTCGGACTTGGAAGTTGAAGACTCGGGACTTGACTTGACTTGAGACACGATGACTTGAATGACTTGAGTGTTAAATCAGGCTACTTGCGGACATCCGCGTGCCTCCCATTTTTTATGACTGCGCTGTCAAGTATGCGCGGTCACTAGGCTAAACAGCGCAAGCTGATCTACTGCGCATGCGTTGAACGCTTTCACCGAGCGGACCTCAGCAGAAAGTATAAATACAAGTAGTCCGCGTCCGAGCTGTGCGCAGCTGTCGTGTACGCGTCCAAACTGGAGTATACAGAGGCTTAAGCAGGCCGTCAAAAAAAAAAACCGCGTGTGTGTGTGTGAGAGAGAGAGAGAGAGAGAGAGAGAGAGAGAGAGAGTGTGTGAGAGAGTGAGGGAGTGTGTGTGTGCGTGTGTGTGTGAGAGAGAGAGAGAGAGAGAGTGAGAGTGTGTGTGTCTGAGAGAGAGAGAGAGAGAGTGTGTGTGTGAGTGAGTGAGAGAGAGCGAGAATGAGTGTGTGTGTGTGTGTGTGTGTGTGTGTGTGTGTGTGTGTGAGAGAGAGAGGAGAAATGTAACAAAGTTTAATGTTGTACGTAAACTGTGTTTGAGAGATTAAGCTGTTAAGCTGTTATTTGTTTTATGGACTCAATGTGTTGAAAATTTAAAACATTTCAAACACTGTTGGCAGAAGTGAAAAATAAATAATTTTATGAAGTTACAATTTTGTTTGATCCCATTATGTATTTTACTGAACATGAGTAGGCTATTTACAATACAAATCCAAATTATTGTAATTTACTGACAGTTACTTATTTCTTGTCTTTTCACTTTATTAAGATCAGATTCTGCAGATAAAATTATAATAATAAGGTGACTTGACTTGGACTTGACTTGACCTACTACAGGACTTGACTTGACTTGACTTGACATAGCCTGTGACTTGACTTGACTTGACTTGCCCAAGAAAAAAATACTTGGGACTTACTTGAGACTTGAAGGTTAAGACTTGAGACTTACTTGAGACTTGCACATGTGTGACTTGGTCCCATCTCTGCTGGTCACTCTTTCAGGTTTTCTCGCAAATACAATTTTTTCTTGTTATACAATGAAGTGAAATTTCTGCGTTTAAATTCATATCACTTATTAATCATTTATGAACGCATAGTGATGTTTCTCAAATAATTAGTTAATCATTTAGCACTTGTAGACGACTTATAACTGAACGTTATTATAAAGTGTTACCAAAACATTTGATTTTACCACTAAGAGTTCTCCTAAATAACAGTAAAAGTTCTTAGTTAAAGGGATAGTTCACCCAAAAATGAAAATTCTGTCAGTAATTACTCACCCTCATGTTGTTCCAACCGCGTAAGACCTTCGTTCATCTTCGGAACACAAATTAAGATATTTTTGATGAAATCTGAGCCTTGTCTCACTCCTCCATAGGCTGCTAGGTGGCCCAAACTTGCTGGCCCAAAAAAAGTTATTAAAGAGATCGTTAATATAGTCCAAGTGACTCCAGTGGCTCAATCTTAAGTATATCAAGCGACGAGAATACTTTTTGTGCGCAAAAACAAACAAAAATAACGACTTTATTCTACTATTCATACTCGTCGCTTGATATACTTAAGGTTGAGCCACTGGAGTCACTTGGACTATATTAACGATCTCTTTAATAACTTTTTTGGGCCAGCAAGTTTGGGCCACCTAGCAGCCTATGGAGGAGTGAGACAAGGCTCAGATTTCATCAAAAATATCTTAATTTGTGTTCCGAAGATGAACGAAGGTCTTACGGGGTTGAAACAACATGAGGGTGAGTAATTACTGACAGAATTTTCATTTTTGGGTGAACTATCCCTTTAAGAGTTTCCTCTTAAAACCTGTTCACAAACTGACGAGAGCAACTCTTGCTGAGGAACAGAGAGAAGTCTGAAAGGAATAGTTCACTTAAAAATGAAAATTCTGTCTTCATTTACTCACCCTCAAGTTGTTTCAAACGTTTATGAGGTAACCAAGCAGATATCCATGTCTGATCCACTGCGAGAAGAGAAAACTGTCCATTTTTCCTGCACTTTTTTCAGGCGAGACACATGATCAATTTTTCAGCCTCATAAACTAGAATAAATCACTAATCTTATTTCTGACCAAAATTGATTGTTTTTTTTTATTAATATTTTACCAGCAAAACTTTCTTGCAGCAGGTCAGAAATTCTGAATTCTGATTTTAAAATACATTATAAGGGAAAATTTTATTTTGATACACACACAGACATCAGGAATCAGCATATGAATCTCAACAATGGTGACAATGTTGCAAAGCATGCTGGGAGTCACCATAGTATTCAAATCATGGCTCACAGCATGCATTGTGGCATGAAACATGTAACCATTGTTGAGACTCAAGGAAACGCTCATCACCAAAATGGTGACCAAACTTTTTCAATAAAAAATCTACATCTGAACCTTATTCTTAATAAGAACTTCTGTTTCCAATAGACAAATACATTTTGAATTAGGAAATTTTGAAGATTTGTTACAAAATAGTTGCACCTCTCCAGAAAACAAATAATGTCAAGTTAACTCAACTAAACATTTTGTGTGTGTGTGTGTGTGTGTGTCACATACAACTTATTTTCAGTTCGTATAACTGTTTTTTACAAAAGTTGAGTCTACAAGAAAAAGCTAGGGAAAATTAGTACTAAGTTTTTAGTCTTAACTCAGTGTTAAGTCATTTTAAAGAACTGATCAGAAAGCCATACAGTTGCTGATCCACTACGAGACGAGAGAACGGTCTGTCTTGCTGTTTTCACTTCTCTCACTGCAGACGCCTACATTTCACATCTCCAACGAGCCTCTATCTATAACCGGCATATTTGCTGGACCATTCAAGGACTCCAGTTGTTCAGATGAAGACAACCACATCTGAAAAGACTGTTTCTGTGTTGAGGACAATATTCGCCAGGAACGGATTGCCAGAACAGATGTGCACGGATAACGGACGACAGTTCGTCTCAGATGAGTTTCAGAAAGTCATGAAGCTGAATGGAGTCAAACACATCACTTCCGCACCATACTATTCTGCCACTAACGGCTTGGCAGAAAGGTTTGTACAGACTATCAAGAAAGCAATAAAAGCAAAGGACAATGACAACATCTCACTACAACACAAAATAGACAACTTCCTTTTCATGTACAGAAACGCAACAGACTGGTCAAACACCAGCGATGATGTTTCTTAAGAGGAACTTAAGATCTCGCTTGGATCTCATCAAACCCGATGTTCGACGTGTTGTGGAAAACAAACCAACGTGTTGTTGGAGATAACACATGGTGGATCAGTTAGTGGATCAAAACCCTCACCTTCACCTGTCCCTGATTCAAATGACGAGGACAGTGATACTGTTGACACTGTTCCTCCTACCTCAGTTAACGTGAATGACTCTGAGACGCACAAAGACAAACCAGATGTGACAATTCCAGTGTCACCTGAACCACAGAGACGTTATCATGAGAGATGTAGGAAACCTCCACAAAGGCTTGATCTGTAGTTATTTTGCATTTAGCAGCATTGTGTTAAGTTAAGTGTAAATGCTATGTAATAAGTTAATAGTTTTATATTTTATGTTTCTTAGTAAGATAAATCTAGTGAGGAGGAAAGTGTGATGAATGCACTATTGGGTATCATAGTGTTTAGAGTAACTATGCCCTCTAGTGGTGATCTACATACAGTGTATTGAGGATCGAGCTCAGTTCAAAGTTCAGTAAAGAGAATGATGTGATTACACAGCAGACGCTTGTGTTGTTATCTTTCCAGCAGACATCTGTATCTTCTGTATCTGTATCTTGAACTTTAACCTGGACTTCTTGTTTTTACTTCTGCAATGCGACTGACTCCGCCTCCAAACCTCTTCCTGCTTTCATGTTGGCAAGAAAGAAACGTCAGACTCAATGAAACTTCGACACAGGTATCACGTTTCCTTATAAAAACCCTCGGTAACACTTTATTTTACAGTATCATTGTTACATATGTAACATGTACTTACCATAGTAATTACAGTAAATGATGCATAATTTCATGCAACTAACACTCAACCAAATCCTAATCCTACCCTAACCCTATAGTAAGTACATGTAGTTGCTTAATATTACTCAGTATTTAAATATATAATTACACTGTAACAATGACACTAAAATAAATAGTAACCAAATATAAATATGAGATGTAACAAAACTGATGAATGTGATTCATAATTTGATGAGGTGCTGTAACGTGGGTTTCAGTTTATTATATCAGAATCAAATCTGTGTGAAAGTTCTTTAGGTACAAATGTAACATGTACAATGAGATTTTGGAGCACAAACAATGTCAAATTACTGCATAAACTGTAAGTGTAGAGATTAAAGATCTATATCATGTTGTTCAACTGATTTTATATTTTGGACGTTTTTATTGTACCAAGTCGCAGAGAGCATCTTATTTACATCAGTAAATCAGCAGATGCTTTTATTTAAAGGTACAATATGTAAGAATGTTTGTTTCGTTCAAACATTATGGACCATGGCAAGCAGACTTTGATAGTGTAGAGCAAGAGAAACAGCGCTGCGTTACCTCACAAGTTTCATTCGTCTAATAAACTGACCTGTGTGAGTATTATTCTGCACTTGCGGGTAAGTTAGTTTGGTAGAATGAAATGCCCTCATTCCTTTATATCCACAGGACTCGTGTGTGGCCCTGTTCCCTTTCGAAAGCTACAATCGATGCTGCGCTGCTCAGCGCATTGGGAACGTCTTTAATCGTGACCAGCTGTGAATATTGTGTATAACAAGTCAATGAAATTGACCCGGAGGCAATATAGCCTCGGTCGGTGACGTCATCACCGCACCCCCGCGACACGAGGCTATAAGTAGATGAGCCACAGGTGCATCGTCAGGTCTTTTGTCTTCAGACCATTACTGTGCATGTGTGAACGTCAAAACCTTTATACTCTACCTTTTATCTGCTACAGATCTTTGCTAGGAGTTAGTTTATTCAGGCAGTGTGCAGAAAATTTCTCATTTCTCAAGCCTTTTTCTCTCTCGTACATCAAAGAGTTTAAAAAGTAAAAAAACAGGAGAAATGAGCCAACAAAACAATAAGTGTTGTGTTCCTCCATGCTCCCGTCCCATGTCAGAACTGAATACACACACTTACTGCTTTGTTTGTTTGGGGATAGAGCATGCTGCCCTTGCATTTGAGCATGGTGATTGCGAGCACAGTGGAATGTTCACAGTTAAAGTGCTTCGCGTTCGCTTTGCTTATTTCAAAGGGGTAGCGCCCATAATGATTGTGGGGCTCGCGTGTCGATCTGGCTGAGAAGTGAGAGACGGTGCGTCCTTATCGCTCGCTCTCTCTCCAGATCGCGATGTCCTTTTGCCTGACTACCGAAGCATGCCTCGGCGCTTCTTCGGCTCGGGCAGAGGACATTGAATCTCGTGGGTTTGTCGCCTCCGAGCGTTTCTCCCGTGTTGATAAAAGGAGAACGCTCGTGGCGATCGCTCGTGCAGTGGCCGGATTATTCTGATCACAACAAAAAGAGTCCCATAAAACAGTCTATAAATAAAGACTGTAAATATTTATGTCTTGTGTCCTCGACATCGAGCCATTCTACTATCGCGGGTGCGAGGGCACGCGATTATATGATATTGTCTCAGTTTGGAGAGAAGCTCGCGGGCTATCTCTCCCCTGGGATCACATTATCAGATGCATTTTCAGCGGTCAGGCTGGTAGTGCGTTGTACACCATGGCCGTGTTAAAGGCATACCAGGTTGATCTTATGAAAGATTTAAACACAGCTTATCATCCAGACCGTGTTTGCATGTCTGATTGGGATGTGTTTATTGCTGAGAAACTGATTTATATATATATATATAATATTTTATATAATATAACTATATATATATGTATGTATTATATATAATATAAAATTGTCTGACTGTTCTTCGGCCACATTTAATTCTGAGAAATTAAAGCTGCCTCCGAACATATCTCTCGTTATGATAAAACATTTGGGAGGTTCTCGAGGTGGTGACTTGTGTGATGGTCGGATTACAGCTAGACTGCCCTCCTTGAGGATCTCCATGACGTTAACTCGTTCATGGGAAAACCTTATTCTTCATGCATCTTTGTGCCCTTGACGTATTAAGACTATCACGGGTGTGGGGTTGTGTGGTTTTACGATGATGGGCCAGTCTGAAGAGACATTTTCTTCTCTTCTTTTTGTTCATCGTCATTTTAGGAGGGTTTAAAGCAGAGTGTAACGAGTTGCGCTCTCCCTCGAAAAAAAAAAAAAAACTGGGGACCTGCTCGTTGCACTCAGCAGCTGCATAATAGACCTAAGACAAAATCCTGAGGGTTGTTTTGTCCCAGGTCTGTGGGGGTGTGCCCCAACGGGATGAGACATTTAAATCAAACAGCTCCTACCTGACACCCTCACGAAACCACTGTACTTCCTCGCCACCTCTGGTGATTCGGGGAGCAGCGGTTTCCAGCGAAATGTTAGATGTTCTGTTGCTTTTCTGCTGTCATCCAGGACACAGAACATCTAATATCCCCTCAAAAGGAAGTGTTAAGTTGATACCACTCTCAGAGAGTCTGGCAGCGTGGAAACTTCTGCCAGTTTTTTCTTCTTGGGTATTAAGTACAGTACAAATAGGATAGAATCCAATTTATTAATCGTCCTCCGCGTTTCAACGGCGTGGTATTCACTTCTGTGAGACCGGAACTGGCGCATGTACTGTCACAAGAGCTACAATCTCTGCTGAACAAAGAGGCCATAGAACATGTTCCTCTTTCAGAGAGAGAGTCAGGCTATTACAGCAGATACTTCCTGGTCCCCAAGAAGGATGGGGGGTTGCGTCCAATCTTCAGTCTTTGAGGCTTAAACCGTACAGTTAAAGCACTCAAGTTCAAGATGTTAACTGTAAAGACGATCGTGTCGTAAATTCAACATCACGTTTGGTTCGTCATGATCGATCTGAGGGATGTATATTTTCATATAGAATATTGCCACAACACAGGAGGTTCCCAAGTTTGCTTTTGGGGGCAAAGCTTACCAATATTGGGTCCTTCCATTCGACCTAGCCATGTTATCTCTAGGGGGCTGAGGTCAACGCCAAGGGTGTACTCTCTCCCACCCTGAGGTTAACATGTTTGGGGTTAAATGGGATTCTGTCACCATCGGGCATAATTGCCTCCCGCTCGTGTCAGGACCAATTAACACCCTATGCAACATCTAGCTAGGTCAGGACATTACATAGGTCTCATGGCAGCTGCGTCCACAATGATTCCTCTGGGCCTTTTGCGCATGAGACCATGTCAGTTGTGGCTCAAAATGGGGGATTTCAACTACAATCCCCAAGGGCAAATAAAGGCAAGAACACTCGCTGAGTGCTTCGTGTCCTTTCTAAAATCCATGTTTATGGTAAGGGTTACGCGCTGCGGCTTCGTTCCCTTTCTATGTGGTTCAGACCCCAGTTCCTTGCTTTGGGTCCCACTTTAGGTGCGTCTTGCTGTCGCAGAATGCTAACGGCAGACGTCTCCCTGATGAGCTGGGGGAGCGGTCTTAAGTGGTCGTCCAGCTCAAGGGGAATGGGAGGGTCATCAGCTCAATTGGCACATCAACTGCCTCAAGCTGATGACTGTATTTCTGGCCCTGAAATACTTTCTCCCTCAGTTGAGAGACAGTCATGTCCTAGTGCAGCACAGCGGCAGTCTCTTACATAAATTACCAGGGAGGTTTGTGCTCACGCAATCTGAACAGAATAGTGAGGCAGATCTTTCTCTGGGCCCAGGAAAAGTTCCTGTCACTCAGGGCAGTGTACATTTCAGGGCACCTGAATGTGGGAGCGGATTTACTGTCCAGACAGAAACTACCGATAGGGGAATGGAAACTCCACCCAGAAGAAGTCAAACAGATTTGGACCAGATTTTACGAAGTGGTGTTGGACCTCTTCGCCTCTTATCGGAAAGCGCAATGTCCCCTCTACTTCTCTCTGAATCACCCAGCCCCTGGGTCTGGATGCGATGGCACACACATGGCCCAGAATGTGCCTGTATGCGTTTCCTCCAGTTTCTCTGCTTCCAGGAGTTCTAGCCAGAGTTTGGTTCTCCGAGATAATATCTCTCCTCAACGGCTCGCTATGGACGATTCCGGAGAGGAGGGACTTTCTGTTTCAGACGGAGGCCACGATATTCCATCCCAGGCCCAACCTCTGGAACCTTCATGTTTGGCCCCTGATGGGTACCAACTGAGGGACACTGGGCTTTCGCCTGCCGTTATTGAGACCATTCTAAGTGCTAGGGATTCCTCCACTAGAAAGAGTTATGCCAACAAATGGAGTGTCTTTGAAAGGTGGTGTACATAATGCAGATCCGGTCAACTGCCAGATTGCTTCAGTTCTGGATTTTCTGCGGGAAAAATTAACAACAGGCACATGCCCCGCCACTCTCAAGGTTTATTTGGCCGCTCTTTTGGCTTGCCATGCCTTGGTTTACGGGGTGCCACTCGGGAGACATCCTCTGCTCGCTTGTTTCATTCGTGGGGCCAGATGACTGAGGCCTCCCGTAAAAACCAATATCCCATCATGGGACATAGCAGTAGTCCTAGAAGGGTCTGGTTGAGACACCTTTTGAAACTCTAGAATCAGCGTCTGAAAACTTCTGACTCTAAAGATGTTTTTTTCTTATGGCAATAACTTATTTGAAAAGAATTGGGAATATGCAGGCTCTGTCGATTTCGCCACCCTGTTTAAACTTTGCCCCAGGAATGGTGAAAGTGATTTTGCATCCTCATCCTGATTACCTGCCTAAGGTGCCTTTTTCGGCTATACATCCTGTCACGCTTGAGGCCTTCTGCTCTCCGCCGTTCACGACGCCGGAACAGGGGAGATCTTATAGACTATGTCCAGTCCGTGCTCTTCAGGCCTACGTCCACCACACTAGCTAGTGGCGTAAGTCAGAGCGACTTTTCGTCTGTTATGGGGGCCGCAACCAATGGCTGCCGCCACTAAGCAGACCATGTTATATTGGGTCAGGGATGCTATTGTTCTTGCCTATGAGGCGCGCGGTCAAGCTTCGCCAATGGCTTTAAGGGCTCACTCCACCAGAGGGGTCGCCTCCTCTGCTGCCTTGGCAAGAGGTGCCCCTTGCAGTTTATTTGTGATGCGGCAGGCTGGTCCTCTCCGCACACATTCATAAGATTTTATAATTTGGATGTTCATGCCACTCCGGGCTCTCATGTCCTTGAGTCGTCATCGCAAGCTAATGTCTAGGCCTTCTCACGTTCTTGTGAAACACACCTGCACAACCGTGGGAGTCCAGACATGTTCAAGCACGGCGGCGTGGGTATTCTCGTTCCCAATGCGCTGAGCAGCGCAGCATCGATTGTGGCTTTCGAAAGGGAACGTCTCCGGTTACTTAACTGTAACCTTGTTCCCTGAGAAAGTGGAACGAGATGCTACGCTACTTTGCCGTGCTGAAGATGTCCCAGGACTGCTCTTCAGACAAAATATCCTGACGATGCACCTGTGGCTCATCTACTTATAGCCTCGTGTCGCGGGGGTGCGGTGATGACGTCACCGACCGAGGCTATATTGCCTCCGGGTCAATTTCATTGACGTGTTATACACAATATTCACAGCTGGTCACGATTAAAGACGTTCCCAATGCGCTGAGCAGCGCAGCATTGACTGTAGCTTTCTCAGGGAACAAGGTTACAGTTAAGTAACCGGAGACGATATCTGTCAGTCTTCATACCACAGTCATGTAAAAACATCAATGTATTCACTCATCCATAAACATTATTTCCCATAAACATTATTAGATCCATCGGCATGACGACAAGTTCCAATCCGCTTATTCACTACATCATCAATCTACGCCTTTGATATTGTTATGAAGAAGTTAGCAACCCCTAGTGGCAAAAAAAATACACATTGTAGCTTTAAAGTGACTAACAGTGAATTGAAGCTGAATGTTTGATCAGTGTGTTTGTTGATTGGAAATCAAACCTGTGACTCTCAGCAGATGAGCAGCTCCATACGACATGAACACAAATATTGTGAAGAATGTCTTGCAGGAAGATGAACAGACAGATGTCAGGAGTCACAGAAGATGATCAGCTGAAGAATTAATCAGCTGAAGACTTAGAGAAACAGAGGAGAGAACAGCATATCAACATGTCCAGTCCTGACAGCACAGGTGAGGAACACAGACAAATCTAAATCTGACATTAATGGTTATTTAATTCCATGGAATGGAATGAATTAAATGATTATGTGAACTTGTGAAACAGTTTCATCGTATTTAGTTAAAGTTCAGACATAAACAACATTAAAGGCTAGATTTACACCACAGGGGGACTTTAAAGATTGTAGATATTATTTCTAGATTCAGACTGTATATCTTTATTCTGAATCATTTAATTAATTAAATCCTGTAATACACAGTAATAGATCCACTAACAATCTCTCTCTGTGTGTGTGTGTGTGTGTGTGTGTGTGTGTGTGTGTGTGTGTTTATTTTGCAGTGAAAAGAAGTAGTCCAGATTTGGATCGCCCCTACTGTATGTTAAGCTGATTTACAGTAACTGCATTATGATATAGTTATATAGATTTGATGAACTGTGTCTATGATCAGTTTGTAATATTTAGCGCTGTAAATGCTAATTTGTGAATTTGTAAATTCTAGCACTTGTTTTTCTTTGATCAGTTTCAGAGGGAGAGAAGCTGAATCTGGTTGTGTGTGGAAGTGACGGCACATTAAAATCCTCCATATCAGAGCTGATCAGAAGATCAGACGAGGAGCTTCATGGGCGTCCGGTCAGTCTGGTGGAGCTTCCAGCTCTCGTTCAGCTCTCAGAGGAGGAAGTGATGCGTCAGACTCTCCGCTGTGTGTCTCTCTGTGATCCTGGAGTTCATGTTTTCCTCCTCACAGTTCCTGAAGCTCCACTCAATAATGAAGATAAAGCAGAAATGGATGAGATCCAGAGGATATTCGGCTCCAGAATCAACAAACACATCATGATCCTCATAATGCAGAATTCAGAGCATCAGACAGCAGAGCTCAATGAAGAAACACAGTCTGTCATTGATGGAGGACGACAACAATATTTCGGTCCCAGCACACAAGTGTCCACATTGATGGAGAACGTCGAGAAGATGGTGGAAGAAAACAGAGGAGAGTTTTTCTCCACAGAAACATTTTTGGAGGCGCAGGTGAAAAAACTGCTGCAATTTGAAGAGATGAAGAAGAAAATCGACTCATTAGAGACACATTTACTGTCACAAGGTAATGACCAGAACAATTTAAACTAAACTAGATGGGACATTTACTGAATGGACTCGTTTATGTGGTGCTCTGTATTTTACAACAGTAGAGGTGAAATTCAGAATATTCTAAAATAAAATAAAAACATTCTGACTGTACAAAAACAAGGTCAAAGGTCAAGCTTCAGTGTTCCAAATAAAAAGTAGATTATTACAATAATCAAACGACTACAATCCCTTGGAATGGTGAGGCTGAAAGTTTTACTATAATGCGTTGCTTTGATCAAGACCTCTGTATTTATCCAAATGCCTTGGGATTTGGCCATACTTGACAATGGCAGACGTTAAAAGAGTTAAGCACAAAATAGATCTCAATGCGTTACTTGCGCTGAAACACCTGAAGTGTGTGCACAGAAAGATGCCTTACACAGCATGCAATCCTGAAGTCAGTTCTCTTTAGCGCCGCATTGCGATTGAACGTTCATTTACGCACTGAATTACAGCATTTTAAAATATCCGTCTAACCGTGCATTCATGCAGACATAGTTTGTTATCTCTTAACTCTTTCCTCACCATTGAAGGAATTTTCTAGCTTTCCGTGTTTTCACTGATATATGATATACGACACATCTTCTGAAAGACTTGCACCACGGCGAAGAAGAAGCAGAAACAAGCGATAGAAGATTGCTCACTCAAATGTAAAATAATGCGATCATCATCATTAAACGGCATGTAAATCAAAACCGCCTGATGTTACAGAATGAAATGTCGACCCAGGACGAGCTACAGGACTGTGAAGCTTTGAGGGTGTTGATGTAGAGACAGATTTTTCAGTCCTGCTCCAGCTAAAATATGTTACCTTCTCCCGAAGGTATGAAATAGTTTCAAGTATCGTGTCGCCTAGCCACAACCTACACATCCCAGCATAATCACTCCTGTTTTAAATCTGTCTTCACGTTTACGTTAATTTAGCATGAAAGCAAGCAGACTACTGTGTGCATGGTTTGGCATGACAGAATGCATGCAATGTTAATAATCCCTAGCTGACATCTCAGTTCATCTCGATCTCACAAAGTCTCATTATAATCAATGAAGCTGACTGCACAATGAATCTTTCATAACACTGTTTGCTATAATTAGAGGATTTGCCAGCGTACAAAATTCAACACTGAACAAAAACTCAAAATTCTATCTTAAATGCATCTGATTGGCCATTGTGTGGAGGAGGGTAACAATATTACTCTAAACTATAGCACAAACTGTACACTTAGTAAACTTTTTAGGCTTTAAACATTTCCTCTTTTGCAGGTTCAACAGAGAGTGAAGATGATCTGAGGATTGTGCTGCTGGGAAAAACGGGAGTCGGGAAGAGTGCAACTGGAAACACCCTCTTAGGAAGAGGAGCGTTTACAGCAGAAACATCTCAAGAGTCCGTGACTAAAGAGAGTCAAAAAGAATCATCTGAAATCAACGGCCGACACGTTACTGTGATCGACACTCCAGGACTGTTTGATACTGAACTTACTAATGAGGAGATCCAGAGAGAAATCAGCAACTGCATCTCCATGATCCTGCCTGGACCACATGTGTTCATCATTGTGCTCAATTTAGGACAACGATTCACTCAAGAAGAAGCGACAACAGTGAAGATCATCCAAGAGACGTTTGGTGAGAAATCTTTAATGTTCACCATGGTGCTCTTCACCAGAGGTGATTATCTGAAGGACAAAACTATTGAACAGTGTTTGGGGAAACCTGGATCTGCTCTGATGAAGCTGATTGAAGCGTGTGGAAACAGATATCATGTGTTGAATAATAATCAGCCTGGAGACCGAACACAGGTGTCTGATCTACTGGAGAAGATAGACAACATGGTGAAAGCAAACGGAGGGATTTTCTACACGTGTAAGATGTTCAGACAGATGGAGAGAGAAAGACAAGAACAACAGATGAAGATCCTGATGGACAGAGTCAGAGAAAGAGAAGAGCTGATGAAGAAACTAGAAGAAGAAATGATAAGAGAACGAGAGACATTTAAAAATAAAATAGAGCAACTGATGAAAGAAAAAGAAAAACTGCTCATGAAATACGACACAGAAATAGACAGACTGATGAACAGAATAGAGAATGAGAGGAAGAATAGAGAAGAGGAATATATAAAAAGAGAAGAACAATATAAAACATTAATGAAAGAGAAAGAAGATCTTCAGTCTAATCATGAAGCAGAAGAAAACAAGATGAACATCCTGATGGAGAGAGTGGAGCAAATGAGCAGAGAAAGAGAAGAACTGATGAAACATAAAGTAGAGAAAGAAAGAATGAAGATGATGATGGAAGAAGAAAGACAGAATCATGATAAAGAAAGAAAGAGAAGAGAAGAAGAATTTAATGAGAGAGAAGAACGATTTAAAAGAGAA
The DNA here is from genome assembly GCF_951802725.1 of Rutilus rutilus. Taxonomy (NCBI): domain Eukaryota; kingdom Metazoa; phylum Chordata; class Actinopteri; order Cypriniformes; family Leuciscidae; genus Rutilus; species Rutilus rutilus. The sequence continues at coordinate 8,979,949 of NC_140209.1, read as the reverse complement.
ATGAAAGAGAGAGAGGAGCTCGAGAGAAAGATACGAGATGAGATGAAGAAAGAACAAGAGATCTTTAAAGATGAAATAAAGGAAATGAGGCAAGAAAAAGAAAAACTTCAGATCTCATACAACACAGAAATAGACAGTCTGATGAACAGAATACAGAATGAACGACATAATCATGAAAAAGAGAGAAAGAGAAGAGACGATGAATATACAGAAAGAGAAGAACGATATAAAATCCAGATGAGAAGAGAACGAGAGGAATGGGACCAGCAGAAACTGGAGGAAAAGACGAGAAGAGGAGAAGATGAGAAAAGAAGAGAAAGAGAAAAACTAATTTTTGATGAAACGATACAGAGACTGAAGATTGAAATGGAGGGAATAATCAGAGAGAAAGAGAGAATAGAAAGAGAGAGACGAGGACAACTAGAGGATTTAGAGAAGAGACTGAAAGAAGAAATAAACATAAGAGAAGATCAACAGAACTTTGAAGAACAACTGAAGAGAATTGGAAGACAAACAATCAAACATCTATTTCACAGACTCCATGTTGAAGTCAAACACCTCAATAAACTGAGAGCTTCAGATGTTCTTCAGATAACCAAACATTCATTACAGTCACATGAGTCTTGTGCTGAAGAGGAGCTGATTCAGACTTTCACGCAAAAACTACTGATGATGAACTACAGAGCAAGATACATTCATGCTAAAGAGACCAGTGAAATGTCTTTGTCTAATGAAGGAGACAGTCGATCTGAACTCATTCACCCGATGGATGTTCAGATGGCTGTATTTCATTGTGCTGATGGTCTCCTGAAGCAGCTGATGGTCACTAAACTGTCCCAGTGTCAGTACGCTCTGCCTCTGCTTGTTCCTGATCCATTCACACAACAGATTGAGTTTCCTCTCTGGACATTCAGACAAATCAACAAGAGCTGGAAGAAGAGAAACACCAGCCATGAAATCATCAGTCAAACCCAGCCGAGCTACAAGGCAGAAACTCCAATGGTGTTTTTCTTCAGGTTTGGCTCAGTGTCTTCATCCAAGTCTGAGCTGATGAACAGTCTGATCAATGAGAGACACAACACGTTCTTCCACAGGAACTGCCCAGGCAGCAGCAGATCCAGAGTCCTGATGGATGGAGTAGTGGAGATCGCCTGGTTCTGCCCCTCTGGGACAAACACGGATAAATTCACTGACTGTGTTGCGTTCTGTAATCTACACGGTGATGCAGGAGACCATGAGAAACAGATGCAGATCCTCTCTGAAATGGCCTCAGTCAATGTTGTTATTCTGCCAAAACTGGACAGGAATGACAGAAGTGCAACAATAATCCAAAACCTGTACAAGGACAGAAAGCCACTCATTTGTCTATTTACTGAGGATGAATCTGCATTATCTGAGCCGAAGAAAGGGAAATTCAAGATGGGTCTGAAAGACAGACATCAGTCAGAAGTATCTGAAGAAATAAGAAGAGTGATAAATGATTGTCTCTCAGAATCATCTTCCACTTTCAGACTTGAAGATGTGTCCAAACACTCAGACATCAGAGTAGATGAGGAAGATGATGAAGACTGTAGGAGAGGAAGAGAAGCAGCACAGCAGATGATGAGTTTACTGAAGGAGAAAGATCTGATAGAAATCAAAGATTCATTTCTGCCTCATCAGGGGAAACTGTGGCATCAGTGGATCCAGAAGAACAAAGAACTACATCGACTTCGAGAAGATGAGACAGAAATTGAAATAAGTAGAAAAAAATCAGAAATTGAACGAATCCGTCAACAACAGCATGAATCTGACATCAGCAAGATTATGAAGCACTTTATTAAAGAAATTATCTCAGATTATAAGCATAAGATGTTTTTCCTTAAATGGCTCAGAATCTTCCTTGATGAATATACCTCAGCTGATGTTTCTGCTCTACATCACAAGTATAATGAAAAATGGTCAAAAGTCATGAAACTGAAAGAGAATCATGATAAATCTGAACAAATCAAAGCTGAACAAGCAGAACTTGAGAGAATATCTGAGGATCTTCAGGCTACAGGCTTTGGTTTGGAGGACATCATGAGGGAGATCGGTCAGATCTATGAATCATGTTCATCTGTGAAGAAGAACAAGAAAGACCTGCAGTTTGACTTCTCTTCTCTCCCGAGTCTTGCAGCAGAGATGATGATCTCTGGATTTCCACTGGAGCTGATGGATGGAGATGCTGCTTATGTTCCTGTGATCTGGATCTCTGCTGTTCTAGATCAACTCATCCAGAAACTGGGAGATCAGACCAGAGTCTTTGTGCTGTCAGTTTTAGGGCTTCAGAGCTCTGGGAAATCCACCATGCTGAACGCCATGTTTGGGCTCCAGTTTGCCATCAGTGCTGGCAGGACCACCAGAGGAGCTTTCATGCAGCTGGTCAGAGTCTCAGACGAGATGAAACCACAGATGAACTTTGACTATATTCTGGTTGTTGATACTGAGGGTCTTCGTGCTCTAGAACTGTCTGGAAGATCAACACAGCATCATGACAATGAATTGGCCACATTTGTTGTTGGTATTGGAAATCTGACAATGATCAACATCTTTGGAGAAAACCCATCTGAGATGCAGGATATTCTTCAGATTGTTGTTCAGGCCTTCATGAGGATGAAGAAGGTCAAACTGAATCCCAGCTGTGTGTTTGTGCATCAGAACGTTTCAGACGTCACAGCTGGAGAGAAAAACATGGAGGGAAGGAGACGACTGCAGGAGAAACTGGATGAGATGACTAAACTCGCTGCTAAAGAGGAAGTCTGTGATGAAGAATGTTTCAGTGATGTCATTGGATTTGACGTTCAGTATGATGTGAAGTATTTTGCTCAGCTCTGGGAGGGAAGCCCACCAATGGCACCACCAAACCCAAACTACTGTAGGAATATACAAGAACTAAAGAAGACTATAATGTCTCATGCCTCAAACTCACATGGAATGATGCTGATAGACCTAAAATATCGTGTTAGAGATCTCTGGGAGGCTTTACTGAATGAACGATTCGTCTTCAGCTTCAGAAATTCTCTGGAGATTTCAGCCTACAGGAGACTGGAGACCGAATACAGCAAGTGGTCCTGGAGTCTTCGCAGTGCCATGATGGAAACTGAGAACAAACTATACAACATAATAGAATATGGAGCAATTCATGAGGTTGAGGAAACAGATCTTCAAAGAGAACTGAAGAAGACAAGTGAAGAAGTGGAGAAATCAATGTCAGAATTATTTGAGGAAGACAAAGATAAAGATATATTGATTCAGTGGAAAACGTCATTTGAAATCAAAATCAAATATCTTCAGGAAAACATTGTGAGAGAAACAAAGAGGAAATTAAACGAGATTCTTCAGCAGCGAGACCTGAAGAAAAAGATAGATGCTCAAAGGTATCATCATGTAAACACTCTCTATGAAAAGAGCAAAACACTTGCCTGGAAACTAAAAGCAAATGACAAAGAAACGCTGAAGAAAGAGTTTGGTTTGTTTTGGGAACAGTGGATGAAAACAATCATCACAGACAATCCTCCAAACAGAGACATTGACATAATGAGAGATGTGAGAGAGATCATCAGTGACATCTATCAAAGTGTTCCTGTAGATCACCTGGGGGAGAGCAGAGATATTTTCACCTTGCAGAGTTATTCAGATTGTGTTGTTCTCAAAAAGTCCCGAAAAGTTTGGATGCAAAAGGCTTACAGAACAGTAATAAAAGAATCATTTGGATATAATCAAAATCTGTCTTTAGGGGATGAAGTCCAAATAAGATCATTAATCACAGATGTTGCTCAGCAGACAGACAGAATGATTCAGTCATTTAACATTTCAAAGATGGGCTACAACATCAGTTACATTCAACAGCTCACACGTTACATCAAGGCAAGAGTGACAGAACATCAGTTCGGATCAGTGAAATATGTGTTCAAGAATGAATTCTTCATGGATTTGGTTATTTCCATCTGTAAGAGATCAAAGAAGACGATCACTGACCAACACAGAAAGTTCAGAGAAGCCAATGATCCTGTAATATATGTTGAGAAGAAGAGAGAAGAGTACTATAGTATTTTCCAGAAATACTGTCATGGAGCAATATAAGCTGCCATTTTTGGTGAGATCATCTGTCAGAAACTGAAAGATCCCATTGAGCAGAGCGTCTACAAGAAGACTTCCAGAGATCTGGCATATGAAATGAGATTAAACTGTCCATCACTGAATGGAAACAGATCAAATCTGGAGAAACACATCCTGAAGACACTAGCAGAAGAGGAGGATTTTAACAAATACATGAACTACATTCATAAACCCAGAGATCACTTCAAGAGTTTCATCAGAGATGAAGTCAGTCGGTACATCACTGATAAGTTCAGTGTCAGTGTTTTACCCAAGATGAAGGAGAACATTAAACTCCTGCAGCAGAAGATCATGAAAGCTGCACATGAATCTACTGAACATGTTGAAGAGAACAGAGGAGATGTTGGTCTGTGGTTGAAGAGTTTCACACAGAGGCTCTCAGATGTGCTGATCTTCTCTGAAAAAGACCTCAGTGGAGTCAAACATGATGATGTTAATGACTTCAGCCTCCTAGAAGATGTGATAAGACATGAACTTCCTGATATAATGACTGACATCAGCAGTAGATTCAACACAAAGTCATTTCCAGTAAAGCTGGACAGTAAACTCAGGCCAGATGAGCTTCTGGTTGATCACTTCTGTCAGTGCTGTTGGGTTCAGTGTCCGTTCTGTAAAGCCATCTGCACCAACACCATAGAAGACCATCATGGAGATCACAGTGCTCCTTTCCACAGAGTGTGGGGAATTAATGGAACATATTACAGTTCAACACAGAATCTCTGTCCTAATATTTGCACAAATGTAGTAGCAAGTCATCAGGATTTTAATACACCACATGGAAGGTTTAAATATAGAGACTACAGAAGAGCAGGAGGAGTTTATGCAGACTGGAGCATCAGCCCTGATCTCTCTGAACTGAACTACTGGAAGTGGTTTGTGTGCAGATTCCAGAAAGATCTGGAAAAACACTACAGTAAAACATTTGAGGGGAGTGGTGAGATTCCACATGAATGGAGAAAATACTCAAAACAGGAAGCTATTGAGAGTTTACAATACATATAATGAAGCAGATAAAGAATGAGACTCTTATGTCTCCTCTCAGATTCAGATCACAGATATAATCATCAAATACACCAGACGAGAGTTAAAGACAATATTCAGTTCCTCATACATGATCTGAACTACAAAACAACATGTTTCTGAACATATGCTTAAATGATAAAGTTCAAAATGCTTGATGAATATTAGAGTTTATTACTAATCAAAACAGCTTAATCTCTATCATGAACTGAAAAAGATCTGTGATAAGGATATTAATGATAGATTGTTGATTTATGATTGAAGTGCATATATAAATGTGTTTGTTAAAGTGCTGATGATCAAACGGTTGGAGGAAAGTGTGAGAAATAAACAGCAAATTAAACATCTCAGAGCCGTCGATCTGATTTATATCAAAATTACTCCAGTGGAAACTACTTCACTCAATAATGTCCACATCTGTGAGGACACATCATGAATTTACTGACCTTGTCCAGTGTCCTTTTACACTTGTTTAATACAGACCTCGTATTATGAAAAATATAGTTTTGACTTGAAATTAATTGAAATGATAAAACTGAAATGATCCATAGCAGATTTTTTAATTCGCTGACAGTATTTCAGTCTTTACTCAAATTCATTACTTAGACATTACTAAAATATATCTCATGAAAATAATGTTTATTACACAATACTGTGATCAAAATTTCTAATGCTGCCTTCAAACTCTCACTGATGACCTTTGATCTTCCACTTCTGCCCTGTGTGTGTCTGAACAACAAAACCACTGGGCAATTACAGTTCATGTTTGTATCATTCTCTGTTCAGTGTCACAAGAGTTCATCAGATTCATTTCACACTGATTGTCCATATGAACGAGTTATAGAAACTTGTTAGCGCACATCAGCTCTAGCTTTGGGTTCTCCAGCTGACCAGAGGATGAGGAAGAGCTGATTCTGATGTAACTGCAACACAAAGGATTTTAATGACACTCTTACAGTGGAAATGAAGCAGTCAAGTTAGTATAATTCAGTAAATGGATTTGCACTGCCGCATCTTCTCCTCCTTCAGCATCTCATCATTGCCTCTCCAGTTCCAGCGCTGGTTTCCAGTAGATGTTTCGTCTCCAGCTGCTGCTGTTACTGTGTCTCCACACATAAGAACACATCTGATAACTGTGGAGACATGGCTGTGGTCTTCCTGAAAACTTTCTCTGTTATTGAATTGCTTTAGGTATTTACAGAGATATCCTCAGTCAAGTTTTCCCAGAGCACAGGGAGGAACTAGACCTTTATCTGGCTATGATGGCAGACTTTAGCCACCGATACGAACACCACAGATCATTTTCAGCTAAATCTGCTTCATTCATCTCTGTATTCAACACCAGATTAGTCTGTTACTGGCTAAAGCTTCAGCCGCTGTCCATGGTGCTGAATCTGTCGGATCTGCTGCCCATGGTGCTGAACCTGTCGGATCTGCTGTCCGTGGTGCTGAATCTGTAGACGCTCCATTAGATATAAGAGGCCTGTCCATCATTTCCTTTAATGGTGTAATCATTTCAACGAATCTGTTTGGACTTATCCTAAATGTAAATTCTCGCATGTTTGTAGTTTTTGCAAGGACCCGCACCTGAAATCGCTCTGCCCTCAAAACTACAAAACCTGCGATGCGAGGAAAGCCTCCATTACTCGCCAACACTCTCCAGCTTTCTTTCATCTCACCCAATTTTTTCTTTTTTGTTCATCATTTAATCACTGGACTTTCTCAAGGGCTTTCAGTCGGTGTCCTTTCTTCTCTGTCTACTCTGTAAAAAGAAATGTGTTAAAGGTCCCATTCCATGAAAGTTTCATTTTCTGAGGTTTTTTAACATTAATATGAGTTCCCCTGTATATGGTCCCCAAGTGGCTAGAAATTTCAGTCGGTGTAAACCGAGCTTTGGCTATCTTTCTCTGCCTTCGAAAAAATGAAATCTCAGACGGGCTGATCTTGAATTTTCCCCTTATGTCGTCACCAGATTGACTTTATTTCTGTCAGACGTCTACAGAAGTGCTTGTTGAGAATTAACAGATGTTTAAATGTAGACGTTTCATTGAATGTTTCATTTGAAGTCACCAGAATCGTGATTAGTGTCAGCTTTATTTGGGCCCTTGACTCTTTAACATTAGTTTTTCTCTGGTTACACTAACTGTGTGTTTATTTTGCACATTTGAAGCAGCAAGAATAGCCATGTGATATGAAAAATATAATCATATGATAATATTATACAGTATTGTTTATCTCAGCAAGTGTGTAATGTCTGATTGGTGACTTTTAAAAAGGTTTTTATGATTGTGTTTATACAGCACGAGATCAGCAATGTTACATTTATTCATTTAGCTGACGCTTTTATCCAAAGCAACTTACAATTGCTATATATGTCAGAGGTCGCACGCCTCTGGAGCAACTAGAGGTTAAGTGTCTTGCTCAGGGACACATTGGTGTCTCACAGTGGATTCGAACCCGGGTCTCTCACACCAAAGGCATGTGTCTTATCCATTGCACCACACCACCCCATGTTGCCGTTATCTGCACATTAGTTTTTAAAGAGACGTTGCGTACAGGAACTTAAAGTCTACACACTGTAAAAAGAGATGTGTTAAAAACAACAGAGTGTGTTTATGGTATTTTGACACAATGTGTGTAGATTTTTAACACACAATGTGTGTTAAAATGTAACTGGATGGAATAACACTGGGTGGAGGGCAGTTTGTGTTTATGAAAAATAAAAGGTATATTTTATTTGGTATCCCATAAAAACTTTAAAATAAATAAAACAATACATATAAATAAATAAATAAAATCTAAATTTATAAAACCTTAAAGATTAACAGGTTTTTTTGGCAGACAATCACGTCATCACGAGTCAGTCTGTGGATTTGCCATGATCGCCGTCTTTCATGGGTTACAGAAAGTTGATGCATATGAAAAAATGTCATATAGACTACTTGGTTTTGGAGAAAGTGGAGTAAATACTTGCCATTTATTAAAGGTACAGGATAATAACCTGGTAGTGAGACACAAAATAAGAGTGGCTTTAATATATTGGGTGAGTGTGATGGGGTGGCAAACAAATTTATATTACCGAATAAGAGACAAACATGTATCACTTGTCTTTAAGGTTATTTATTTTTTTGCAAGGAAAGGTCAGCAGTCATACAGTCATTACAAAGAGCCTGCAGAGTGTGACCACGAGTGGGGGCATCTTTCCTTCTTTATAGTTGTTCCTCCCCCAAGGTTGTTTTCCCGAGGATAAATGAAGATATCTCTCAGCCATAACTAACACACTGTTTAGATTTGTCTCATATTAATCATATTATACCCTTGAATGGAGACTCTCGATCTCGATCATACACTTAGTCACACATTAACTTTTGTCAGGTCATATACAAGGTCATACACATACATATTCATAAGGGTATGTATCAACACTACACTAATCTAATTACCATCATATTTCTATAAATATAATTAAATGCAAACATATAGAACATATTAAACTTCTTCCACAGTGACTAACTTTTTCACATTATAATTTTACTTGTTTATTCATTTATTTATTTATTGGGATTTATTCTAGCAATCTCTGTGTGTGTTTTTGTTGTTGTTTTAACTTTTGGTGCCATTTTAGGATGCCAAATTACTTATTCTAACTTGTGTTAGTGTGAAAAAAGAGAGACTGTGGAGTGATACACAAATTATAAAATGGTGTTTAACAGGCGTCGTTAACTTATCATTCACAAAACACAATCAAAGAAACAAAATTAACCTTCTTTAAAACACTTTTATTACCTCCATTGAACATTTCTAAAGGAAAGTAAATGAGTTAAAGTAGCTTGTTTCTTCTACTGATTTTTTCACATGCTGGTTCAGTTCACACACACAAACGGCTTCTTTATAGTACATTTGTCATCATTCCAGTTGCCATCTGCTGCAAGATAGAACAAAATATTTGTTTTTATCATGTGTATTTATTTATTTTTATTTATTTTTTTAATTAATGTTTATTTAGTTTATTTAGATTTATGAGCATTAACAGCAGTTACTTACTGCCATAGTTCATCTCAATGCAGTGCTCTTTTCTAGCATAGTTATTGGGCTCTCCAGGCATCCATATTTGAAAGTTCATTCTGGTTCCATCACTCCAGAGCCAAACTCCCTCCTGTGAACAGAAGAGAAAAAAGACATTGTGTTTATGTCCACAGCTCACATGACTTAATTTTATCTTTATTCATCTAAAAGAAGATTCTTCATGAACCCTAACCCCGTCTCCACTTTAAAAATGTCAGAAATCTAAACAGAAATGAACAGAAATTATTTCACAAACCGGGTATCAGTGAAGAATATGTGAAAAATACTTAAGGGCTTATGTGATGGTGCCCATGTCATGGTTGCCAATGCCCCAAACTGAACTATTCAGAGGACCCCAAAAAATAAAAAAATAAAAAAAAAAAATTATAAAAACACATCTATCTTTATGCATTTTGAAAAATGTTTTAATGTAACTGTAAATGCCCAGTAGCACAAAAAGCAAGATCAAAAAAAAAAAATTGCATACATGAACAGCATCATTTCCTCCGATCCAGGTATGAGTTGAGGCCTGAGTTTCAGATCTAACCAGGTCCTGTATAAAAGTGTACTCCTTATGGCTGTGCACAGAAGCAAGGTTCCCATCAAACTGCAAACAGAATTTCTGTAGAGGCAGAGACATGAACAAACACCAATATATATATATATATATATATATATATATATATATATATATCACTCTAAGAAATATCTGTTTATTAACAGTTGTATTACTGTATATTTTTACAGAAATTGTCCGTAGAACGTCATTTACGGGTGTATTTCTGTTTATTTACGTTTCGAATTGCATTATGGGACTTTGTTTGATCTCTGATGCAACTGCCAACTGCCGTGGCCGGAGACGGACGTTTTAAGCAGAACGTCAAAAAAAAAAAGATTTTGCAACGGTCTGCCTTTCCGTGGTAAGTCATTTTCTTTTGGAAAAATGTACGTTATCCAAGTGACTGTTTTATTTGCAGTAGTTTTAAATGTTAGCTATATTGTCTGGGTTCATCGTGTATAACGTTACCATTTTGAATTTCCGTTGGCTATTGCTAACGTTAGCGTTCGTGAGCTGCTGTTATTAACCAGCGCTTAGTTATAGGGAGATATTAAAGAGCTGTTTTTTTTTTCTCAGAAGATTTAAAACTGACCAGGTTTGTGTGAGTTGTTTTTTGTAATATTAGGTTAGAGCAAAGTATCATCCCTTATTTGGTCATGTCCCGCTTCTCCAGTCTTTGTGGCAGTGGGTCTGTTAATTTACGGAACTATTGTCAGTATTTTTATTTGGAGCGGGAGATTTTGACTGCTGTTTGGAAAAAAACACCGCGTCTCCTCTGTATGTGAACAGGTTGGCTGTGAACGAGCAAAAACTTCATCTCCAGCTCCTCTTTGCGTGTAAAAGGTAATTTTGAAGTGTCATAGAAGTTAACGTTAGTGTTTTCTTGGTATTGTAAGCTGCAAACGTTAACGTTAACTGTTTAAAAATTTGACTGCTGTTTGTAAAAAAACACCGCTTCTCCTCTGTATGTGAACAGGTTGGCTGTGAACGAGCAAAAACTTCATCTCCAGCTCCACTTTGCGTGTAAAAGGTAATTTTGAAGTGTCATAGAAGTTAACGTTAGTGTTTTCTTGGTATTGTAAGCTGCAAACGTTAACTGTTTAAAAATTTGACTGCTGTTTGGAAAAAAACACCGCGTTTCCTCTGTATGTGAACAGGTTGGCTGTGAACGAGCAAAAACTTCATCTCCAGCTCCACGTGGGTCTAAAACAGAAAAAAGGGCACAAAACAGTACAACATTCCACCAAAACTGCTTCGATTCCTGTCAGACCTGAGTGACTTTGAGAATCCTTGGAAGATTTAAAGGTCATTACACAAACTCCTTTGTTACTCACACTGTCTTATTCTGTTGAAATCTTGTACATTTGGCACAACTCTGTAAACTCAGCTGCTGGCTGAAACAAACCGGCAGCTCCTCTCTACCAGGTAACGTTACCTGCAGGCAGGAAATAACAGCAGAGAGAGAGGAGGAAGGACTGATGCCCGAGTTCTTCATTCTTTTGCAAATGTTGCCCAGAATTTTGATTGTCAGATATTGAGTTTGTATAGTGACTTTGCTGTTGTAAGCTTTATTGTTGCTGCTCTAGCAAGTTATAATTAAAATATTAAATTCTAGTCCTATTCTGAATTTAAAGGTTGTATCAGTGATTTCAGGCCCAAAAAAAGGCCCAAACATAAATGATCACATTCATCTAATCTTTCCTAACGATCCGCTAGCTGCCCGCCCCATAAGCATGCCGTCAAAAAACGCATCTCTGTAGGCAGCCTAGGCTCTGAGATCTGCACACAAAAACAATTGGTTTCACCAACCACTCAACCAAAATAAATGTTGTGAGGTTTTCGCGTGCAGCACGCAAAACCTCACAACACCCACCCCTGTCGGTGATTGGTTGGAACACTATTTGTTTTGGTTTTGAGTGGTTGGTGAAACCATTTGTTTTTGTGTGCAGATCTCAGAGCCTAGGCTGCCTACAGAGATGCGTTTTTTGACGGCATGCTAATGGGGCGGGCAGCTAGCGGATCGTTAGGAAAGATTAGATGAATGTGATCATTTATGTTTGGGCCTTTTTTGGGCCTGAAATCACTGATACAACCTTTAAAAACAACCACGGAGCTAATATGCACACCTTAAGGCTGATTTATACTTCTGCGTCGGACCTACGCCGGAGCCTCTACACTGTAGGCAACTCGTTGGTTTTCATTTATACTTCTTCGTCGTTGTCCACGTTGACGCGCAATTACACATGCAGAGGGAGCCTGTGAAACCTGAGGGAGGGGTCCTAGCAGACCAATCACAGCGCTTGCATCTGCGTAGAGTTGACGCATTGTTACATTTTTGGAGAGGTGCGCGTCAGGTTACGCCGAAGGGTACGCGCGCTACACACAGCCTACGACGTGAGTTCGACGCAGAAGTATAATGAGGCCTTTAGTGTTTGTTTATTTATGGCAAGTCTTATTGTCATCACAATATATCAATGTTATCGCACATCGCAGATTTTCCTTCTATCATGCAGGCTGTCCTTACACGCTTGCTTCATTTCTCATTTGGTCAGTTGGTTGTTTGCTAGGATGGCTGAATATGCGATGCAGTGAAAGGCTTGGCTTAATTTCACTAAAGTCAAAGATAAAGAGGAAGTGAAATGCCATGTATGTTCCAAGTTAATTTCTTGGGATACATGTTCAATGCTATTTAAAGCACCTCAGCAAGATCCATTTGCTAATTAATATTTTGTTTTTGTTTTACAGCCATAGAAGTAGCATCTGGAACGGAGAGAAAGGAGTGTGGTGTGTTTGTGTTTCTCAGTCTCAACAGGCATGCTATTGTACTCCCATCACCAACTAGGCACTCAAAACGATAGATATAGTACAAACATATAATATATGTTTTTTGGCAGCATATTGATTATTTTTCACACAGTAGCTGTAGAATGCATGTATCACTTTTTCTCGCTTAATCTGCACTCTGTTCCTGAACTGGGTTGGGTTTGTTTCATTGCTATTCTGGACAACAGGGTCAAATTTTTTATTTTTATTTATTTATTTATTATTATTATTTTTTTTATGTCAACTACAATGTCAAGTGTCATTCTTAAAAGAAAATGTTAATGCGTGTTTCAGTTATGTTAAACTGTGAAATTGGTCATTTTGACCCAAACTAGTGACAATCTAAAACAATGATTAAAAAAATAATATTTTTTGAGAGATGTCCCAATGTTGTTGTTTTATATACACTACTGTTTAATACAACAGTGGTTTGACAAAATATTGGATATGAATAAATAATAAAAAATGAAGTAATTTTTACCATTTTATGTAAGAGCATTTATTTCAGAACAAAATATCACTGTCTATGACCAAACTGTCCAAACAAGCCCTCCGTATAGCATTACATCTTCAAGATGACACCAAGAGCTTTAGAAGGCCAACCTCTCACCTCCAGGGAAATGGGTCTATATTTCTGTTTGGAATGTTTTCAACAAGAGTTATCATTATTATAGGTACACTGTTAACTAACAGAAAAGTAAAATTTCTATTTGCTGTAGGTATATTGCCTAAATTCACAAGTTTTATTTTTACTGTAGGAAAAGTACAGTACAGTTTTATCTGTTTTTTTTACTATAGATACACCATTAAATGGCAGAAAGTGTCCTGTTTTTTTTACTACAGATACACCATTAAATAACAGAAGATTTCTGTTTTATTTACTGTGGGCACATTGTGAATTAACAGAAAATTTCCGTTTTTTAATTACGGGACAAAGTCCGGGTAATGAGCTGCCAGTACTTTTTCTGTTATTTTACGGATTTATTTCTTAGAGTGTATATATATATATATAAAGGTATTATTTTAAATTAATATTCCAATATCTGTGACATGCCTTAAATTACCATCGAAATAATTTTTACTCGTGCTGTTTATTTTTTTGTTTTGGTTAAGTCGAAAATCTGCCATTAGAGGTGGGACTACTTTTCTAGGAAAGGTTCTGGTTATACTGTAGATGTAGATTAGATATAACTTCACATATATAACGTTTTTCAGTTATCCTCTCATGATAACATGAAATGTGTTGTCTTTATTTTCATACCATTGTGATGTTTTATTATCAGTGATATATGTTTACAGCCTAGAGCTCCATTGTAATTTATTTACTGTTAACATATTTTTGTTTTTAAACTGAGGAACAAGATGAAATTATTTTTCTGCGATAATTGACAGGTGTCACAGGTGTTGACAGAGCTTAAGTTGTATTTAACCAAAAATATACTTATATGATTTTTATGTCATATTACAAGCTGAATGTATCATACCTCTGCCTCAATCCATGTTTGAGCGTTATTGAAAAACTTGAAGCATCTGTTTCCAAAGGCAGTCCACCCGTCATTACAGGCTGTTAAAGTGAAGTTTTGTGTGTTATTTTTCTAAAACTTTTTTTTTTTTTTACCATGAATGACCTTATATGTAATTAAATTAATAATGTTAAGGTACAGTATGTAACTTTTGTCCCTTTACCGGTTAAAAACAAAAAGGCATGCAACATTGTTTTGGTCGTGCTTCGGCTTTGCATGACAGTGCAGATGAAGGCGACGCTTCACAATAGATGCTTTACAGTGAACTCTGTTAGAGAGATACATATGACAGTCTATCTGTTCAATAAAACACCTTACTCAACAGTCAAGTAATAAAAAACACCATCATCTCCACTTCGCTTTTACAACTTTTCAAATCCCTCAGTTCTCTCCATCTCCTAAAGCCAAGCTGATGTTGATTCTTGTTTTATTATGAGTCTCGTTCTATTTTCTCCAGCAGACTCTCGTCTGTTCGGTGTTTGTTTAAAACAGGTGTAAAGACACCCGTAGGTGTGTTTAAAAAAAAAAAAAAAGTCTACAGGGTGAATCTCAAGAGGTTGGAGATTTAGCTGCTCCATCTCTTCCTTTCTTGCTCATGTGAAAGCTAACCCCTGCCACTCACACACCAGACACATGGCAAAGTAGCCGGAGCAACTTTTCTCTATTTACGTATATATGACGAGACACGCACGGGCAAGTGATGTATACGCAATCTCCCATGAAAACTGGTCCGACAGGTCTAAAATATAAACACTTATAACAGGCTTACCATAGTGAATCAGTGAATCATGTTTTGTAAGAAGGATTGATGATGTATTTGACTCATTACTTACAATTTTGTTTATTTTGAACAAAAAAGCTACATAGTGTACCTTAAATAAACAAAGGATTAAAAAAATATTTTAACAAAGAAACATCATGATGTGAAAAGACATTTAAGATTTTGCACTAATCAAAGTATTTTGTTTTTGTTAACCTATGGCTCCACCCTCCCAACACCATAGCAACGTTTTGCACCATCCATTAAAAAACAAAACATAACATTAAGGAAAACATTTAATAATTATTGCAAAATTGCCCAAATTCAAGTATGTAAAAATATACTGTGTATTAAACTTCACAAGGAAAACAGGCAAATAATTGAAATGCAAAAAAACTAAATTACTTTAACATAACAATATTGATATTGATACACTGATCAATAGCAATACACCACTCACTTGTGTTCTATAATTATTTAGTACCCTATCCAGTGCATGAGAGTAACTATTACAGCAGTATTTCATATGAGAAACATGCACACACCTGCTGATGGTGTAGTCTGGCCAGAATCCCATGCTGTCAGTCCACTGGCTGCCTCGATGTGTCGTCTTCATCTACATGTACAATCAGACATGGCATTGCCACATACCATTATAAACCCTTTTGAAACTATTCTATATAGCTAAAGCTGTAAACAAGAAGTAAACACTTACAGTTGGGACTGGGGCTTGCCTCTGATGCTTCTCTTCCTACAGTACCATCTGTCTTGTGTATCTCCAAAAATGCACCTGTCATGATTTGACATGTTTGAACCATTAATATAAAACTCTCCAGCATAAACAATCAGATTCTCATAATCTACACACCCAAATCACAATGCCTGTCTGTCTGTGACTTCAACTGCACTGTTACAGCAGAAAGAAATGCAGTTATTTATTAATGCATGTTATTTCTTGATATGCACTGTATTCATGTAAAACTCATTTTAAAAAAGCCTGTTTTTTTTTTTGGCAGGTCCACGCTGGTTGTCAAACTTGTCATGATTATGACAATATCACTTGGACAATTACACTAAACAACCATCTCTGATAATGTTTTTTTTTTTTACATTTCTATGCTATAATATTCCGGTGCTGAAATGAGCATTATGTGTGGTAAATCTGTCCCGTGGTGCTAATATGCAGTCACCGTCATGTTTTGCTCGTGATGATGGAGCGACCAGCTTGTAGTAGAACAATTAACCACTTAGTAACATACCTGTATATTTCGCTTTCTTTTGCTCATCCTGTTTTCTTTTTATGATACTGAGCCCCTGATGGCTTTGACCTTTTCGGCTATGACGACGTTCCCTGCCGCCTTCTAGGCTACATCTCATTTATCTAACAGCAGCGGCCACTATCACCAGGGAGACTTGTCACTCAGATACTCGCAAGTAATCATAATACCTCGAAATAGCAAAAGTATGAAATAATAATAATAATAATATTAATAAAATAGATATAAATAAAACAAATCTCTTGGTGGGGCGGATCTCCAGCTGTTTGCGCTCTAGGCGACCACTAGAATGCCTATGCCTAGAAACGGCCCTGCTACTACTACTACTACTACTACTAATATTAATAATAAATATAGCTGCGAGCAGCGATGACGGGCCCAAGCCGGTGGCACCGCCACCTTGGTGCATTTAAGTTACGATAAAGGCACCAGGGTGGCGGTGCCACTGTCTTGGGCCCGTCATCGCTGCTCGCAGCTATATTTATTATATATATAAAATAAAATAAAATAAATAATCACAATAAAATAGGGAATCACTAAAACGAGAGAATTATTCTGATTTTATGATACACTCAAAATATTCCACAACAAATACTTTAAATTTAATGATATTCAGAACGGAACAAGAATAATAAAAAAAAAAAAAACTATAAACAAGCCAAAACGAAATAAAATAAAAATGAAAACAAAAGTAAGCAGGGTTGGGCTCACGTAACTCTCTCATTAGAATCAAAATGTTTCAACATTTGCAATGTATTTGGATGCTAAACTATTCTTTATCATAGGCTTTGTACTTAACTCACGTTCCAATATCGACGGAAAAAATTATCCTTTTCCATCACGTGCAAAAATTAGCTTGGAAACATCACAGTGGAGCGGTGCTTACTGTGAATGGTACAAATTGTACTTCTGACTATTTAAAAAGAGCAGTGTAATTTTTATATGTTAGACTATTTTATTATTACATTTTATTAAAGCTATAATGAACAGGCTGCGATGTCAAGATTGCAATGCTGGAATGTGTGTGTGTGTGTGTGTGTGGTGTGTGTGTGTGTGTGTTTGTGTGGGCGCGATTGAACAGTGGGCACATAAAAGATACTCTGTCATTTTGTTCATACAGGACATCATTCAAACTGCAAAGTGTTAAAGCCACACTATGTAGAAATTGTGTTTTTGTCAAACAGCGACCCCTAGAGTCGCTGTGGAATACTTGCACTGTCGTAAATATATTATATTATAACGTTTTTACATGATTGCAGCTAAATCACAAGTAAATAGTCTATAGTCTAGGCCTACTGTATAATTTAATTTGTGTTGTTTTTATTGGAATGTAAACATTACAAAATGCCAGATAACATCAATAAAGTTAAATACTGTTCTCATGATAATCATGTCAACGTCAACAGCGTCGTCTGATATCCCTCAGGACTATATGATAAATACACCTCACAACACCTGAGTTCAGCTGGCAAACTAGTTCGTGAGGCATAGCTATCTGATTTATCGAAACGATTCTATTTAGGCTACACCTGGTCACATAAATGTGTTTTTGCGAAACGGATTTAAATCCGATCTTCAATTCCCGTGCTATATGCATATTTAATGGAGTGCACATCACCGAAAGCAACAGATATGAGCTGCATTTTATTGATCATCAGCTAAAATTTCTAAATCAAAGACCGCAATAAGAGCAGCAACAGCCCTGGTAAGATCATTTCGTTTCTTTACTTTTAATGATGATGATGATAGTGTGTTAAGCGTCTGCGACTTACTTTCACTTTGATTTGCAATAGTTTGCACGTTGACTTGATGCAGTTGCTCATCTGCGGTGATGCGTGTTCCAGTAGCGTCGTCATATCTGGATATAACATTTGCCTATAACACGCTCTCACACGTTTTTTTAATTTTAATTTTTTAGCATTTTTGGGAGGAGTACAATTTACATATGTGGTTTCAACAACCAGATGCATTTACACTTGTCCAGTTTCGTCTGGAATGCGTCTCAGACCTCCTCTTGAAGTGGTTTGAGCGATCGGATTCAAATCCGTCTCGAATGCGTTTCGGAGAGCATTTACACCTGGTCTTTTCAGAATCGGATAGCTATCCGATCTGAGAAAATGCATGAAGTGGCCAGGTGTAAACACCCCCCATGACAAAAACATACGCACGAAAGCCGAAAACAAACGCTGGTTGGCCTCTCACGTCCAAATTTGAGGAAGTGGTGGGGGAAGTGACGTATGCCGTAAAGCAGTCGAATTTTGTAGTTCTTTTTGTGCTCTGGTTACTACCCGAACCCCGAAATTACATAGTGCCAGTAAAAGCGATACAGACCCTGTCAGGCTATGGCAGACGTGTCATTCAACCTATTGTAAGTCGATGTATTATCACAAGGATCTTGGAAATATATTATAAAGGTTGAAAAGCTACATAGTGTTGCTTTAACTTATATTTGTGTACACTCGCAATTAAACACAACATTGTGCTTTTGTAAAATAAATTCAAGCAATCTGCCCCCCGAAATGGCGCTAATTTTAAAATTAAACAAAAAAAATGCTCACGGTTGCACGGGTATTCATAACGGTGCGTGTCCATGGCTAGGAACGAGCAGAACAGAGTCAACGTTTTTTAGTTCATTCCTACTTCCACAGGAATTCATTGAAAACGCTCGCTCTACTCCGCACCATTATCAATGTCCGTGCGGACTAACATATTTTACTTTCGTTTTTAAGTTAGCGATTCAAAAGCCCCCAGCGGTGTCACACGTCGATTAACCCAGTGGTAAAATATTCTCACTGTCACATACCTAGTATGTTTTTATATAGATACAATAGGCCAACCTGATTTTGAACACAAGAGGGCAGTATAGCCCTATATATGACTTGATTTTTTTTAACTAATACTGTTTTTAAACTTAAAAAATTATTAAATTGAAAAAAAAAAGAATAAAATGGGTTTAGTTCTGATATTTGTATAATTTTATATAGAAATAAATGTTGTATAATTACATTTTTACAAGATATGAGGCTTTTAGTGTTTCCTTTTTTTTGACATTACTTTAATCCCTCGCCATAGCAAAACTGTTTGAGGTATTTATTATTCGTTCACAATTTAGCATCTTTAATGTATTTTCATCATGTTGAAAAAGTTTGTTGAGAATAAAATAAACCACTTAAGAGGAGTGGGTAAAAATTCAGAGGCTGATTTTGCAAAGAAATCCACATTCAAACCAAAATATCTGACTTCCTGTTGGCCGGAGCTAATGACTGTAAATTAGAAAGTTGTCCGGCTCGATGAGACCAATATACGTACTGATTTTTGTAACTTTTGGTAAAGCTAACCCCCCCCCCCCCCCCCCCCCCCACACACACACACACACACACACACACCCCCCACACCCCACACACACTTTTGTCAAAAGCATTTTGAAAGTGACACACTTCCTGCTGCCAGTTGGTGGCGCTCTAACTTTGACTCAGTTACATTCATCTGATCGGCCTCTTACCACGAACACACTGCTGAAGTTTCATCAAGATCAGTTAATGTATGCAGAAGTTATACCATTTCGTGTTTTTCTTTTCTCGCCATAAATTTGTTTCCTCGCCACGGCCAAACCGTTCGAGATATCAAAAATCCGTCCCCAATTTAGCATCCTCAATTTCTTGACTTCATGCACACCGAGTTTGGTGGGGATAAGATGAATTCTCTAGGAGGAGTATTTCAAATTCCACAGCAAGCGTTTTCCAAACAACCCATAATAGCCGACTTCCTGTTGGGCTGGCGTAAAACTTGACCAAGGGAAAGTTGTTCGGCCCTATGAGATCTATATGTGTACCGAGTTTCATATTAATTCATGCAAGCGTGTTTGATATATGGACCAAGTTTTCGGACCCCGTCACCAGCTTCAGCCCGGCCCTAATGGCTGCGGGTTCTGAGTGCAAAGTTTCAAGAGTTTTTGAGCATATTAAGGGCCCCAAAAGTGCCCGAAAGGTTAAAAGAAAAATAATAATAAAGAATCCTAAGGAAAACAATAGGGCCTTCGGCCATTCGGGCCATTCTTGGGCCCTAATAACATAAAACAGTTATTTTAAAGTGTAATAATTATGATATAGGGATTGTCAAAGTTTTTTTTTTTTTTTTTTGTGTCATCTACTGAATTTTTCGTCAACGATACCAGGGTCACCGAAACACCGGGGAACATGAAATTTGGTGGGCATGTAGCCCCACTAGACTTTTACGGAAAAATTTTGTTTGGTCCCCGGGGGCCACTCCCCCCCGCGCTGGGCCCCCCGTGAATTTTTCGTCAACGATACCAGGGACACCGAAACACAGGGGAACATGAAATTTGGTGGGCATGTAGCCCCACTAGACTTTTACGGAAAAAATTTGGTTTGGTCCCCGGGGGCCACTCCCCCCCCCACGCTGGGCCCCCCGTGAATTTTTCGTCAACGATACCAGGGACACCGAAACACCGGGGAACATGAAATTTGGTGGGCATGTAGCCCCACTAGACTTTTACGGAAAAATTTCGTGTGGTCCCCGGGGGCCACTCCCCCCCCCGCGCTGGGCCCCCCCAAACCCAAAAAATTCAGTTTTTCCTAAATAACTACCTGAACCGTGGCACCGAGGATGAAGAAATTTTTATGGTATGTTGGTCTTAAGGGCCCACATCAACCTAGCCCATAATCACTCATTTGTGATTTGCGCCCCTTCCCATAAAAAATGAAAATGCAATAT
Organism: Rutilus rutilus; assembly: GCF_951802725.1. Classification (NCBI taxonomy): domain Eukaryota; kingdom Metazoa; phylum Chordata; class Actinopteri; order Cypriniformes; family Leuciscidae; genus Rutilus; species Rutilus rutilus. The sequence goes on along the minus strand of NC_140209.1, from coordinate 8,959,048 downwards.
TATTCTGCTTTAATCACCCCTATCTTCAGTTGAGATGTTCAGAACTGCACCATATTTCATGTGTATGATTAACTTGACATCCTCTGGGGGTATGCTAAGTTTCGTAGAATTTCATCCATGGGGGGGTATAAAATAAATTCATTTATGTGCACATTTAGTGACTGTACACTCATCGGCCTGTAGATGCTGGTGTTGAGCGAAGGGTTGCTGGTTTAGGATGATATTGTCACACACAGACATGCAGGAATACAAACAAACGCAAGCATGCACACACTCTGACATCCACACGCACAGACACACACCCATACACACACATACAAATCCACATGCACAGACACACACACACAAACACACACGCGCACACACATGTACGCACGCATACATACACGCACAGACACACACACACACACAGACACACACATACACAAACACACACACATACACACACACACAGACAGACATGCACATACTACTACTTTTTTTAGGTATATACATAAACACGCAATACAGCCAAATTGATCCACGTCATTTATTTTTGTGGAAAGGCAGTGCAGGCCTGAGCGGCGGTCATATTTTGTACCGCCATGCGGTACATCTAGTATTTAACAATATTACAGGTTTTACTGTATTTTTGATCAAATAAATGCAGCCTTCGTGAGCAGAAGAGACTCATTTTAAGAACTTTAAAACTGACCCCAAAAAAACAAAAAAGCATTTGCTACCTCTCTATATCAGATCCCAAGACAATTAATTAGTAAAAAACATTAGAAATAGTTATTTAAAATAGGACATGTGACCTATTGAGAGAGGACTATGACAATTTTCTACAAAAAACTTCAAGTTCAGGTAGACATGCTTACCAGGCTTGTCACCGTTTCTTGGCGGGGTTCCAGGTGGGGTTCGGGTTCCCGGTATCTCCTGCCCCCTACTGTCAACACACCAGCAGTAACCTGTGGAGTCGTGGCACTGCCGAGGCCTGTACTGACCCTCCTCATCACACTGAGGGATGAAAGCTCCAAGCAGGTGAGGACTGTCTCTCTGCTGCTCACACTGGGTCTTGGGACGACCTTCAAGGAAAACATACCAGAGATTATAGAATTTACTTGGAGGGTTAGTTCTCCAAAAAAATGTAATTCTGTCATCAATAAGTCACCCTCATGTTGTTGCACAGAAACCTTATTACCTTATTCTGATTTTATGATACACTCAAAATATTTCACAACAAATCCTTTAAATTTAATGTAAAAATAAAAATGAAAGTAAGCAGTGTTGGCCTCACGTAACTCTCTCATTAGAATCAAAATGTTTCAACATTTGCGATGTATTTGGATGCTAAACTTATCTTTATTATAGGCTTTGTACTTCACTCGTGTTCCAATATCGACGGAAAAAATCATCCTCTTCACACGTGCAAAAATGTGCTTGGAAACATCACAGTGAGGCGCTGCTAACCGTGAATGGTACAAATTGTACTAAACAATTCTTCAATTGAAAAAAAAAGAATAAAATGGGTTTAGTTCTGATATTTGTATAATTTTATATAGAAATAAATTGTGTATAATTAGGCTACATTTTTAGAAGATATGAGGCTTTTAATGTTTCCTTTTTTGACATTACTTTAATCCCTCGCCATAGCAAAACCGTTTGAGATATTCAATATCCGTTCACAATTTAGCATCTTTAATGTATTTTAATCATGTTGAAAAAGTTTGGTGTGAATAAAATAAACCACTTAGCAGGAGTGGGTAAAAATGCAGAGGCTGAATTTGCAAATAAATCCACATTCAAACCAAAATATCTGACTTCCTGTTGGCCGGAGCTAATGACTGTAAATTAGAAAGTTGTCCGGCTCGATGAGGCCAATATACGTACTGATTTTTGTAATTGTGGGTAAAACTGACCCACCCACTTTTGTCAAAAGCATTTTGAAAGTGACACACTTCCTGCTGCCAGTTGGTGGCGCTATAACTTTGACTCACAATAGTTACAACCATCTGATCGACCTCTTACCATGAACACACTGCTGAAGTTTCATCAAGATCAGTTAATGTATGCAGAAGTTATACCACTTTGTGTTTCTCTTTTCTCGCCATAAATTTGTTTCCTCGCTACGGCCAAACCGTTCGATATATTTAAAATCCGTCCGTAATTTAGCATCCTCAATGTCTTGACTTTATGCACACCGAGTTTGGTGGGGATTGGATGAATTCTCTAGGAGGAGTGTTTCACATTCCACAGCAAGCGTTTTCCAAACAACCCATAATACCCAACTTCCTGTTTAGCTGGCGTAAAACTTGACCAAGGGAAAGTTGTTCGGCCCAATGAAATCTATATGTGTGCTGAGTTTCATATTAATTCATGCAAGCTAGTTTGATCTATGGACCAAGTTTTTGGTCCCCATTCAAGGGGGCGCTGTTGAGCCCCCCTGCCACGCCCAGGTACCAGCTTCTGCCCGGCCTTGATGGCCGCAGGTTCTGACCTGTGTGCAAAGTGTCAAGAGTTTTCGAACATGTTAAGGGCCCCAAAAGCCCCTGAAACCTTGAAAAACAATTATAAAAGCAAATGTCTCCTAACAGACAAATCCCCCACACCCCACACACTCACACAGAGACACAGATACAGAGAGAGAGAGAGAGAGAGAGAGAGAGAGAGAGAGAGAGAGAGAGAGAGAGAATTCTCCAAAAAATCACATTCAAACCAAAATATCTGACTTCCTGTTGGTCAGATCTAATGACTGTATACATACCGATTTTTGTGATTCTAGGAAAACCTAAGCCCCCATTTTTGACTAAAGGTGGCGCTACTGAGCCCCTCACCACGCCCATTTCTGAAACTTTGCACGTCTAGTGGATAATAAATGTGATGTGTCTGTCGAGTTTCATGCATTTTCAAGCATGTGAATAGTCTCAAAAGCATCCAAAAAGAATATTGAAGTTTGATGCGTTGCCACGGCAACAGTATCTAAGATATCAATAATCCTTTCACAGGTCTACATCTGCCGTGTGTCTACATTATACACATAAAGTTTAAAGCAAATCGGGTAAAAATAAGAGAGTGATTTCAAAGCATTTTGAAAGTGACACACTTCCTGCTGCCAGTTGGTGGCGCTATAACTTTGACTCACAATAGTCACATCCATGTGATCGGCCTCTTACAACAAACACACTGCTGAAGTTTCATCAAGATCAGTTAATGTATGCAGAAGTTATAATACACTTCCTGTGTCCCTTATTCGCCATAAATTCGTTTCCTCGCCACGGCCAAACCGTTCGAGATATCAAAAATCCGTTCGCAAGAGTTCATCCTCATTGTCTTGACTTCATTCACACTGAGTTTGGTGGCGATCGGATGAATTCCCTAGGAGGAGTATTTCACATTCCATTGTATGCGTTTTCCAAACAATGTATAATAACAGACTTCCTGTTGGGCTTTTGTAAAACTTAGAGCAGTTCTTCAGCCCGATGAGATCTATATGTGTACTGAGTTTCATATTATTACATGCAAGCGTGTTTGATTTATGGACCAAGTTTTCGGACCCCATTCCAGGGGGCGCTGTCGAGCCCCCCTGCCACGCCCGGGTACCAGCTTCAGTCCGGCCCTGATGGCCGCCGGTTCTGACCTGTGTGCAAAGTTTCAAGAGTTTTTGAGCACGTTAAGGGTCCCAAAAGTGGTAAAAAGGCACACAAAAAATAATAATGAAGAATAAAAAAAATTATAATCCTTCCGGAAACACTAGGGCCTTTGCTCTTTCAGGGCTTGGGCCCTAATAATAAACAGAGCAATTCCAAGAGGGTCCTCACACCATCGGTGCTCGGGCCCTAATAATAATAATCCTTAGGAAAACAATAGGGCCTTCGCCCTTTCAGGGCTTGGGCCCTAATAAATATACTATAGATTTAACATGCGTATGTGTTTATTGTCACCAAATACAAATATAAAATACATTCATAAGAATCAATAACGTTAGCTGATATAATTGTTGTTGTTTTATTGTCTAAATGTTATCATAATAATTAAGAAACAAACTCAGGTTTACTTTAGTGCACATACTGTATTAGATCATTCTTCTGATTATTCATTACAGAGTCCCAGGTGTGCTATAATTCATGTTAAAATAACAGTAATGATGTGAAACGTGGAATAATGCTCTTACCTGAAGCAGTCAAAGCTACGAGAAGACAGAGAGACAGGTAGACAGTCCAGACCGCCATTGTTTCTCTGAATACTGAAACAGAAATATTCAAAATTAATTATTTCAAAGATTTGTATTTTTGTGACACAAACCAGTTCAATAGATTAATGTCAACGTCTGGATATTGCGTTGTGGAGCGGAGCCCTGGTTGATCTTTTTATATACTGGAGGGGAGTGTGTTCATCAGCATCATCCATCACATGCTCTTCCTGTGCAAACACTGTTTTTGTATAGTTTGTACTTGAGCCACTTCTGTTATAATACCATTATTGTGTTATGTGTATTTTATGTGTGTTCTTGGTATGCAAATAAATGTTATAAATGTTATAAAGAATAAATAGATATTAATCTATTCTGTAATTGCATCAGTGTGCATGTTTTATGTACATGGTTTATTCATTTCTCACACTCTTCATAAGATGCTCTTTGTTCACCTGGAATGAATGGAGGATTGTTGCTGTCATCAGCAAATATGTACAAATATTTACACTGTAAAACCTTGCTGTAAAAAAAAGGCCAAATTCTGACCGTAACATACCATTTCCCATTAAGACTGTAATGAGATCAATGAACCGTAGATACCGTAGAAAACAATGAATTCTGGGTAATATTTGTTGCTTTCGAGAAAGTAGCCTACTGGAATATACTGTGAATGGTAAGACTTTTGAATACTGTTCCTTCATTAATGAATAACTACACAGCAACAAATGATTAATGCACTATTGACATTCTAGAAACTCTGCTGAATGTGGTAGGTCACTATTAGCTAACAAAGATGGTCAGGTGATACATCACTCATCATCATAAAGAAAAATTGACTAATGTGATCAAAAGTGGTTGCTTGTTATTAATAGATTTTCAGCAGCAATGCTTTCTTGCCAGATATAATCTTAAAAAAATAAATAATAATAATAAAAAAAAACTTTAGATACACACACAAACGTCAAGAATCAGCATATGAATCTCAATACATATAATGCTGCTGTAATCATTTATCTGTAGTGGATTATGAAGATTTGTTGTTTGTTTTCTGTGTTATTTATGTTTTATACATGTCATATTGTGAGAAATAACAGTATTAAGGCCCGTTCACACCAAGAAACAGGAATACAGCTTTCCTGAAGCTCAAACAGTAGAGCGTTGGCGCTTGCAACACCAAAGTCACGGGTTTGATTCCCAGGGAAAGCAAGAACTGATAAAAATGTAAATGTGATTTTTTTTTTATATAAATTAATTAATACAGTAAATGTAAGGACGATAACTATGAAAATAACAATAAAGATATACAGTAGCTGATGAACGTGTTTTGGATAATGATATTGCTATTTACCTGTTTCAAAGAAATATTATTTGCTTGTTTTTAAGTTAATGAGAAACACAGACAAACTGGCTTTCTCAACAAGTCAATGGGAATTATAGATGTGATAGATGTGCTCATTGCACCAACACTACGCAAACAAACAAAACAAAACAAAACAAAACAAAACAAAACAAAACAAAACAAAACAAAACGTAACCTTAAGCTGAGGATCGCAGAACATAAGGCTGCTATCAGAAACAATAACCTTGACTATGCCATTGCTAAACATTATACAGAGAAGAACCATAGTCCAGCAGCCTCCCTCAGGTTTACTGGCAATGAGAGGGTATTGCCAAACCCTAGAGGAGGTCACATCATTAAACTGCTCTTGAGAAGAGAAGCTTTTTGGATAAATGAACTGTCTTCTGTTGAACCCTCTGGTATGAACGAATCACAGGATTTTAGCTGTTTTCTATAAATGTGGGTTATAGGATATTGACTATTATCCTCACTGCAGTGCATGTAACATTGTGGACATATTGATGATGTATGTCTGTAATGTGTGTGTATATATATATATATATATATATATATATATATATATATATATATATATATATATATATATATATATATTATATATATTTCTACAAAACGTTTTGCTCTTGTTAGGCTTTTGATGATGATAATTATGTATATTTGGTGTTGACAATGTATATTGTGTTGATTTATTTGAGGATGTGACTTATATTTTCTTAACTGGGTATTTATGGGAATGTGTTGGATATTGGCATTTAAAATATTATGACTTTAATAACAACTGATCATGTGACTCAAGGTAATTAAAGGAGAACTTGGTAATGTGACGTGCCTCTGGGCCCGTATTATTGTAATGAGTGTTGGGGGGGGGGGGGGGGGGGGCTTTGAGTTAATCATGATGTGAAACACCTGTAGATAATGATAAAAGGTGAGGAATCACAGACTTCAGCCTTTTTTGGCTACCCCTTTATCATCTGTTATTTTGAGTTGTTGCTGTATTTATTTATTAATCGTTTGTTTTATGTATTAGTTTAAGTTTGGGTAGTTTGCAGGCCTGTATTTTGGAGTGTATATCTTGTGTTAATTATGTAGCTTATTCTTTATTTATGTTGGTTCTCTGAACGGAATGTTTTCCGTAGTGGTGTTTGTTATGTTTGATTAAATAAATATTTTTTAATCCGCTTTTGTTCTCGTTGCCTCCCTCATTTGTCGCGGCTCAGAGCCGGCCGTGACAAATATGGGGGCTCGTCCGGGATCACAACCCTCTAACATTCCTTCATTCCTTGCAGAATCCAAACCAGCGACTCATGAGATGGTGTATCTTCCTACAAGGGTATCATCTTGATATAAGACACATCAAGGGAACCGAAAATGTGATTGCGGATGCTCTATCTAGAGTATAATGTGTTGCTACAATGTTGTGTCTTCTGTTTTTCTGTTTCTTTCTCCTACCTGTCTCTTCTCCTAGGTGCCGAGGTTGATGAGTATTAGGGGGAGATGAGTGGATTCTGGAGGATGTTGTGGCATCGGAGTTGTTTGGGAGTTATAGTTAGTGAAGATGTTTTTTTTTTTTGTTTTTTTTGGTATGTGTACATCCCAGTTTAGTTAGAGGGGGGGGGGCTTGTTTTTTTTGTTTTGGGTGGTAATCCTGAGTGGGGGTACACTTCAGTGTCCTTCGGCAGTCCTGATTATGGGATTGTTGAGGATGCTGAGTTTAGTGTTTAAAGCCGCCCCGAGCTCGGCAAGCCACTGAAGACTAGATAGGCTTTAGGTAGTTTGTATGTTAGTTAGGAGGTTGGGATGTACCCTATTGGAATTAGGTTATGTTTGGGTATGTATATAGTTTTTTTTTTCGTTTGTGTGTGGGTGGTATAGGGGTTTACCTTTTAAGGGGGGGTGTGTGACGTGCCTCTGGGCCCGTATTATTGTAATGAGTGTTGGGGGGGGCTTTGAGTTAATCATGATGTGAAACACCTGTAGATAATGATAAAAGGTGAGGAATCACAGACTTCAGCCTTTTTTGCCTACCCCTTTGTCATCTGTTATTTTGAGTTGTTGCTGTATTTATTTATTAATCGTTTGTTTTATGTATTAGTTTAAGTTTGGGTAGTTTGCAGGCCTGTATTTTGGAGTGTATATCTTGTGTTAATTATGTAGCTTATTCTTTATTTATGTTGGTTCTCTGAACGGAATGTTTTCCGTAGTGGTGTTTGTTATGTTTGATTAAAAAATATTTTTTAATCCGCTTTCGTTCTCGTTGCCTCCCTCATTTGTCACGGCTCAGAGCCGGCCGTGACAGTAACTTTTTTAACTTAATAAAACTGTCTAGAAATCATTTGGATGGTTAAACAACCTGTTCTGGTGATATTGGTGACTTTCCCCGCTCCCCCCAGCGTTCCCAGGCGGAAAACCAACCTTGCAACTTGGGGACTACCGTCCCGGCAAGATAGAAATTGGAAGTCTCGTGAGAAGCAAGAACTAGAACGAGAACGAGCGCGAAACACAAATTGCTTTACGGCAATTCGACATAAACACACACGCATGTATGATGTATTACCAGATTACCCACCTCGGTAGACATAGCTCCACACGATACAGTTGGCTTGCTCCGATCAAAACAAACGCACATGAGCAGCGGTAGAGAGGGGGAGGAGGCCGCCGCAAGTGAGTTTTTTACGACTGTGTTGTGAAATATACGCCCCACAGCTGTAGGGGGAGCTCGTGGGGAAAACATGCGACAACAAAAGGGAAAATCAGCGAAGAAGTGACTAGAGTTCGCTAGAGTTGCAGAGTTCTCCTTTAAGACCTGAATTAACACCTGAGAGCTCAGACCATTAACTGAGCGAACCTGAGGACGCTTAATGCGAAACGCGTTGCTCGCTTTGAATAAATAAAAGAGTAAAGTCAATAGTGTGCAGTAGAGAGTTTTTCATTTTTGTCATTTAAATCCGTTCCTGCCATCTACCTGCACCTATCAGGCTGTGCATGGACAACGTGATCTCATGAGAATACGTGTGTATTTTTACGTAAAGTAAAAAAACTGTATACATCTACAGAAGTGCTTGTTGAGAATTAACAGATGTTTAAATGTAGACGTTTCATTGAATGTTTCATTTGAAGTCACCAGAATCGTGATTAGTGTCAGCTTTATTTGGGCTCTTGACTCTTTAACATTAGTTTCTCTCTGGTTACACTAACTGTGTGTTTATTTTGCACATTTGAAGCAGCAAGAATAGCCATGTGATATGAAAAATATAATCATATGATAATATTATACAGTATTGTTAATCTCAGCAAGTGTGTAATGTCTGATTGGTGACTTTTAAAAAGGTTTTTATGATTGTGTTTGTACAGCACGAGATCAGCAATGTCGCCGTTATCTGCACATTAGTTTTTAAAGAGACGTTGCGTTCAGGATCTTAAAGTCTACACACTGTAAAAAGAGATGTGTTAAAAACAACAGAGTGTGTTTATGGTATTTTGACACATGTTGTGTAGATTTTTAACACACAATGTGTGTTAAATTGTAACTGGATGGAATAACACTGGGTGGAGGGCAGTTTGTGTTTATGAAAAATAAAAGGTATATTTTATTTGGTATCCCATAAAAACTTTAAAATAAATAAAACAATACATATAAATAAATAAATAAAATCTAAATTTATAAAACCTTAAAGATTAACAGGGTTTTTTGGCAGCCAATCACGTCATGCCTCTTGTCTTTTTCAAATACTGCATTTACTGAGCTTTCACGAGTTAGTCTGTGGATTTGCCATGATCGCCGTCTTTCATGGGTTACAGAAAGTTGATGCATATGAAAAAATGTCATATAGACTACTTGGTTTTGGAGAAAGTGGAGTAAATACTTGACATTTATTAAAGGTACAGGATAATAACCTGGTAGTGAGACACAAAATAAGAGTGGCTTTAATATATTGGGTGAGTGTGATGGGGTGGCAAACAAATTTATATTACCGAATAAGAGACAAACATGTATCACTTGTCTTTAAGGTTATTTATTTTTTTGCAAGGAAAGGTCAGCAGTCATACAGTCATTACAAAGAGCCTGCAGAGTGTGACCACGAGTGGGGGCATCTTTCCTTCTTTATAGTTGTTCCTCCCCCAAGGTTGTTTTCCCGAGGATAAATGAAGATATCTCTCAGCCATAACTAACACACTGTTTAGATTTGTCTCATATTAATCATATTATACCCTTGAATGGAGACTCTCGATCTCGATCATACACTTAGTCACACATTAACTTTTGTCAGGTCATATACAAGGTCATACACATACATATTCATAAGGGTATGTATCAACACTACATTAATCTAATTACCATAATATTTCTAAGATTCTATAAATATAATTAAATGCAAACATATAGAACATATTAAACTTCTTCCACAGTGACTAACTTTTTCACATTATAATTTTACTTGTTTATTCATTTATTTATTTATTGGGATTTATTCTAGCAATCTCCGTGTGTGTTTTTGTTGTTGTTTTAACTCTTGGTGCCATTTTAGGATGCCAAATTACTTATTCTAACTTGTGTGATACACAAATTATTTAAAAAAATGGTGTTTAACAGGCGTCACTGAGTCATTAACTTATCATTCACAAAACACAATCAAAGAAACAAAATTAACCTTCTTTAAAACACATTTATTACCTCCATTGAACATTTCTAAAGGAAAGTAAATGAGTTAAAGTAGCTTGTTTCTTCTATTGATTTTTCACATGCTGATTCTCTTCACACACACAAACGGCTTCTTATCAGTACATGGGTCATCATTCCAGATGCCATCTGTTGCAAGATAGAACAAAATATTAGATTTTTGTATTATATATATATATATATATATATATATATATATATATATATAAAAGAATGTTTATTTAGTCTATTTAGATGAGCATTAACAGCAGTAGTTACAGCCATAGTTCATCCCAAGGCAGTGCTCTCCTTGAAGGTTATTGGGCTCTCCAGGCGTCCATATTTGAAAGTTCATTCTGGTTCCATCACTCCAGAGCCAAACTCCCTCCTGTGAACAGAAGAGAAAAAAGACATTGTGTTTATGTCCACAGCTCACATGGCTTAATTTAAAAATGTCAGAAATCTAAACAGAAATGAACAGAAATGATTTCACAAACAGGGTATCAGTGAAGAATATGTTGGGCTTATGTGGTCTCACGATTTCTCATGATTTCCAATGCCCTAAACTAACTATTCTAAGGACCAAAAAAGATTAAAACACATCTATCTTTATGCATTTTGAAAAATGTTTTAATGTAAATGTAACTGTAAATGCACAGTAGCACAAAAAGCATGATCAAAAAAAGAATTGCATACATGAACAGCATCATTTCCTCCAATCCAGGCACGAGTTGAGTTCGCAGTTTCGGATCTAATCAGGTTCTGTATAAAAGTGTACTCATCAAGGCTGTGCACAGAAGCAAGGTTCCCATCAGACTGCAAACAGAATTTCTGTAGAGACAGAGACATGAACAAACACCACTATTTATATATATATAAAAATATATATATTATTTAAAATTAATATTCCAAAATCTGTGACATGCCTTCAGTTACCATCGAAATAATTTTTACTCGTGCTGTTTATTTTTTGTTTTGGCTAAGTCTAAAATCTGCCATTAGAGGTGGGACTACTTTTCTAGAAAAGGTTCTGGTTATACTGTAGATGTAGATTAGATATAACTTCACATATATGAAGTTTTTCAGTTATTCTCTCATGATAACATGAAATGTGTTGTCTTTATTTTCATACCATTGTGATGTTTTATTATCAGTGATATATGTTTACAGCCTAGAGCTCCATTGTAATTTATTTACTATTAACATATTTTTGTTTTTATACCGAGGAACACGATGAAATTTTTTTCCTGCAATAATTAACAGGTGTCACAGATGTTTACAGAGCTTAAGTTGTATTTAACCAAGAATATACTTATATGATTTTTATGTCATATTAGAAGATGAATGTATCATACCTCTGCATCAATCCATGTTTGAAAGTAATAGAAAAACTTGAAGCATCTGCCTTCTAAGGCAGACCATCCTGCCCAACAGCCTGTTAAAGGGAAGTTTTGTGTGTTATTTTTTTGAAACATTTTTTACCATTAATGACCTTTCATCTAATTAAATTAATAATTTTAAGGTACAGTATGTAATTTTTGTCCCTTTACCGGTTAAAAAACAAAAAAGGCATGCAACATTGTTTTGGTCATGCTTCGGCTTTGCATGACAGTGCAGATGAAGGCGACGCTTCACAATAGATGCTTTACAGTGAACTCTGTTAGAGAGATACATATGACATCTGTTCAATAAAACACCTTATTCAACAGTCGAGTAATAAAAACACCATCATCTCCACTTCGCTTTTACAACTTTTCAAATCCCTCAGTTCTCTCCATCTCCTAAAGCCAAGCTGATGTTGATTCTTGTTTTATTACAAGCTCTGTCTCGTTCTCTTTTCTCCAGCAGACTCTCGTCTGTTCGGAGTTTGTTTAAAACTAGAGATGCACCGTTTACAATTTTCTAGGCCGATTCCGATTTCTGATTTTTCATTGAGTTTGACCTGCCGATACCGATTACATTTTTTTCTAATTACTTTACAGCACACACAAATATTTATTTTCGATCTTTTCTTTAACCCTTTCACGCGTAAGTTTAAAATATTCTAACTGACACCCCCACCCCCAGAGTGAGTTTTTTCAAGGCGAACGTTCCCTTTAATGTTTCCATGGCGACGCGTCACGCGATACACCGCAGCCACAATAATACTGTATGACAGATGTGTCGCTTTTATTTCGCTTTTCTTTTTTATTCAAAATATTCACAAACTTGCTTACCATGTCATCAACTAGCCTATCTGATATTCCGATTCTCAAATACGTGTAAGTGAGTGTGTTTGGTCGTTTAAAAACCTTTATAAATAATCTTGATCTTTAACATGAGATGGGCGCCACAATGTTGTCCTGTCCGTCGGATTTACAGCACGTGAATTCATCAGTTTCTCCCGAAATAAATGCAAGAAAGTGGCCGGTGAACTGAGAAGAATAGAGTAAACTTTATAGTTTCTTCCTCTCTGTTTGTCTGATATGAATAACACATGTCGGCAAATTATATTTGAATAGATTGTTATTGCTGCTTCCACAGACATCAGTGTGTGTTTTACAAACTCCAAATGTATTGTTTTACTCGTGCTTATGTGTATTTAAATATCTGAAACCTAAAATAAACATTGAAAACACTGCATAGTTGATATATGACAGCGCTGAACGCGTCCGACTCTGGCTCAGCGCTAGCCAATGCGCGAAAGCACAGTTTGAATCTGGCAGTTATGCAACGTCACTGAACATTGTAAATGTGGCACCGTACTCTCAGGGGCACAGAAATAAAAATCCTGATCACGTGAAAATCGGCCAATTCCGGTCACCAGCCGATCAATCGGTGCATCTCTATTTAAAACGGGTGTGAAGACAAATTTTTTTACTGTTTAATGTTTTTTTTTTCAAAGTCTACAGGGTGAATCTCAAGAGGTTGGAGATTTAGCTGCTCCATCTCTTCCTTTCTTGCTCATGTGAAAGCTAACCCCTGCCACTCACACACCAGACACATGGCAAAGTAGCCAGAACAACTTTTCTCTCTTTACGTATATGACGAGACACGCACAGGCTGTCACGTTTCCGTTGTGTTTGGACTGTGTTGTCATTGTCTTTAATTCACCTGTCTCACCTGTGCCTCATTTAGTTATCTCATTTGTTTTGCCCCAGCTGTGTCTTATTTCCCTGATCTGTTTCCTTGTGTATTTAAGCCCTGTGTGTTCCTTCAGTTTTGGTCGGTCGTTGTAGTGTCAAGGTTTGTGTTGAGTGTGCATGTAATCTGTGTTTGGGAATAAACCAGATGTATTGAAATCCTGTCTCCTCGTCTCTCAACCTGCAAAACCCTGACAGAACGACCGACCACATCATGAGCTGGGAGCTCACTGGACAGATCGCGGCTTTGGCTCGGGATAGCCGCAATCTGTTGCATCACGCCAGTCCAGCCGAGCCTGCACTTCACGCCAGTCCAGCCGAGCCTGCAATTCACGCCAGTCCAGCCGAGCCTGCACTTCACGCCAGTCCAGCCGAGCCCGCACTTCACGCCAGATCTGCCGAAGCAAAGGCAGTTTGCGTCATGCCCGCCGCGCCTGAGATTGAGAGCGTCATACCCGCCGAGCCTGAGCCAGTTGTTGGCGTAGAGAGGCCAGATCCAGTTCCGAGTCCAGTTCTGAGTCCAGCCGAGCCCGCACTTCACGTCAGATCTGCCGAAGCCAAGGCAGTTTGCGTCATGCCCGCCGAGCCTGAGACAGTTGTTGGCCTAGAGAGGCCAGATCCAGTTCCGAGTCCAGTTCTGAGTCCAGCCGAGCCCGCACTTCACGCCAGATCTGCCGAAGCCAAGGCAGTTCGCGTCATGCCCGCCGAGCCTAAGACAGTTGTTGGTCCAGAGAGGCCAGATCCAGTTCCGAGTCCAGTTCCGAGTCCAGTTCCGAGTCCAGCCGAGCCCGCACTTCACGCCAGATCTGCCGAAGCCAAGGCAGTTCGCGTCATGCCCGCCGAGCCTGAGACAGTTGTTGGCCCAGAGAGGCCAGATCCAGTTCCGAGTCCAGTCCCGAGTCTAGTTTCGAGTCTAGTTCCGAGTCATGAAGTCGGCTGCCCTGTCGAGCAAGAGCCAGAGCCAGTCTTCGAGCAAGAGCCAGAACCAGTCTTCCCAAAGGCGTTTTCACCGCTGGTCCTGTCCAGCTCAGAGCCCTCGTCGCGGCTGGTCCTGTCCAGCCCAGAGCCGCCTTCGTCACTGGTCCTGTCCAGCCCAGAGCCACTTTCGCCCCCTGCCTCATCCAGCCCAGTGTCAAAACCTGAGAATTTCCCCTAGGAAATTTTTTTGGGGGGGGCTATAAGTCCTCTTCGCCATGGCCGTCCGAAGGGTCCTCACCGCCATGGCCACCCAAAGGGTCGTCACCGCCTTGGTCACCTGAAGGGTCTTCACCGCCATGGCCGCCCGAAGGGTCTTCTCTGCCATGGCCACCCAAAGGGTCCTCACCGCCTTGGTCACCTGAAGTGTCTTCACTGCCATGGACGCTCGAGGGTCCGACAGCTCTGTCGTGGCCACGCCCACAGCCTGTTCTGCCCTGGTTCCCTGAGCAGCCAGCTCCGCCCTGGAGGCTCCCTGTCCTGTGCAACCACGCCTTCATCTGCCTCCAGGGCGCCCACCCTCCCACCCCTTTGGATGTTATATGGCGCGAGGATGCGCCTTCGGGGAGGGGGGGAGTACTGTCACGTTTCCGTTGTGTTTGGACTGTGTTGTCATTGTTTTTAATTCACCTGTCTCACCTGTGCCCTGTTAATCACCTCATTTAGTTATCTCGTTTGTTTTGCCCCAGCTGTGTCTTATTTCCCTGATCTGTTTCCTTGTGTATTTAAGCCCTGTGTGTTCCTTCAGTCATGGTCGGTCGTTGTAGTGTCAAGGTTTGTGTTGAGTGTGCATGTAATCTGTGTTTGGGAATAAACCAGATGTATTGAAATCCTGTCTCCTCATCTTTAACCTGCAAAAACCTGACACAGGCGAGTGATGTATACGCAATTTCCCATGAAAATTGATCCTTCAAAAAATACTTATTTGATTAGTGCAAAATCTTAAATGTCTTTTCACATCATGATGTTTCTTATGGCTCCACCCTCCCAACACCATACCAACGTTTTGCACCATCCATAAAAAACAACAACAACATAACATTAAGGAAAACATTTAATAATTATTGCAGAATTGCCTAAATTCAAGTATGCAAAATATACTGTGTATAATACTGTGTATTAAATACAGTGTATGAGAGTAACTATTACAGCAGTATTTCATATGAGAAACATGCACACACCTGCTGATGGCCTAGGCTGGCCAGAATCCCATGGTGTCAATCCACTGCCTGCCTCTGAGTTCGATGTGTCGTCTTCACCTACATGTACAATCAGACATGGCATTGCCACATACCATTTTAAACCCTTTTGAAACTATTCTATAATAGCCTCTGATGCTTCTCTTCCTACAGTAGCATCTGTCTTGTGTATCTCCAAAAATATTTATTGATATGCACTGAATTCATGTAAAACTCATAAAAAAAATAAAATAATAATAATCTGTTGAAACTGTTTTTTGGCAGGTCCACACTGGTTGTCAAACTTGTCATGGTTATGACACTATCACTTGGTCAATTGGTCAGTGTAGGGCTCACGTAACTCTTTCATTAGAATCAAAATGTTTCAACATCTGCAATGTATTTGGATGCTAAACTATTCTTTATCATAGGCTTTGTACTTCACTCACTTTCCAATATCGACGGAGAAAATCATCCTCTTCACACGCACAAAAATTAGCTTGGAAACATCACAGTGGAGCGGTGCTTACTGTGAATGGTTCAAATTGTACTTCTGACTATTTAAACAGAGCAGTGTAATTTTTATATGTTAGGTTGACTATTTTATTATTACATTTTATTAAAGCTATAATGAACAGGCTGCGATGTCAAGATTGCTATTCTGGAATGTGTGTGTGTGTGTGGCGCGGGCGCGATTGAACAGTGGACACATAAAAACATAGTCCGTCATTTTGTTCATACAGGACATTTTTCAAACTGCAAAGTGTTCACTTATATTTGTGTACACTCGCAATAAAACACAACATTGTGCGTTTGTAAAATAAATTCAAGCAATCCGCCTCCCGAAAGGCACTAATTTTAAAATTAAACAAAAATTCTCATGGCTGCACGGGCATTCATTACGGTGCGCGTCCACGGCGAGGACGTTTTTAGTTCTTAGTGTTTTTAGTGTTTTTTAGTTCATTCCTACTTCCATAGGAATTAATTGAAAACGCTCGCTCTGCTCCGCATCATTATCAATGTCTGTGCAGACGAACATATTTTACTTTCGTTTTTAAGTTAGCGATTCAAAAGCCCCCAGCGGTGTCACACGTCGATTAATCGGTTGTAAAATATTTTCTCTGTCTCATACCTAGTATATTTTTATATAGATACAATAGGCCATACCTGATTTTGAACACAATAGGGCAGTATAGCACTATGTATGACTTGATTTTTTTTTTTTTTTTTACTTTACTGTTTTCAAACTTATAAATAATAAGTTAAATTATATAAATAAATAATAAATAATTCTTAAATAAATAAAAAAGAATAAAATGGGTTTAGTTGTGATATTTGTATTAGGGCTGAACGATATTCTGTTTTAACATCGACATCGCGATGTGCGCGTGAGCGATAGTCACATCGCCGGAACATGCGATGTTAAGGTTTGTAGTAGCACCACCAGGGTAGCACACAGTAAACACGAGTTTGTTGTATGGCTTGTTGCTGGGGTGACATGCACGTTCCGCGTGCCTGGACAGTGATTGGTTCGCTGTGCAGCTGCTGCTCACTGCTCACAGCCAACATCACTGCTAAAAATGCGCGACGAAGAGGATCCGCCGCAAAAAAATTATTTATTCGTACCAAACAGAAAGTCGAAATCATCTATTTGGGACTATTTCGGCTACAAAAAGGAGGATGTCGACCAAAAAGAGGTACTTTGCATGGAGTGTCGTAAAGTTGTGGCCACAAAAAAAGGAAACACCACCAATTTGTCTGATCACTTAAAACGGCACCACAAAGCTCTTTATGACGAATACAAAGTCAAATCTGGATGTCAACCAAAACAACCAAATATTTGCGATGCCTTTGCCAGTGCAACACCTTACCAGAAAGGCTCTCAACGACAGAAAGAAATAACAGACGCAATAATGTTTCATATTGCTAAAGATATGTTGCCATTAAATACCGTCGCCAAAGAGGGATTTAAGAAAATGATCCGAACGCTTGACAGGCGGTATGTTATACCATCCCGCACATATTTTTCCCAAGTTGCGATAAAAGAGCTGTATGAAAAATGCAAATCTAAGATTGAAGCAGAACTGTCGCACGTGGAATACTATGCAACTACAACAGACTTGTGGTCCAGCAGGACAACGGAGCCCTACATAAGTCTGACGGTCCATTTCATCACAGAGGACTTCGAGCTAAAAAGTCGCTGTTTGCAGACGGCATTTTTCAGCCGAGAATATCGCAGAGGCCCTGAGAGAAGCGGTGACCGCTTGGGGCTTAGACGAGACACGTCAAGTCTGTATAACAACAGATAATGCAGCGAACATGGTAAAAGCTGTCGATCTGAACAAGTGGACCAGACTACAGTGCTTCGGCCACAGACTGCATCTTGCAGTTGGTGAGTAATGACCATGATCTTTATCCTAAATAAATATACATTTGTACTCAGCTGTTTTACTTAATAACATGTCCTGAACAAAACTTGTAAAATGAATGTGTTGCATGTGTTGAGCTTTAAAACGTAAGAAAAAATACAGACACAAAACATTTAATTTTAAACAAGTTATTATTGAATCAGTGGCAAAAAATAGTTTTGAGTTTGAGCACATTTGAGGAGCTCTTTTCCAAAACGCGATAAATCCATTTCAGTAGTTTTCAGGAAAATTACATTATTACCTAGACCCACACATTTTGTGAATATTCAATTTATCCTGTTAAAATGTGTGTGTTTTTTTGTGTTTTTTTTTTTTTTGCTCAGTCTGAACATGTTGAATAATGATTATTAAATCAAACAACTATATTGTTGTTTTTCTTTTTCAAAACGCTATAAATCCATCCATTTTTTTCCAAAAATGAAAAAAAAAAATTATTTGTAATTTTTTTAAAGGCTTTTATTTTTCGTGTTCGCATTTATGAGGAAAACACAATGTTACGTATCAGTTCTCCATTACGGACGCGAGCGCTCTGAAAGCAGCACTAAGACTGATTTAAAACCTTCACAGAGACCTCAAACAGAAATCACAAAGCCTTTCTTTAAAGCGAATTTCGTTTTGTATTAATTGTATCTTAATTTCAATCAGTGTTTCGTTATCCAATTTCCTTTTAATAAATAAAAAGTAAATATAGCAGACAATTGATCACGACAGCGCCTGAACTGGAACTTAAACTATCATCCATGAACCGAAACCCAGCGTATAAGGTAGCCTACTCGCCTCACACACCTAAAAAAATAGAAATATATCTATTATCTACAGAAATCTCTACTTTTAAATAGAACCATTCAAAACAAAATAAAACTATGTAATTCGTATGAAATGTGCATTTCTCTCTGGCGCGTTCACTACTGCGAAGATCGCGAGTCAGTATCGTATAGTAACTTCATCTTTGCAGCCCACACAGAAAACACTTGTTTATTAATAAAAAATTAAAATGTCTCATTGCAATATTTTACAAAAATATGGAAGAATATTTGACATATTTATACTTTTGCTGGTTCTTTGTGACAGCTTTTAGGTGCCGTTTACATGAACGCGTCACTGCATTAGCACCGAGAGAGAGAGAGAGAGAGAGAGAGAGAGAGAGAGAGAGAGAGAGAGAGAGAGAGAGGATTGCGTAGAACGTTCACCGAATTCTGATTAGTCGAGAGGATTTATCGCGTTTAGGCTAAAAATAGGTTCGGCGCATATTGGGGTTTGAAAAGAAACTGCATCTTGCAGTACATTTTAAACAAGGAAATTATTATTATCGTTTATCGCGTTTTGGAAAAGAGCTATTCATTTATTGTTTAAATTAAAACTGTGCTTCAATGATTAAAGTTTGCAATGTTTTTTTTTTTGTTTTCTCCGCTTAGAAAATGCAGTGAAAAAGGATGGCCGCATTGATCGTGCTGTAGGAGTCTGCAAGAAGCTGGTGAGCCACTTCTCTCACAGCTGGAAGGCCAGCGATGCCCTGGCAAAAGTCCAGAAGGAGCTCAATCTACCATCACATTGTCTCATCTCAGAATGCCAAACAAGATGGGGTTCCAGACAGATGATGATCAGCAGGATATTAGAGCAGCAGCAGGCTTTAACTCAGGTCTTGTCTGCAGACAAGAAGTTGCGGCATCTAATTCCAACCTGGCAAGATATAGATGTCCTGGAATCTGTAAGCAAGTCACTGGGCCCAATGCTGGATTTCACTGATGCACTTTCAGGGGATGAATACGTCAGTGTCTCCTTTGTAAAGCCAGTTCTTCAGCTCTTCAACACTTCACTACTGGAAATGCGAGAGGAAGACACAGACCTGACCAAGAACATAAAGAAGAAGATGCTGGACTACCTCAACGAGAAATACGAAGATGATGATACTCAGAAGCTGCTAGATATGGCATCTTTTTTGGACCCCCGGTTCAAGATGGACTTCATCAGTGCAGACAAGACTCAAGTTAAGGCCAGAGTGGCATCAGAGATGATGGAATGCCAGGAGAAATCAAGCTGCAGCACTGACATGGAGCCCAACGTTACCAGTGCACCCCAGGCAAAGAAAGCAAAGAAGTCATTGGGAAGCTTCTTTAAACAGAGTGAAACTGCAGCAAAGGGTGATTCCTCTCTGACCCTAAAGGATGCTTTGGAAGCAGAGTTAAACACCTACCTGCTAACACCTCCAATAGACAAAGAGGAGGATCCACTTGCATGGTGGAAAGTACACAAACTAAGCTTTCCTCGTCTCGCCAGACTTGCCCGCAAATACCTGTGTATTCCTGAGACAAGCTCGCCGTCGGAGAGACTTTTCAGTACTAGTGGCAACATCGTCACTTGCCAACGAACCTGTCTTAAGCCTGCAAAGGTTGATAGACTTGTGTTCTTAGCTAAAAACCTTGAGTAAGCAAAGCATACAGCATACATAAGCATGCATGATCATGATCATGCAAAAGAATACTCAGTTTAGAAGTTTAATTTCATTTTGTTTAGCCATGATTATGATGATGACCAACACTGTTTTACTTTGGCACTTTTGCTAAGAAAAGTTGACTTAAAAACAAAAGATTGTCAACCAAAATGCTTATAAGTTTTTTTAATAAAAATTATATTTATTTTAAGTTATGTTATGAACCAATCGGGGGGTTGGTGTTGTAAAGCTGCTGTTTAAACGTGTTCGGCTTTTCTGTTTACAGAAGTATGTTCTCTAATCTGTTTAGAAGATTTAATACAAAATATATTAAAGTTTTATTTCATTTTGTTTATTTCATGATTATGATGACCAACACCAACACTGTTTTACTTTGACACTTTAGTTAAGAAAAGTTGACTTAAAAGATTGTGAACCAAAATGCTTCTTATAATTTGTTTTATAAAAAAATTATTTATTTTAAGTTATATTGTTGTAAACCAATCAGGGGGGTTGGTGTAAAGCTGCTGTGTTCTGCTTTTGTGTTTACAGAAATGTTCTAATTTTGGAATAAAATATTAAGTGACCTTTTTGTCACTTGTAATGAAGCTTGCTTATTAGTGAAATTATTAATATCATGGAATGGTAATTATTGACTTTAGCCTGGATTTATGGCTCTCAATATCACAATATATATCGTTGGGGGAAAAAATATCGCAATGTAATTTTTTCCCAATATCGTGCAGCCAGGGCAGGACTTAGGGTGGTGGGGGCCCCTGGGCTTGAGTCACTTTCGGGCCCTACCTTCTATACATTACTTTAAATAGAACAAAATGATACATACACAAGCTATGTATTAGAGCTACACAATTCTGGATAAACTGAGAATAAAAATAGAGATCACGATTCTGAACAAACAACTAGGCTAAACAAAATAACATAATTTATGTTAATTGCTGAAGTCTATTAAAAATGTTTAATTAATCTGAATTATTTTTAAAAAAAACTTGGGTTTGAATGAATGATTCAATTCCTCAATCAAATACACTTGTTTCATAGATGAATCAGCATTTTTGAACGAAGCTCCTGAATGAACGATTCAATGACAAATGTTTTTTAAAAGTCATTTGTCGCCATCTGGTGGTGTAACAATATAATCGATCCAATCGTTATTTGAAGTGCAAAGCTACTTTCAAAAGGTGACTGGTACCATAGACAGTGTTACATGTTAAAAAAAACGTAATAATTTATTTATATGACCACTGATTGATGCTTGAAAAAGTTTTTTCCAATAAATAAATAATGATTAAAAAAGTTCAAAGTGATCATGTTTATTGCAATGCACAAATGTCTTGGTCAGAATGAGAATAAAACACTTATTTACCTGGAAAACATTATGTTTTGATTGTGGCATTTCTTTGAGATTTAGAATCCAGTATTCCTATAGGCTAATTATTGTTTCTTTTATGAATTTAATAAAGAACTCTGTCTCATATTCTGTCCATACGATCCATGTAGGCTACTTTTGTGTCCATTCGTTTTTCCTTTTTTAACCCGTAATTGAAAAACGAAAAATGAACGGTTGTTGTCTTTTTAAAACGCAAAGTTGAACACCAACATTTTAATTTGAACTGGCTACACCAACTGCTGCGCAAAAAAGTAAATATCGACGAATTTTCAGATTTCTGTTTATGACTTTTTGCCCCTTTATTAAACATTTAAAATATTCACAAATTAATATGGAAAACATGTCGATTTTACTGGTTTTCTAAGGCCAAATTAGAACCTGGAATTGGTGTTTTTCCCGCAGTGCTGGATGAGAAGAGCCATTAATATTAGCCTATTAAAAAACTATTGTTTTGGCTAAAATCACATCTCCATCTCCGCTGTTAAGCAGATGCGCTTTCAGAGAGAAATGCTCCTTTCATACAGATTAATCAGAAATTATTCGCTTTCGATTCGAATTTGTTCGTTTTAAAGTGGACATTTCAAGCTTTAGCCTACATAGGCTATTTTGTTTCAGTTCTCGCGCTCCAGTTTACGGAGATCAAGAAAGTGCGTCTGGTTGTTTTCTTTTATTTTACAAAAACACGTTTTCTTGTTATTGTGAGTTTACACAAATAAAAGTAGTTGAGAATAATGTATTATTATTTACTGTATGACCAGAAATGATAGAGTATTTTAAGTTGTTTCCAATGTTGGAAAATGCAAGTGTTCGCGGCGCGCCCGCGCCTCCGTGTCATGCAGTGCGCGCTCCACACAGCTTTGTTCCTTTTTTGCATAAAAGCGTCTGCTAAATATAGCCTATTAGATATTATAATTAAATAATATAAAATTATTATTATTTGCGTAGCTATACATGGACCTCAAACACACCGCGTCTTCTAAGTCAGGTGACTGTAATGCGCAAAAACTGTTTCCATTGCAGTTTAGCGAAATATTCCTTTTTCGAATTGCCTGAAAAACCACCTCATGCGAGCGTAAAAAAATTTTTTTGCGATAAACGGGAGTTTTTGCGAAATTGACGTGTTTCCATTGTGCTTATTTTCAATTCGCAATTTCAATTTGCGCAATTTGAAGGGTAGGCCTAATGGAAACGCGGCTACTGTCTAATGCAGACAGGTTTTTTCAACGGTTCGGCAGTAAACGAGGCTCTAAGTAACTGCCAATAACCAATCAGCAAACCTCAAGATGACTGACATTTAATTTAGCTAATTAAATTACATTTTTCATTGCAGGGCAGGGCCAGGTAACAATGCTAGACCAATCAACAAACTTTAAATGAAAAATTAAATGACTGACATATTATTGAAAAAAATCAAACGTAAACCGGCGGGGCCCCCTATTGGGCGGGGCCCATGGGCTTGAGCCCAGTCAAGCCCAATGGTAAGTCCGGCCTTGCGTGCAGCCCTAATTTGTATACATTTATATAGAAATAAATGGTGTATAATTACATTTTTAGAAGATATGAGGCTTTTAGTGTTTCCTTTTTGGACATTATTTTAATCCCTCTCTATAGCAAAACCGTTTGAGATGTTTAATATCCATTCACAATTTAGCATCTTTAATGTATTTTCATCATGTTGAAAAAGTTTGGTGGTCGGAGCTAATGACTGTAAATTAGAAAGTTGTCCGGCTCGATGAGAACAATAAACGTCTTGATTTTTGTTACTGTATGTAAAACTAACCCCCCCCCCCCCCCCCCCCACACACACTTTTGTCAAAAGCATTTTGAAAGTGACACACTTCCTGCTGCCCGTTGGTGGCGCTATTAATTTGACTCACAATAGTTGCATCCATGTGATTGGCCTCTTACAATGAACACACTGCTTGAAGTTTCACCAAGATCAGTTAATGTACGCTGAAGTTATAATACACTTCCTGTGTCCCTTATTCGCCATAAATTAGTTTCCTCGCCACTGCCAAAGCGTTCGAGATATCAAAAATCTGTCCGCAATTTAGCATCCTCAATGTCTTAATGTTGACCGAGTTTGGTGGCGATTGGATGAATTTCCTAGAAGGGGTATTTCAAATTCCACAGCAAGCGTTTTCCAAACAACCCATAATAGCCGACTTCCTGTTGGGATGGCGTAAAACTTGACAAAGGGAAAGTTGTTTGGCCCGATGAGATCTATATGTGTACTGAGTTTCATATTAATGGCCGCGGGTTCTGAGTGCAAAGTTTCAAGAGTTTTTGAGCATGTTAAGGGCCCCAAAAGTGCCCGAAAGGTTGAAAGAAAAATAATAATAAAGAATCCTAAGGAAAACAATAGGGCCTTCGCCCTTTCAGGGCTTGGGCCCTAATAACATAAAACAGTTATTTTAAAGTGTAATAATATTTAACAATATTACAGTTTTTACTGTATTTTTGATCAAATAAATGCAGCCTTCATGAGCAGAAGAGACGTATTTTAAGAACTTTAAAACTGACCCCAAAAAACAAAAAAGCATTTGCTACCTCTCTATATCAGATCCCAAGACAATTAATTAGTAAAAAAACATTAGAAATAGTTATTTAAAATGGGACAAGTGACCTATTGAGAGAGGACTATGACAATTTTCTACAAAAAACTTCAAGTTCAGGTAGACATGCTTACCAGGCTTGACACAGTTTATTGGCGGGGTTCCAGGTGGAGTTCGGGTTCCCAGTATCTCCTGCCCCTTACTGTCCACACACCAGCAGTAACCTGTGGACGACCAGCACTGCCGAGGCCTGTACTGACCCTCCTCATTACACTGAGGGATGAAAGCTCCAGGCAGGTGAGAACTGTCTCTCTGCTCCTCACACTGGGTCTTGGGACGACCTTCAAGGTAAACGTACCAGCGATTATAGAATTTACTTGGAGGGTTAGTTCTCCAAAAAGTTCTTCCAAGTCACCCTCATGTTGTTCCAAAACTTTCGTTCAACTTCGGAACAACCAATGAGGTTCATTCGACTCACAATATTTATATCCATGAGATCGGCCTCATACATATATATATATAAAAGACAGAAAATATTACTTGACTTACCTTATTCTGATTTTATGATACACTCAAAATATTCCACAACAAATCCTTTAAATTTAATGTAAAAATAAAAACGAAAGTAAGCAGTGTTGGGCTGACATTACCCTCAACATTTGCAATCAATGTATTTGTATGCTAAACTATTCTTTATTATAGGCTTTGTACTTCACTCGTGTTCCAATATCGACGGAAAAAATCATCCTCTTCACACGTGCAAAAATGTGCTTGGAAAAATCACAGTGGAGCTCTGCTTACTGTGGATGTACGAATTGTACTACTGACTATTTAAACAGAGCAGTGTAATTTTTATATGTTAGGTTGACTATTTTATTATTATATTTTATTAAGGCTATAATGAACAGGCGGCGATGTCAAGTTTGCAATGCTGGAATATGTGTGTGATTTAACAGTAGACACATAAAAACATACTCTGTAATTTTGTTCATTCAGGACATCATTCAAACTGCAAAGTGTTCACTTATATTTATGTACACTCGCAATAAAACACAACATTGTGCTTTTGTAAAATAAATTCAAGCAATCCGCCCCCAAAAATGGCGTTAATTTTAAAATTAAACTAAAAGCTCATGGCTAAACAGGCATTCATAACTGTGTGCGCCCACAGCGAGGAACGAGCAGAACAGAGCGAACGTTTTTTAGTTCATTCCTACTTCCATAGGAATTCATTGAAAATGGCTGGATTGGACTACACCCCTCTACTTCTTTCTTTAATGACGTCAGTAAAACCGTTTTTTGACTAACCTCCGCCCACAGGAATACAGGCGTATTGATGGCGAAATGTCAACAGACGTGGTTGATGTTTATCTAACGTTAATCGGATACCGCAAAAGTTTAATTCGAAGTTGTTAGTTTGCTCTGTCCATTTCACCACGGACTGTTTTTCTAACCTGGGATAATACAGTATCAAGCAGGCTTCTCTCAGCGTCTCTTACTGACGAAGGGGGCAATTTCAACTATATTCCAGCAAGCGGTAAGTAGTGATTTACTATGGAAGTAGCGATCAACTTCACATCGTTTCTCTTAGTAGGATGAAAATAATCTTACTTAAACTGTGATTAATATATACAGAAAGCGATCAAAGAACAATCCCTTTCCAATCGCCCAAGCTGTCAATCACACAGCGCGAGTTTATCTGGACACTTGCCAAAACTCTTTATGAAATCAATGACGCTGTTACACTGCACAACGAAGCTCTTACTGTATTTATATACCTCATGTTTGCATTGGTGAAATCATTAGTGAGAGTGCAGAAACTGCATTGCAATGATAAGATCTTCATTCACGCGATCAGCAGGCTGTCATCTGCTCAATGCTCATCACTGCAACCTTTTATGTGATTGAAATATATCTAAATACTTAAAAAACTTCTCACGATTCGTTAATCCCGATAGCTGTAATAGTAAAAACGTATAATAGCTGTAATAGTAAAAGTTTTCCAGATAGTTCTACATGTAATGCCAGATATTTCATATGCAAGCATGTCAGCCAATCACAGCAGAGGGCGTTTACGCTGAAGTCTCACAGCAGACACGCCCCTTCAAACAGAGCGTTCAGATCAGGGGATGGAATCAGGCTAGGAAATATGCATTTTATTTCTAAATTATATTAAAAAAAAAATCTAGAAAACATACTAACATTATAAGGGCACCCCAGGAAACATTATAAAATAATAAAATAATCCATGGAATGGGACCTTTAAAGTCTGTGCAGACGTCTGTATCTTACTTTAAGTTAGTGATTTAAAAGCCCCCAGCGGTGTCACACGTCGATTAACCGGTGGGAAAATTTTCCCACAGTCACATCCCTAATATATATTTATATATAAATACAATAGGCCTACCTGAAAGAGAATTTAGCTTGCCCGACCAGAGTAGCCTGATTAGAACGTCAATGACAAAAAAATAACTTGGGAATCACTAAAACGAGAGATTATTCTAATTTTATTACATTCATTTTAAGTTGCAATCAACAGTTGATAATAAATGTATTACTGATCAATGGTAACAAGGTTGCGCTGCTGAGGCTCGTGCAGCTTCTCCAGGAGAAATGTAAACAAATGAGTGCAGCACACAAAAAAGAAACCCAGTTAACAACATACTGATTATAAAAATTACAAATATGGAGTTTTTATTTATTTTATAACATATGATAGAGTTAAGCAACCTCACTTGACGAGACAGAAAATATTACTTGTCTTGCCTTATTCTGATTTGATGATACACTCAAAATATTCCACAACAAATCTTTAAATGTAATGTAAAAATAAGAACGAAAGTAAGCAGTGTTGGTCTCACGTAACCCTCTCATTAGAATCAAAATGTTTCAACATTTGCCATGTATTTGGATGCTAAATTCTTTATTATAGGCTTTGTACTTCACTTGTGTTCCAATATCGACGGAAAAAAATCATCCACATACCTAGTTTATTTTTATATAGATACAATAGGCCTACCTGATTTTGAACACAAGAGGGCAGTATAGCACTATAAATAACATGATTTATTTATTTTTTGGACAAAAATAAAACATTCTGGCTGTTTTTAAACAAAACAATTCTTAAATTGAAAAAAAAAAGAATAAAATGGGTTTTGTTCTGATATTTGTATAATTTTATATAGAAATAAATGGTGTTTAATTATATTTTTAGAAGATATGAGGCTTTTAGTGTTTCCTTTTTTGACATTACTTTAATCCCTCGCCATAGCAAAACCGTTTGAGATAAATTCCACAGCATGCGTTTTTCAAACAACCCATAATAGCCGACTTCCTAATAACTTAGAGTGCGGAAGTTGTTCGGCCCGATGAGATCTATATGTGTACCGAGTTTCATATTAATTCATCCAAGCGTGTTTGATATATGGACCAAGTTTTCGGACCCCGTTCAAGGGGGCGCTGTCAAGCCCCCCTGCCACGCCCGGGTACCAGCTTCAGTCCGGCCCTGATGGCCGCGGGTATCTGACCTGTGTGCAAAGTTTCAAGAGTTTTCGAGCATGTTAAGGGCCCCAAAAGTGCCCGAGAAGTAGAAAAAAATAATAATAACAAATAATCCTAACGCAAACAATAGGGCCTTCGCCCTTTCAGGGCTTGGGAAATAATAAATATACTATAGATTTAACATGCGTATTTGTTTATTGTCAACAAATACAAATATAAAATACATTCATAAGAATCAATAACGTTAGCTGATATAATTGTTGTTGTTTTATTGTCTAAATGTTATCATAATAATTAAGAAACAAACTCAGGTTTACTTTAGTGCACATACTCTATTAGATCATTCTTCTGATTAGTCATTACAGAGTCCCAGGTGTGCTATAGTTCATGTTAAAATAACAGTAATGATGTGAAACGTGGAATAATGCTCTTACCTGAAGCAGTCAAAGCTATGAGAAGACAGAGAGACAGGTAGACAGTCCAGGCCGCCATTGTTTCTCTGAATACTGAAACAGAAATATACAGAATTAATTATTACAAAGTTTTGTATTTTTGTGACACGAACCAGTTCAGTAGTTCAATGTCAACGTCTGGATATTGTGTTGTTGAGCGGAGCCCTGGTTCATCTTTTTATTTTTTTTTATTTTTTTATATAGGATATATATATATATATATATATATTTTTTTTTTTTATTAGATATAAAGAAACACAAGTTAACAAATATAAAATTATCAACATGAAAACACGAAACGGAACATACACCAGAGGAGAGAAAAAAAAAAGAAAGAATGGTTCATCTTTTTATATACTGGAGGGGAGTGTGTTCATCAGCATCATCCATCACATACTCTTCCTGTGCAAACACTGTTTTTGTATAGTTTGTTCTATGTGTATTTTATGTGTGTTCTCGGTATGGATACAGAATAAATGAATAGATATTATTCATCTATTCTGTAATTGCATCAGTGTGCATGTTTTATGTACATGGTTTATTTCTCACACTCTTCATAAGATGCTCTTTGTTCACCTGGAATGAATGGAGGATTGTTGCTGTCATCAGCAAATATGTACAAATATTTACACTGTAAAACCTTGCTGTAAAAAAAAGGCCAAATTCTGACCGTAACATATCATTTTCCATTAACACTGTACTGAGATCAATGAACCGTAGATACCGTAGAAAACAATGAATTCTGGGTAATATTTGTTGTTTTCAAGAAAGTAGCCTACTGGAATATACTGTGAATGGTAAGACTTTTGAATACTGTTCCTTCATTAATGAATAACTACACAGCAACAAATGAGTAATGCACTATTGACATTCTAATAACTCTGCTGAATGTGGTAGGTCACTATTAGCTAACAAAGATGGTCAGGTGATACATCACTCATCATCATAAAGGAAAATTGACTAATGTGATCAAAAGTTGTTGCTTGTTATTAATAGATTTTCAGCAGCAATGCTTTCTTGTCAGATATCAAACATTCTGAATTTAATTAATTATTTCATAAAAAAAGAAAAAAACTTTAGATACACACACAAACGTCAAGAATCAGCATATGAATCTCAATACGTATTATGCTGCTGTAATTATTTATCTGTAGTGGTTGAAGACGAGTGTCATTAGTGTTTGTTTTTGTGTTATTTATGTTTTATACATGTCATATTGTGAGAAATAACAGTATTAAGGCCCGTTCACACCAAGAAACAGGAATACAGCTTTCCTGAAGCTCAAACAGTAGAGCGTTGGCACTTGCAACACCAAAGTCACGGGTTCGATTCTCAGGGAAAGCAAAAACTGATAAGAATGTAAATGTGTACCTTGAAATGCAATGTAAGCATCTGCCAAATGCATAAATATATATATACAGTGAGGAAAATAAGTATTTGAACACCCTGCTATTTTGCAAGTTCTCCCACTTGGAAATCATGGAGGGGTCCGAAATTGTCATTGTAGGTGCATGTCCACTGTGAGAGACATAATCTAAAAAAAAAAATCCAGAAATCACAATATATGATTTTTTAACTATTTATTTGTATGATACACCTGCAAATAAGTATTTGAACACCTGTCTATCAGCTAGAATTCTGACCCTCAAAGACCTGTTAGTCTGCCTTTAAAATGTCCACCTCCACTCCATTAATTATCCTAAATTAGATGCACCTGTTTGAGGTCGTTAGCTGCATAAAGACACCTGTCCACCCCTTACAATCAGTAAGAATCCAACTACTAACATGGCCAAGACCAAAGAGCTGTCCAAAGACACTAGAGACAAAATTGTACACCTCCACAAGGCTGGAAAGGGCTACGGGGAAATTGCCAAGCAGCTTGGTGAAAAAAGGTCCACTGTTGGAGCAATCATTAGAAAATGGAAGAAGCTAAACATGACTGTCAATCTCCCTCGGACTGGGGCTCCATGCAAGATCTCACCTCGTGGGGTCTCAATGATCCTAAGAAAGGTGAGAAATCAGCCCAGAACTACACGGGAGGAGCTGGTCAATGACCTGAAAAGAGCTGGGACCACCGTTTCCAAGGTTACTGTTGGTAATACACTAAGACGTCATGGTTTGAAATCATGCATGGCACGGAAGGTTCCCCTGCTTAAACCAGCACATGTCAAGGCCTGTCTTAAGTTTGCCAATGACCATTTGGATGATCCAGAGGAGTCA
This sequence comes from Rutilus rutilus, assembly GCF_951802725.1. Classification (NCBI taxonomy): domain Eukaryota; kingdom Metazoa; phylum Chordata; class Actinopteri; order Cypriniformes; family Leuciscidae; genus Rutilus; species Rutilus rutilus. The sequence continues at coordinate 8,928,586 of NC_140209.1, read as the reverse complement.
TGGGAGAAAGTCATGTGGTCAGATGAGACCAAAATAGAAGTTTTTGGTCATAATTCCACTAAACGTGTTTGGAGGAAGAAGAATGATGAGTACCATCCCAAGAACACCATCCCTACTGTGAAGCATGGGGGTGGTAGCATCATGCTTTGGGGGTGTTTTTCTGCACATGGGACAGGGTGACTGCACTGTATTAACAAGCAGAATCACTGAAGGAAAGAAGAGAACAGAAAAAGAGACAAGCAGAAACACAAGAACTGTCACATTCTGGAGGTTTAAATTGCTGGGTAAGAAATGTTGGTAGATTTGAGGGTAACAGGAGGGTTAAATGTGGTTAAACCGTTTATTCAAAAAAAAATTGTTAGCTAAAAATGAAATAAAATATGACCTGTTGGTGGCGCTAGTGAGTTTGAGTGACTAATAAATTTGGTTAGATTATTTTTCAGAAACTGCCCTTATAACTGCCAAATTTCGTAACATGTTATCGTACAGTTCTGCCTGTCAGTGGCAAAGAGAGCAGAATAATAAGAAAATGTACAGATACAATATATGTCAATGCATCTTTGGTGAATGGCCTCTAATACTGTAATTCAACTCTTAAGGATAAGATATGTGTTTATTGCTTTGTTTATTGATATTGTTTTTGCTGACTTTGTTGTGTTGTTTGTTCATTCTCATGGGCTTAATACTTTTTTTAACAACTACAGTAAATAAATGGCTTTTATTGAAACAATATTTTAGTTTATCTATTTATGGAGCAAGTGGTGTTTTGTTGTTGTCTCGTTAAAGTTGCGTCTTCAGATTCTGTGCTCCTATTGGTTTTTGATGTGATGTTTGTCAAAGAAGTCACACTGCAGTACTGTGTCTCAAAACTTCTGACACTGCCAGAATTTCATCGGAGGTAAAACTTGATCACAATGGTCATTAATCAGCTTTCGGCGAACATGTCAAACTAGTGATGGAAGACTTGAGATTTTTGCCTAGGATGAAAAGAATCGCTTAGGATTCACAAAAGTTGCCCAAATATTGGCCAAAATCATACAGTGTGAACCAGGCTTAACTCTTTCCAACTAACTGATGCAGACAGAGCATGATTCAGGAGACCAAGTTATAATAAAAATTAACATTTATTGTGTTTATTGAATAATCTTCATCTGACTAGCACAAATTCAACATCTGTTATTCAAGCAAAGCAAAAGCAATGGAAACTGCTACACAACATTGTCATTCGCTTATATCTAACTTACTTACTAAGACAATACAGCACACAACATAAGATTACAGTAATAGGAAAAAAAAACAAGAAATCAATACAGATCTTTAAATCATTTACGTCACAATTACATAACCAAATTATTTTCGAAGAATAAAAAAAAAAGTTGGTAATTAAGTGTGGAAGTGAAGTAAACAATGTAAGGATGTAAATTCAAAGCACTCAGCATACATTTTGAAGTATTACTTTAGTTCAAGCGGTACAGCAAGGCTTTAGTAATGCCAAGATCATGGGATCAAATAACAGGGAATACAAAAAGTAATGGCAGTGCCGTTCTGACCAATTTTCTGCCTAATGTGAATTTCTCCTTCAGTGGGATTGAGTTCGCTCAATTGTTATCCTGTCAGTTTTGTTCCAGCCTAGAAAAAGCCCTCATACTGATTGCTTGGAGACATTATTGTCACTTTTATATATTTATTTATACAATACAGATTGCAGTTTCAGAGTAGCTTTACCGTGATATTCCATACATTATGCAAAGGCCCGTTGTCTTTGAGCATCCGCATGTAGATATAGCTGATTTCCCGAAAGCCACTGAACAATTCAGCTCACTTCTTTTTCCAGAGCTTTCCAACTTGTACACAGTCTCACACCAGAGATTTTTCTGCTCTTTTCTTGTCTTGACAGCAGTGACTTTAAACGTCTCATATGGAGGAATCAGCACCTCTTTCTGTTCAGGATACTTGGAGTATTTGATCACATTAACACCGTTGCAAGTTTTGATTTCAAAACAAGATTTAGTTCCAAAACCCTGTGCTACTTTACGATCAAGAGAGGATGAAGCAAACGAGCCGAAACGAATCTCTGTGCCTGTGACATTCTTATCAAATTCAGCTTTTGTACCACGATATGTTGACTTGCATTCCTTTTGTTTTTTAGTCAATATCTGTATTGCATCTGTTAGCAAAAATTGAAGTGAATACCATTTGAATGTCCGGTTTCTGTAGTTTTGTTTACCATTATAAACAGCCATTTCAAGATTGCTATATATGCTAGAATTAAGGTTAGTGTACACATACAAGGCAATAGAATGATTCTTTGTCAATTTATCTTCTGGTGCTCTGGCATTCTTTTCACCTTCTTGCCAAGCCCTTTTAAATTCAGCTGAGTTATTGATTTCCTTCTTTAGATATTTATTCCTCACCAAATATGCCATTTTTTTCCCACAGGCCATATACTGATCATCAACTGAATTCGGTGCCATATCCAATGGATATATCTGTCCTTCAACAGCAGCAGCAGCAGCTCTGTGATCCTGCAAAAAACATGAATCATAATGATCACATCATCAGTATTCATGTCTGTAATATTCAAACTAGAACACAAGCTTACCTGTCCTAGAGCAGCTAAAATGAGAAGAAGAGCTTCAATGATGAGCAGCATTTTGATTCAGTCAAATCCTTCAGATGATCTAGTAGATCTAGTGAAGAACGGACGATGAAAGACAATGAGAACAGTATTTCACAAAATCTCCAATCAGGAATATGTACAGATTTACACACTAATAATGTTTCACAATACAGTTTTACCCTGGTGTCCTAGATAGCAAACCATTTGAAAATAATGAATTAAGGAATTAATAAGAATAATACATTTAATCCCTTGAAATCTTTTAAAATACCCTCTTGCCATCCAGAGGCTTGCATTCTGCAAGTGAATGGCGCCTTGTGGTGCCATCCTAAAAAGGCACAATATCACTATTATGGACTTTACCTTGACTGTTCCAAGCTGGTGGAATGACCTGCCTAACTCAAACCGAGCTGCTAATTTTTTAGCCATTGTCAAGAAACTGCTGAAGACGCATCTCTTTTGTTAACACTTGACCCCATTAACACTTACTATTCTATATCTATTCTATATCTGTTCTATATATATAAACGTTGCTACATGTACTGTAACTGAGTCTGAATGTCCTACTGTTAGTTTGATTGCTTATATTGCTCTTCTCATTTGTAAGTCAATTTGGATAAAAGTGTCTGCTAAATGATTAAATGTAAAAGTAAATTACCTTGGAATATGGTAATTTGTTTTTGTAAGGTTCTTCAGTTGCTCAGGAACATTGATGAGAGAAGATCAGAAAAGTCATCCAGTCAGGCGACAACAGCAGTATTTAAACCATAAAATAAGGAAGCTTGCTTTTTTGTTACAACATGTAGTTTGACCAATGTTTTGTGTGTTACGTACATGACCGACCAACCAATGGTGGCGTGTGAGAAGGTGGGACCTAAAGCAATGCAAAAACGCACATCCCTTGTTTAGTGTTCATGTAAACAATACATTCAGATTCATCAATCAGAATGAATTCAGTCCGACTGAAACAAAAGTTGTGCATGTAAACATAAGGAATGGTGACTGTAGAAAGCAAAAGCAGAATCACAGACATTTTGGGTTAGGGTTAGAATCTAGAAATCCCGGCTGGAGGATAGGGAACGAGACACTGCATTTGAGACGCGGTGGGAACACCCTGCATGATTGCGTCATGAAGAATGTGTATAATCAGTCCAATGGAAAGATGAGAGGTCATAGGCGGGTGATGTCATCGACCAGGAAACTATAAAGCACCCCCTGAAACAGATCGCGCTAGCTTCTGAAAAGTCTGAAGCAAGTCGATCAGGGCATGCAGTAAGTATGGCAGGCGAACGCAGCGTCTCGTTCCCTATCAGGGAACCAGGGTTACATTCGTAACCTGAGACGTTCCCCTTCAAGGGAACTTGAGCTGCGTTTGAGACGCGGTGGGAACCCCATACCCACTACGCCATAATGCCAAATGGTTGTTCTGTGTGAAGTCCTTGCGCACACTAAGAAGCAAGCAACCTAAAGCAAGCCACCTAGCCCCAGGAGTGGAGATGTCTAGATCATAAAATCTGACAAATGTATGTGGTGAGGACCAGCCCGCCGCATTACAAATATCTTGAAGAGAAACTCCCAAAATTAAAGCCTTAAGAGGCAGCCATTCTCCTCGTAGAATGGGCCCGAACAGCCAAAGGTGAAGGCTGTCCGGCCGCTCCATAAGCAAGTGAGATGGCCTCAACTACTCACTTGCTCATTATCTGTTTAGATGCAGGGCAACCTATCTTAGGTAACCCGAAGCAGACAAATAGTTGCTCTTATATATACACCACAGGGCAGCTCTGTGGACATAAGCATCCAAAGCCCGGACAGGGCATAACAGATTAAGTTTTTCCTGATCTGGGGTATTAAGGTGGAGGACAGAAGGCCTGCAGCACAAATGACCCGCAAATTTAGTAGGGACCTAGGAATACAACCTAGAAAAGGTGGAATAAAGACTATCACCATACCAGGTGCAAATCCAAGTACGTGCAGGCCTCAGCCTCATGTACCACGGAGAAGACGAAATAAGGATCTCTCCTCAGAGATAACCCAGCAAAGAAACATTTATTGCAGAAATCAAGTACTGTACCATAGGGCAGATAGCAAGATTCAGAAGGTGTTCTCCGCACCAGGCAGAGAACAGTTTCCATTTCAATGCATATTCAGTCTTCTCGTGGAGGGAGCTCTAGACTGGAGTATGGTCTCCACGACCTCAGTCGAGAGACCTGAATCTATGAGCTGGGCCCCCTCAGAGGCCGAGCCGACAGTATTCGTAACTCCGAATGAGAGTAACTCCCGGGAGCAAAGATATCGGGAAATGCGTACAGGTATAGCCTCAACCAGACCTAATATGTTGCATCTAGTTCAAGCAGAGCTTGAGAGAGAACCACATAGGGCAATGTGTTGTATAAACGATGTGAAAGGTAGACTTGAGTTTTGACCGAAGTTCTCCCAAAGGAGCTCCACCACCTCAGGGTGAAGTCTCCATTTCCCGGGCCTCAGCCCCTGACTCAACAGGATATCTGCTCTGATATACGAGACCATCAGTGTGTTGTCCGGAAGGACAAGCACATGGTGACCTCTCGGGTCTGACAGGAAGTATTGAGATTCTCGGAATACCTCCATCACTTCTATAGCCAATTATGTGCCAAAAGGAAGATGGTCCTGCCAAAGACCCTTTGCCGAGCGGCCACTCATGACCGCCCCCCATCCCGTGAGGGAAGCATCCGTCGAAAGCGTTATGCGTCGACAAGAAGCCCCCAGCACTGGGCCCTGGGCGAGGAACCAAGGTTTCTTCCACATGACCAAGGCACGAAGGCATCGCCGCGTGAACTTGATCGTGCGAAATGGATTTCCCCTCGGAGAAAACCCCTTGGTCCTGAGCCACCACTGCAGGGGTCTCATGTACAGAAGGCCAAAAGTGATTACGTTGGACGCAGCTGCCATGAGCCCCAACAGTCTGAAACTGTTCCACACAGAGTGACTGGCCTAGTTTTACCCCATTTACGGCGAAGCTGCAACCCCAACATCTTTAAAATAGACAGAACGACATCTCGATGCCGAACTGCCATCTGCTCAGATTGAGCTAGGATCAACCAATCATCGATAAAGTATAATATGCGAATGCCCTGGAGTCTCAGACGAGCCAGAGCTGCATCTACGCATATTTTAAAGTTGCGGGGTGATAAAACTAGCCGAATGGAAGAACCCGATACTGGTATGCTTCGCCCCCGAAAGCAATCCTCAGGAACCTCCTGTGATGAGGATGGATAGATAAGTGTCCTTTAAGTCTATTGTGACAAACCAGTCCTCGGACTGAATCTGTGACACAATCATATTAGCTTAAGCATACTTTGAACTTGAGATTCTGAAACCTGCTGTTTAATTGACGCAGGTCTAGAATAGGACGCAACCCCTCATCCTCTTTCGGAACAATGAAGTAACGGCTGTAAAACCCTGACTGTCTGCTGGGAGGAGGAACCCCTTCTATAGCTCCTTTTGAAGAAGTGTCAGTACTTCCTGCTCCATAACCAGAGCCTGCTCGGGGTCCACCACTATGTGGAGGCCCCCTAGAAATCTGGGCGGACGAGAACCGAACTGAATTCTGAAACCCTTTTATATAGTGTGCAGGACCCACTGAGAAATATGTGGCAGTAGTTTCCATGCTGCCAGAAATTCTACTAGGGGAACCAGTCTCTCGAGACTGGCCTCTGGATTTGATTGAATCCTCGGAGGATCGTATGGGGACGCTGACACCTCGGTGCCCTGAATGGAGAACCGGCAGGGAACAACCGAACTGGCAGTGCTGCGACCCTCCTCAGAGAGTCGCACCCCAGAGGGTGCCGAGGAGAAACGATTTCTCAAAACCGTCCCTGCCCCGGAGGAACCTTCAGAAGCCTGATAGCCTCATCGTCAGGACTTCCTGTCTAGGTTTTATTAGAGATAATGACAGTCCTTAGATCTTGCCTACCTCTAACTAGCTTTGTTTCTACGACCCTCCTCGGAGGATCGTTGGAAAAAGCAGGCACCTCGGCGCCCTGAAACGGCGAACCGGCAGGGAAACCGAACTGACTGCTCTACGACCCTCCTCTGAGGATCGTTTGGGGTCACTGACACCTCGGTGTCCTGAAACGGCGAACTGGCAGGAAAACCGAACTGGCAGCGTTGCGACCCTCCTCAGAGAGTTGTACCCCAGAGGGCGCCGAGGAGAAACGATTTCTAAAAACCGTTCCTACCCCGGAGGGGACCACCCTCAGAAGCCTCCAGCCTCGGCGTCAGGGCCTCTTCTTCCAAGCTATTTTAGAGATAAAACAGTCCTCAAATCTTGCGTTTATTTCTTCGTTTTTTTTAAAGCGGAGCGTCCAGAAGAACAGACATATTTTATCTGAATTATTCTTTACATCAGAAAAACTATATATATATATATATATATAATCACTCAGTGGCCACCAGCAGGAAACAACCGAACTGGCAACGTTGCGACCCTCCTCAGAGAGACGCCGAGGAGAAACGATTTCTCGAAACCATCCCTCCCCGGTAAAGTTTATATGTTGCGCGACGCAATTCTCGAATAGCGTCAGTGCTGACATCCTCACATTCATCCATGTCCTTATATACTTTACCTACCAGTGCTGCCTAATAATATTTATCTATTATTTATGATGGCTGGTGGGTACCGTCGGGGTTATGATGACGCCAACCCAGGAGAGAGATCATGACCATGATGCTTAATACCCATAACATTACTATAGTAGAAGTTTAGGGATTAAACACATAAATAGAACCGGTTTATTCCACAATCTCGACACCTCAGTGTGGAGATAGAAAAAAAAAAAAAAAAACGGCACTCCCCGACGAGGAGGCTCGAAATATAGAGTTTTCCTTATATTTTCACTTTCATATATGTTCGGCTGGCCAATAATATTTAACTTAGCAACAGCACTAGATAAAACCTCCTTTATAAGCTCCTCTTTATTCAACAGAGTTATGAGCTGACTTATTTATTTATTTATTGAAAACTCATAAACATCTGCCTTATTTTGATATTTTTCTTTTATTTATTTATTTTTTAAACAAAAACATCCCGGGGAGGAGAAACCGCAGAGCGTGCTTCTCCCCGAGATAAGACACTGGATCCAACAGGTGTTTGTTTAGAACCATTTGCGATCCCCAAGATGCGAGTCGACGCCGTGCCTTGGCAGCAGCGGGACCCGCGCCTCGGACGGCGCGCACCGAACCGTCCTCCTCGAAGAACGGCCTGCGGGAGCGGAGCGTCCTCACGGACAGCTTCTCGCAATGCTCACAGTCAGCCTCCTCGAGAACTGACTGTTGGCATGCTCCACTCCCAAACAAGCAACACAAAGCTGAAGTGTGTGTCCACACCCGTGATATAACGCGGGCAGGGAACAACACAACGCTTGCTTGCGCTTTGCCATAATATATATATATATATTGCAACTTTAACAGACAACAATAAATATGACAAGGACAGAATACACAGATCACTTGCTGAAGGCACAGAAGCTAGCGCGATCTGTTTCAGGGGCAGTGTTGTTAGAGTACTCTAATTACCTTTTTCGTGAAATGTGTAACTTAACGCGTTAGTTTCTTGCGTTAAGTAATCAGTAACTTCGTTATTTTTTTTTTTAAGTAATCCGTTATTTTAAGGAAAGGAAAATCCCGACTGCAGCCTGCTTTTTGTCAGACAGTAGGCTTAGGTCTACTTTGCCACCTGCGGGTATATCAGCGGAGCCGAAGCGCTGTGATCGTAAAGTCAATGGCTGTGATACGTCTGTGCCCTGCATGCGCCTGAGTCTGACCCTGTGTGTGTGTGTGTGTGTGTGTGTGTGTGTGTGTGTGTGTGTGTGTGTGTTTTTTTTTTTTTTTTTTTTACTCCCGGCAAGATGGCAGAGAAGACAGCGTTTGGATTATGGAAGTACGCACATCATGTTTAATTTGTCAACGAAAAGGAAAAGAAAATGCACACTCTGCGTTGGTGAAAAGCTTCTGTCGACCGCCAAACATTTAATTCGGTTTGTAATCATTTTTGTTTGACAGGCAGCTGTTAATTTCGGTTAGATCGTTGACTGGTTGTTCATTTCTAAATGGATTTAAATCTGCAAGCCTGTTTACCTCAGGTTGTGTTTACAAGTAAGCACACTTGATACACTTTGATAACTGCATTAGATTTAAAGAAAAAATCAGGAGTTATCTTGTATGGTGCTCATATAGGCCTACAGTAGCCTAGGCTACTCGGGCTGGGTAGGTGCGAATTTTGATTAATATGTTCTGTGATAATAAATAAATAAATAAAACGCCATGTGGAATAGCCTATTGCTGACTGTCTTTACTGTTATTGTTATCCTGCAGTGTTAATTTAGTCGGATGACTGACGTTATTCATTGTCAGGAGTCACGACTTCTAGGTGCATTTAAAGGGGCCGGGGGCTGTGTCTGTCATGTGTGAGCCGCTGCAAACGGCTTTTAATTTTTGGTAACGCATGAGTACTCTAACGCGTTACTTTTATGAATAGATAACGCTGTAACGTAACTGATTACTTTTAATTGATGGTAACGTTGTAACCTAATTAACTACTTTCCAAAGTAACTATACCCAACACTGTTCAGGGGGTGCTTTATAGTTTCCTGGTCGATGACGTCACCCGCCTACGACGTCTCATCTTTCCATTGGACTGATTATACACATGCTTCACGACGCAATCACGCAGGGCGTTCCCACTGCATCTCAAACGCAGCTCGAGTTCCCTTGAAAGGGAACTGCACATTTCTTGTCTATTCCACCCACTGCCACTTATACCAACGACGTAAATAAGCGCAATTACAATAGATTAATTTGTGGTAGAGAGTTGCTATAGAGAGTGACGATGTTGTATTGCAATATGTAGCACTTCAAAGTCAATACCAAATCAAAACTAGTTAGCACATTAGTTGTAATTGAAAAGGTTTAATGACAAAATATGGTTATGGTTACACTTAAAACAGTTACAAAATAGATGTATGAGATGATGATAACTTATACCATTAATCTTACCCAGCATGTGAAATGTTACGAGAGAGAGAGAGAGAGAGAGAGAGAGAGAGAAGAGGAGGCAAAAGGAGAGAGCCCCAAGAATAAGAAGAGAGCCCCCAAGAAAGGGACCCTGAGAAGAAGAGAGCCAGAGCATCAAAGAGACAGAGCAACAGTTACAATCTTCTATTATCCTTTCCTGACCATGTGACTAAAGCCCAGATGTGAGACGTTCAAACTGTCCAATCAGATAATTACAACTTCCCCCGCCGAACTAAAGGTGTGACAATTCATCGACCCCCCAAAGTACAAACATTTTGGCCTACAGGCACGGCCTAGATCACTATCAGAAACCTCTGTGCCTTTTGGAACTCCAAATGGTCATTGTGGTAGGAATTAATTCCAACATAGCAACATTGTTTCGGCCCAGATCCGGCCCACATCTGGCACACGTGGAAAGATGATCTGGCCCACATGCAGCGTGGAACGACGGCCCTTGGGTGGCCCTCTCCTGTTTGCCAGATCTGGGCCACAAGCAGGCCATAGCAATGCCACATGTCAGCCAAGAGCAAAGAAATAAACCTGAACTGGACCGTATCTGAGCCACAAAACCTGTGTATATTAAATACGAAGTCATCTCAGCCTTAATAAGCCTGTTAACAAGCAGAATCACTGAAGGAAAGAAGAGAACAGAAAAAGAGACGAGCAGAAACACAAGAACTACAACTGACTTCAGACACAGCCTTAGATGAAATCAACTGAAGAGAAAAGAAGACATTAATAATAATAATAATAATAATAATAATAATACATCACACTTGTATAGCGCTTTTCTGGACACTCAAAGACGCTTCACATGGGGAATAAAACAAAACAAAACAAAACAAAAGGGGTTTTTAAGGAAAAGCTAGTTTGAACAGGTGGGTTTTGAGTACTGATTTGAAGTTTGGTAATGAGTCTGAGTTTCTAATGGATGTAGGGAGTGAGTTCCAGAGGGTGGGGGCGGCGATAGCGAAGGCTCGATCCCCCAAGGTCCGGCGGTTAGTGCGGACGATCGGGGTGAGGCGGTTGGTGCCAGCTGAACGAAGGTGGCGGGTGGGTTGGTGCTGATTTAGGAGCTCAGTGAGGTAGGGCGGGGCCAGGTTATGGAGGGACTTGTAGGTGAGGAGGAGGAGCTTATAATGAATGCGATGATGAACAGGTAGCCAATGGAGCTGCTGGAGAACAGGGGTGATGTGTTCTCGGGACCGGGTGTGGGTGAGGAGGCGGGCGGCTGAGTTCTGGATGTATTGCAGTTTTTGTAGTTGATTGGTAGGAAGTCCGTAGAGAAGGCTATTGCAGTAGTCAAGTCTTGAAGTTATGAATGCGTGAATGAGGATTTCCGCTGTTGACAGGGTACAGGAGGGGCGAAAGCGGGCAATGTTGCGGAGGTGGAAGAAAGATAGTTTAGTGATATGGTTGATGTGTGTTCGGTATGAGAGGGTGGAGTCCATTATGATGCCAAGGTTTCGGACAGAAAGGGAGGGGGTGACATTATGTCCGTCGATTAGGAGAGTAAAGTTCTGAATAGAAGAGAGGAGAGATTTTGGGCCGGTGATAAGGAGTTCTGTTTTATTGCTGTTGAGTTTAAGAAAGTTATTGTCCATCCAGGTTTTTATGTCGGAAATGCAATTGGTGATGGTGGAGAGGATAGCCGGGGTGATGGATTTGGTGGACATGTAGAGTTGGGTATCATCGGCGTAACAGTGAAAATGGAGTCCATGGTGGCGGATGATCTGACCGAGGGGAAGCATGTAGATGGTGAAGAGGAGGGGGCCGAGCACGGAACCTTGGGGGACACCATGGGTGACAGGGGAGGTGTGGGAGTTGCAGTTGTTAACAGAGACAAAGTGATGACGGTCAGAGAGGTAGGAGGTGAGCCAGAGAAGTGCTGTGCCGGAGATGCCAATAGATTTAAGACGATGGAGGAGGACAGTATGGTCTATTGTGTCAAATGCAGCGGAGAGGTCGAGGAGAAGGAGGATGGATATGGAACCAGAGTCGGCAGCAATGAGGAGATCATTTGTGACTTTAAGAAGTGCTGTTTCTGTACTGTGGTGTGGACGGAATCCGGATTGAAATGTTTCGAAGAGTTGAGAGGAGTGGAGATGTTGGTGGAGTTGTGTGATGACGGCGCGTTCCAGAATTTTTGACAGTAACGGTAGATTAGAGATGGGTCTGAAGTTGTCCAGATTGTCAGTGTTGAGGCCAGATTTTTTCAGGAGGGGTGTGATGGACGCAAGTTTTAGAGGAGATGGAACAGATCCAGACGCAAGGGAAGTGTTGATGATAATGGTGATGAGAGGGATGAGGATTTGTTGACAGGTTTTGAAGAGGGAAGAAGGGATCGGGTCCAGCTGGCAGTTGGAGAATTTCATGGTCGAGAGGAGTTTGGAGGTGTCAGAGGGAGACAGAGGAGAGAAGGAGGAAAAACTGTGGTGTGTGAGCGGAGTGAGTTGATATTCAGAAGGAGGAGAAGCGGAGGAAGTGGGTGCAAGTGAACAGTGTATGGTATGGATTTTGGTATGGTAGGATGACAGGAAGTTATTGCATTTGTCTGTAGTGAATGTGGAGGTTATATTGTCCTTAGGTTTGGTCAGTTTTGCAAATGTGGAGAATAGGGTGCGGGTGTCGGAAGAATTTGAATGGATGAGTTGGAAGTAGAAGTTGGACCGGGCAGTTTTGAGAGCAGAATTGTATGTGGTTATGGCATGTTTGTAGGCTTGGGCATGGACAGTGAGACCGGATTTTTTATGGATCCTTTCAAGTTGTCTTTTTTGTCTTTTGAGAATGTGAAGATCTGGGGTGTACCAAGGTGCAGAGGTGGAGAAGGAGACTGAGGCAGTTTTAAGGGGGGCTATTTGGTTGAGGCAGGTGGAGAGTGTGTGGTTGTAGAAGTTGACTAGATCAGAGACAGTCGGATCAGAGGGAAACGAAGAAGTAGAGATGGCATGGGATATGGAGGAGGTGAGAGAGATGGGACTAATGGATTTCAGGTTTCGAAATGTAATTGTTCTTTTGTGTTTGACGATAGGAGAAGGGGTAATGATATCCAAGGTGATGGCCAGATGATCAGAAATTATGAGGTCGGTCAATGAAAGGTTATGTATGGTGAGGGAGGGTGTGGAACAGACCAGGTCCAGGATATGTCCATGATTATGTGTAGGTGAAGTGACATGCTGGGTGAGGTTGAGGCAGTTTAAGATGTCCAAAAAGTCAGATGTGAATTTTGCTTCCGGAGAGTCGATATGAATGTTGAAGTCACCAATGAGGAGAACGGACGGAGAAATAGCGGATAGCTGAGTTACGAAGTCAGTGAAATCAGAAAGAAATGATGGGCAAGTTTTGGGAGGGCGGTAGATGACTGCAGCAGTGAGTGATTGGGAACCAGGAAGTCTGAAAGCCAAGTGTTCAAATGAGGATACAACCGGGATGGGGATGGGGCGTATGGAGATATTGCTGCGGTGAATGACTGCGATGCCACCTCCTCGCCGGTCCAGACGGGGGTTGTCGATGAAGGAGTATCCAGGTGGGGTGGTCTGATTTAATGCAATGTAGTCCATGGGTTTGTGCCAGGTTTCAGTAAGACAGAGAAAATCCAGTTTATTGTCAATAATGAATTCACAGAGGAGCAGGCTTTTATTGTTAAGTGATCTTGTATTGAATAGCGCTGTTTTAAGAGGCTTTTGTTGTGAAATCCAAGTGACGGAAGTTGAGACAGGCAGGAGGTTAGATGAAGTCACGTGAAGAGTGCGCGGATGACGTATGCGGATGTTGTTGTTTCGCCGGTGTCCAGGCGGGAGTGAACAACGGCCGGACCAGAAAGATGGAATAGTACTGTTTTCGGCACTGAAGTAGTAGAGAAGATTACGACGGGAGCCTCGGTGGATGTAAGGGCGACGACGGAGAAGACAGTGTTGTTGCAGAGTAGAGATGATGTCCAGTGAAGGAGGTGCGCGGTGGTTGAATCCGAGAAGCTGCAAGGACGTGTATCGAAGCGCCATGGTCAGAGCCGTAGATGACAAGAGCCGCAGAGAGGCCAGCACGAAGGTCATAAACAGTATCCGCATAGCTGACAGGCTGCTCCGGAGTGCAGGCCGGCCAGTAACCGGGCTGTAATCCACTGCTCGAGCAGAACACAGCGGGGATGGGTCGAAGGCAACCCCGGGAGCTAGCTTGTTGTTGGCGGTCTCAGCAGAGTCAACGTGACAGGCAGCAGATGCGGCGACCAGGCAAAGACACAGTCCAGATCTTGAGGCAGGAACAGATACCACCGGTACCAAACAAAATCAGTAGGTAAAACCGTTTAGTTGCAAACAAACTTTTTCGTCCGGTGTGAGAAGCGGCAGCCAAAACGCGCCAGCGTCCTCTCACTTCCGCACTACTGCGGACCATCCCCTTCACATTAAATCTGTGAAGATCTCAGCAGAGGAGGATTAAACAACTCAACAAACAGCATTACCAGCTTCACTTATTACTAACCAGACTGACTTTATTTCTGTCAGACGTCTACAAAAGGTTTTATTGAGAATTAACAGAGGTTTAACTCTAATGTGTTTCATTTGACGTCACCATAACAGTGATTAGTGTTTCCATTAGTTGGGCTCTTAACTCTTAATATATCTATTGTATTTTTCTGGCTGCTGTGACAGTGTGTTTGTCAAACACATTTGCAGCAGCAAATAAAGCTAAAGTGAAATGAGATCAGGTGATGATAGTTACCTGTTGATGGTTTAATAATCATCATGAAATAAACTGATGCATTAATGTTATTTGAAGCTAATAACTGTGTTGTACCATTAATAAATTCACATCACAAACCCTGTGTGAGATCCAGCAATAGTATAACAATCAGTTAGAAGACTTTAGCTGCCAACTCTCAGGCATTCACCGTGAGACTCACGCAATTGACACTTTTCACACGCTCTCACGCCACACATTCATTTTCTCACGCACAGAAAAATCGCGAAGCAAAGAGGACACGAGACCGACAGACTAGACAGAGCAGATTACTTATGATATAAAAAAAAAATCTCAGCTCTCAGATTCTGTTACTTTTATTACGAAATTCAAACAATAAATACCGTTTTGGCTTTTGTAAATGTGATACGACAGATCCCTAGCGGCACGTGAACCCATCATCTCTAACGTTAGCTAATAAACACGAATGAACACTGTTGAAAGATACAGTACAACTTACCGAAATGTATATTCGTCATAGCCTACATAATATCGACCAGTCAATCAAACAAAGGGGTCAATAAAACAGCTGGAGAACAATTATGTCACATAACATTTACCTCAGGAAAGTCATTTAATGACCATAATATAGGCTATAGCACGTTAGTTGGCTAGAAAAAAAAGAGCTATAGAGAGTATTTTGCTAAATATGTGTACTATATTACATATTTAATATATTTTTACTTATATCATTAAATTTAATTATTATAATAAAAAACACATTATATTTAATTTGAGTTATTTTTAACCTTAAATACTGCCAGCTTATGGGCTCTCTGTATGTTTACAGCATTAGGTGAGTTGTTCTTTTCTTGAGAAAAATGAATGCCTATCTTGTGTAGCCTACCTAATATTTATCCAAATGAGTCAATATTAAATCAAATCACAATAATTGAATTGAATTGAAATAATAAAAAAGCATAGCTTACCAGAAATTGTACCATGTTAACATTGTAACATGTTGTTACTAAACCTAATAAAATTCAGTTTAGTTACTAAAATGTTTTGACAATCACAATACACTTATTGTGATGCAATAATTTTTTTCATTCCCCCAATCCCCACTAACCCCCCAGATCTGGGCCGAAACAATGTTGCTATGTTGGTCATACGTTTCATATCATACGTCCATATCTATACAAACATACAAAAAGTACATTTTCTATCTTTGAAAATTACATACTATTACGTACGTACTGTATTAACAATGAGACCAGGCTGGTATGGACCTTGGGTTGAAATGCAATGCTTAAATAATGCTTGGAAAGAGCCTGCATAACTTAAAATGGAGTTAATGTAGAAACAACTGTATTTGACTTCCTCTTTTTTGTAGAGCATGATGAGATAAGCAAAAGTTTTGAAAGTAAGGTTCTTGAACTTAATGTGTCTTAACTAACCACAGAGATTATCACGAGGGCTGCTTAGATGAGGTGTATCCTCCAATGTTACTGTCTAATGCATTAAAGCACGTTCAGCACTTCCACATTGAGCATTTTACAATCACTA
This sequence comes from Rutilus rutilus, assembly GCF_951802725.1. Lineage (NCBI taxonomy): Eukaryota > Metazoa > Chordata > Actinopteri > Cypriniformes > Leuciscidae > Rutilus > Rutilus rutilus. The sequence goes on along the minus strand of NC_140209.1, from coordinate 8,912,673 downwards.
ATCTGCCTATAACCTGCGTTAGACACACATGCACAACATAAAACACAGGATACATTCTTAATAACCAAAAAAAAAAAAATATATATATATAGGCTCTGTTCTGGGAATGTTCAACGGTACTAACATTCACAGAACGTGCATGAATCAAATAAATATTACATGGGTTTTAGTAAAAGTGAAATAACAAATAAATGTAAATGTGAATGTGAAAAAGTCAAACCTGAGGAAATCTGTGTTCCAAACAGCAAACAGTTTTTCTGCTGGATAGTTTATAAGAGATGTGTCTTGTTTTCTTGAATTATTTTGCTGTATTCTTTTACCACGACATTGTGGGCTTATATATGTGTACTCATGTGACGTAAGATGTATGCCAGCCAATCAGGATCTGCATGTTACTGAGACATCATATGTCTGCTTTCCAGTAAATTACATAACTTTCAGTAAAAAATAAACTAAAAAAATAATAAAAAAACACAGTATGAACTAACTTTCTCAAATATTGCCCATCTTGCCCAGTTCTTCTCAACATCAATAATAAAAAACAAACACCAATGACACTCAATTTCATTAACCAATACACCTTAATAAATACAGCACCATAATATGTCCATATATATATAGTCTGATTTTAAAACTGCATTCACTGTGATTATGTAATTAGATCATTGACCTATTACAGTTTTTATATGTACAAAAACCGACATTGAAAAAAGTCTCTGTCAAACTGTATTCATATTTATTTATATTAACATTTATGTATAGATTTAAAATGTCTCACGTGGCTCATTATAGGCTCACTGTAAAGTATTTCTCAGTATCTGTTCCAGTATGTTTTAATAATGTTGGCACTTTCCCATTGGGCCGATGTGCACTATAATTTCCTATTATCACTGTAAAGCTGCTTTGAAACAGTCTGTATTGTTAAAGGGGTCATATTATGATGGTTCTAAAAAGAACATTATTTTGGGTAAATGCAATGTGTTTACGTGGTTTTAGGTTAAAAAAAAAAAAAAAAACTTCTGTGAGAGCACCCTCTCAAAGTGAGGCTCGCTCCCCCTTAGAAGTGGAACCTATTCGTTGAATTGAGTCTTCTCTCTGTGTGGAGATCCCGAAGGTGTTCAATCACTTCAGTGCTTCTTTCCTGCTAATGGGTTGGACTGAGGGCTGTCTGTCTCCACCTCAAAATGTTGTTGTTGTATTGACGCACATTATGATGCAGTGGATACAAATCCGTGGGAAGCACGACTTGATTGTTTGTTAGGTTACTGAGGGGAGCAAGGAGACAGAACCCGCTCTTTACCCTCTTGGGACTTAAATCTGGCACTGCAGAGACCTCCCTTGAGCCCTGCAGGCAGTGAGTTAAAAATCCTGTTTCAGAGAAACAGTTCTCCTGCTTGTTTGGTCTCTATCTAGAGGGTAGGGACTTGCACGCATTTTCGGTCAACGAATCGTGCCTGGAATTCGGGCTGGCTAACTCTCAGCAAATCTGAATATGTGCCCAAGGTTCCTGCATCTAATCACATAATACACTAAGGGATTGAGTGCTGCTTTTAAATGAACATTTCTTTAAAACAAAATTGATTTGACAGAATTTCATTTTCTTATTGGCATAAACAGGCTTTACTCCCTTGAAACTTAAACTGGAATGTCACTGCGACTTCCCGAACAGGCAAACAGGCGTACGCACAGATCACTTGTGAAGTAAAATTGAAAATCGAGGATGCAGTGCATCGTGATACTTTACTTTACTCTATACTTTATTGTCAGACTGAAGTCTGAAATGTTTCTTACATGACAGTATCCATGTTTACCACAACATTTAACATACATTCAACATTGACATTCACTCAAACACTTATCCATCAACCCCACCATCCCAATACTCTTAATCTCTGATTAGGTTTTCGGTGATGCATTGTGATATCATATTGAACCGAACCGTGAGAGCAGTGTAGGTTCACACCCCTAGTTTTAATGTGACCATATATTTTCAACAGACACATAAAGTGTTGTGAATTCAGCATTTATTATTATAACAGCCTGACGTCTGAATGACATGACGTGTTTCAACTCTGGGGTTTTCAAACCCAGAGGAATCATTTTAATTGGCCAACCAATTTTCCATAACGAGCTAAAATACTCTAAACCGCTTCATCAGAGATAAACGGAGGTAAGTTTGACAACATCACCTTTTTCGAGAGGTTAGACAAGGTATACAGAGTGATGTTGTTACAGCCTAGCAGCCAATGAGAGCAAACCTGTCCACCAATGAATGCTGTTATTATATGATGTGTTTACAGTCCAACATGTTCCTGGAACAACATCATGTCTAACTTGGCAAAATCACTGTTAGTCACTGTGTACATATCAGTAGATGTGCTGGAAATGTCAGATAAAAATAATGACACAGTGTATGGGAGCAGTCAGTCTATTTGAGCTCCATGAGATGACGCATAGGAACACTCTGTTGCTGTTTACGGTCAGGGACTATTTTTTTCTAGTGGAAGGAAGGCTTTTAGTGATTTTACTTCATGAAAGATGCATTGATACATATTTTTTGGCTTAAATATTTTTTATTGTGTGGAGGCTAGTGCTGTATCGTTACTCCGGTTACTCCGCTTCACGTCATGCCTAACAACACCCTTCAGTTGTGACTTATTCATAATACTCGAGTACCTTATTTCTTTGATAAAACGGTACATATGCATATGCGCTTACATATGCGCTTTATATGCGTCCCCGAATGCACTTTATTGGAAACCCAAACAAGCAGTACATGCAGAGACTGAGATTGTGTGGAGCAGCATTTACTGTTAATGGAACAGCTCTGAGAAACATGTAGTCACTGTTGCTACGTCTGATAAGCCATGGGGCTCTCACACCAAACATCATGTTCTCACGCAGTGAAAAATCCATCGTAGAGCAAAGAGGACACTGACAACACACCAACAGATCAGACAGAGCAGTTACTATTGAAGTGAAATAAGGTTTTATACTGTATGTAGCACCTCACTTTAAGCAGCATGTGAACCGATCATCTCTTCTAGTTATAGCACGTAATAAACATGAATGAACATCAGAAGGTTTGTTGTTTCAACCGCAGAAAGACGTCAATGCACACCACATTTTAAGTTTGAGTACACTGACATATAACTCTCCTGTGTGTTTTTCAGACAAAATGCAGTGTTATGATTGGTCAGATTGCCCTCATAATAGTACCATTACATATTATGATTTCAAATTTCATTGTCAAAACTAGCAGTTGTAGATAGGCACACGACGATGAAGATGAAAGTCATCTTATAGTCATCAAATGATAGTAATTTGAAAGTCATCAAATAAACATATTTAATATATAATACAAAAGGCAAACATAGATCCAAACAGGTTAAGCACAACCACACATATTCTTAGACGAAACTAAGAACTGAAACACAGGAACTTACTGTAAATACAAGAGGCAAACAAGGTCATTTAGGTAACAAGGTAATAACAAAAAAGGTAATAACTTTAGCTGGAGAATAACTTTATTCTAGAGCTGCTGTAAAGCCAAAACAATCTCTGTAAAATGTCCTATTATCACTGTAAAGCTCATTTGAAATAGTCTATATTGTTAAAAGCACTATATAAATGTAAATGACAAATGGTGCAAACTGAAAACAAAGTCCATCTGATGTGTGTGTGAGTGTGATGGTCAATATATATGTCATGCGATTCATAGATTCTGGTCTGTGGGACGCAGCACTTCTGGGTTTTTTTCGGTTAATCATCATGGATCGTAAATTGATTTGATGAAAACTCAACTACTCGAATCTTGACAGCACTACAGCTTTCTATGTGGTCTCCTCACCATTCAGAGGCCAAGAGTGTTTGAGTTTTTTTTTTTTCAAAATATATATATTTTTTGCTTTAGAAGGAAGAGGGATGTTTCTTATTTCAGCTTTCCCACTGTTGCCATCTTCTCATTTTGAGGCTGCTTATTCCACCGCTTTTATGGGTACTGTTGATATCCAATCACAAGGTTTCTTGAATTTTAACGGTTGATTTGTGATTTATTTATGTATGTATTTTTTTTCCACTTATTAATCAAATAACAAGACAGATGAGGACAATCTTGAGTAACTAGTTTCAGTAGTTCAGAAGAGCAACAGAAGCCCATGATTAATAAAACAAAATACATAAAAAGGTAAACACTTGTTTTTCGCAACAGCACGTAACACATTGAATTAAAACGTGAAGTAGAAAGACTAAAACTGTTTTGTTTTTTTTACACTCAAAAAAACAACAACTTTTTTGCTTAACTTTTACAGTGTAAATGAAATCTGTTTGTAATATATGAAATGATCTGCTCTTCTGAAGACTTGGATTAAACTGCTCAAATACTATAGATTACTTGTACAATGTTTTTTATGAACGTCAAAGTTTTGGGTGGATAGCAGAAATCTCTGATGTGTCATTAAAAATATAGTTTTGGCATTGAGGATGAACGGGAGTCTTATGGGTTTGGAACGACATGATACATGTAGGTATTTTGTTTGTGTTTACAGTGGCAATCAAGCTCTTGACTGGGCACCAAAGTAAGTACATAACTTCCCAGTCTGGTCAGTGTAAACAAACACATACTGTCAGGTTCATCATGCTAGTTCCAGCAAGTCTGAGACTTGGACCCAAACTGAATATCTTTCTAGAGGCGCTCAGCCTGTCCGAGCCAATCTGATTTTGATGCTCCATAACAGATGTAAGTAAGTTTTTAACTACCCTAACAGTCTACTAATACTCGTATTAAGAATCTTGTAGTGGTGTCATTGATGACACCACCGGCCTCTTGCCGTTCTCCCGCGGCCGTCAGCCTCGTCCTGCTCGCCACAGTAAACATGATGAATGGCGACTGTAGAACGCAAAAGCCGAATCCCGGACATTTTGGCCGATCTCGAAATCCCTGGCAAACTCGTCACGGAGACTCGCTAGTAGCCTAGCCTTGTTGTTTTCAACTGCGCTCTCTTACCGGTAGGCGTGGCTTGGGAGTGGCCTCCTAGGGCAGCGAAGCAAGTGCATTCTGGGAGTTGTTGTCTTTCATCCACATGAGCCAAAAATACATTTTCTGGCTTTTCTCAGTCTAGAAAGCTCCAAATTCAAAGATTTCTTCACATTTCTTCGACATAAATGACCTATTTTAAATACACATTCATGGGTGCAGACATTCAGCTGCTGGCATGCATGGTTTGAATAACCCTATTTATCCTTGATCCCAAGTTCTCCCGGCATTCAACATCACTTTAACACCAAAGAAACCCTTCTTCAGCCTAAATGAGGAAAAGTTGGAAGTAGAAGTCAGAGCCAGGTGCGTGTTATTTACAACTGCTTTTACTGTTACTCGACACTCACCTGAAATACAAGCATTTTCAATCATTCTAAATGTAATTATTGTGCCTTTACCTCGATAAGCTACTTTCTGAAGTGAAACAGCACAATTGTTGTAAAACTGCTATACAGTCAGTAAACTGCCAGGTGTAGCCCTCTCACAATTAACCTTCTGTTTGACACATAGGTAAAGCAGGGGCTTTGGCCCTGGCTAAAATATTATTGGAATGTTCTAGAAAAAAAATGTGTTCATGGGAAGCCTCTCAGAGAAGAGCTCTGGCCAAACACTACAAGTTACATGAAACCACACTATAAAAAACAGCATACTGTAGACCTGTGGCACCAGCCTGTTGGAGAAATGTCTTATATAAACATAATTATTGCAAGTAAATAATTTTCATAAACAGTGCAACTGTTTTTGTTGCAAGTTTACAATCATAAGTCTTCTAAACGTTGTAAATATCTGGTAATGGACTGATGCAGTGAATTAAGTGATTTTTTAAATTTCATATCATTGTCTAAATTTTACATTTGTCAATAATTATTTTATTAAGGCAAGAGACCCCAGGTTGTTATGTCAGGTGGTGCATATAAGTACTCACTGTAGAAGGAAGACTTTAATCATATAACACAACATTACATGGAGAAACACTATCCAACATCAGACAGAGGAAGAACACAGGGAATATACCCATATGAAAACAAAAACCCTGCATGGTTCATATGCAGCAACCATATATCTTCCTTACTTAAATCAGCCAGAATTACCTTCTGTGTTTCATGCAAGGCCAATACATGTCCTATACAAAATCAGACCGATTATGGCCACCTTCATGCTACATAGCACACATGCAACTTGTAGGGGATGTTTGCATTATATATGAATACTGTAAAAAGTCTTTACATGACAAACGTATGCAATGGTGTATAGTATTAGTAGAAAATAACTGATATTCATATACAAATCATTTAAAGTTCTTATATTGAGTCATATGCTCGTCAAATTAAAGTCATATAGGATTTATACACATTTTAAATTTGTAAATTGTACAGTGCAGAAGGCGGTTCGAGTGAAGTTGGAAGCAAGGGAGTGTAATCGACTGTTTGAATGCACAGATTTATTGGCTTTAAGGGCATGCACTTCCTTAGGAAACAGTCTGTGTATGTCTAGAGTACAGCAGTTTCAGTCTTCAGACATAGGGGGTGCTGCCGAACCATGCAGAGACTGATATGTGGTCATGATGAGGTCGTCCCATGATTTGCAGTTTTCTACATCAGGTAAAGAGGCATCACTGATTGTGACATTACCACAGAATGTGGATTTACGAAGTTCTTCTGAATCTTCTACTGGCACTGAAGGGTGGATTGGCCAGTGGTCTGGAGATTGGTGCAGAAATTCTGGACCTTGCTTCCATCTGCAGGTGTGGGACAGATCTATGAGGGTCTTATTTATTTATTTATTTTTTTGCGGTGATGACGTGACGAGCTCAGACCCGCGGTAGGCATCACGTGACTGCGGTATTGCGGTAATGCGGTAACCGTCCCAGCCCTATTTATGACCCTATGATTTGATACCCTATGACATGATATAACCATTTATGTGTTTTTTTTTTTTTACAACCAGCAGGTGGTTTGTGACATTTGACCATGTGTATGTCCGGTGTGTTTATGGTTGTGTGTTTATGACCCCCAATCTGCGTGTGTGACATGGATCTGAATGTTTTTTCAGGATGTGTTATTATTATAGCAGTATAATGTCCACAGAACAATGACATTATGAAACAGAGGAGAGTTGGAGACGGGGGTTCGGAGGCGTTCATGGTGCGCTGATGCGTCCATAATGTCTGTGGGAGAGAATGAAAACGGGGGAATGAGTTTAAGAAATAAATCTCATGGGTAGTACTAAATTAAAACATATATATATATATATATATATATATATATATATATATATATATATATATATATATATGAGATAAGATACAATACAAAATACAATTAAGTATTTAAAAGTTAAGTTTAAGCTTTTTAAACATGAGTCGAAGTGAACTTACATGAGATGATACGAGAATGTCTTTATTGCCAGTGTAATTCACTAAGCTACTGCAGTTGAGCGATCATATCGTGTGCACACATTCATGTGCAGTGTTTATGTGCAAGAAAAAGTCATTTTTACTTACTGTTAATAACACAGATTGTCACGCTGTATCCCAACTGCGCTAAGTTAACATCTTCACATCCAGGCCATCAAGTGTTGTGTTAAAGTCTCCACCAATCACAGGCCTGCATTTAAAAGCTTCTGACTCACTTGTTAAGAAGCTGCTGAACATCTTTACCATGAGATCACAGATTAGATGGTCACCTTTAGAATGGTAATACACATTCAGAAAGGTGTACTTCTCACTGCCGATCTCAACATGAACCCAAGCATAATCTCCACCATCACTATATGATTCCAGACGGCTGTGTGGTTTATTAATAAGGATGGAAACACCTCTGCTGTCTGAACTGAAGCAGGTTAAATACATCGTCCTCCTCTGATCATCCAGTTGCCCTTTGAATTTCTCATCTTCCAGTTTTTCCATGTGATATTCCTTTCCAAAGGCCTTAGTGATTTTATCCCAGTCTTTCTCATCAATATCAGTCTCTTGTAGAAACACAGCGAAGTCTTGCTTTCAGGCCATGAATATTCCAGAAGAGATCTTTGACTTCTGATTCAGATGCCATCATGTGGAGGAGGGTTGTGTTGTTGTGTGTGAAGTTTACTAGAAGCACACACATGTATTAAATGAAAGAGGTTTGATTTTCATAATTTAGACCAGACTTGACCAATTCACTCCATTCACATTCAATTCATTACATTTAACTATAGAAATACATTAAACTGTATAAATGTACAAAACTAGTACATTTAACTAGTTTGACAATGTGTTTGTGTAGAAACTGTCCAGTTTAAAAGTATTATCTCTTATTCAGTGTAATTGGCACCAAAAAAATAATAATTAAAAAAAAATATATAATAATTTCCTGAATGCTGCATGCTAAATGTTTAAGGCCAAGAATTTTAAACGGGCAAGGCATGCAGGCACATCTCTCTTACACAGTTCGGAAGTAGCTATGGGCTTTTCTCAAAAATATTGTGTTCGAATATTTGGGCTCATAAAAATCCAATTTTCGTTTATTTAAATGACGTTTAATGAGAAAGACTTATTTTTTTTGACACAATTAAAACGTAGTAAAATTCGAATAGGTTTTTTTTTTTTTTTTTTTTTTTTATAATAATTACAGATCGAATATTTGATTATTCGTACACGTGCACCTTGTGAACGAATGATTTGTTTAGATCTGCCAGAAGAAGCAGCCATGATGAACAGCCGATTTACGGAGGCATCTGATGACCAAACCTCATTATTCTCAAATGGAATAATAAAGCGAGCCCGGACTGATTTGTGTTCACAATGGACATTTTTAGCGAACCGAAGCTGAAAGCGAACCGGTCCCAGATCACCTCCCAAAATGATCTCGGTTTAGTTCGCTTTAAAGGGGTCTGAGATGGTAATGTAAAGCAAAACAGTTGGTTATCAAATAAATGACTTTTGATGTTGATTTGCCAACGTAGTCCTCAGATCAGTGATCATGAAGGCAGCAGGGCAGACTGGAGTTGTAGCTGGTCACTCTTTCAGGTTTTCTGGCAAATACATTTTTTTTTCCTGTTATACAATGAAGTGAAAGTTCTGCGTTTAACCCATCCAAGTTAGTGCACACACGTTAAGAAAGACATGGTCACACACACACCCGGAACAGTGGGCAGCCATTTTGCTGTGAGCCATTGAGACTCATTTAAACGAATAAACTCATCTATCTATCTATCTATCTATCTATCTATCTATCTATCTATCTATCTATCTATCTATCTATCTACTACTACTTTAAACTTCAAACTACTTTTAAACTTCAAACTAGACAAAAAAAATGTTGAATTGGCTCAACTACAAAATATTTGTTACAGAATAGTTGCACCTCTCCAGAAAACAAATAATGTCAAGTTGAATCAACTAAAGTTTTTATTTGTTTGTTTGTATCACAGACAACTTATTTTCAGTTCGTATAACTGAAATTTACAAAAGTTGAGTCAACAAGAAAACGTATTTTACAGTGTGTTAAGTCATATTAAAGAACTGATCAGAAAGCCATACAGGTGCTGATCCACTTAGTTGCTGGACCATTCAAGGACTCCAGTTGTTCAGATGAAGACAACCACATCTGAAAAGACTGTTTCTGTGTTAAGGACAACATTCAGATGCCAGAACAGATGTGCACGGATAACAGACGACCGTCCGTCTCAGATGAGTTTCAGAAATTCATGAGTCAAACACATCACTCCCGCAACATACTATTCTGCCACTAACGGCTTGGCAGAAAGGTTTGTACAGACTATCAAGAAAGCAATAAAAGCAAAGGACAATGACAACATCTCACTACAACACAAAATAGACAACTTCCTTTTCATGTACAGAAACGCAACACACTCCACGACTGGTCAAACACCAGCGATGATGTTTCTTGAGAGGAACTTAAGATCTCGCTTGGATCTCATCAAACCCGATGTTCGACGTGTTGTGGAAAACAAACAATTCGTGAACATGAAGGACAGACCCTCAAGAAACTTCCAAGTTGGACAAGAAGTCTTAGCACATGTCTATAGACAGCAAAATCCCCAGTGTTAAACGAACACTGCTCAGTGTTTATATGAGTGCACACTCAGAGTGTTATAAGTAACACTGAAGCAAAGTTAAAGTTAATGAGATAATTAAGTAATTCATTGAGTGATGATTGACCATTATTGAAGACACCTGATGTTAACAAGCAGAATCACTGAAGGAGAAAATCTAACTTTGTAAAGACACCGTTATGGTGATCAGTGTTTGCTTTAGTTGGACTTTTGACCCTTACTTTTTTAACTTTACATTTAGTTTGGCTGCTGTAATTCAGTTATAACAGCCAGATGAACAAAGAGAAAAGGTGGTCTGATGGTGTTGGTTGTGTTTTAACATAATCATTAGTTGGCCTGAATCATTGAACTCATTGGAGAGCAGAATTTCTGAGTTAAGTTTACCTTATAGATTGATAATAGATCCAAAATAACAACAGTTTTTTTGGATGTGAACAACTTTTAAGAAATTATTTGAATTTCATTGTAAAAGTTAAAAATATTATGCTTTTCAAGGACAGTGCTGCTATAATTAATAAAGTAAATCTAACTCAGAAATTGGGATCTATATGAGTTCAGTGATTCAGGTTAAATTATTGTGAAATAATGATTATGTTAAAACACAACCAACACCATCAGATCTCCTTTTCTCTTTGTTCATCTGGCTGTTATAACTCAGATACAACAGTCAAACAAAACCTAAAGTAAATAACTTATGGGTCAACTGTCCAACTAAACCAAACACTGATCACCATAATGGTAACATACCAATTTCAGTTTTCTCCTTCAGTGATTCTGCTTGTTAACATCAGGTGTCAAAGACAGGACAGGCCAGATGTGACAATTCCAGTGTCACCTGAACCACAGAGTATCTTGAGAGATGTAGGAAACCTCCACAAATGCTTGATCTGTAGTTATTTTGCATTTTGCAGCATTGTGTTAAGTTAACTGTAAATACTATAGAATAACGCCCACTGTCGCAAATTTGCAACAAACCCCTTCCATTCAGACTGCAGGCGAGATAGCGTGTGTTTTCCCCCAATGCCTGTTCGTGCACATTCAATACATACCTAGGAACATTTTGCACGCACTGGTTTCTCGTAGGAGCGGTCGGAGTGGAAACTACATCCGGGTCACCGAAGCTAATATTTTGGTTTGCAAAATCCGCATATCAAGGGCACAAATGTGGAGAAATTGCCCAAAATGAAAAAAAGTTGTGCTAAGATAAAAATATGTACTAGCTTATTGATTGCTTCTATAGCTATGTTATTCATATAGACTTCATGTGACGAATATTTTTTACGTACTTTGTAGATTTCTGTTTGTAGCAAATTTGCGACATTGGTCCATAACGGCTGGATTTGGCTAATGGCTACATATTATAATAATGCTATATTTAGATGGTTTCAGCCCAATTTTTTTTATTATTATTATTTATTTTTTTTACAAAAAATAGCATGTTAGGATATAACACTATAAGAATATATTATGTATGCACTGGAGAAACAAGGAAAGAGTTAAATAGAGTGTAACATGGAATGTATAAAAACTACTGTCAATGTTAGGGAGTAGGAGAGTGTTTTGTTTCTTGCTGTTGTCAAGATTCATTAATTTGTCAATTAAAGTTTATAAGTTCTAACAACTTTGTGCCATGAATAAAATCTACATACCTGAGATGGGAAAATGTGTTTTATTAATGTTACCATTTTGTAAAAAACATTACCCTAAATGCCCGTTGTTGCAAATTTGCAACATACCAAAAATTCTATTTATTTGGTGTGCAAAAGTGAAATTGATAATCTCAACATTATTTACCATCCACTTAAAGGCAAAAACACACATAATTTTTTTTTATATATACAGCTATATAAATTCAGGCGTTAAGGGGTTAATAGATTTATATTTTATGTTTCTTAGTAAGATAAATCTAGTGGGGAGGAAAGTGTAATAAATGCACTATCAGGTATCATAGTGTTTGGAGTAACTATGCCCTCTAGTGGTGATCTACATACAGTGTATTGAGGATCGAGCTCAGTTCAGTAAAGAGAATGATGTGATTACACAGCAGATGCTTGTGTTGTAATCTTTCCAGCAGACACGACAGAGCATATTCTATAGGAACTGTATCTTGAACTTTAACCTGCACTTGTTGTCGGACCAGATTAAAACAGGTTTTTACTTCTGTAATGTGACTGACTCCAGCCAATACCTCTTCCTGCTTTCATGTTGGCAAGAAAGAAACATCTAAACTCAATGAAACTTCGACACATGTATCACGTTTCCTTATAAAAAACCCTTGGTAACACTTTATTTTACAGTGTCATTGTTACATATGTAGCATGTACTTACCATAGTAATTACAGTAAATTATGCATAATTACATGCAACTAACCCTCAACCAAATCCTAACCCTACCCTAACACTATAGTAAGTACATGTAGTTGCATAATATTACTCAGTACTTAAATATATAATTATTCTGTAACAATGACACTAAAATAAAGTGTAACCAAATCCTCTTTTTGTGATTGGTATGTGAAATGTAAATGTGAGATGTAACAAAACTGGTGAATGTGATTAATAACTTGATGAGGTGCTGTAATGTGGGTTTCAGTTTCATTATATCAGAAGCAAATCGGTGTGTGAAAGTTGTAACATGTACAATGATATTTTACAATGTCAAATGACTGCATAAACTGTAAGTGTAGAGATTAAAGATCTATATCATGTTGTTGAACTGATTTTATATTTTGGACTTTTTTATTGTACCAAGTCGCAGAGAGCATCTTATTTACATCAGTAAATCAGCAGATGCTTTTTTTTTTAAAGGTACAATATGTAGGAATTTTGTATCAATATATATATATATATATATATATATATATATATATATATATAAAACACTTGCACAGTGTTATATATTTCTTTCAAATTGTGTACTTACATTATCTTAAATGTTTCCAAGAATATGTAAATTCAGAGAAATTCACAATTTTAAATAGTGCCCGTCCCGGTTCACTTGTCACTTGTCAATGACGTAATATCCGTGTTATCCCTGGTTTCCGCTCGTACTGCCATAGTAACCATGGCGACACATGTGGACAACTGCGTTACGTCTAGCGGCATGCTCACGCTGTTGTTGTTTCGTTCAAACATTATGGACCATGGCAAGCAGACTTTGATAGTGTAGAGCAAGAGAAACAGCACTGCGTTACCTCACAAGTTTAATTTGTCTAATAAACTGACCTGTGTAAGTATTATTCTGCACTTGCGGGTAAGTTAGTTTGGTAAACTGAAATGTCCTCATTCCTTTATATCCGCAGGACTCGCGTGTGGCGCTGATGTCTGTCTCACATTAGCAATCGTGCCCTGCTTCACACCACAGTCATGTTAAAAACATCAATGTATTCACTCATCCATAAACATTATTTCCCATAAACATTATTAGATCCATCGGCATGACGACAAGTTCCAATCCGCTTATTCACTGCATCATCAATCTACGCCTTTGATATTGTTATGAAGAAGTTAGCAACCCCTAACGGCGAAAAAAAATACATATTGTAGCTTTAAAGTGACTAACAGTGAAATGAAGCTGAATGTTTGATCAGTGTGTTTGTTCAAACCTGTGACTCTCAGCAGATGAGCTGCTCTGTACGACATGAACACAGTTTAAATATTGTGAAGAATGTCTTGCAGGACGATGAACAGACAGATGTCAGGAGTCACAGAAGATGATCAGCTGAAGACTTAGAGAAACAGAGGAGAGAACAGAATATCAACATGTCCAGCCCTGACTGCACAGGTGATGAACACAGACAAATCTAAATCTGACATTAATGGTTATTTAGTTACATGAAATGGAATGAATGAAATGATCATGTGTACTTGTGTGACAAGTTTCATTGTATTTAGTTAAAGTTCAGACATATAGACAACATTAAAAGCTTGATTTACACCACAGGGGGACTTTAAAGATTGTAGATATTATTTCTAGATTCAGACTGTATATCTTTATTCTGAATCATTTAATTCATTAAATCCTGTAATATGCAGTAATAGATCCACTAACAATCTGTGTTTTTGTTTTTCAGTGGAAAGAAGAAGTCCAGAGTTGGATCGCCCCAACTGTACGTTAAGCTGATTTACAGTAACTGCATTATGATATAGTTATATACAGTATACAGATTTGATGAACTGTGTCTATGATCAGTTTTTAATATTTAGCACTGTAAATGCTAAGCAGGAGAATTACCACAAAATGACACATTCTGCACGTGTATTATGTGTGTGAATTCTAGCTCTTGTTTTTCTTTGATCAGTTTCAGAGGGAGAGAAGCTGAATCTGGTTGTGTGTGGAAGTGACGGCACATTAAAATCCTCCATATCAGAGCTGATCAGAAGATCAGACGAGGAGCTTCATGGGCGTCTGGTCAGTCTGGTGGAGCTTCCAGCTCTCGTTCAGCTCTCAGAGGAGGAAGTGATGCGTCAGACTCTGCGCTGTGTGTCTCTCTGTGATCCTGGAGTTCATGTTTTCCTCCTCACAGTTCCTGAAGCTGCACTCAATAATGAAGATAAAGCAGAAATGGATGGCTCCAGAATCAACAAACACATCATGATCCTCATAATGCAGAATTCAGAGCATCAGACAGCAGAGCTCAATGAAGAAGCACAAGCTGTCATTGATGGAGGACGACAACTATATTTTGGTCCCACCACACAAGTGTCCACTTTGATGGAGAACGTTAAGAAGATGGTGGAAGAAAACAGAAGAGAGTTTTTCTCCACTGAAACATTTTCATCAGAAGAAATAAACATAAGAGAAGATCAACAACAAAACTTTGAAGAAAAACTGAAGAGAAGTGGAAGACAAACAATCAAGCATCTATTTCACAGACTCCATCTTCACAATAAACTGAGAGCTTCAGATGTTCTCCAGATAACCAAACATTCATTACAGTCACATGAGTCTTGTGCTGAAGAGGAGCTGATTCAGACTTTCACACAACAACTACTGATGATGAACTACAGAGCAAGATATATTAAAACTAAACAGATTAATGAACAGGATTACACACAACAAATATACAGTTATTCATGTGAAGATGAGTTTGATATTTTTGGTGATATGTATTTGTCTAATAAAGGAAACAGTCAATCTGAACTCATTCACCCGATGGATGTTCAGATGGCCATATTTCACTGTGCTGATGGTCTCCTGAAGCAGCTGATGGTCACTAAACTGTCCCAGTGTCAGTACGCTCTGCCTCTGCTTGTTCCTGATCCATTCACACAACAGATTGAGTTTCCTCTCTGGACATTCAGACAAATCAACAAGAGCTGGAAGATGAGAAACACCAACCATGAAATCATGAGTCAAACCCAGCCGATCTACAAGGCAGAAACTCCAATGGTGTTTTTCTTCAGGTTTGGCTCTGTGTCTTCATCCAAGTCTCAGCTGATGAACAGTCTGATCAATGAGAGACACAACACGTTCTTCCACAGGAACAGCCCAGGCAGCAGCAGATCCAGAGTCCTGATGGATGGAGTGGTGGAGATCGCCTGGTTCTGCCCCTCTGGGAAAGACACGGATAAATTCACTGAATGTGTTGCGTTCTGTAATCTACACGGTGATGCAGGAGACCATGAGAAACAGCTGCTGATCCTCTCTGAAATGGCCACAGTCAATGTTGTTCTTCTGCCAAAACTGGACAGGAATGACAGAAGCTAGTGCAACAATAATCCAAAACCTGTACAGTGAGAGAAAGCCACTCATTTGTCTTTTTACTGAGGGTGAATCTTCTTTAACTCAGGTTAAGAAAGGGAAATTCAAGATTGGTTTGAAAGACAGAAAGCAGTCAGATGTATCTGAAGAACTCAGAAGAGCGATAAATGATTGTCTCTCTGAATCATCTTCCACTTTCAGACTTGAAGATGTGGCCAAACACTCAGGCATCAGAGTAGATGAGGAAGATGATGAAGACTGCAGGAGAGGAAGAGAAGCAGCACAGCAGATGATGAGTTTACTGAAGGAGAAACATCTGATAGAAATCAAAGAATCATTTCTGCCTCATCAGGGGAAACTGTGGCATCAGTGGAGTCAGAAGAACAAAGAACTACATCGACCTCAAGGAGAAAATATAGAAACGGTAACAAGTGTGAAAAAAACAGAGATGAAGAAAATCCGTGAACAACAGCATGAAAGTGACATTAATAATTTTATGATGCAATTCATTAAAGAAATGAACTCAAATAATAAACATGGGAAGATGTTTTTTCTCAAATGGTTCGGAATCCTCCTGGATGAACACACATCAGCTGACCTTTCTGCTCTACATCACAAGTATAATGAAAAATGGTCAGCAGTCTTACGACTGAAATACAACAGTAATAAATCTGAACAACTCAAAGCTAAACAAACTGAACTTGAGAGAATATCTGAGGATCTTCAAGCTGCAGCTTTTGGTTTGGAGCACATCATGAGGGAGATCGGTCAGATCTATGAATCATGTTCATCTGTGAAGAAACAAAAGAAAGACCTGCAGGTTCACTTCTCTTCTCTCCCGAGTCTCGCAGCAGAGATGATGATCTCTGGATTTCCACTGGAGCTGATGGATGGAGATGCTGCTCATGTTCCTCTGGTCTGGATCTCTGCTGTTCTAGATGAACTCATCCAGAAACTGGGACACCAGACCAGAGTCTTTGTGCTGTCAGTTTTAGGGCTTCAGAGCTCTGGGAAATCCACCATGCTGAACGCCATGTTTGGGCTCCAGTTTGCCGTCAGTGCTGGCAGGAGCACCAGAGGAGCTTTCATGCAGCTGGTCAGAGTCTCAGACGAGATGAAAACACAGATGAACTTTGACTATATTCTGGTTGTTGATACTGAGGGTCTTTGTTCTCTAGAACTGGCTGGAAGATCAACAAGACATCATGATAATGAATTGGCCACATTTGTTGTTGGTCTTGGAAATCTGACACTGATCAACATCTTTGGAGAAAACCCATCTGAGATGCAGGACGTTCTTCAGATTGTTGTTCAGGCCTTCATGAGGATGAAGACGGTCAGACTGAATCCCAGCTGTGTGTTTGTGCATCAGAACGTTTCAGACATCACAGCTGGAGAGAAAAACATGGACGGAAGGAGACGACTGCTGCAGACACTGGATGAGATGACAAAACTCGCTGCTAAAGAGGAAGACTCTGATGCAGAACGTTTCAGTGATGTCATTAGATTTGATGTTCAGAATGATGTGAAGTATTTTGCTAAGCTCTGGGAGGGAAGCCCACCAATGGCACCACCAAACCCAAACTACTGTGAGAATATACAAGACCTCAAGATGACTATTATATCTCATGCCTCAAAATCACATGGAATGATGCTGATAAACCTAAAAGATCGTGTTAAAGATCTCTGGGAGGCTTTACTGAATGAACGATTCGTCTTCAGCTTCAGAAATTCTCTGGAGATTTCAGCCTACAGGAGACTGTAGCTCGAATACAGCAAGTGGTCCTGGAGTCTTCGCAGTGCCACGAGGGAAACTGAGAACAAACTACACAACAAAATAGACAATGAAGCGGTTGATGAGGTTAAGGAAACTGATCTTCAAAGAGAACTGAAAAAGACAAGTGAAGAAGTGAAAAAATCAATGTCAGAATTCTTTGAGAGAGACAAACATAAATAGGGGAGCGCGGGGCACAACCTAACACGCTTGTTTTAAATACTTTCGCACATGCTTGGATGACGAAACTTTGTGTATTTACTAGTTGCCATATCAACACTATATAGAAAACAAAAATTCCGCCAAAATTATTTATTTTTGGAACATATCCACAGACATTTATTAAACCATACCAAAAGTAAATGTCTTACTTAAGTTAATTTTTCATCTTTTTTTTTTTGTGTTTATTTAAAATAAGACAAATCTAATATTATTTTAATCTCCAAGATGTTATTTAACAGTTGATATAGTTATTTAATGTTTCGCTAACTAGCAGAAGACACTAGCCGGGTTTAAATCCCAGTTGTGCAGGCGGGGGCATGTTGTCACACTGCGTTACAATGTGCCCCTATTAGAAATATGCTATTATATTCTATACTTTTATTAATTTTATTGAGAAAACGTGAGAAAAAGGTGAATAAAAACTGTGAGTCAATGTTCAGAAATGACTAATTATTTATATGTTTTGAACTATCCAACACTGAATCTCTGTCCTAATATTTGCACAAATTTAGTAGCAAGTCATCAGGATTTTAATACACCACATGGAAGGTTTAAATATAGAGACTACAGAAGAGCAGGAGGAGATTATGCAGACTGGAGCATCAGCCCTGATCTCTCTGAACTGAACTACTGGAAGTGGTTTGTGTGCAGATTCCAGAAAGATCTGGAAAAACACTACAGTAAAACATTTGAGGGGAGTGGTGAGATTCCAGCTGAATGGAGAAAATACTTAAAACAAGAAGCTATTGAGAGTTTAGATAAATACATATAATGAAGCAGATAAAGAATGAGACTCTTATGTCTTCTCTCAGATTCAGATCACAGATATAATCATCAAATACACCAGACGAGAGTTAAAGACAAGATCCAGTTCCTCATACATGATTTGAACTACAAAAAAACATATTTCTGAACATATGCCTAAATGATAAAGTTCAAAATGCTTGATGAATATTATAGTTTATTACTAATAAAAACAGCTTAATCTCCATCATGAACTGAAAAAGATCTGTGATACGAATATTAATGATAGATTGTTGAAATATGATTGAAGTGCATATATGAATGTGTTTGTAAGCGCAGTGCTGGTGATCAAACGGTTGGAGGAAAGTGTGAGAAATAAACGGCAAATTAAACATCTCAGAGCCGTCGATCTGATTTATATCAAAATAACTCCAGTGGAAACTACTTCACTCAATAATGTCCACATCACTGAATTTACTGACCTTGTCCAGTGTCCTTTTACACTTGTTTAATACAGACCTCGTATTATGAAAAATATAGTTTTGACTTGAAATTAATTGAAATGATAAAACTGAAATGATCCATAGCAGATTTTTTAATTCGCTGACAGTATTTCAGTCTTTACTCAAATTCATTACTTAGACATTACTAAAATATATCTCATGAAAATAATGTTTATTACACAATACTGTGATCAAAATCTCTAATTCTGCCCTCAAACTCTCACTGATGACCTTTGAACTTCCACTTCTGCCCTGTGTGTGTCTGAACAACAAAACCACTGGGCAATTACAGTTCATGTTTGTATCATTCTCTGTTCAGTGTCACAAGAGTTCATCAGATTCATTTCACACTGATTGTCCAAATGAACGAGTTATAGAAACTTGTTAGCACACATCAGCTCTAGCTTTGGGTTTTCCAGCTGACCAGAGGATGAGGAAGAGCTGATTCTGATGTAACTGCAACACGAAGCATTTTAATGACACTCTTACAGTGGAAATGAAGCAGTCAAGTTAGTATAATTCAGTAAATGGATTTGCACTGCCGCGTCTTCTCCTCCTTCAGCGTCTCATCATTGCCTCTCCAGTTCCAGCGCTGGTTTCGAGTATATGTTTCGTCTCCAGCTGCTGCTGTTACTGTGTCTCCACACATAATAACACATCTGATAACTGTGGAGACATCTCTGTATTCAACACCAGATTAGTCTGTTACTGGCTAAAGCTCCAGCCGCTCTCCATGGTGCTGAATGTGGCGGATCTGCTGTCCATGGTGCTGAATCTGCCGGGTCTGCTGTCCATGGTGCTGAATCTGTAGACGCTCCATTAGATATAAGAGGCCTGTCCATCATTTCCTTTAATGGTGTAATCATTTCAACAAATCTGTTTGGACTTATCCTAAGTGTAAATTCTCACATGTTTGTAGTTTTTGCAAGGACCCGCACCTGAAATCGCTC
Source organism: Rutilus rutilus (assembly GCF_951802725.1). Taxonomy (NCBI): domain Eukaryota; kingdom Metazoa; phylum Chordata; class Actinopteri; order Cypriniformes; family Leuciscidae; genus Rutilus; species Rutilus rutilus. Next base: position 8,892,683 of record NC_140209.1, on the reverse strand, counting down.
TGCCCTCAACACTACAAACCTGCGACGTGAGGAAAGCCTCCATTACTCGCCAACACTCTCCAGCTTTCTTTCATCTCACCCAATGTCTTTTTTGTTCATCATTTAATCACTGGACTTTCTCAAGGGCTTTCAGTCGGTGTCCTTTCTTCTCTGTCTACTCTGTAAAAAGAGATGTGTTAAAGGTCCCATTCCATGAAAAGGTTTTTTAACATTAATATGAGTTCCCCTAGCCTGTATATGGTCCCCAAGTGGCTAGAAATTTCAGTCGGTGTAAACCGAGCTTTGGCTATCTTTCTCTGCCTTTGAAAAAATGGGGTTGATCTTGAATTTCCCCCTTATGTCGTCACCAGATCGACTTTATTTCTGTCAGACGTCTACAGAAGTGCTTGTTGAGAATTAACAGATGTTTAAATGTAGACGTTTCATTGAATGTTTCATTTGAAGTCACCAGAATCGTGATTAGTGTCAGCTTTATTTGGGCCCTTGACTCTTTAACATTAGTTTTTCTCTGGTTACACTAACTGTGTGTTTATTTTGAAGCAGCAAGAATAGCCATGTGCTATGAAAAATATAATCATATGATAATATTATACAGTATTGTTAATCTCAGCAAGTGTGTAATGTCTGATTGGTGACTTTTAAAAAGGTTTTTATGATTGTGGTTGTACAGCACGAGATCAGCAATGTCGCCGTTATCTGCACATTAGTTTTTAAAGAGACGTTGCGTACAGGATCTTAAAGTCTACACACTGTAAAAAGAGATGTGTTAAAAACAACAGAGTGTGTTTATGGTATTTTGACACATGTTGTGTAGATTTTTAACACACAATGTGTGTTAAAATGTAACTGGATGGAATAACACTGGGTGGAGGGCAGTTTGTGTTTATGAAAAATAAAACGTATATTTTATTTGGTATCCCATAAAAACTTTAAAATAAATAAAACAATACATATAAATAAATAAATAAAATCTAAATTTATAAAACCTTAAAGATTAACAGGGTTTTTTTGGCAGCCAATCACGTCATCACGAGTTAGTCTGTGGATTTGCCATGATCGCCGTCCTTCATGCCTTACAGAAAGTTGATGCATATGAAAAAATGTCATATAGACTACTTGGTTTTGGAGAAAGTGGAGTAAATACTTGACATTTATTAAAGGTACAGGACAATAACCTGGTAGTGAGACACAAAATAAGAGTGGCTTTAATATATATTGGGTGAGTGTGATGTGGTGGCAAACAAATTTATATTACCGAATAAGAGACAAACATGTATCAATTGTCTTTAAGGTTATTTATTTTCTTGCAAGGAAAGGTCAGCAGTCATACAGTCATTACAAAGAGCTTGCAGAGTGTGACCACGAGTGGGGGCATCTTTCCTTCTTTATAGTTGTTCCTCCCCCAAGGCTGTTTTCCAGAGGGTAAATGAAGATATCTCTCTGCCATAACTAACACACTGTTTAGATTTGTCTCATATTAATCATATTATACCCTTGAATGGAGACTCTCTGTCTCGATCATACACTTAGTCACACATTAACTTTTGTCAGGTCATATACAAGGTCATACACATACATATTCATAAGGGTATGTATCAACACTACATTAATCTAATTACCATCATATTTCTAAGATTCTATAAATATAATTAAATGCAAACATATAGAACATATTAAACTTCTTCCACAGTGACTAACTTTTTCACATTATAATTTTACTTGTTTATTCATTTATTTATTTATTGGGATTTATTCTAGCAATCTCTGTGTGTGTTTTTGTTGTTGTTTTAACTCTTGGTGCCATTTTAGGATGCCAAATTACTTATTCTAACTTGTGTTAGTGTGAAAAAAGAGAGACTGTGGAGTGATACACAAATTATAAAAAAAAATGGTGTTTAACAGGCGTCACCAAGTCATTAACTTGTCATTAACAAAACACAATCAAAGAAACAAAATGAACCTTCTTTAAAACACATTTATTACCTCCATTGAACATTTCTAAAGGAAAGTAAATGAGTTAAAGGTGTTTCTTCTATTGATTTTTCACATGCTGGTTCACTTCACACACACAAACGGCTTCTTTATAGTACATTGGTCATCATTCCAGTTGCCATCTGTTGCAAGACAGAACAAAATATTTGTTTTTATCATTTGTGTTAATCATTGTTTTAATCATTTAATCATTTGATTATATATAAAAATAAAAATAAACGAATTGTTTATTTAGTCTATTTAGATAGTTTATGAGCATTAACAGCAGTTACTTACTGCCATAGTTCATCTCAATGCAGTTCTCTTTTCCACCATTGTTATTGGGCTCTCCAGACGACCATATTTCATAGTTCATTTTGGATCCATCACTCCAGAACCAAACTCCCTCCTGTGAACAGAAGAGAAAAAAGACATTGTGTTTATGTCCACAGCTCACATGGCTTAATTTTATCTTTATTCATCTAAAAGATTATTTCACATTAGCATTGACCCTGTCTCCACTTTAAAAATGTCAGAAATCTAAACAGAAATGAACAGAAATTATTTCACAAACAGGGTATCAGTGAAGAATATGTTAAAAATACTTAAGAAAGGGCTTATGTGGTGGTGCCCATCTCATGGTTGCCAATGCCCTAAACTAACTATTATAAGAACCAAAAAAAAAAAAAAGATAAAAACACATCTATCTTTACGCATTTTGAATTTTTTTTTTTAATGTAACTGTAAATGCCCAGTAGCACAAAAAGCATGATCAAAAAAAAAAAATTGTATACTTGAACAGCATCATGGCCTCCGATCCAGGTATGAGTTGAGGCCTTAGTTTCAGATCTAATCAGGTTCTGTATAAAAGCGTACTCCTGATGGCTGTGCACAGAAGCAAGGTTCCCCTCCATCTCCAAACATAATTTCTGTAGAGGCGGAGACATGAACAAACACCACTATTTATAATAAAAAAAAGGTATTATTTTAAATTAATATTCCAAAATCTGTGACATGCCTTCAGTTACCATTGAAATAAGTTTTACTCGTGCTGTTTATTTTTTGATTTGGTTAAGTCTAAAATCTGCCATTAGAGGTGGGACTACTTTTCTAGAAAATGTTCTGGTTATACTGTAGATTTAGATTAGATATAACTTCACATATATAAAGTTTTTCAGTTATCCTCTCATGATAACATGAAATGTGTTGTCTTTATTTTCATACCATTGTGATGTTTTATTATCAGTGATATATGTTTACATCCTAGAGCTCCATTGTAATTTCTTTACTGTTAACATATTTTTGTTTTTAAACTGAGGAACACGATGAAATTATTTTCCTGCAATAATTAACAGGTGTCACAGATGTTTACAGAGCTTAAGTTGTATTTAACCAAAAATATACTTATATGATTTTTATGTCATATTAGAAGATGAATGTATCATACCTCTGCATCACTCCATGTTTGAAGGTTATTGAAAAACTTGAAGCATCTGCTTCCAAAGGCAGTCCACCCGTCCATACAGGCTGTTAAAGGGAAGTTTTGTGTGTTCTTTTTTTTAACTTTTTTTTTACCATTAATGACCTTTCATGTAATTAAATTAATAATTTAAAGGTACAGTATGTAACTTTTGTCCCTTTACCGGTAAAAAAACAAAAAGGCATGCAACATTGTTTTGGCGACGCTTCACAATAGATGCTTTACAGTGAACTCTGTTAGACAGTCTATCTGTTCAATAAAACACCTTTGAGTAATAAAAACACCATCATCTCCACTTCGCTTTTACAACTTTTCAAATCCCTCAGTTCTCTCCATCTCCTAAAGCCAAGCTGATGTTGATTCTTGTTTTATCACGAGCTCTGTCTCGTTCTCTTTTCTCCAGCAGACTCTCGTCTGTTCGGTGTTTGTTTAAAACAGGTGTGAAGACACCCATAGGTGTGTTTTTTTTTTTTTTTTTTTCAAAGTCTACAGGGTGAATCTCAAGAGGTTGGAGATTTAGCTGCTCCATCTCTTCCTTTCTTGCTCATGTGAAAGCTAACCCCTGCCACTCACACACCAGACACATGGCAAAGTAGCCGGAGCAACTTTTCTCTATTTACGTATATATGACGAGACACGCACGGGCGAGTGACGTATACGCAATTACCCATGAAAACTGGTCCGACAGGTCTAAAATATAAACACTTATAACAGGCTTACCATAGTGAACCAGTGAATCATGTTTTGTAAGAAGGATTGATGATGTATTTGACTCATTACTTACAATTTTGTTTATTTTGAACAAAAAAGCTACATAGTGTACCTTAAATAAAGGATTAAAACAATATTTTAACAAAGAAACATCATGATGTGAAAATACATTTAAGATGTTGCACTAATCAAAGTATTTTGTTTTTGTTAACCTATGGCTCCACCCTCCCAACACCATAGCAACGTTTTGCACCATCCATAAAATAACTAAACATAACATTAAGGAAAACATTTAATAATTATTGCAAAATTGCCCAAATTAAAACATGTAAAAATATACTGTGTATTAAACTTCACCAGAAAAAAACAGGCAAATAATTGAAATGCAAAAAAAACGAAATTACTTTAACACAACAATATTGATACACTGATCAATAGCAATACACCACTCACTTGTGTTCTATAATTATTTAGTACCCTATCAAGTGTATGAGAGTAACTATTACAGCAATATTTCATATGAGAAACATGCACACACCTGCTGATGGTGTAGTCTGGCCAGAATCCCCTGGTGTCAATCCACTGCCTGCCTCTGAGTCCGATGTGTTGTCTTCACATGTACAATCAGACATGGCATTGCCACATACCATTATAAACCCTTTTGAAACTATTCTATATAGCTTAAGCTGTAAACAAGAAGTAAACACTTACAGTTGGGACTGGGGCTTGCCTCTGATGCTTCTCTTCCTACAGTAGCATTTGTCATGTGTATCTCCAAAAATGTGTCGTTTGCACCTGTCATGATTTGACATGTTTGAACCATTAAAGGGATAGTTCACCCAAAAATGAAAATTCTGTCAGTAATTACTCACCCTCATGTTGTTCCAACCCCGTAAGACTTTCGTTCATCTTCAGAACACAAATTAAGATATTTTTGATGAAATCTGAGAGCTGTCTCACTACTCCACAGGCTTATGGACACTATAACTTGCTGGCCCAGAAAATGTATTAAAGACATCGTTAATATAGTCCAAGTGACTCCAGTGGCTCAGTCTTAAGTTTATAAAGCGACAAGAATACTTTTTCATTTCCTTCTCTCTGGGCCTCGAGTCTTTTCACGTAGTGTTTTTGCGTAGCGCGTCTGTGTTGCACGTCACACGCATCACACACATGACCAGCATCGCCCAATAGTGAGCCTACGTGGTGACGTGCAACACAGACGCGCTGCGCAAAAACACTACGTGAACTCACTCGAGGCACAGAGAGAGAATGAAATGAATAGTGGAATAAAGTCGTTATTTTTGTTTGTTTTTGCGCACAAAAAGTATTCTCGTCGCTTTATAAACTTAAGATTGAGCCACTGGAGTCACTTGGACTATATTAACGATCTCTTTAATACATTTTCTGGGCCAGCAAGTTATAGTGTCCATAAGCCTGTGGAGGAGTGAGACAGCTCTCAGATTTAATCAAAAATATCTTAATTTGTGTTCCGAAGATGAACGAAGGTCTTACGGGGTTGGAACAACATGAGGGTGAGTAATTACTGACAGAATTTTCATTTTTGGGTGAACAAACCCTTTAATATAAAACTCTTCAGCATAAACAAACAGATTCTCATAATCTACACACCCAAATCACAATCCCTGTCAGTTATTTATGTATGCATAAGTTTAATTAAACTGAATTAATGTAAAACTCATAAAAAAAAAAAAAAAAATTATGTTGAAACTGTTTTTTGGCAGGTCCACACTGGTTATCAAACTTGTCATGGTTATGACACTATCACTTGGTCAATTACACTAAACAGCCACCTCTGATAATGTTTTTTTTTTTTTTACTTTACTATGCTATAATATTCCGCTGCTGAAATGAGCATTACGTGTGGTAAATCCGTCCCGTGGTGCTAATATGCAGTCACCGTCATGTTTTGCTCGTGATGATGGAGCGACCAGCTTGTAGTAGAACAATTAACCCCTTAGTAACATACCTGTATATTTCGCTTTCTTTTTCTCATCCTGTTTTCTTTTTATGATACTGAGCCCCTGATGGCTTTGACCTTTTCGGCTATGACGACGTTCCCTGCCGCCTTCTAGGCTACATCTCATTTCTCTAACAGCAGCGGCCACTATCACCAGGGAGACTTGTCACTCAGATACTCGCAAGTAATCATAATGCCTCGAAATAGCAAAAGTATGAAATAATAATAATAATAATAATAATAATAATAATAATAATAATAAAATACATATAAATAAAACAAATCTATTGGTGGGGCGGATCTCCAGCTGTTTGGGCTCTAGGCGACCACCTAGAATGCCTATGCCTAGAAACGGCCCTGCTACTACTACTAATATTAATAATAATAAATATACTACAGATTTAACATGTGTATTTGTTTATTGTCAACAAATACAAATATAAAATACATTCATAAGAATCAATAACGTTAGCTAATATAATTGTTGTTGTTTTATTGTCTAAATGTCATCATAATAATTAAGAAACAAACTTAGGTTTACTTTAGTGCACATACTGTATTAGTTCCTTCTTCTGATTAGTCATTACAGAATCCCAGGTGTGCTATAGTTCATGTTAAAATATCAGTTATGATGTGAAACGTGGAATAACTCTTACCTGAAGCAGTCAAAGCTATGAGAAGACAGAGAGACAGGTAGACAGTCCAGGCCACCATTGTTTCTCTGAATACTGAAACAGAAATATACAGAATTAATTATTACAAAGTTTTATTTTTGTGACACGAACCAGTTCAGTAGTTCAATGTCAACGTCTGGATATTGTGTTGTGGAGCGGAGCCCTGGTTCATCTTTTTATATACTGGAAGGTAGTGTGTTTATCAGCATCATCCATCACATGCTCTTCCTGTGCAAACACTGTTTTTGTATAGTTTGAACTTGAGCCACTTCTGTTATAATACCATTATTGTGTTGTGTCTTTTATGTGTGTTATTGGTATGTATACAGAATAAATAAATAGATATTATTCATCTATTCTGTAATTGCATCAGTGTGCATGTTTTACAGTATGTACATGGTTTATTACTCACACTCTTCATAAGATGCTCTTTGTTCTCCTGGAATGAATGGAGGATTGTTGCTGTCATCAGCAAATATGTACAAATATTTACACTGTAAAACCTTGCTGTAAAAAAAACTGCCACATTCTGACCGTAACATACATTTTCCATTAAGACTGTAATGAACCGTAGATACCGTGGAAAACAATGAATTCTGGGTAATATTTGTTGTTTTCGAGAAAGTAGCTTACTGGAATATACTATGAATGGTATGACCTTTGAATACTGTTCCTTCATTAATGAATAACTACACAGCAACAAATGAGTAATACACTATTGACATTCTAATAACTCTGCTGAATGTGGTAGGTCACTATTAGCTAACAAAGATGGTCAGGTGATACATCACTCATCATCATAAAGTAAAATTGACTAATGTGATCAAAAGTGGTTGCTTGTTATTACAGTTTTTCTCGATTGCTTAAACACTATAACCAGGCTTTTGACCTAAAATTTCAAAACCATAATGCCATTTATCAAAAAGCACACATAACATAACTTACCAGTTTTGGAAATGTTGTTTTGAATTTATTGCACCAGTGTCTGAGACAATGTTGTAGTGTGTGTGATTTTGAGGGCTTATGTGTCCTGTCTGAGGGCACTTGCAACACCAAAGTCACTGGCTTGATTCCCAGGGAAAGCAAGAACTGATAAGAATGTAGATGTGTACCTTGAAATGCAATTCAAGCGTCTGCCAAATGCATAAATGTAAAAAAAGTTTTTTTTTTTTAAAATAAATTAATTAATAAATGTAAGGACGATAACTATGAAGATAACAATAGATACATAGCTGATGAACGTGTTTTGGATATTGATATTGCTATTTACCTGTTTCAAAGAAATATTATTTGCTTGTTTTTAAGTTAATACCATATAAATATGCTGAGTATGTGTCAGGAACCCACATAGACAAACTGGCTTTCTCAACAAGTCTATGGGAATTATAGATGTGGTAGATGTGCTCATTGGCGCCAACACTACGCAAACAAACAAAACAAAACAAACAAACAAAACGTAACCTTTTACGTAGTCAAGGGTATTGACTATTATCCTCACTGCAGTGCATGTAACATTGTGGAAATATTGATGATGTATGTCTGTAATGTGTATATGTATATATATATTTCTACAAAACGTTTTGCTCTTGTTAGGCTTTTGATGATGATAATTATGTATATTTGATGATGACAATTATGTATATTGTGTTGATTTATTTGAGGTTGTGACTTATATTTTCTTAACTGGGTATTTATGGCAATGTGTTGGATATTGGCATTTAAAATATTATGACTTTAAGAACAACTGATCATGTGACAGGTAATTAACATGAGAGCTCAGACCATTAACTGAGCGAACCTGAGGACGCTATATGCGAAACGTGTTGCTCGCTTTGAATAAATAAAAGAGTAAAGTCAATAGTGTGCAGTAGAGTGTTTTGAATTTTTGTCTTTTAAATCCGTTCCTGCCATCTACCTGCACCTATCAGGCTGTGCATGGACAACGTGATCTCATGAGAATATGCGTGTATTTTTACGTACACGCGTAAACCTCAGCCCTCACCAGAGATGGCCGCCGACATGCTCGTTCTTGAGCCGGTGTCTGTTCCTGAGCCGGTGCCTGCCCCAACCTATGACTCCGTAGTGGTCTCCAAGAAATTTTTTTTTTGGGGGGGGGGGGGGGGGGGGGGCAGTAGGTCCCGCGATTTGACCATGGAGGCCGCGCCGCCATGGTCGCCTCTTCAGCCAGCTCCGCCATGGCCGCCTGAAGGGTTGTCTCCGCCATGGCCGCCTGAATGGTTGTCTTCGCCTGAAGGGTCGTCTCCGCCCTGGCCGCTTGAAGGGTCGTCTCAGCCTCTTCACCTCCATGGCCGTCTGCACAGTCTGCTCCGCCCTGGTCGCCTGCGCAGCCTGCTTTCCCCTGCATGTGTATCCTGCTTTCTCCCCGTTCCTACCGCATCGTGACTATACTGTAGATGTAGATTAGATATAACTTCAAATATATAAAGTTTTTCAGTTATCCTCTCATGATAACATGAAATGTGTTGTCTTTATTTTCATACCATTGTGATGTTTTATTATCAGTGATATATGTTTACACCCTAGAGCTCCATTGTAATTTCTTTACTGTTAACATATTTTTGTTTTTAAACTGAGGAACAAGATGAAATTATTTTCCTGCAATAATTAACATGTGTCACAGATGTTTACAGAGCTTAAGTTGTATTTCACCAAGAATATACTTATATGATTTTTATGTCATATTAGAAGATGAATGTATCATACCTCTGCATCACTCCATGTTTGAGGATTATAGAAAAACTTGAAGCATCTGCTTCCAAAGGCAGTCCATCCTGCCCAACAGGCTGTTAAAGGGAAGTCTTGTGTTATTTTTCTAAAACTTTTTTTTTACCATTAATGACCTTTCATGTAATTAAACTAATAATTTTACGGTACAGTATGTAACTTTTGTCCCTTTACCGGTTAAAACACAAAAAGGCATGCAACATTGTTTTGGTCGTGCTTCAGCTTTGCATGACAGTGCAGATGAAGGCGACGCTTCACAATAGATGCTTTACAGTGAACTCTGTTAGACAGTCTATCTGTTCAATAAAACACCTTTGAGTAATAAAAACACCATCTCCACTTTGCTTTTACAACTTTTCAAATCCCTCAGTTCTCTCCATCTCCTAAAGCCAAGCTAATGTTGATTCTTGTTTTATTACGAGCTCTGTCTCGTTCTATTTTCTCCAGCAGACTCTCGTCTGTTCGGTGTTTGTTTATAACGGGTGTGAAGACTAAAAAAATAATGTGAAAGCTAACCCCTGCCACTCACACACCAGACACATGGCAAAGTAGCCAGAGCAACCTTTAGTCGAGTCCCAAAATAGATAAATAGCCCTGGATAAGATGCAGTAGGCATTTTTAAGGAAAAGTACTTCAAGTGTTGTTTCTATATGATTTTTAGGTGCTGAATCCATTTCTGCCGTATAACAAGTTGTAAACATCACTGTTTTGGCATAAACAATAAAAACAAAATGGCTGGCAAAAAAAAAAAAAAAAACGTTTTAATGCATTTATTGCAGTTTAAACATTAAACATTATAACTAAACTATGCATTCTCAGAATATTTAAACATGTAAACAATGAAAAAACAACATTAACCCTCTGGGGTCTGAGGTGTTTTTGGGGTCCTTGAGATGTTCTGACATGCCCTGACATTTGTGCTTTTTTCAGTTGCTTATAAACATAGTAATGGCAAAAAAAAATTACACACTATTTAGCACAAACAGGGCTACCATAATATGTGAGCAACAAGAATGTACATGTCTGCATTTTTGAGAGAATAATGTTTATGCGTGGTTATTGAAAAAACTAAAAACTAAAGTTTCTGAAATAAGACCACAAAACACACACTAAATATGTGCCAATAAGACTTTTGTCTAATGGATGTCATCGCCTAGTGTTTTTTCTTCAAAATGATGTGAAAATCACCCTGCCTAATCCTTCACATAACACAATACATTGATTTGAATTTTGCAAAGCACTTTCTGTTTGGAAAGGTCATATGCGGAGTGGGCGTCACAGATCATGCATATGTAGTGGTTCACACCTGAGGACCGCATACTTAATGAGCCATTCATTCAGGTGAGTCACTGAGCCACAAGAATGCAAGAGCAACAGTTGGAAGCATCTCAATTCTTTTTTATTTTTCCACATATTGTGCTTGCAATTTGGCCTATAATAGCCAAGGAAAACATGTAATTGTGCAGTTAATTCTCATACTGTATTTTCAGTTTTGGAATATTTATCTTCTCCCCAAATTTGTCACTAATAAAACACAATAAAAATTATTTAAAGAAAAGGCTTATATTTACCTTTTAATAGTTTGTTTACATCTACCTTGTAAATATTTAAATAAACAACAATTCAAGTGTAATCTTTCTTTGTACAAACTAAAGTATACATTTTATCATACATATTTCAAAGTTAAGGATTTGATTGATTATTTGATTATTTTTGACAAAAAAATTGGCAAATAAAAGCTTATTTGAGGTGGCAGATATTTTACAGTAAAAATGTATAATCTATCCAAAACTAATCAACGAAATGTTGTCTTTCATATGTCTGTAACATAGGTCTTTCATTTTTATTATAAGGAATATAAATGCTAAAATGCTAAAAGGAATATAAACGAGAAAACACAGCCCCTCACAGGTTTGCGCCGTGGATTCCCGCGAGTCAGACGCGGATACTGTGTTTGTTTTAGGCTCGCGCAGTCTTCACTCGGACGCGCGCTTCAATCCGTTGTGGAGACTCTCTTTTCGTTCCAGTGAAATTACAAAACAAAATACACACACACACATGTCTCTGCCTGATATACAACCACTGATAAACATAATCTGATTTGACAAAAAAAAAAAAAACTATATGAGTGCGGATTCAAACTCAGAACCTCTGACACGCTAGGCAAATGTTCTACCACTAGACCACTTGAGTTCACGTATTTACTCACGTGAAAACTCGGTGTTTACTCGGCGTGATCAATTCGCTCTTGAACATGCTGCCGTTCGTCTGAGTTACAATCTTCCTCTGAGGAAAAGCCAAGGTGAGTTATTCCTCGCTGTCCAGAATCATCTGAAGAGCGTCTTTACCGGAGAAACGCGCCATCCTCTCTAAACGCGATGAACTATCAGTGAATCTGATCTGATGAAACTTCGTGTTTTCAAGGCATTGATCGGGGGGCGGGTGCGAAGCATAGATCACCTAAACTATTTACCATGTCAATAGCGCCGGGGGCGGGGCGGCCTCAGTTCATTATAGAGATAATTAGGCAGAAGGAAAAAACGGTACCTCTCCTTGCTTTCAAACGGATTACATGAGTTGAAAACATTTGTTTTTTTTATTAATTACTTCATTTAAAAGAAGAGATTTCAAGCTTCATAAAGACATATATCACGTGCCTGTGTGAGAAGTATTCGCTGAGTTATGATTCATTTTCGGACGCGTTTCAGAATGGACTACACGGACAGAGAGAAGGCAGAACTCGCTCCGTGATTATTTTTCTTAATTTGGCGAAAAGCACAACACTTTGTTTTTATTGTGAGTATACAGAAAAATAATACACATTTAACAGAATCGATTGATGTATGAAACTCCTATGGAAAATCAAAGTCAACAGAGTATTTATGAGTTTATTTTACACTGATAAAAAAAAAGCGAGCTGGTATCGCCGGCGATACCGCCGACCTCAGGGGGTTAACATGAAAGGGACAGTTTTTAATGGCTGCTGGAATTATGCCAAGGTACCAAGGTACACTGGGAAGCATATATCAGTGGAAATATGCAATTATGCCCAGCCCAAAGGGGGGAACTTGGAATACACATGACCCCAGGGGGCTGCATATTGAGAATCACTGGGGTGTCCAGCCGCAGGTGGAATATTTCAAACCCAGGGGTGGCAAGGTGGCTTGCCGAGGGAAAGACACATGCTCAGAGAGGCTTACAGTGGACTATACACGTGGGGGTCGCCCAGAGGCCGTGTTAGGTGTCGCCCAGCCTGCAGCTCTACAGATGTCTGTTAGCGAGGCGCCATGCGCTAGAGCCCAAGAGGATGCCACACTCCGGGTGGAGTGGGCCGTCACACCAAGGGGGCATGGTCGACCTTGCTGCTGGTAAGCCAAAGCAATGGCGTCCACTATCCAGTGTGACAACCTTTGCTTGGAGAGAGCCTTTCCCTTCAGCTTCCCACCATGACAGACAAAGAGCTGGTCTGAAGTCCTGAAACACTGCGTTCTGTCTACGTAAGCATGGAGGGTGCGTACTGGACAGAGCAGTGCCAAGGCTGGGTCTGCCTCCTCCGAGGGCAGCGCTTGCAGGTTCACCACCTGGTCTCGAAAGGGTGTGGTGGGAACCTTGGGCACATATCCAGGCTGGGGTCTCAGGATCACGTAAGAGTTAGCCGGTCCAAATTCCAGGCACGCTTCGTCAACCGAAAATGCCTGCAGGTCCCCTACCCTCTTGATGGAGGCCAATGCAACCAGGAGCACTGTCTTCATTGACAGGAACTTAAGCTCCACTGATTGCAGAGGCTCAAAGGGAGCACTCTGCAGAGCAGTTAAAACCACTGAGAGGTCCCAAGAGGGAACGAGAGGAGGGCGAGGAGGATTCAGTCTCCTCGCTCCTCTCAGGAAACTGATGATCAGGTCGTGCTTTCCAATGGACTTACCATCAACTGCATCATGATGTGTGGCAATGGCGGCACCATACACTTTCAGGGTGGAGGGAGACAGCCTTCGCTCCAACCCTTCTTGCAGGAAGGAAAGCACGACACTGATCGGGCCTTTCGTGGGTTCTTGAAGTTTAGAAGAACACCAGTTGACGAAGAGGTTCCACTTCAACGCATAGGCATGTCTCGTGGACGATGCTCTAGCGGAAGTGATGGTAGCCACCACCGCTGGTGGTAGGGTACTCAAACCTGCCTCGTCCCGTCCAGGAACCACACATGGAGATTTCAAAGATCGGGACGAGGGTGCCATAGGGTGCCCCGTCCCTGAGAAAGCAGGTTCTTTCTCAGAGGAATTGGCCAGGGAGGTGCTGTCGCGAGGAGTACTAGTTCTTGGAACCAGGTGTGGTTGTGCCAATACGGGGCAACCAAAATTACCTGCTCCTCGTCCTCCCTGATCTTGAGCAAAGTCTGCGCAAGAAGGCTCACTGGGGGAAACGCATACTTGCAGAGGCCCCGCAGCCAGCTGTGTGCCAGTGCATCCGTGCCGAGCGTGCCCTCGGTCAGAGAATAAAACAGGTCGCAGTGGGACGAGTCGTGGGAGGCAAACAGATCTACCTGTGCGTCCCCGAACTGATCCCAAATCAGCTGAACAAATCCCAGTTGACCCGAAGGCCCAGACAAGCTAGGTGCCGGAGCACTAGGTCCCTGTGTTCGCAAACCTTGTCTCGAGAGTGAGCTAGGATCAGCCAGTCGTCGAGAGGAACAAGGGCTGCCTCGACAACCTTCGTGAAGACGCGAGGAGACAAGGCTAGCCCGAAAGGGAGAACCGCGTACTGGTATGCCTGCCCCTCGAATTATATATATATATATATATATATATATATATATATATATATATATATATATATACTGGTATGCCTCATTTGCATATGTAAACATGACATTTCAGAAAACTTGTAATACAAAAAATGTCTGTCTCTATGTAAGTGAAAAACTGGAAAGGTTTTATGGTGATATCTATAACTTAAAAATTTTACCCTGTCCACCTGTAGTGTTTCGGCTGTGAATAATGCACCTATTGTTTCAATAACAATTACAAGAAAATGGGACCCTTATTTCAATGTTATACGGTGGATCCTTATTCAGGAGACATTGAACTTTCTAAAAATGTGGTATAACAACTTTTCCTCAAAAATGCCTACAGGGTTACGCAATCTTGAAGATTCGGACCTGACTACTTCCTCTATTTACGTATATGACGAGACACGCACAGGCGAGTGATGTATGTCCGCAATTTCCCATGAAAACTGGTCCGACAGGTCTAAAATATAAACACTTATAACAGGCTTACCATAGTGAATCAGTGAATCATGTTTTGTAAGAAGGATTGATAATGTATTTGACTCATTACTTACAATTTTGTTTATTTTGAACAAAAAAGCTACATAGTGTACCTTAAATAAAGGATTAAAACAATATTTTAACAAAGAAACATCATGATGTGAAAATACATTTAAGATTTTGCACTAATCAAATAAGTCGGGTTTTTTTTTTTTTTTACCTATGGCTCCACCCTCCCAACACCATACCAACGTTTTGCACCATCCCAAAAAAAAAAAAAAATAATAATAATAAAAAAAAAATGTACCATTAAGGAAAACATTTAATAATTATTGCAAAATTGCCCAAATTCAAGTATGTACAAATACACTGTGTATTAAACCAGAAAAACAGGCAAATAATTGAAATGCAATACTTTAACACAACAATATTGATATTGCTATGTGGGGCCCAAACGGGCTGCAAATGGGCTCATATCCGGGGCCCACCTGGGCTACCCAACTGGGAACCCAGATAATTTTGGCCGCGGTTTCCGTGGTGGCCCCACATGTGTTAGCCCAGATGGGTTGATGATGGGCTCTTGATGGGGTCCATATCGGGCCCATATGGGTAACCTAGGTAGCACCCATTTAGGGCCTACAGGAGTCTGCCCACATGGGTTGATGATGGGACCCAGATAGGTCTTATCTAGGGCTCTTAAGGGCCACAACGGGTATATGGGCTACCATATTTGTCTGTTTGGGTTACCTTATTTTACAGTAAACCCCTAAATACAATCATTACATGTAATCCACTAAACTATACTAAAATGTTAAAGGTATTCAATGAACAGAAACCAGTAGTTCACTTTTAAAGTTACTTTATTAAGCAAGTACAAGTATCATAAAACAAGAAAAGAAAAAAGTAAAATATATATATATATATATATATATATATATATACATATACATACATACACGTTATATATGCATATCTGAAAAATTAACCATTTCACAAACAAAACAATAACCGTGCAGCTTCTCACTCCTCAGTTGTCGCTCTCCCAACGGCCCTTTGAAAAGAGAAAATAAATCAGTCAACCATTATGCCACTTTTTTAATTCCTTTTCACAGTTCAATCAGATGTGTCAGGTTAGCCTTTTGGTGCCCCACATCAAGTGTATCTAGATAAGGGGTTTGCAAACCTGTCCTGGAACACCCCCTACACTGCACATATTGGAAGCGACCAACTTTTACCACTTTTGAAGTAATTTCTAGAAATTAGTGTTGTAGATCATTAAACCATTATGCTGCCTCATAAGTCTGTCTGAAATCAGAATGGTTACTGCTCAAATACATAAAAACTAAACTAAACTGAATCGGTTTTGTGAGGCATCTTAGTGTGTAAACGCTGCCTGCTAAGTCGTTGCCTGATAGGGCAGCGAGGCAATGAGTCAGCTGCCTAAGTTTTCAGATGCAGACTTTGTACGGTTCCCTCATCTAATATACCTGATTCATCACATTAGCTCATTTATAGAAACTGCAAGATCTGAAGTGGGTGTGCAGTACTGAGGGTTCCCAGCCAGGACAAGTTAGAAAACCAAACATTTGCCCATCATTCATCCAACTCAAATATTGATTATCACTTGACATGCAAGTAGTAGCAACTTTACAAAGTCTGCTCGCTCTAATGTTATGTTACAGAACATATTTCTCCTGTTTTACAACATTTCCACTGGCTCTTAGTTCAATTTTAAAAACTAAACAAGTTGGCTCCTTTATATCTTCTTCATATACACTCCCTCCACTACATCCTAAGATCGGCTTCTGCACTTGCACTTGTTCTTCCACGCACTCGGACAACTTCCATGGGGTCACAAGCTTTTGGTTGTGCTGCTCCTGATGCCATCACTTCCTCTTCACTTCTTGCCCGCTGTCTGTACTATCCTGTATAAATAAAAGCAAGAAAACTCAATACAAAATAAGTAATGTACAAGATTTTCACTTTACAGTTCAATTAGTCGGGTAGAAAACAAAGTAGGCTATACAACACTATCCATTCTAAAACACATTTTATGTATTCACACAAGCAATTCTTCAGAGCCCCAACATGGAATTGTAAAAAAAATTATATTACTCCCATGTGTCAGTTACGATTACTATAATGATAAGGTCATGATTTCATCTTTAAAACAGATGAAGAAATCAACAAATTGTGGTGTTGAGCTGAGAGGGTTGTGGTCTGTTGCTCTTTGACTTATATCTTTCAATGCAGGTTTATATTGTTTCAACAATTTTTGCCTGACCCCTGGGGGCTCCGTATATTTCTGATAATATTTGTGGAGAAACATTACACTGTTTTAATTCAGAATCCTAACCATACATTGTAGGCTACTAATTAAAAGTAATTTATTAAATCAAGTAAAATAAAAAATAACACAAAAGGCCAATGAATCTGTACCAGAAGTGATAGTGCAATGTAGCAGCTAAAGAATAATCCTCCACCAAATTGCCAGTAATCATCTGGATCCTTGGCGAATCTGAAGGGGGGAAAGAAGAAATTATTCAATGAAAAGTCCTTAAAAAGCAGTATTTTTTTATATCATTCCTTTAAACAATCTTAAAGTGTAAAAACGTTTGCCTTATAACATTCACACAACATGAACTGAGTAATGTCAAGGGCTGGGTAAAAAATATTGATTTCTCGATTTTAATTGATTCTCATTTTTACGAAACGATATCAATTCTTAAATCCCAAGAATCGATTAGTCATCCTGTTTTCAGTTGATGAATGAATGGAACATTGTAGCGCGCATCCCATCCAATAAATCTAGCCCTAGTAATGTCATCTTTGAGACTGTTAGTTGTTACATGTTTAAAAATGTAAACATAAACTTTAAGCATGGCAATCCCATCAGAAATGTGTATAATAGCAAGGGAAGCACACACACACAAAAAAACAATTGGTACCAAAATCAAACCATCAAATAATTTTACCTGCAGCCATTTATCCTATTATGACACGTCTGAGGGTCTTTCCCTTTATGGTGTCCAGAGATTAAAGAAAGGACTGATGAAGGTGACATGAATCCACTTTCAGTGCGCCACTTCAGCAGAAGAAACACAAAAGGACAAAAAAGTTACTCAGACTTTCTATCAGTAACATTAAATGTCTTACTTTAAAGGTGAAAATCATACTTAATACTATATATTAATCCCAGTGTAGGTTTTTGAACAGTGGGTAAAATTAACTTACTGTAACAGTTAGTTGGTGAATGGGTCTTTCTGTTGGGTGTTCTCCCCAGATAAAAAATATTCCAATGCTTGATCTAAAAAAAAAAAAAAAAATTGTAACGTTAAACAAATATATTTTCAATACTGTTATCAGTGTTTGAAGAGGTTATGTAAACTTCTAATGAATAAATGACTGTTTTATCACTTTAGGGGCCGATCACACCTAACGCGTTTTTCAGGTTCGAAAACGCGAGGTGCACAGCTTTTACCATCACACAGAACGAGCAGTGCGCTGCGTTTTTTATGTTGCTAGGCAACCACTGAAACAACTATCCTGTCAGTCAAGTAAACGTCAAATCAGCCTTTTATTAAATATATTTACTTTCTGTTAACATTGTGGTAGTTACGGTCGTGAAGTCGTTAAGCTCCTGGGAACCTGCGAGAGCACCACAAGTTTCTCCTCCATCCTCGCACTCTCCTGGCGTTCAAGCAACTGTAGCTTTTATCACTAAAACGGAAGGCCCGCCTCTCACTTCATTCAATTGGACAGTGAAAAAAAACGCGATGACGTCGGGCGCTTTTTCCGCTCGGAGTTGCTTTTTTTCAACTTCAAAAACGCGAGGCGCAGCGGGCGGTAAAACGCGAGGCGCAGCAGGCGCATAAACAGCGCGCAGAATGCTCGCTGCCATACGGTACGTTCACACGGGGCGTCAGCGTCAACGCTTCCCATTGACTTTGAATGGGTGACGTCAAGCGTTGCCGAAAAGAATTGTGGATCCGTCGGCGGCGCTTCACTGGCGTTGCTCGCGGCAGAAGTTGAGAATTTTTCAACTTCTGCCGCGAGCAACGCCAGTGAAGCGCCGCAGACGGAAGCGTCAGCCAATCAGGATCGCTCTATGCAAATACAGTAGCCAGGCCGCAGCCAATCACGGCAATGAAGCTTGTTGTTGAGTTCCTGTCTAATTTCATTGGCTGACGCTGCTATGACCATGGCGTCAGTGCCAAACTTCAGCCACGCCTTCAGTCAAGCGTTGACGCTGACGCCCCGTGTGAACGTACCGATAGGAAACCAATTGAAAACAGGCGCCTCTCACTGCAAAAAACGCGTTAGGTGTGATCGGCCCCTTAGGTGTGATCGCTTTTTTACCTCTCATGCGTTTTTAAACTAACGTTAGCTGACAACATTAAACACACAACGTTAACTACCAACAACAAAACACAGCAATGTCAGATGGTACTAAATTGCATTGAAAGACGTGCTTATATCGCTACAGCAGTACAAAAACACACACAGAGATAACTTATTTAACGTATAAGCCCAGCAAAACACAAAACGTTTTTACAACGTTTCACAACGTTGTTTTTTGGTTGCAATTAGGTAATGTTGCACTGCAACGTTTTAAAAACGTTTAAGAAACCACACCTAAAATAAAAAAAAATAATGTAACCAAAATAAAACGTTTTAGAAACGTTGTGAAAATACCAACCAGGTATGTTTTCTTTAGGTAGTCAAAAAAACGTAAATATCACGTTCGTCTACTGCGAAAACAAAACCAGACCAAAATGCAACTTCGGCGAGACATTTTATTTAGGTGTTAAAATAACGTAGTCTGCACGTTGAAATAGGTTTTAAAAGAAACGTCACGACAGTATTAATACAACCATGCCAAATCTCCAATGGTACGTTCTGTTTGTGTATAAAATATAACAGTATAACATTTTAACATTAAAGCGATTCTTCATTGACCGAGTAGCCGCCTAACAGCCGAGATCGCTGTAGGCAGCCTGATTATCAAGTATCAAAAGGACTTGGAGGTGATATGTGAATGCTTACTCTCAGTTGTCTCTTCTCATTTAATAGCCTATACATTTTCTGATAACATTTTTTACGCTAATCATCACTGAACATGTCATACGCACTTTTGGAAAAATGTTAATGTCCTTGCATTCATGCAGCCTGAGGGTGACGCTCTAATGATGATTGACATACTTTATGAAAATATGTTCATAATTAGCCTATATCATGTAGTTTTTGCTATTTTATTTCTACACCTCGTTTACCATTTCTAAAGGTAGACATATATTATGTTATAATGTAGCCTATTATATATATACTGTATATAAATGATTTGAAACATTGTTTTACATTTTTAATGCTTTCATAGTTTCATTCAATTTACCAGAGATGGGACCAAGTCATACATATGCAAGTCTCAAGTAAGTCTCAAGTCTTAACCTTCAAGTCTCAAGTAAGTCCCAAGTATTTTTTTCTTGGGCAAGTCAAGTCAAGTCAAGTCACAGGCTATGTCAAGTCAAGTCAAGTCAAGTCCTGTAGTAGGTCAAGTCAAGTCCAAGTCAAGTCACCTTATTATTGTAATTTTACCTGCAGAATCTGATCTTAATAAAGTGAAAAGACAAGATCTCAGTTACTGTCAATAAATTACAATAATTTTGATTTGCATTGTAAATACTCATGTTCAGTAAAATACATCATGGAATCAAGCAAAATTGTAACTTCATAAAATTATTTATTTTTCACTTCGGCCAACAGTGTTTAAAATGTAACAAAGTTTAATGTTGTACATAAACTGTGTTTACAATAAGTGTATTGTGATTGTCAAAACATTTTAGTAACTAAACTGAATTGTATTCGGTTTAGTGACAACATGTTACAATGTTTACATGGTACAATTTCTGGTAAGCTATGCTTTTTTATTATTTCAATTCAATTCAATTATTGTGATCTGACTTAATATTGACTCATTTGGATAAATATTAGGTAGGCTACACAAGATAGGCACTAATTTTTTTCAAGAAAAAAACAACTCACCTAATGCTGTAAACATACAGAGAGATATAATGCGTTTTTTTTTATAATAACAACTTTATTTAATGATAAGTAAAAATATAATTAATATGTAATATAGTAGGCCTACACATATTTAGCAAAATACGTTTTATAGCCAACTAACGTGCTATAGCCTATATGGTCATCAAATGGCTTTCCTGAGGTAAATATGTGACATAATTGTTCTCCAGCTGTTTTATTGACCCATTTGTTTGATTGATTGGTCGATATTATGTATGAGGAATATACATTTCGGTAAGTTCAGCTGTACTGTATCTTTCAACATTGTTCATTCGTGTTTATTTACTAGCTAGAGATGATCGGTTCACGTGCCGCGCTAGGGATCTGCGTCACATTTACAAGCGCCAAAACGGTATTTATTGTTTGAATTTCGTAATAAAAATGACAGAATCTGAGAGCTGAGATTTTTTTATATCGTAACCTGCTCTTGTGTCACGATTTTTCTGTGCGTGAGAAAATGAATGAGAGCGTGTGAAAAGTCAGTGTCGCGTGTGTCTCACGGTGAATGCGTGAGAGTTGGCCGCGATGTTAATGGTGCATGTCTTGCAAAGCGCTGTTCGTCTTTTGCCATCTTGTGAATAATTCTCGAGGCCGAAAGCGATGACCCTCGGTACCCCTCCGGCTGACATGTTGATGTGATATCTGATCTAAGTGGGCGTGGTGTGCAAGGTACGAGAGGGCGCGACTGATGATAGTGTAGTGATCCAGTCATGACAATGCTATTCTCAGCCTGCGCTCCAGCTGGGTAATCAACTTTATTTTTTTTAAATAATTTATATATTTTATATTCAAACTGAAAAAATTATGTGATTAACACTCAAGTCATTCAAGTCATCGTGTCTCAAGTCAAGTCAAGTCCCGAGTCTTGAACTTCCAAGTCCGAGTCAAGTCTCAAGTATTTTATTTTTTGTCAAGTCAAGTCACAAGTCATAAAAATAGCGACTCGAGTCGACTCGAGTCCAAGTCACCAAGTCACAAGTCCCCATGTCTGCAATTTACAGTTAGCGATGGCCACAGGCCCACTATCCACTTAATAATATATCAAGTTTCATGATATTTTAGCTGCTTATCAAATAATTCATTCCATCAATCTAAATGTAAATGCTGCGTGACTTTTACGTATTTTAATGGGCGCGCGCGCTGAACATTCAAGCCGCATTTGAACTGGAGCGGAGGGCGTTACCATGGAAACGAGGCAGCAGCTCAACTGACAATCAGCGAAACTCCGTCTATCACTGTTGTTTTAACAACTTTAAGGTAAGTTTAGTACATAAAATTACACAAATAGTACATACAAATGTTTCTGAGACTTTCTTTCATGTAAATCACTCGCTTTCGTTGAATATTTACTTAATAGAAATGGTTTAGTGTCTTCGAAAAAGTCCGTTAGCATCTAACTAACTTTAGCTAGCTAACGTTGAGGTAACGTTAGGTTGACTAGACTTGAGCTGTAAGTTTGGGCTTTTAATCACTTAAGTGTATGTCACGGGTGACAAAATGCTGGGAAAAGCGGAACCTTTGTTTTCTTTCCATGTTCCCCGAGGGGAATTATTTTGGTGTAACGCCTCACTCCGGTTCCGGGTGTAGCGGAGATATTGTCCAAACTAATTACCGCCGATGCGCGACAGGTGTGAGGGAGAGAGGAGCGGTGTTTGCACAGGCTTTCCGCTTCACAGGAGGAGGATAAAAGAGCCATTCGAAGTCGAGTTGAGGCGAAGGTTGGAACTGGTAAAGGCGAAGGTTGGAACTGGTAAAGGCGAAGGTTGGAACTGGTAAAGGCGAAGGTTGGAACTGGTAAAGGCGAAGGTTGGAACTGGTAAAGGCGAAGGTTGGAACTGGTAAAGGCGAAGGTTGGAACTGGTAAAGGTAGTGATGGCAAAATGAGGCTTCCTGAACCACTGAGACCTCGCAGTCCATTGCTTCAGCCAAAGGTTCATTACTCGAAGCTTCATTCAGCATTGCTCACTAGTGACACCTAGCTACTGTGCAAAGAAATAGCAGACAAATTAATTCATTCTGAACCAGTGTTCAGAGCCACGCCCCCCCTCCCTCCCTCCCTCCCTCTCTCTATACATTTTTTTTTTCTTTAATAAAAAATGTATATTTTATAAAATACTTTTAGAAATACAAATATTTATTTGTAATGTAAATATACAAATAATTATTTATATTTATTTGTATATTTTTATTTAAATGTATATTTTATAAAAATATTTTTATAAATACAAATATTTATTTATTTATTTTGTAGGCTACTCACTGTTGATGTCTGTAACCTTTCATTTGCAATAATAAAAAGACATGATCAGACATTTGTCCATTACTGTGTATATTATAAAATATGTATCTTTCTCTGTCTGAATTTACTTGTACAGAGTCACACACACAGTTTATTAATTATTCATAAATTGTTTGGATAGTGACAGTATGAACAACAACAGTGACACTGTGTTGAGTGCAGTGCTTATGTTTGAGGGAGTGTAATAAAGTCAATTTATTCATTTAGCAGATTATAGATAACAGATTATCAAAGTAAACTGCAACAGAATAGTCCGGAAGGAAGGATTACAATAGATTTTTTTATTGAGAAACAGAATTATTTCAAGTGTGTTGGGGTTTAGACGATTCCTCTTCTTGGACAAAATCTCTCTAGCCTTGGAAAATATCCTTTCACAAGGAACAGGGGATGCAGGGGAACGTAAAAATGGCAGTGGTACAAATGAGGACACTGATGCTTCTGTTGAGCCCAGACAGGGGAGGATTCCCTCTTTCTTGCTGGCTCCATTACCAGGAAAAAGAAGAGTCACAAAAAGCAAACACATCCAAAAAGGCAATCCAAATCAAAAAGCAGTCCAGTCCAGATGCAAAAATCCAGAGCAATCCAAATAATCTTATCTAATTAATATAACAAGACTATAATATAGCTAGGCCTACTATAATAATAATATAGGCTACTATAACTATTCTAACCTGATAATGTAATAATATACAGCCCTCACATATGACACAACAGTTATCATCTAACTCTCTGACTCTCTGACACTACTACAACTTCTTCTACTACTCCTGCAACACCCACAAGGAGGCGCGAGTTTCGAACCGCCTTTTATCCGGAAGCGACACTCAGACCGAACCGATGACGTATCCACACAAACCGAGGCCTCGTTTGTCATTAGTCACGTGATTTTCACGTTAACAACACAAGCCTCGAATCGCGGCTTCATCTGGCACGCCCACTTTTTCTCGACACACGCTCCGACGCCTCGGTTCAAATGTCCCATCACTAGGTAAAGGCGAAGGTTGGAACTGGTAAAGGTAGATCGGTGTTCAGTTGATCAGTTGTTTGGCTGGGTCTCAGTCGTTGTGTTTTGGGGTAGAAGATCTCCTGTAACTGTTGTGGAATACTACTGGATTGAACTGCTGTTTGGATCTGCGCTGGAAGAGGAAGGAAGAAAGATAAGTGAATTAATTTCATCATTGAATCAAATGTAAAGCTTGAAGAAAAGACTGTGAATGTGAAATTTACTGTTGAGGAGGACATCTGTTTCAGATATATTGGAGAGGAATTGAGAGTTGAATATTTCCGTTGAAATGCATGGATGAAGCGAGGCTTCTGATCAGCCCTACTGTGTGAGTGATTTGCAGTTGTTTGCCTTACCTGATGCACGTCGAATTAATGCTGTGGAACTGTAGTGGACACGAGTGCTGTGTGCTATGCTGAGAAGAGTCTTCCAACGCCTGCTTTCATTCTTGTGAGATGATCTACTGGTCTCCATCTAAATCCCAGAACGATACAACTGAACTGGTGAAGTAATGTTTTGTATTGTCCTCTCTTCCACTGAATATTGTCGTGAAGTAATTCCTCATTGAAGGTTCCTGTTAATCCCCTCCCTCTCTCTGAAAGTTCAAGTCTCATGAAGAATCGTATGGCTGTGGAAAAGTCACAATTCCCTCTCATGTCCTGATAAGAGAAGCCGCTGTTAAGAGAAGAAACCTTACCTGTTACCTACCGTCTGAGTTCTGCAGATGTGCAGCAACGCTATGAAGTGAGTTTTAAAGTCACAATTCCCCTCTCACGTCCTGGTAAGAGAAGCTGCTGTTAAGAGAAGAAACCTTACCTGTTACCTACCGTCTGAGTCCGGCAGATGTGCAGCAACGCTGTGAAGTGAGTTTTAAAGTCACAATTTCCCTCTCATGTCCTGGTAAGAGAAGAAACCTTACCTGTTACCTACCGTCTGAGTCCTGCAGATGTGCAGCAACGCTGTGAAGTGAGTTTTAAAGTCACAATTCCCCTCTCACGTCCTGGTAAGAGAAGCTGCTGTTAAGAGAAGAAACCTTACCTGTTACCTACCGTCTGAGTCCTGCAGATGTGCAGCAACGCTGTGAAGTGAGTTTTAAAGTCACAATTCCCCTCTCACGTCCTGGTAAGAGAAGCTGCTGTTAAGAGAAGAAACCGTACCTGTTACCTACCGTCTGAGTCCGGCAGATGTGCAGCAACGCTGTGAAGTGAGTTTTAAAGTCACAATTTCCCTCTCACGACCTGATAAGAGAAGCTGCTGTTAAGAGAAGAAACCTTACCTGTTACCTACCGTCTGAGTCCTGCAGATGTGCAGCAACGCTGTGAAGTGAGTTTTAAAGTTACGTTTTCCCTTGCATGTTCTGATAAGAGAATCTGCTGCTGAGCGAAGAAACATTGCCTGTTACTTACTGTCTGAATCCTGCAGATGTGCAGCAACGCTGTGGAGTAAGCCTTCCCAGCCACTATTACACCATTGGGTCTCGAAGACAGTGAATAGTCGATCCAGCGGCTACTCCGGCCGAATAGCCTTAGAAGACAAGAGTTGCTCATTCTTTCCTCAAGTTGATTATTATTCAATAAAGATTGTTACTTGTGAACTAAATTACTTGCCTCCTCCTTTGTCCGTCTGTCGTGTGCCTGTGGTGTCGGCTCCTCACGGTGGTGTCTGGAGTCAGGGGCGGCTGGTCATCCGAGTCCGCCCCGGCCTGCACCGGTGACATGTAGATGAGATATTTTTGTAAAGGTTTTGCTGACAATTGGTCAATGGATGAATGGAAATAAGCTAATTTATTTATATAAAAGTACACACTGTATGGTTAATTCATAGTTATCAGGTGACGTCACACCATTACGCCCACCTGGAGGGCAAACTAAGGCTTTCCTCCACTGCCCAGTCATTTTTATCAGGTTTGTAGTTAGTATTAATGTAGTAAAACAGTGTTATTAAAAGATCAAATTAAATATATAGCCTACCGCTTATTCATGATGCATACTTTGTACAGGTAAGCAGATGAACAGAGAACAAATTATTTACAACAAAATAATATTGTTTGTCTTCTCCCGTTTACAGTATTGTTTGCCATCTAGTCCTGATCACAGAGTTTATCTCCAAACCCAATTAAGCAGACCTGAGCAGCTGATCCAGGATCACCAGAAACTCTGCAGAACTTTGGTCTCAGTGTTCAGGTGTCCCAGTGTTGTAAGTTCAGAACATATTGCAGGAGATACAGTATCAACATTGTCTCTCAAGGTCCACTTAGGCTACATGCAGAGCTTTACTCCAACCTAGTCCAGCACACCTGAACAAGCTAATCAAGGTGCTAAACTCTGGGTGCATATCACTCAGGTCTCTATCTCAGTAGTCAGTGGCCGTCTTTATCACAAAATCCTTACAGTGCACTGAAACATTCGCTCCCTAAAAACTCACTATGTTATCGGAAGTTCTGAAGCACAAAACTTTATCACACGAGACAGTTCGCTACAAAATGACATGTGATAGGTAAAACACAAATCAATATTATATTTCAGCATAAACATAACATCTCTAGACAGGTAATGTCTAATCAAGCAAACATTTACAATTTATTTATGACTGAAATCTTCCACAAGTATGTAGAGGGAAAACTCAAGTGTATACTTCACATTTTGGACAACCATTGTTTTTTTACATTTACATTTTGGTTATTGTTTTCTTTCTCACTTTAGATGCTGGAGAAAAAACAGCCAGACTAAAGCATTCAAAGTGGAAACTTCTGTCGTGGCTCAATAATCCAGGACTGGGATGGTGGAAGGAGCAGATCAGAGATCAGGAAGAGATCTACTGGTGCCCCTGAGGAACTGATTTACCTAATGCGTAAAATTTAACCAAACATTTTCATCACTCACCTTCATGTCGTTGCAAACCTGTAAGACTTTTGTTCATCTTTGAAACACAAATGTAGATATTTTTAATGAAATCTGAGAGCTTTCTATCCCTCCATTTCACAGTTTATGCAACTACAACTTTCAAGCTTCAGAAAGGTAGTAAAGACATTATAACAATAATCAATATGACTCCAGTGGTTTAACCTCAACTTTATGAAGTGAAGTGAATGCTGTGTGTGTGCAAAAGAACCCATTGCATCTTTATTCACAAAATATACATCTCTGACACGTGTTCACGGAGCACCACGATTCATCAGTGTTGTGTTGGCGAGTGAACCAGCGATCTCATGGCGCAAAATGCGTTGGAGATACATCATTTGTGAATAAAGATGTAATTGTTTGCGCACATAAGACATCTGTTAAAAATATCTTCATTTGTGTTCTCCACAAAAGTCGTATGGGTTTGGAGCGACATGAAGGTATGTAATTAATGACAGAATTTACATTTCTGTGTGAACTATCCCTTTAATGTTTTCTAATGTGGTTATAATTGGCCATTGTTCTGTTTTATAAACATTTTCAATATTTTAAAGATTCATTGTTTTGAAAAAAATGTTTATACAGAAAAGATAGATTAATTTGATCAAAAGTTGCAGTAAAAACCTTTAAATTGTTTTAAAAAAAATTGTTTCAAATAAATGTTGCTCTTTTGAAAGTTCTATTCAAAGAATACTGAAAACTGTATCATAGTTTCCACAAAAAATATGAAGCCGTACAACTGATAATAATCATAAATGTTATATATATATATATAATAGATTGTATCATTATTTATTCTAGAATTAGTAATACATTACATAAATGCACTCATTAATTAAAATCATTAAGCATATATCAATCATATTGTGTTATTAATCAATAAATTCTAAAGAATTTGCTTAACTTTTATGTTTTGTGTCCAGTGATTTTTCAATGTTTTTAACGGGTCCCAGAAAGAATTGTGTTAAAGATGAGTTTATAGTCCACTGGATCGATTACCCTTCACACTGGATTCTTTGAAGACGGACGTGGCAGCAGTTGCAGAACGGCTGCTGCTACAAACGCTTACAGGCTACATCCAAGGATGGAAACATCTCAGGTTTTAGTGATTAACACGTTCTTTCAGTGAATTTTTCGGGTGAATGTGGTAAAAACCAATTCACGGGTTTCACGTGACGTCACACAGCGGTGTGGCCGCCATTTGTAGGACCGAATCCAAACATGCCGTCTATCTGCTGTGCTGTAAGCTGCGATAACAGCAAATCTCAAAGAAATGAGAAATTAAAGGGGTCATATAATGCCATTTTTGTACAAGCTAATATGATTCTTTAGGGTCTAAATTAAAAGTTTGTAATATACTTTAATTAAAAATTCTCATTAGTATTGTAAGAAAACACTAATTTTACCTGGTCAAAAACAGCTCTGTTTTCAGCACGCCGTTTCAGTGCATGTGTCTTTAAATGATAATGAGCTTTGCTCACCCCGCCCCACTGTTCTGTGGGTACACCGTATTAGACATTCTCTGACCGTATCTAACACAATAACCACGTGTTATTCATTATAAACGTGGGATTATGAATTATATTGAGAACGTCGTACATAGAAAACATGCTGTAATGTACCCTGAGTGTAAACCTTAGACGCATTCATCGTGAAGCCTGCAGCAAGGTTTGCAAATTTCGCAAAGATTAATATAAATACTAATATAAAGGTTAATAAAACATTACACTCACATATTCTGGAGGTTCAGCAGGAACACGTTGGTACCGATCCGTTTTTTCTCGTTTGTGAAGCTGTCTGGTGTGAAATGATTCGCGCAAACATGAAAGCACAGACGATCGTCGGGGAATCCCCGTGAGGGAATCCCCGCGTCAATCCTTTGGGCATATCACTTCAAAAACAAAACTCAGCCACTGCTTCTTCAACGGCTCGGATTTAGGAACATCCAAATGACTGCTGTGTTCCTTATTACATCTAAGAACAGAACACCACAATCGCTTAGACGCCATTCTACTCCAGCATATCAACAATGGCGGACTACTATGACGACGGCTGTCACAGCTTGCTCAGGGCGGGTCTTGTGTTGAAACACGGCTGTCAATCACAATAGCGGGAGGGGCGTACGATCTTATGACGTCACAATATCGAACGGCTTGATTTCAGAGATGGTCAAACATATAAGGAGATTAAAACAAAACCACTGGATGGATTTTTATCATGATAGGATGGTTGTGTACAGGCACTGCCAACAGACATTTCAGTGCAATCAACTTGTAAAAGTGCATGTATCATTATATGACCCCTTTAACGTTTTACAATATCCCCAAAAACCCTGAGCGTCGTCAGAGATGGATTGCTGCTATAAAGAGGGATCACTGGACACCTACAGAACACTCCAGACTCTGCAGTGAGCACTTTATTTCAGGTAAATAATGGCTAGGTTAGCATTAGCGTTAGCTGTTCTAACATTATCACTAGTTCCTTACCAATCAACCTTTGCATACAAATTGAATTAGTTAATGTCTAGCTAGCTAACATTTCCAGACAAAATAGGTCATCTGTGTCTCTGCTAACGTTAAGTTAACTATATCCACTGTTAGACAGTAACTAATTCTGAGTAAGTAACGTTAATTGGTGTCTCATCTTCTACCACTGCAGGCAAAAAAAGTGAAAATCCTCTGAACCCCGATTATGTGCCAAGTATTTTTGGCTACCTGTCATCTGAGCAACGACAAAGAAGAATAAATTGCTATAAAAAATATGAGCAGACACAGGCTGTTAAAAGGAAGAGATGTACCAGTGATGTGTCAGTGTCACCCCATGATAACCTTACTGACATTGAAATTGACAACACTGACAGCGGGCAGAGTGGGGAACACAGCTACTCTAAAGAACCTATCCATACTGAGAGCCGTGTAGCATGCACTGATGAAGCCTGTCGAGAAACTGTGAAGAAACTGACGGAAGAGTGTACCAGACTGAGGGCTGAGGTTCATCAGCTTAGGGACAGGGCAAGCAAGTTATCTTTCCAGCAGGAGGTGTTCAAAGAAAATGATGAGATGGTCCAGGACTTAACTGGACTTCCATCCTATTCCAAGATGATGGTCGTCTTCACCTTCTTGTCAGGTTTCCTAAAGGCGGGACCTGGGCTGACTCCTTTTCACTGCTTTTTAATGACTCTAATGAGAATGAGATTGAATCTACCTCTCCACTTTTTTACATATATATTTCACGTGTCAAAGCCTACTGTAAGTCGAATTTTTAACAGTACATTAAATGTCATGAACAGTAGGTTGTCTTCATTCATAGTGTGGCCCAGCAAGGAGCAGATTCAAATCAGTTTACCTATGTGTTTCAAAAACAGCAATTACAGAAATTGTACTTCCATCATAGATTGTTTTGAAATTTTCATTGAGAAGCCTAAGAACATGAGAGCGCGAGCACAAACTTATTCACAGTACAAACATCATAATACTGTTAAGTATTTGATCTCAATAACACCACAGGGTGTCATATCATTTGTTTCTACTGGTTGGGGGGGGGCGAACAAGTGATAAGCATCTGACTGAAAACTGCGGCTACCTGGAAAACCTGTCACCTGGTGATGTCGTCTTGGGAGATCGAGGGTTTACCATAGGAGATGCTGTGGGCTTGTACAGTGCTCATCTCAAATTACCTGCCTTCACTAAAGGGAAACAGCAACTGCACCCAAGTGAACTTGAAACTACCAGGGGACTAGCAGCTGTTCGGATCCATGTGGAACGCGTCATTGGTCTTGTAAGAAACAAGTACACAATTTTGCAAAGCACAATACCAATCTCTCTTTGCCAGACTACAATTCCAGGAGAACTTACATCTCTGGACAAGATGGTCAAAGTCTGCTGTGCTTTGTGTAATATTTGCCCATCTGTTGTGCCCTCAGAATAGAGGGTAACATTGTGTTCCCAGTGTAACACATAATAATATGAATTGTTGTTTGTTTTTATACAATTCTGTTTTATATTTGCAATAAAAAAAAAACAGGTTTCAGTAAACTACATTGCTTTTATTCTATTCATTGTTAATTATTCATAATAATATAATAATTCATAAAATAAGGTATATTACAACTTTATTAAGTCATGGTAAAAAAAAAAAATGATATACTTTAGTAACCGTCAAATATTATTTTAGTTTGTAATGCACAAGTTTCATGGAGATTATGTTGAAAGGATGATGTAAATAAGGGGTGAAACTGATTAATCAAAAAACTTTTGTAAATATATACACGTCAAATAACTACACGTTTTCTTCTGCACTCCACACATTTCCATGTCTTCGGTACCCTGCTCAATTTAAGGCAAGACTTGTGAAAGTGCTTCCGCGTACATTGTCCAGATGTGCAGGTGATGTCATCTGTGTCACAAGGTTTACCACAGTAGCATCCCATTTCAGATGGCTGTTCAGTGGTTGTAGTGTGTGTGGGAGTATGGCGTGGAGCTGTATACCATTTTCCCAGCAGCTCTGGTAGTACTCTAGTCTTGATGAATTCAACCACTTTGAGGTAAGCATTGTGGAAGAAAACAGGATCATACTTGATCCGCTGGATGAAAAACTCCTGCGGTGTCCATACAATAAAGTCACAGTAACTCACCATGGAAACATGCATCTGAACTTGCACTTGATACATGAACTTGTGGTCAGTCTTAAGCTCCATTGTCCCATCCTCTCCTATGCATAGACAGAATGATGAATCTCTGCAGCTTTCGTTGAGTGAACGGTCCCTGCTGTTGAATGGGCATTTTATCTCCAGGACGCCGTCACCATGGCAAGTGCATGTTACCATGCCGTCGGGTGATGCTCCAATCCAGGGTAGGTCTGGGTTGATGATGAATCCAGATGCTTTAACCTGGAATGTATACACAATATATAGATAAACAGTAAATAAATATTGATAGGCTGTACTTGTATTAATTGTTGAAAGACCTGGAAGTCTCCATGGTGATCTTGCATCATAGATGTATAGTGTGCCCTTGCTCTTTCCTCATTCACTTGACCCCATCTGACAAAAATGTAAATACAAACTGTTTATTAAAAAGTATTTGTCAGAATGACATTTACTGCCTATCAACATTTACCTTAAGGTGTTGCACTCTGACCGCAAAACTGTCATAAATGCCTTTATGCTTCTAATTTGCTTGTAAACTGCTTCTCATTTGCTTGTATTGAATGGCTAAAGAGGTTACATCATGGTAAGTAACCATGTTTAATTGTGCTTTATTCTATTTACCTTGTTGCCTCAGTGGAAAACTGAGAAGAGCGTGGATAGCAAATTATTTTGATCATGGATACCGGTCTGTTTGCTTTGGCTGCCTCGTAGAATACTGACCCTGTGACTCTCCCTGCCCTTTGATCAAACCATACCCTACTTTTACTCTGCTCCCTGGTCTCCTCCTCAACTACCAAACACTGGAGAAAGGTTTGTTAGTTATTTAGTCAATTATCTAGATAGTCATGAATTTAAACTGCACAGGTAGAAATATTAGTAGTAATTAGTTGGTAACGTTTTTATTAGGGCTGTCAAAAGATTAATCGCGATTAATCGCATCCAAAATAAAAGTTTGTGTTTACATAATATGTATAATTATTTTGTATATATAAATACACACACATGCTTGTATATATTTAAGAAATATTTGCATACATATACTGTATATATTTATATATAATTTATATTATATATAAATATAAGTTTTTTATATATAAATTACACATTTTCCTTAAATATATACAAGCATGTGTGTGTATTTATATATACAAAATAATTATACACAGTACACACACATATATTATGTAAACACAAACTTTTATTTTGGATGCGATTAATCGAGATGAATCTTTTGACAGCCCTAGTTTTTATACTTACCTGTTGCTGTGTCAGATGTAGATTATCAAAGACCTTGGCACTCTCAACCAGTAGCGTGGGCAAGTCCATCTCCAGCCAGGTGCTTGAATATATGTTTGACAAAGGAGTGGGCAAGTCCAGCTGCATCACCTTTGGCATGTACCTGCAGTGGTGGAAGATGTATTCAGATATTTGACTTGAAAAAGTGATAGTCATCATTTACTCACCCTCAAGTTGTTCCAACCTTTTATACATTTCTTTCCTCTGCTGAACACAAAAGATGATATTTTAAATAATGCTGGTAACCAGACGGTTGACGGTAGCTACTGACTTCCATAGTATTTTTTTTCCTACTATAAAAAGATAATGAGTGCCGTTTGATTACAAACATTCTTTAAAATACATTTTTGTGTGCATATGCATGATGTTGTAAGCATGATATTGTATCTCAATTTATACAGGTTTGAAACAACTTGAGGGTGAGTAAATGATGACAGAATTTTCATATTTGAGTGAACTATCCCTTTAAAAAATACCATAGTAAAATATGTTGTGTCAGGTAAAACTGACACAAAACTCAGGTATATACTTCATTAAAGTATCATATGCATTATGTTATTGGATGCACTTAGTTATATTTCAACACGGTGTACCTGTGGGAGTGGCCCTCGATGACAGAAAGGATGGCACTTTTCTTTGGCTTTGTCTCTTGCATTTCACTGTGATGAAGCATCTCAAAAAACACCCTGCACTCTTCATCTGATGGTGTAATGTCAGGAAAACCAGGGCCTTGAACATGACGGGGCTCTTGTTTATGACAGAAACTGATGTTACGGATCTCTGCATATTGGACACCTCGGACAGACTCCATACTTGGCTGGGCCCATGCACAGGGCTTCTGGGTGCAAGCCAGCCCCTTATTGACATCAACAGAAGCCAAAACACAATACATTAGAGCTGCTGCATGAGAGCAAACCTCTCCTAAACCAGCCTTACAGGTGCAATGAGCCATGAGAACAGTCCCATCTTCCTGTACTGTTATCCAGGGGTGTGTTGGTGTTACACTGAGGCTTTGTGAATGCTTCACCTGGAAATTTAATAAAAGTAAAATTACTTTTAATTTTACATTATTATTGCATATTACAGGTTAGCTAGCTAAATTAAAACATGTAGTTTACAATTGGAACACGTATAACGTCATTCTAGACGGCTATCTATTTTTACATTACTAAACTTACTTATATGTATGGCTGAATGATGTTGTTGTTACCTGCTTCAGTATGCTAAACTACTGCTCACTGTTTCTGCCTTAAATTAGTACATTGTTTAAATTATTAGATTATAGCTAACTGCGTGATTTTTAAACATTTCTGAAATGCATAACTTGGACCCTCTAAATTGTAATGTAGACCCAGAAGCTGCTTTGAAACGATATTGTGAAAAGCGCTTTACAAATAAATGAGAATTGAAAATAAAGGTGTCCATACCTCACTAATAATACAGGAGATGTGCTTTACCGACATTATGCTAGCAATTCAGTTCAGCGATGCAGCGATTACTCGTGTAACGTTAATATCACTTACCCGTCCTGTTATCAAGAACATTTTCTTCATCTCCAGATGATAGATTTTGGGATCATTAACCCATCCCGAAGTGAAGTAGAGGTAGGCTTCAGTGCTTTTAAATGCCTTGAGAGCTTCGCCGGTGTATGGAGAGGGATTGTGGACGAGGTAGATATAAATATCAGCAAACGTCAAATCTGGCAAGTTTTTACAAGACTTTAGTGGAGTCAGCAGTTCGTTTGGCAGTAAATAAGGATCTATACCTAAAGTATCTATTTTATTTAAATACCGTTGCTTTTCGTCTGTAGTGAGGTGTGCTATTTTAGTGTGCGACATCTTTCCAATCACACCAGGGAGAGGCTAGGTCCTAAAGATGGCGGCCACAACAAAAAAGTCACGTGACTGAAACCCATGAATAGGAAAAAAAGTACCACATAAGACGTGATATTGACATTTTGAAAATGTTGAACATGACGCATATCGTCGAAGCAACGTTTAAAAAAACTTTTTTTTACCAAATATTTCATCAATGGTGTGAAAATACGTATTTATAACGTTAAAAAAAAATTCAGCCACGTTGTGAAAATACGTGTTTATAACGTTTAAAAAACCCGACATCTTTCGTATTAAATACGTAGGATAAAAACGTTGTGACAACTTTTTCACGACGTGGAAAAAACGTTTTTGCAACGTTTTTGTGTTTGCTGGGAGGTTGCATTAAGCCTATGATCGTTACTCGTGTCCATAACTGTTAATTTAACTGACTGCTAAGGACTGAAAAATGTTTTCTTACCTGATGTCGCCAGTATTTTTACAGACCACGTACCACCCCTTCCTCTGTTCACATTCCAGCTTTTGTTCTTCATTGATATCAACGTAAATTCGCTCAAAATTTAAGAATTCAACAGGCAGATATAAAATAATCCAGGTCTGACCGAGTAATCAATGCAAGCAGCAGCTGCTCACCGACCGAGAGTAACGGACGTATTTTCAAATTTAAAATAGGCGCGCAGAGCCGCGCACACTCTCATTGGACAGTTTCCTGGAAGACAGACAGATTAACCAATCATGCTCAAAGTAAAACGGCGAAACAACCAATAACAATAGTTTGCGCGAGTTAACATAGCGGTGTATTGAGTTTTATTTGCAGTCTGTATTATTATTTAATTAATTAGTCAAATGACATGACAGTGTATGAATACAAATGTAATTATGCAATGTAAACGGTTAGGCAAGCAGACAAAATTGTAAATTCACACAAAATCACATAAGGCAAAAGGTTTCTGCTGCACTGCTCTCTTGAGGGTGAAACTATTATTGTTAATAATGATAATTATATTTTAACATATACAGAGCTGTTATATCAAAAAAATTATGAAATGCTAATTAATTGTCACAATAATGTTAAAAGGCAGATATTTCTGTTTTATGTTGTTTCAACGTACAGATCTTGTAAAAATGTCAACGTTGATTTAGAAGTGTTTTAAGTGTTTTAAATCTTTTACTTTTTTCTTTTCTTGTTTTGTGATACTTGTGCTTGCTTAATAAAGTAACTTTAAAAGTGAACTACTGCTTTCTGTTCATTGAATACCTTTAACATTTTAGTATAGTTTAGTGGATTACATGTAATGATTGTATTTAGGGCTTTACTGTAAAATAAGGTAACCCAGACAGACAAATATGGTAGCCCATATATATACCCGTTGTGGCCCATAAGAGCCCTAGATAAGACCTATCTGGGTCCCATCATCAACCCATGTGGGTAGACTCCTATAGGCCCTAAATGGGTGCTACCTAGGTTACCCATATGGGCCCGATATGGAGCCCATCAAGAGCCCATCATCAACCCATCTGGGCTAACAAATGTGGGGCCTCCATGGAAACCGCGACCAAAATTATCTGGGTTCCCAGTTGGGTAGCCCAGGTGGGCCCCGGATATCAGCCCATTTGCAGCCCGTTTTGGCCCCACATGGGTGTGTTGGCTGGGGATCTTGTAAAAATGTCAACGTTGATTTAGAAGGGTTTTTGTTAATTTTTTTCAACAACAAACTGACATTATTTCAACCATATTTCAACGTTGAAGGTCAGTCGTGCTGACTGGGTATGTACTCATTACCCATTAGTGAACTGACTAGGTCCCACATAGGGAGCCCATCTGGGTTTGCCCATGTTGGACCTACTTAGTTGACCTAAGTGGGCCCCAGATTAGATGCCCATTTTGAGCCCATGTCCACTCTGTACCCCTGTAGCCCATTTGTAACCCATATGGGCCCCAGATAAGAAGCCCATTTTGAGCCCATGCCCACTCTGTACCCCTGTTGCCCATTTGTAACCCATATGGGCCCCACGTGTTGGCTGGTTTGTGTTCTATAATTATTTAGTACCCTATCCAGTGTATGAGAGTAACTATTACAGCAGTATTTCATATGAGAAACATGGACACACCTGCTGATGGCCTAGTCTTGACAGAATCCCGTGGTGTCAATCCACTGGCTGCCTCTGAGTTCGATGTGTCGTCTTCACCTACATGTACAATCAGACATGGCATTGCCACATACCATTATAAACCCTTTTGAAACTATTCTATATAGCCTCTGATGCTTCTCTTCCTACAGTAGCATCTGTCTTGTGTATCTTAAAAAATGTGTTTAGAGCACCTGTCATTTTTTGACATGTTTGAACCATTAATATAAAACTCTCCAGCATAAACAAACAGATTCTCATAATCTACACACCCAAATCACAATGCCTGTCTGTCTGTGACTTCAACTGCACTATTACAGCATAAAGAAATGCATTTATTTATTTATGCATAAGTTATTTCTTGATATGCACTGAATTCATGTAAAAAAAATAAATAAAAAAAAAAAAAAAATTATATATATATATATATATATATATATATATATATATATATATATATATATATGTTGAAACAGTTTTTTTGGCAGGTCCACGCTGGTTGTCAAACTTGTCATGGTTATGACACTATCACTTGGTCAATTACACTAAACAGCCACCTCTGATAATGTTTTTTTTTTTCTTTACTATGCTATAATATTCCGCTGCTGAAATGAGCATTACGTGTGGTAAATCCATCCCGTGGTGCTAATATGCAGTCACCGTCATGTTTTGCTCGTGATGATGGAGCGACCAGCTTGTAGTAGAACAATTAACCCCTTAGTAACATACCTGATGGCGCCGTTGAGGATGGCTGCCGTTTCTCACGCTCCAAACCAACTTTGTCGTTTTATTGTTTTATTAGTACTAGTGTTTTTTTATCTAGCCACATCTGACAGTGTTTTATTAACCTATGACAGACAGCAATTACTGGACATTAAAACTGCTCTGGAAGTTACATTATCGTCTAGAACGTCTAGTTCGGCAAACTCCTCGGAATATCCATTGATGTGCTTACCTGTACAATCACCTGGAATACGACGCAAACGAAGGAAGCGGGGGAAGCGTGGAGGTGTTCTGATTCGTCTGCGGCTGCGGAAAAATCGTGCTCCCCTCCCGAGTATTCTACTGGCGAACGTCCAGTCATTAGACAACAAGCTGGACGAGTTAAGGTCCAGGTTAACTTTCCAGAGGGACATCAAGAACTGTAACGTCCTGGTTTTCATTGAGACCTGGCTGGAACCCTCAATTCCGGATGCGGCTATTGCCCCGGGCGGGTTATCTGTCCATCGGCAGGATCGAACAGCAGAGTCCGGTAAGAGCAGGGGGGGTGGTGTTTGCTTTATGGTAAACAACCTCTGGTGTTCGGATGTGGACTGTATTTCAAAAGGATGTTCTCCTAATCTGGAGTATATTACGATCAAATGTCGTCCTTACTATTTACCCCGCGAGTTTACATCCGTGATCTTGACAGCTGTGTACATTCCCCCGCGAGCTGATGACAGGTCTGCGCTTGATGAACTTTTTCATGTTATCGATAGGCTTGAATGTTTACATACGGATGCTGCCTTTATTATTGCGGGTGACTTTAACGGTGTGAATCCGCAGAAAGTACTACCTAAGTTCAAAAAGCATGTTAACTTTCCGACGCGAGGTGATAATATACTGGACAATGTTTACTCTCCTTTTACGCATGGATACAAGGCCCTCCCCCGTCCCGCTTTCGGCAAATCAGATCATGTGTCGATACTGTTGCTTCCTGCATATATACAGAAGCTTAAACAACAACAGCCTGTGACGAGGTCCACTCAGCGCTGGACGGCTGAATCAGAAGCTGAACTTCGTCATTGTTTCCTCACCACGGACTGGAATATGTTCAGGGAATCATCTAGGGGAAACATTGACGAATACACAGAAACTATGACCAGTTTTATTGGCAAATGCATTGAAGATATTGTACCACGTACAACCTCAAGATCATTTCCCAATCAAAAACCTTGGGTCAATAGGGAAATACGTACTATGCTAAAGGCACGGTCTACAGCATTTAATTCAGGCAACATGGATAAGTACAGGGAATCACAACGCAATTTAAGGAAGGCCATTAAGAGTGCAAAAAAACAATACAGAACAAAAATAGAATCTTTCTATCAGGGCTCAAACACCAGAAATATGTGGAGTGGTCTGAGAGCCATTACGGACTATAAAGGGAACTCAGATAGTGCGGTGGAGGTGTCATCCTCTCTCCCAGAGGAACTCAACACCTTTTTCTCACGGTTTGAAACCAACATTGACGGCACGGTCACTGAATGGGAACAGGGTGGGTGCCCCCTCCAAGTAAACAGGGCAGATGTATGTAAACAACTTAAAAGGATTAACATTCGTAAAGCTGCTGGACCGGACAATATTCCTGGCCGCGCTCTCAAAGTATGTGCTGACCAACTGGCTGATGTATTTACTGACATATTCAATCTTTCACTACTCCAGTCAGTGGTCCCCATCTGCTTTAAAAAATCTATCATTGTCCCTGTTCCTAAAAAGTCCAAGGTACTTGGCTTGAATGATTACCGCCCTGTAGCACTAACGTCGACCATCGTGAAGTGCTTCGAGCAGTTAATCAAAGCTTACATTATTGACTCTATGCCTGCGACTCTGGACCCGTACCAGTTTGCTTATAGACCTAATAGATCTACAGAGGATGCCCTCTCTCTGTCACTTCACTCTGCTCTCTCTCATCTAGATAAAAAGAACACGTATGTGAGAATGCTGTTTATTGATTACAGTGCAGCATTTAATACCATTGTGCCTCTTAAGCTTGCGGTGAAGCTCCGGGAACTGGGTCTTGACACCGCCCTGTGTGGATGGATCTTAGACTTTCTGACGGGCAGACCTCAGGTGGTACGGATGGGCAACATAACCTCTACCTCACTTACCCTCAGCACTGGCTCCCCCCAGGGCTGCGTGCTGAGTCCCCTCCTGTACTCTCTTTTTACCCATGACTGTGTAGCTACACACTCCTCCAACACCATCGTTAAGTATGCAGATGACACCACTGTGATAGGCCTGATCTCTGATGACGACGAGTCGGCCTACAGAGATGAGATACATTCACTGTCTCTTTGGTGTCAGGAGAATAATCTACAACTCAACGTCAGTAAGACAAAGGAGATAATTGTGGACTTCAGGAGGAAGCGGCGAGGAGAACATGCTCCCATTTTCATCAATGAGTCTGTAGTGGAGAGAGTCAACAACATAAAGTTCCTTGGGGTTAACATTAGCGATGACCTGACCTGGTCCATCCACTCTAATAAGGTGGTTAAGGAGGCCAGGAAACGGCTCTTTTTCCTCCGACGGTTGAGGAGAT
Organism: Rutilus rutilus; assembly: GCF_951802725.1. NCBI lineage: Eukaryota > Metazoa > Chordata > Actinopteri > Cypriniformes > Leuciscidae > Rutilus > Rutilus rutilus. The sequence continues at coordinate 8,852,368 of NC_140209.1, read as the reverse complement.
TCGGCATGGACGCAAGAATACTGACCAATTTTTACAGATGTACTATTGAGAGTATCCTCACCGGATGTGTCACAGCATGGCATGGCAGCTGTACCTCTCATGACCGTAAGGCACTACAGAGGGTTATTAAAACAGCAGAGCGCATAACAGGGACTGACCTGCCATCCATGCAGGATCTTCATAACGAGAGGTGCAGGAGGAGAACAAAAAGGATAATTTCTGATCCTAGTCACCCGGGCCATCGATTGTTCAGCAAGCTGCCATCGGGCAGGAGGCTCAGAAGCATCCAGACCAAGACCAACAGGTTCAGGGATAGCTTCTTCCCCCTGGCCGTTAGGCTATATAACTCGTAATACACTGCAACTGATATAGACTGTCTTCTATATAATTTATTATTATTGTATTTACTGTTAGTATATTTATTTATTTATTCATGTGGATGTGATAGGATGTTTTTATTCTAGATAGGTTTTTCAAATTTTATTATTGTATGACAATGTTGGGTGGGGGTGGGATCTAAGCATTTCGTTACATAACTTGTTATTGTAATGACAAATAAACTACCTTGTACCTTGTACCTTGTACCTGTATATTTCGCTTTCTTTTTCTCATCCTGTTTTCTTTTTATGATACTGAGCCCCTGATGGCTTTGACCTTTTCGGCTATGACGACGTTCCCTGCCGCCTTCTAGGCTACATCTCATTTCTCTAACAGCAGCGGCCACTATCACCAGGGAGACTTGTCACTCAGATACTCGCAAGTAATCATAATGCCTCGAAATAGCAAAAGTATGAAATAATAATAATAATAATAATAATAGATATAAATAAAACAAATCTCTTGGTGGGGCGGATCTCCAGCGGTTTGCGCTCTAGGCGACCACTAGAATGCCTATGCCTAGAAACGGCCCTGCTACTACTACTACTACTACTAATATTAATAATAAATATAGCTGCGAGCAGCGATGACGGGCCCAAGCCGGTGGCACCGCCACCTTGGTGCATTTAAGTTACGATAAAGGCACCAGGGTGGCGGTGCCACTGTCTTGGGCCCGTCATCGCTGCTCGCAGTCATATATATATGTATATATATAAATTTAAGGGACAAGACACAGAGAATTTTACTTGCCTGACCTGATTAGAACAATGAAAAAAAAAAAAAAAAAAAAAAAAACACAATAAAATAGGGAATCACTAAAACGAGATAATTATTCTGATTTTATGATACACTCAAAATATTCCACAACAAATACTTTAAATTTAATGATATTCAGAACGGAACAAGAATAAAAAAAAATAACTATAAACAAGCTAAAACAAAAAAATAAAAACAAAAGTAAGCAGGGTTGGGCTCACGTAACTCTCATTAGAATCAAAATGTTTCAACATTTGCAATGTATTTGGATGCTAAACTATTCTTTATCATAGGCTTTGTACTTCACTCACGTTCCAATATCAACGGAAAAAATCAACCTCTTCACACGCACAAAAATTAGCTTGGAAACATCACAGTGGAGCGGTGCTTACTGTGAATGGTACAAATTGTACTTCTGACTATTTAAACAGAGCAGTGTAATTTTTGGTTGTTAGGTTGACTATTTTATTATTACATTTTATTAAAGCTATAATGAACAGGCTGCGATGTCAAGATTGCAATTCTGGAATGTGTGTGTGTGTGTGTGTGTGTGTGTGTGTGGCGCGGGCGCGATTGAACAGTGGACACATAAAAACATACCCCGTCATTTTGTTCATACAGGACATTTTTCAAACTGCAAAGTGTTCACTTATATTTGTGTACACTCGCAATAAAACACAACACTGTGCTTTTGTAAAATAAATTCAAGCAATCCGCCCCCCGAAAGGCACTAATTTTAAAATTAAACTAAAATTCTCATGGCTGCACGGGCATTCATTACGGTGTGCGTCCACGGCGAGGAACGAGCAGAGCAGAGTCGATGTTTTTTAGTTCATTCCTACTTCCATAGGAATTCATTGAAAACGCTCGCTCTGCTCCGCACCATTATCAATGTCTGTGAGGACGAACATATTTTACTTTCGTTTTTAAAGGGACACCAGGCAAGTCTGAGTGTTTTTTCTCTACGAAGCTCCCCCTAGTGTCTGGTAGTAAATGCTTTCAAACACTCTGTCGTAAAAACGAACTGTTGTCCCTCCCCCCTCGCCACGAGCAACCCAGCTGATCAGCTGTCAATCCAGCTGAGCAGAGGAACCGGCTATTTCAAAACCAGTTATGTCTACCGAGGTAAGTAAAGCAATATTTTATTTCCAACTGATGGCGATTTTTTTTTTTTATTATTGTGTTGTCATCATAGACTCTAAAAAATAGGTTGTCATGCATACTAACTTTAGTATTTTTACTGGGAACGAACGAAGAGTGAGAGAGTTTTGGGAGAGTGGGCATGAGCATAATATATATATATATATATATATATATATATATATATATATATATATATATATATATATCGGAGGCTAATATTTGTCTAAAGTTATATTAGCAAGGTCTATAAGTTCATCTGGTAGAATGACAGTTTACCTTTGCTTGTCTAAGAAAACATCAGAACGTTTTTTCTAGCTCGATCATGATATGTGCTACATGTTTATTGCCTATTATCAGACGCGTTGACTTAGTGACATAAAATAAAAGTGCAAGTTACACAAATAAAACCTACAGAGGAACGGCCAAACTACTACAGAAACCAAACGTGTTTGCTAATGACAATGCTAACATCAAAGTTATAGTATCAAACGAAGCGTACTAGTAAGCCCGTAACAGACAGCGATCATAATAAAAACATTTACAGACAATAGCAAACATCCTGAGGTCACAATTACTTGAAGTTTAACACAGTTTATTCCAAAGATACTTACAAGTGCAACAGCAGCCAGGTCAGCATCCGTTTTGCAGGCTTCTGTTTCTCTCAGTTCTCACCATTCTGAAAAAGCTGGTCCGATATATTTACTCGAGTCTGACTTATTGCTCGGTCAGTGTCCCGTTTCCTCTTTCGTTGGTCCTCCGACAAAGATTTCCTAGCTTTCTGCTTCTTTTTTACAGGCTCAGCCATAACTCAATCTATCGTTGCCCTTTGCTTATACATAGCCGGTGCTTGAATGGGGGCGTGTACGTGTGCAGTGCCGTCAAGCAATTCGTTGCATCGCGAGACCTGATATCACGCGATACTTCCTGGAACACGACCCGCGTCCCAAAGTTGCAAGTGAGTTTTTTCCGCTCTCGGGCACCAGGGGGGTGCGAAACCACCACCATTCAACCCGAAATAAGTAATATAACCATTCCACTGACTCCGAAGCTGTTCAGTTAAGGTAAAAAAGTTACATAGCTTCCCTTTAAGTTAGCGATTCAAAAGCCCCCAGCGGTGTCACACGTCGATTAATCGGTTGTAAAATATTTTCTCTGTCTCATACCTAGTATATTTTTATATAGATACAATAGGCCATTCCTGATTTTGAACACAATAGGGCAGTATAGCTGTTACGAAACTGCTCCGAGACACGAGGGTTAAGATCCAAACGCAGCTTTATTGTGGGTAATCCAGAGACGTAATCCAGTGTACAGGCAAAAGGTCAAAACACAGGTAGGCAGTCCAAACAAACCAACAAAGAAACAAACAAAACAGGCAGGGACAAGAGGCAAAAGAGTAATCCAGGGAACAGGGCAAGAAATCCAAATAAACCAAAAGACAAGAAACCAGGGAAAACGCTCGGAATTGCAGTGTAACACTTAAACGACTTCGCGGTGAGTGAATGAATGAACATGGTATAAATAGACTGAGACTAACAGGATGATGAGACACAGGTGAATGCAATCAGTGAATGAGGTACAGGTGAATGTGATCAGTGATAAGTGATGATGAGTCCGGGCAGTGAGTTATGGGAAATGTAGTTTGTGAATGATAATAGTCTTATGTGGAGTGCCCTCTGGTGGCTCTCAAGGGCACTCCAGCTGGTGACCGTTACAATAGCACTATGTGTGACTTGATTTTTTTTATTTTTTACTTTACTGTTTTCAAACTTATAAATAATTCTTAAATAATAATAAAAAAAAGAATAAAATGGGTTTAGTTGTGTTATTTGTATACATTTATATAGAAATAAATGGTGAATTATTACATTTTTAGAAGATATGAGGCTTTTAGTGTTTCCTTTTTGGACATTATTTTAATCCCTCACTATAGCAAAACCGTTTGAGATGTTTAATATCCGTTCACAATTTAGCATCTTTAATGTATTTTCATCATGTTGAAAAAGTTTGGTGTGAATAAAATAAACAACTTAGGAGGAGTAGCTAAAAACTCAGAGTCTGAAATATCCAAAAAATCCACATTCAAACCAAAATATCTGACTTCCTGTTGGTCGGAGCTAATGACTGTAAATGAGAAAGTTGTCCGACTCCATGAGAACAATAAACGTACCAAGTTTGTCCCACATTTGTTAAAAGCATTTTGAAAGTGTCACACTTCCTGCTGCCAGTTGGTGGCGCTATAACTTTGACTCACAATAGTCACATTCATGTGATTGGCCTCTTACAACGAACACACTACTGAAGTTTCACCAAGATCAGTTAATGTATGCTGAAGTTATAATACACTTCCTGTGTCCCTTATTCGCCATAAATTAGTTTCCTCGCCACGGCCAAAGCATTCGAGATATCAAAAATCTGTCCGCAATTTAGCATCCTCAATGTCTTCATGTTGACCGAGTTTGGTGGCGATCGGATGAATTTCCTAGGAGGGGTATTTCAAATTCCACAGCAAGCGTTTTCCAAACAACCCATAATAGCCGACTTCCTGTTGGGCTGGCGTAAAACTTGACCAAGGGAAAGTTGTTTGGCCCGATGAGATCTATATGTGTACTGAGTTTCATATTAATGGCCGCGGGTTCTGAGTGCAAAGTTTCAAGAGTTTTTGAGCATGTTAAGGGCCCCAAAAGTGCCCGAAAGTTTGAAAGAAAAATAATAATAAAGAATCCTAAGGAAAACAATAGGGCCTTCGCCCTTTCAGGGCTTGGGCCCTAATAACATAAAACAGTTATTTTAAAGTGTAATAATATTTAACAATATTACAGTTTTTACTGTATCTTTGATCAAATAAATGCAGCCTTCATGAGCAGAAGAGACGTATTTTAAGAACTTTAGAACTGACCCCAAAAAAACAAAAAAAGCATTTGCTACCTCTCTATATCAGATCCCAAGACAGTTAATTAGTAATTATTTAAAATTGGACAAGTGACCTATTGAGAGAAGACTATGACAATTTTCTACAAAAAACTTCAAGTTCAGGTAGACATGCTTACCAGGCTTGACACAGTTTATTGGCGGGGTTCCAGTATCTCCTGCCCCTTACTGTCCACACACCAGAAGTAACCTGTGGACGACCAGCACTGCCGAGGCCTGTACTGACCCTCCTCATCACACTGAGGGATGAAGTTTCCTTTCCTAACTCTCTCTGCTGCTTCTCTCTGCTGCTCACACTGGGTCTTGGGACGACCTTCAAGGTAAACGTACCAGAGATTATAGAATTTACTTGGAGGGTTAGTTCTCCAAAAAAATTTAATTCTGTCATCAATAAGTCACCCTCATGTTGTTCCAAAACTTTCGTTCAACTTCGGAACAACCAATGAGGTTCATTCGACTCACAATATTTATATCCATGAGATCGGCCTCATACACACATATATATATATATATATAAAAGACAGAAAATATTACTTGACTTACCTTGTGATTTTATGATACACTCAAAATATTCCACAACAAATCCTTTAAATTTAATGTAAAAATAAAAACGAAAGTAAGCAGTGTTGGGCTGACGTAACCCTCTCATTAGAATCAAAATATTTCAACATTTGCACTCAATGTATTTGTATGCTAAACTATTCTTTATTATTGGCTTTGTACTTCACTCGTGTTCCAATATCGACGGAAAAAATCATCCTCTTCACACGCGCAAAAATGTGCTTGGAAAAATCACAGTGGAGTGGTGCGTACTGTGGATGTACGAATTGTACTACTGACTATTTAAACAGAGCAGTGTAATTTTTATATGTTAGGTTTACTATTTTATTATTATATTTTATTAAGGCTATTCCATAGGAATTCATTGAAAATGCTCGCTCTACTCAGCACCATTATTAAAGTCTGTGCAGACGTCTGTATTTTACTTTAAGTTAGTGATTTAAAAGCCCTCAGCGGTGTCACACGTCGATTAACCGGTGGGAAAATTTTCCCACAGTCACATCCCTAATATATTTATATATAAATACAATAGGCCTACCTGAAAGAGAATTTAGCTTGCCCGACCAGAGTAGCCTGATTAGAACGTCAATGACAAAAAAATAACTTGGGAATCACTAAAACGAGAGATTATTCTAATTTTATTACATTCATTTCAAGTTGCAATCAACAGATGATAATAAATGTATTACTGATCAATGTTAACAAGGTTGCGCTGCTGAGGCTCGTGCAGCTTCTCCAGGAGAAATGTAAACAAATGAGCGCAGCGCACAAAAAAGAAACCCAGTTAACAACATACTGACTATAAAAATTACAAATATGGAGTTTTTATATATTTTATAACATATGATAGAGTTAAGCAACCTCACTTGACGAGTAGGCTACTGTTTCCTGAATACAATCACGATTGAAACTGTGACATTGATTTCATACAACAGGTTAATAAACAGTTACAATTAAGTCACTTACAGTTTTAGATGCAATATTGACAGTTTTTGTTCTGTTTCAGCAGCAAAAATAGTTAAACAAAGATCACAGCAGAACCATCGCGCATCTCACAGCAACTTGTTTTCTCATTACTGAATGATTCAGCATTTTGAACAAATCGGTTGACTCAAAGATTCAATGATCAATCCATAAACATCTGTCTCAATCATGAATTAGTCATTCGAACGAATCGTTTGAACAAATGAATCAATGACTCGCTCATTAAGACGGTCGCCTGGCGACACCTAATGGCGGTTTAGTGTTATGTTTAAAAGTATCATTCTTTCCAATGTGTGTGCACCATTATCAATGTCCGTGCGGACGTCCGTGTTTTACTTTCACTTTTATATTAGCGATTTAAAAGCACCCGCTCGTGTCACACATCGATTAACCAATGGGAAAATATCCTCACCGTCATATATCTAATAAATTCATATTTAAATACAATATAGGCCTACCTAGTAAAAAGTTTTATATACTATTTTGATATCCTTTTGGACACAATATGGCAGAATAGCCCTATATTTGCTTTTTTGTTGACCCAAATAGCACTAAATAGCCTGTTTTTAACTTTTTCATACTTCTTGAATTGCAAAAACAGAATAAAATGGGTTTAGTTCTAATATTTGTATAATTTTATATAAAAATAAATGGTGTATAATTACATTTTTAGAAGATAGGAGACGTTTCCTGCTTCCTTTTTGACATTAATTTAATCCTTCGCCATGCAAAACCGTTTGAGATATTCAATATCCGTTTACAATTTAGCATCATTCATATATTTGTATCATGTTGAAAAAGTTTGGTGGGAATAAAATAAACCTTTTAGGAGGAGTAACTAAAATCTCAGAGGCTGATTTTGCAAAAAATCCATATTCAGACCAAAATATCTGACTTCCTGTTGGTCGGAGCTAATAACTGTAAATTAGAAAGTTGTCCGGCTCGATGAGACCATACTTAGCCCCTCACCATGCCCGTTTCTGAAACTTTGCACATGTCTACTGGCTAATAAATGTGATGTGTCTGTCGAGTTTCATCCAATTTCAAGCATGCTAAGAGTCTCAAAAGCATCCAAAAAGAATATTAAAGTTTGATGCGTTGCCACGGCAACAGTATCTAAGATATCAATAATCCTTTCACAGGTCTACATCTGCCGTGTGTCTACATTATACACATAAAGTTTGAAGCAAATCGGGTAAATATAAGAGGGTGATTTCAAAGTATTTCACACTTCCTGCTGCCAGTTGGTGGCGCTATAACTTTGATTCACAATAGTCATATCCATGTGATCGGCCTCTTACAATGAACACACTGCTGAAGATTCATCAAGATCAGTTAATGTATGCTGAAGTTATAACACATTTCCTGTCTCCATTTTCTCGCCATAAATTCGTTTCCTCGCCACAGCCAAACTGTTTGAGATATCCAAAATCTATAGTTACACTAAAGGCACCGGGGTGGCGGTGTCACCGGCTTATATATATATATATATATATATATATATATATATATATATATATATATATATATATATATTTATATATTTTTATATATATATATATTTGGACCCCGTTCAAGGGGGCGCTGTCGAGCCCCCCTGCCACGCCCAGGTACCAGCTTCAGTCCGGCCCTGATGGCCACGGGTTCTGACCTGTGTGCAAAGTTTCAAGAGTTTTCGAGCATGTTAAGGGCCCCAAAAGTGCCCGAGAAGTAGAAAAAAATAATAATAACAAATAATCCTAACGAAAACAATAGGGCCTTCGCCCTTTCAGGGCTTGGGACATAATAAATATACTATAGATTTAATATGCGTATTTGTTTATTGTCAACAAATACAAATATAAAATACATTCATAAGAATCAATAACGTTAGCTGATATAATTGTTGTTGTTTTATCGTCTAAATGTCATCATAATAATTAAGAAACAAACTCAGGTTTACTTTAGTGCACATACTCTATTAGATCATTCTTCTGATTAGTCATTACAGAGTCCCAGGTGTGCTATAGTTCATGGTAAAATAACAGTAATGATGTGAAACGTGGAATAACTCTTAACTGAAGCAGTCAAAGCTATGAGAAGACAGAGAGACAGGTAGACAGTCCAGGCCGCCATTGTTTCTCTGAATACTGAAACAGAAATATACAGAATTAATTATTACAAAGTTTTGTATTTTTGTGACACGAACCAGTTCAGTAGATCAATGTCAACGTCTGGATATTGTGTTGTTGAGCGGAGCCCTGGTTCATCTTTTTATTTTATTTAATTTATATATATATATATATATATATATATATATATATATATATATATATTTATTTATTTATTTATTTTATTTTTATTAGATATAAAGAAACACAAGTTAACAAATATAAAATTATCAACATGAAAACACGAAACGGAACATACACCAGAGGAGAGGAGAAGAAAAAATAAAATAAAGAATGGTTCATCTTTTTATATACTGGAGGGGAGTGTGTTCATCAGCATCATCCATCACATACTCTTCCTGTGCAAACACTGTTTTTGTATAGTTTGTTCTATGTGTATTTTATGTGTGTTCTTGGTATGTATACAGAATAAATGAATAGATATTATTCATCTATTCTGTAATTGCATCAGTGTGCATGTTTTATGTACATGGTTTATTACTCACACTCTTCATAAGATGCTCTTTGTTCACCTGGAATGAATGGAGGATTGTTGCTGTCATCAGCAAATATGTACAAATATTTACACTGTAAAACCTTGCAGTAAAAAAACGGCCAAATTCTGACCATAACATATCATTTTCCATTAAGACTGTACTGAGATCAATGAACCGTAGATACCGTAGAAAACAATGAATTCTGGGTAATATTTGTTGTTTTCAAGAAAGTAGCCTACTGGAATATACTGTGAATGGTAAGACCTTTGAATACTGTTCCTTCATTAATGAATAACTACACAGCAACAAATGAGTAATACACTATTAACATTCTAATAACTCTGCTGAATGGGGTAGGTCACTATTAGCTAACAAAGATGGTCAGGTGATACATCACTCATCATCATCATAAAGGAAAATTGACTAATGTGATCAAAAGTGGTTGCTTGTTATTAATAGATTTTAAGCAGCAATGCTTTCTTGCCAGATATCAAACATTCTGAATTTAATTAATTATTTCATAAAAAAAGAAAAAAACTTTAGATACACACACAAACATCAAGAATCAGCATATGAATCTCAATACATATAATGCTGCTGTAATTATTTATCTGTAGTGGTTGATGAAGATGAGGGTCATTAGTGTTTGTTTTTGTGTTATTTATGTTTTATACATGTCATATTGTGAGAAATAACAGTATTAAGGCCCGTTCACACCAAGAAACAGGAATACAGCTTTCCTGAAGCTCAAACAGCAGAGCGTTGGCACTTGCAACACCAAAGTCACGGGTTCGATTCTCAGGGAAAGCAAGAACTGATAAGAATGTAAATGTACCTTGAAATGCAATGTAAGCATCTGCCAAATGCATATATATATATATTATGTTATATAACCACACAGTTAAGGCAGTCAGAGTAAAGGCCATTGCACACTGATTCCGAAATTTTCGTATGCGTTTTTTCGTGTTCGTCAGCAGTAAAATTCGTCACGCACAGAAACCTTGCACACTGAGTCCGATGCGTATTTATTAAACCTTTGCGGAAAAAAACGCAAAAAATACTAAATGGATTCGTCAAGCAGTGAGGATGAATTTGTTGCCCTCTTTCTTCTTAAAAAGAGAAAAAGAAAGAGGAAATATTGGGTCCATCCAATCCTGAGATTGCGCCGAGAGGAAGGAGAGTTTCACCTCCTTATCAAGGAGTTGCGAAATTATACCGAGCGATTCAAAATTTACCTCAGAATGTGAGTGGAACAGTTTGATGCTTTGCTAGCGATACTGGAGCCACATATTAAAAAGAAGACCACCAATTTCTGTGAACCAATCGATCCTGAACAGAAACTGGCAGTATGTCTATGGACAGACACACACACACACGCGGGCGCGGCCGGCAGAAGCGCTGGGCAGACAGAACAGCTGTATACAGGTTATATTTTATTCAGTGTCTTTGTAATCCGCATTTTGTTTTTCATACAGTAGGCTACTTGTGCTGCGAGACGAAGTGTATCAACTTGTCAGACATCATTCTGGATTTTGTCGTTCGCTTGTACGGTGGCTCTGAATTTTCAAAAAACCTCACAAAACACTGGCTGTGGATGCGAAAAACGCAGAAAATCGAACCCAATCCGAATTTTTTTTTTACGGACGAAAGTTTCGTAGACAGTGTGCAAGCGTGATTGACATAACGTGAGGTCGAATTTTTTTTTTTACGTGCGAAAATTTCGGATGCGAATTTCGGACTCAGTGTGCAATGGCCTTAAATCTAAAGTTAAAAAGTCAAGGGTCAAGAGCCCAACTAAAGCAAACAGTCATCTCCATAATGGTAACTTCAAACTTTATTATTTTCAATAAAACATCAACGTCTGAACCTCTGGTAATTCTCAATAATTAGATTACAGGAAACCACAGCTGGCAGGATTTTATTTTAAATTTTTTATATAAAAGTTCAGTTCAATGTTCAATGCCATAAAACCTAAAATATTACTACCGTATTTTTTACGGTAAAGCACTTGTAAGCTGCTAGTTTTTTACCGTAAACTTTAGTTCAGTGCCGTAAAAGTACAAAAAAATTCTACCGTATTTTTTACGGTAAAGTACTGGCAACCACAGCTGCCAGTTTTTTTCCGTAATATTTAGATCACTGCCGTAAAACCTAAAATATTACTACTGTATTTTTTACGGTAAATCGCTTTCAACCAGCTGCCAGTTTTTTACCGTAAACTTTAGTTCAATGCCGTAAAACATAAATATTTATACCATATTTTTTACGGTAAAGTACTGGCAACCAGCTGGCAGTTTTTCACCGTATTTTTAGTTCGATGATGTAAAACTTTGTAAAATTAGTAAACATTTGCTACCGTATTTTTTACGGTAAGGTACGGTAAATGCAACGGTAAGTTTTTTTTTTACAGTGTACTTCCAAAATCCGTACATTTATTGAAATGTCCCGTGAGAGCTATTACAGTTTTCACTGTATATAGTAAGGGTACATACCGTTAAGGAATTAACATTTTTTTTCCGTTGCTTTTTTACAGTTTTTTACAGTTAAAATTACGAACATTTTTTACAGTGTACTTAAATAGCCCTTTAAATAAAACATGACACTCCCATTGATAGTCTCAGGATGCCTCACTGTTGGCACGACACAGGACTTATGGTAGCGTTCACCTTTTCTTCTCTGGACATTCGATTTTCCAGATGTTCTAATCAGATACATTAACTTTGCACCAGTCTTCTGCTGTCCAATTCTTGTACTTCCTGCAGAATTGCAACCAATATTTGATGTTTTTATTGGAGAGAAGTGGCTTCTTTGCTGCCCTTCTTGACACCAGGTTGTTGTCCAAAAGTCTTGGCCTCGCTGTGTGTGCAGATGCTCTCACACCCACCTGCTGCCAATATTGAGCAGTTCTGCAATGGTGGTGACACAATTCCCTAGCTGATTCCTCAGGAGGAGAAGTTCCTGGTACTTACTGGACACTCTGGGACATCCTAAAGCCTTCTTCACTGCAGCCGGACCTCTATTCTTGAAGCTCTTGATGATCTGGTAAATGGAGGCCATTTTGATGCAAAGATGATCCTCCATCTTTCTTTGGAGGAAACCATTGCTAACAGAAGAACACAATGATTGAAAGCACTTCTTCCTTCCTTATAGCAATCATGTGCTGATGATATGATTAGTAAAATGATGTTAGCTGGTAATTTGGTGCCAAGGACAAAAACAGTAAAATTTGGGGTTTTGTGATAAAGCTTTTTGAAATGATGTAAAATGCCTCTGATCACTCTGCACAATAATCTAGAAAAATGTGAATCAACATCATAACAACTGAAGCAGCAAAAATTTCAAATTTGGCCACAGCTGTACCCTGTCATTCAAGTGGGAAGTATCCGGTCGAACAAGGTGATGTTGGTGGCGCATCCGCTGTTCAGCTCCTGCAAAAGGTCCACGTACTCGTAGGAGATGCCCTGTTGTTGTAGGGCGAGCAGTACGGCATTGGTCTCTATGCTGTCGAAGGCTTTCTCGTAGTCTACGAAGGCCAGTACCAAGGGCATCTTGTACTTCCGGCAGCATTCAAGCAGTTGGTTCAGCACGTGGATGTGGTCCATTGTGCTGTAGCCAGACCGGAAGCCGGCCTGTTCGGGTGGCTGTTGTTCGTCCAACTGCCTGGCTAGTCGGTTGTACAGCACCTTGGTGAAAACCTTGTACACGGTCGGCAGGAGCCAGATTGGCCGATAATTCCTCAGCTGTTCGCGGTCACCCTTCTTGTACAACAGCGCTGTCTTGGCCGTCTTCCATTGATCTGGTGTTCTTCTCTGCGCCATGTAGCGGCTGAAACGGCTGGCCAATGCTGCCCAAAGCATCGGTCCACCCTCTTTGAGCAGCTCGGCCTCGATTCCGTCCAGCCCTGGCGCCCGGTCTTTCTGGATGTTCTGGATCGCATGCCTGACCTCATTGGTCAACACTGACGGGATGGCTGGTATGGCATCGTCCTGCATTTCGGGTGGGTCGACTGATGTCTTGCTGGCGAACAGGTCCGTATAGAACCCCCAAAAAAAACCAAAAAACTTTGCTAAGAGGTAATTTTCAATTGAGAAAGAGCATAAAGAGAGAGCTCACAAACCACAAAGAGAAATGGTTTATAAGGCTTCTGTGGAAGCTTTCATACATTTGCTCATCCCCTATATTATGTTTTCCCCTCCCCCACGGAACAAAATATCAAAGTTCTTGCAAGAATTATGTTTTCCCTTCCCTGGAAATATATAATTGGCACTGGAAATATCTAATTTCTTGTGAGAATTATGATTCCCCCCTTCATATATCGTGTGAACTATCAGTGGTTCTCGCAATACTTCAAGTAGGCCTATATGGTAATGTCAGGTTAGGGCCCTAAAGCAGAGTGAAGGTTTTTGAAGATCATAAAATCTCAACTTATAATGACCTCAATATCATCCAAAATAAATGTGGGATTTGTGCCTAATCACCAATGTGTGAACAACAAAAAAATTGATATTTCTTATGTTTTATACAGCAAAATGAGCCTGGGGTCAAATTGACCCCAAAGAACACCGATGCTACAAAAGTATGTACAGAACATTGAAAACCTATCATCATGTTAATTTTATGTTTACCCAGTTGTCCCCATTAAATTAGGAAAAGTCTTTAAATATGAAGCAATTTTTTTTTTTTTTAAGTATGTATTTAGAGACGTTAAACACTGAATGGGGTCAAATTGACCCCAAAGGTAATAGGAGGGTTAAGCTGAGGATCGCAGAACATAAGGCTGCTATCAGAAACAATAACCTTGACTATGCCATTGCTAAACATTATACAGAGAAGAACCATAGTCCAGCTGCCTCCCCCGAGGTTAGTTGGCATTGAGAGGGTATTGCCAAACCCTAGAGGAGGTCACATCATTAAACTGCTCTTGAGAAGAGAAGCTTTTTGGATAAATGAACTGTCTTCTGTTGAACCCTCTGGTGTGAACGAATCACAGGATTTTAGCTGTTTTCTATAAATGTGGGTTATAGGGTATTGACTATTAGCCTCACTGCAGTGCATGTAACATTGTGGACATATTGATGATGTATGTCTGTAATGTGTATATATTTATTTTTCTAAAAAACGTTTTGCTCTTGTTAGGCTTTTGATGATGATAATTATGTATATTTGATGATTACAAATATGTATATATGTGACCCTGGATCACAAAAGTCTTATGTTGCACAGGTATATTTGTGGCAATAGCCAACAAAACATTGTATGGGTCAAAATGATAGTTTTTTCTTTTATGCCAAAAATCATTAGGATATTACTGTAAATAAAGATCATGTTCCATGAAGATATTTTGTAAATTTCCCACTTTAAATATATAAAACATTTATTTGTGTGAATGAATGCAGCACTATATAGAATATAGTATATAGCCAATAGAAATGGACAACTTTAAAGGCGATTATCTCAATATTTCACCCTCAGATTCCCGATTTTCAAAATGTTGTATCTCGGCCAAATATTGTCCTATCCTAACAAACCATACATCAATGGAAATATTATTTATTCAGCTTTCAGATGATGTATAAATCTCAATAATAATAAAAACTACACATAAGACTGGTTTTGTGGTCCAGGGTCACATATTGTGTTGATTTATTTGAGGATGTGAATTATATTTTCTTAATTGGGTATTTATGGGAATGTGTTGGATATTGGCATTTAATATATTGGCATATTATGACTTTAAGAACACCTGAGAGCTCAGACCATTAACTGAGCGAACCTGAGGACGCTATATGCGAAACGCATTGCTCACTTTGAATAAATAAAAGAGTAAGGTCAATAGTGTGCAGTAGAGTGTTTTTAATTTTTGTCTTTTAAATCCGTTCCTGCCATCTACCTCCACCTATCAGGCTGTGCATGGACAACGTGATCTCATAAGAATATGCGTGTATTTTTACGTAAAGTGTAGTTCTATTACACGCGTACATTTACTTACGTTTTATACACACAAATGTATAATACTGACGTATTTACAACACTAAAACATAAATATTTAGTATTGACAGCACAAAAGCGTAAATTATTTACGTAAGAAGAACTCTAATGACGTTCAAATTTGTACGCATAGGCATTATGCATATTTCAAATCGTTGCATTAATGTTTTGACTCTATTGCATTCAATTGTCTTATCAATTACATTTTCAGTCACATTTATTAAATGCAGTTTACTCAAGAAATAATAACATTTCGCGCCTTCTGCTGCAAACTCGTTTCGGAGGATTAGCCTACATGGTGTTAAACAAGACTACACGTTAAAACCTTAAAAATACCTTCTTTAATCGTTTAACCATTTTGTAATATTTAGTTTATTTACCGTGAGACACAAAATGCGTTTTCTCCAATATAACCATAATACACCAAAACCCAACATAGCCTAAATTCACAAAAGACATCAATTTTATTAGCTTGATGTAATCCAAATCTTTAGAATACGTTTGCAAGAAACATATCCAAATTCAGCCCAATCTTCATCTCCATTCAGCGACCGTAAACGTCAAATCCCGCGCTCGTGATGAATTCAAATACTAAAATTGCGCCCTCAAGAAGCGTTACAACATGTTTTACTGCAGTGATATCGAACACTCATTGGCTCTCGCCTGCTTCGTCACAGATTGCGCTATGCCGCGTTTCAGTCGGTGAACTACATTTGAAATGGAGAAGCGCGCGCGCCTTCACACAGAGCGAAGCAGGATTAACATTTGAAATGAATTAATAATTTAAATTCTGCTCTGTACCTCATACAAAACTATTATATTCTGCCAGAGAGGACTGCGACTGCAACACATCAACATGTGAACGACTTTTGGTACCGGTTTTGACATTTTCGCAATAACATTATTTTGATTATACATGTCTGTTGTTTTTCTTCATAATTGTAGCCTAAGTAGTTTTAAGAAATGGTTATGGGTAGGTTTAGGGGTAGGAGTAGGATTAGTGGCTCAAAATATATTTTAATGCTATATTGTTAATAAAACTGCCATTTCCCTACACATATCTGTCCATTATGTTTTATCCTTTTTATATTCTGTGTACAATGGGTATGTTTAGGTTTGGGAGTAGGGTTAAGGGATCTTACATTTATCTATAAAAAAATACTGATTGCTTGGAGACATTATTGTCATTTTATGTATATAGTACTTTTATATATTTATTTATACAATACAGATTGCAGTTTCAGAGTAGCTTTACCGTGATATTCCATACATTATGCAAAGGCCCGTTGTCTTTGAGCATCCGCATGTAGATATAGCTGATTTCCCGAAAGCCACTGAACAATTCAGCTCACTTCTTTTTCCAGAGCTTTCCAACTTGTACACAGTCTCACACCAGAGATTTTTCTGCTCTTTTCTTGTCTTGACAGCAGTGACTTTAAACGTCTCATATGGAGGAATCAGCACCTCTTTCTGTTCAGGATACTTGGAGTATTTGATCACATTAACACCGTTGCAAGTTTTGATTTCAAAACAAGATTTAGTTCCAAAACCCTGTGCTACTTTACGATCAAGAGAGGATGAAGCAAACGAGCCGAAACGAATCTCTGTGCCCGTGACATTCTTATCAAATTCAGCTTTTGTACCACGATATGTTGACTTGCATTCCTTTTGTTTATTAGTCAATATCTGTATTGCATCTGTTATCAAAAATTGAAGTGAATACCATTTGAATGTCCGGTTTCTGTAGTTTTGTTTACCATTATAAACAGCCGTATCAAAATTGCTATATATGCTAGAATTAAGGTTAGTGTACACATACAAGGCAATAGAATGATTCTTTGTCAGTTTATCTTCTGGCGCTCTGGCATTCTTTTCACCTTCTTGCCAAGCCTTTTCAAATTCAGCTGAGTTATTGATTTCCTTCTTTAGATATTTATTCCTCACCAAATATGCCTTTTTTTTTTCACAGGCCATATATTGATCATCAACTGAATTCGGTGCCATATCCAATGAATATATCTGTCCTTCAACAGCAGCAGCAGCAGCTCTGTGATCCTGCAAAAAACATGAATCATAATGATCACATCATCAGTATTCATGTCTGTAATATTCAAACTAGAACACAAGCTTACCTGTCCTAGAGCAGCTAAAATGAGAAGAAGAGCTTCAATGATGAGCAGCATTTTGATTCAGTCAAATCCTTCAGATGATCTAGTAGATCTAGTGAAGAACGGACGATGAAAGACAATGAGAACAGTATTTCACAAAATCTCCAATCAGGAATATGTACAGATTTACACACTAAAAATGTTACACAATAAAGTTTTACCCTGGTGTACTTGGAATGTTCTGCTAGATAGCAAACCATTTGAAAATAATGAATGAAGCAATTAATCAGTGAATTTATAAAAAAAGAATAACACATTTCCCTTGAAATCTTTTAAAATACCCTCTTGCCATCCAGAGGCTTGCTTCTGCAAGTGAACGGCGCCTTGTGGTGCCATCCCAAAAAGGCACAATATCACTATTATGGACTTTACCTTGACTGTTCCAAGCTGGTGGAATGACCTGCCTAACTCAAACTGAGCTGCTAATTTTTTAGCCATTGTCAAGAAACTGCTGAAGACGCATCTCTTTTGTTAACACTTGACCCATTAACACTTACTATCCTATATCTATTATATAAACGTTGCTACATGTACTGTAACTGAGTCTGAATGTCCTACTGTTAGTTTGATTGCTTATATTGCTCTTCTCATTTGTAAGTCAATTTGGATAAAAGTGTCTGCTAAATGATTAAATGTAAAATGTAAATGTAAATGTAAATTACCTTGGAATATGGTAATTTTTTTTTGTACGGTTCTTCAGTTGCTCAGGAACATTGATGAGAGAAGATCAGGAAAGTCATCCAGTCTGGCGACAACAGCAGTGGCGGTCCTACATTGAATTACACCCTGGGCGAGACCCCCTTCGAGCGCCCCCAATACCCACCCCCCCATTGGGACATAATTTTTCTTACCCCATTGGCAGATCATGTTTTGCTTGGTTTAAGCAAAATCTCAATTTTTATTTATTTCCCCAGAAAACAAGACTTAATATCTTATGTCATTTTACTACGTGCATCTTTATTTAAGAAATGTTTGATATTTGGACTGGAAACAAGACAAAAATACTAAGTAAGAAAAGCATTTTTTGCAGTGTAATAACTGAACTTGTAACAGTTTTGTTGCAAAGAACAATATTATGTTGAAATTAGATCTCGTGTTTGAGTTCAAACTGAATTATTGTTAAGCACAGCAAGAATCATAGTAAAAAGGCTAACAAATAAGAGTTATACCCAACAATTAATATTATTGCCCCTTCATTCATGACATGGATACCGTAATCATACAGAGAAAACATAGTTGCATACCTTTATCTTTCGCTCGTTTCTAAATTGGGCACCTGATGGCTTTGACTTTTCTTGTCCATCTCTTATTTGGCACTCGACATCGACAATCAACAGATTTCCCCTGATCCCCCCCATACCAACTGTCACTCACGAGTCACGACCAGAAGTCAAGACTAAACCAATTCACCTTGGTGGTGGTAACCAAGTAATCGTTTTGTATTACCTATTTTTATTAGCCATTCAGACCATTCAGAAAAACAAAAATGTGCAGGAAATATAGAGGCCTGTATTTATAATATTATGAATGAAATGTGCGTTATTTGGAAGAAAGTCGAGGTGTGACTGACTTCGATAACTATATGGATCGATCCACGTTTTCTGTTCTCTTCTTTCCTTCAGTGATTCTGCTTGTTAACAGGCTTATTAAATGACCATTTCTTTAAAACAAAATTGATTTGACAGAATTAAATTTTCTTATTGGCATAAACAGGTTTTAATGTGATCATATTTTCCACAGACAAAGTCTTTCATTGACTTACAGACACATTTTAACAGACACATCAAGCGTTGCGAATTCAGCATTTATTATTATAACAGCCTGACGTCTGAATGACATGACATGTTTCAACTCTTCGTTTTTCAAACCCAGAGGAATCATTTTAATTTCCTAACCAATTTTCCATAACGAGCTAAAATACTCTAAAGCGCTTTATCAGAGATAAATGGAGGTAAGTTTGACAACATCACCTTTTTCGAGAGGTTAGACAAGGTATACAGAGTGCTGTTGTTAGCCTAGGAAGGGTATTTTAACACTATACAGCCAATGAGAGCAACCTGTCCTCCAGTGAATGCTGTTATTTTATGTTTAGTCACAGTGAAAGTGATTTCACCAAATACTGGAACAACATCTTTGTTGATCTTGGAACAACATGTCTAACTTGGCAAAATCACTGTTAGTCACTGTGTACATATCAGTAGATGTGCTGGAAATGTCAGATACAAATAATGACACAGTGTACGGGAATAGTTAGTCTGTTTTTTATTTGAGCTCCATGAGATGACGCATAGGAACACTCTGTTGCTGTTCACGGTCAGGGACTTTTTTTTCTAGCGGAAGGAAGGCTTTTAGGGATTTTACTTCATGAAAGATGCATTGATACATATTTTTTGGCTTTAATATTTGTATTGTTTAGTAACCATTTTATAAAAAACAATAAGGTACTGGAGGCTAGTGCTGTATCGTGAATAAGTCACGGCTGAAGGGGTTACCCCACTTCATGTCGTGCCTAACAACACCCTTCAGTCGTGACTTATTAACAACAATACCTTCACTGTAAAAAAAAATTAAATCCCCAAGTCAAAAATTTCTAGTGACTGATCACATCTAAATTTTTCAATTAGTCTGACGTATTATTTCTCATTGAGCCAATGTTAACAGACTATTGCAACAAGAATTGCACTTGGGCCAATTAAAAAATTTAGATGTGACCAGTCACTAGAAAATTGCGCTTACATATGCGCTTTATATGCGTCCCCGAATGCACTTTATTGGAAACCCAAACAAGCAGTACATGCAGAGACTGAGATTGTGTGGAGCAGCATTTACTGTTAATGGAGCAGCTCTGAGAATCATGTCGTCACTGTTGCTACGTCTGATAAGCCATGGGGCTCTCACACCAAACATCATGTTCTCACGCAGTGAAAAATCCATCGTAGAGCAAAGAGGACACTGACAACCCGCCAACAGATCAGACAGAGCAGTTACTATTGATATGAAATAATGTTTCATATTGTATGTAGCACCTCACTTTAAGCAGCATGTGAACCGATCATCTTTTCTAGTTATAGCACGTAATAAACATGAACGAACATCAGGTTTGTTGTTTCAACTGCAGAAAGACGTCAATGTACACCCTGGGTGCTTCTCAATATCCCTCCTCGTCTCCTCTCTCCTCCATCCTATGACCCGGAAACCGATCGAGCTCAGCCATCTTGAAGGACATCTCAATTCTCTAATTGCACTGCGAGGAGTCGAGGATCGAGGAGTTAGGAGGCTTCCTGAGGAGTCATGAGCGAGGATACACGGGTGTATCCTATGCGGAAGAGTTTTATCGACTTAAACGTGACGCACGTCTAAATTCTCCTCCCCCTTCACATCGGTCACAATAATTTTGATTTATACTTTACCTTTGCAGTTTATATAAACCAAACATCTTACATATTTCAACAGAGTATCTTGCTTTATTATTATTTATTATGAATTTCTTAAATAAACAAACTTCAACAACATAAGGGCAGATCCTTTGAGCGCTGCTGATGACGCGATGAAGTGACGCTCGAGTGATCAAGTATTCCAATGTATAAAAAAAAGTTACATTCGATTCCTCCGTCCTCGCGTCTTTTCCTTGCAGCCTTCCCTCGCATCCTTCAGGGGGCGGAGCTGAGACGCGAGGAAAGGAAACGAGGATGCACAAATAAGAAATGAGAAGCACCCCATATTTTAAAGGGGTCATATAATGGTACATGCACTTCTACAAGTTGATTGTACTGAAATGTTTGTTGGCAGTGCCTGTACACAACCATCATAAAATGATAAAAATCCATCCAGTGTTTTTTTTTTTTATCTTCTTATGTTTCCATCCATCTCAAGCTGTTTTGTGACGTCACAAAATCGACGCCCCTCCCACGATATTTGATTTCAAATCAGACCCGCCCTCGCTTGTGAGCGAGCTGTCAATCATAGCCCGCGCGGACCGGCGCGTTCATTGTTGACGATTGTTGACAGCTGGAGCACTGAGCAGAATAGTGTCTAAGCGATTGTGATGTTCTGTTCTTGGGTGTAATAAGGAACACAGCATCATATTGATGATGTTCCTAAATCCGAACCGCTGAAGACGCAGTGGCTGAGTTTTGTTTTCGAAGGGAATATTCCCCACGATCAACGTCAATGCTTTCATGTTTGCGCGAATCATTTCACACACCAGACTGTTACAAACGAGGGTCGGTATGAAGCTGGTTTTGCTAAGAAGCTGCTCCTGAAAAAAGGATCGGCAACTACTCGTGTTCCTGCTGCACCTCCAGAAGAACTGAAGTGAGTGTAACATTTTATTAGCCTTTATATTAATGTTTATATTAATCTTTGCAAATCGCTTGCTGCATGCTTCACGATGAATGCGGTTTACACCTAGGGTACATTACGGCATGTTTTCTATGTACGCCGTTCTCAACATAATTCATAATCCCACGTTTATAAAGAACAACGCATTATGGTTATTGTGTTATTATTAAAAACGGTGTACGCACAGAACAGAGGGGCGGGGTGAGCAAAGCTCATTATCATTTAAAGACACATGCACTTAAACGGCGTGCTGAAAACAGCTGTTTTTGACCAGGTAAAATTAGTGTTTTCTTACAATACTAATGAGAATTTTTAATTAAAGTATATTACAAACTTTTAATTTAGACCCTAAAGAATCATATTAGCGTGTACAAAAATGACATTATATGACCCCTTTAAGTTTGAGTACACCGACATCTACTAACTCTCCTGTGTGTTTTTCAGACAAAATGCAGCGTTATGATTGGTCAGATTGCCCTCACAATAGTACCATTACATATTATGATTTCAAATTTCATTGTCACAACTGGCGGTTGTAGATAGGCACACGACGATGAAGATGAAAGTCATCTTATAGTCATCAAATGATAGTAATTTTATAGTCATTAAATAAACGTATTTAATATATAATACAAAAGGCAAACATAGATCCAAACAGGTTAAGCACAACCACACATATTCTTAGACAAAACTAAGAACTGAAACACAGGAACTTAAATACAAGAGACAAACAAGGTAATTTAGGTAACAAGGTAATAACAAACAAGGTAATAACTTTAGCTGGAGAATAACTTTATTCTAGAGCTGCTGTAAAGCCAAAACAATCTGTTAAATTTCCTATTATCACTGTAAAGCTCATTTGAAACAATCTATACTGTTAAAAGTGCTATATAAATGTAAATGACAAATGGTGCAAACTGAAAACATAGTCCATCTGATGTGTGTGTGAGTGTGACAGTCATGCATTCTAATAATGCGATGGACGCAGCACTTCTGTTGGTAACACTTTACAATAATAGTACATGAATAATCATGTACTAATACCTGAATTAATAATTACTTTACTATGAACTAATGATGAGTTAAGACATGTACTAATGAGGAACTAACCTTAACTACGACATGAGTCATATGAATTCCTGCATGAATATACCATCTTAACTACACGTTAGTACATGCTTGTTAATTAATGTATTAATTAAACTTTCGGGGTAAACTAAATCAAACTTGCTCTTGAAAATGGACACATTTTGTGTCCCAAAAGAAGAGCAAGAACCCTAACTGACTAACATCCGACTGCATTATGATATAAAGACAGTAAACCAATCCATAAAATTACCACATAAATAACCATCATCTGTGCTAACACTGATTTTAATTTTGAAAATGGCATCTGCTTAATGAATATGTTAGTGTAGGTATTTCACTCTTGATGGCAGCAGTGGAATCACTTAAAACAGAATGAGATTAAATAGTTTTTAATGATGAATGCATCATTGTGTGTTCAATGAGTAAGGTTAAATGTAAACATTGCAAGACATCTAGTGTCATTCACTGATGTTTGTGACAGTTGCTGGTGTCAAATTTATGAACAATTTTACATTGTGCCCTTTTAGTACATCTTTCTTCTGATCTAGAACATGTTTGATTTAGTTTAAACCCGAAATGTTAATTAATACATTAATTAACAAGCATGTACTAACGTGTAGTTAAGATGGTATATTCATGCAGGAATTCATATGACTCATGTCGTAGCTAAGGTTAGTTCCTCATTAGTACATGTCTTAACTCATCATTAGTTCATAGTAAAGTAATTATTAATTCAGGTATTAGTACATGATTATTCATTTCCGGTTAATCGTCATGGATCGTAAATTGATTTGATGAAAAAAAAATATATATATTTTTATTTTTTAAAAAATTGTCTCCTCACCAATCAGAAAGCTTGTGTTTGAATTTTTTTTCCAAAATATATATATATATATTTTTTTTGCTTTAGAAGGAAGAGGGATGTTTCTTATTTCAGCTTTCCCACTGTTGCCATCTTCGCATTTTGAGGCTGCTTATTCCACCGCTTTTATGGGTATTGTTGGTATCCAATTACCAGGTTTCTTGAATTTTAAATATACTGTTTAACATGTAGGTTGTGATTTATTTATTTTTATTTTGTTTCACTTATGAATCAAATAACAACAAGACAGATGAGGACAATCTTGGGTAACTAGTTTCAGTAGTTCAGAAAAGCAACAGAAGCCCATGATTAAATTAAACAAATACATAAAAAGGTAAACACTTGTTTTCACAACAGCACGTAACACATTTAATTAAACATGAAATTATTAAGTAGAAAGACTAAAACAGTTTTTTTTTTTTTTTTTTTTGTAAAACACTCAAACAAATATTTGTTTTATTTGCTTAATAACTTTTACAGTGTAAATTAAATCTGTTTGTAATATATGAAATTGTCTGCTCTTCAGAAGACTTGGATTAAACTGCTCAAATAATATAGATTACTTGTACAATGGTTTTATGAACGTCAAAGTTTTGAGTGGATAGCAGAAATCTCTGATGTGTCATTAAAAATATTGTTTTGGCTTTGAAGATGAACGGGAAGTCTTATGGGTTTGGAACGACATGATAAATGTTAAGTATTTTGCGACCCCTTTTATATTGTTTTGGTATGAAACTTGATTGCCACTGTACCCACTGTATATTAGGTCATATTTGTAAAACAAAGGGAATCAAACAGAAAAACATTAAGGCATACAACATTATTAATAACTATCAAGACAGCAAATCAGCTAGTCAGGGGGTGTCATCTTGTTGCAGTGTAAGATACATTACTCAGCAGAGTAAACTGCACCACTGGACAACTCCTGAATCAAGATTGAAACTATTTTGCATTAACATGAATCCTCATGGCATACTATTAGGCTATCATGTGACATTAAACTTGATTTATGTCCACAGGCTTCATGTCATTTTCTGGGAGCAGGTCAGCAGAGCTTTATGAGGATGAGATGGCTTGTGTGTGTGTGTGTGTACATTTGAAAGAGCTTGTGTATGTGTATGAGAAACAGAGTTTGTGTGTATAAGAAATGAAAGGATTCCTGTGAAGGAGACAAAACAGATTAGGATTATTCAGCATTATCTGTAATCCATATTTGTTAGTGTAAAGTAAAGTGTAAAGCAAGTAGCCAAATACAAATAATATTAATACTCATAAAACCTGCCCAGAAAGCCACATGGACAAAAAGGTAAAAACTTATTGTGTAAGATATGTGCTGGTCCTGTCTGCAACGACCATAGCTACAAAATCTACAAAGGTTAGTAGCAAATTTAAATTTCTCTCAAACACTATAACAAGCAAATTATCAAATTTTAAACATTAGAGTATCATCAAAATCTTAAATTATGTAATTATTAAGATAAAGCTAAACATAAAATAAGAAACTCGTTTTAGGAAGAAAACAATATAATTCAATAGGGTTTATTATTTTAATTTTATATTAATTGTTGAATTAAGAACTAATTTCTCAGCACTCAGTAGTGTTTGGAATTAATATTAACTACCATCATTGTTATAAATGTGTCGAGTGCGGTCCGCCTTGCTCTGATGTCATGCTGACGAATGTCTCAAAACTCTGGCGACGGCGAGGCGGCCGTGTCGGATTCTGCAGTTTCTCTCCACCGACTGCGCTGAGCAAAAGCATGATGGGAAACGACTTGCTGACGACACAGCTTAATGCTCATTGGTTTAAACAACCGTGATGTATTGTTCTCTTTTAAAATGTTTGATTTTAAGACTCTGATCTCATGTTTTATGTGTATAAATTATGTGTGAATATTCCCAAACTCTTTGACATTGCGATCTCTATATGGGTTATGTGATGTATTTTTTTATATAAAGAAATTATATATATATATATATATCATGTCTGTATTAAAGTAAAAATAATTGATAAGCACGTCTTTCGAATAGAATTAAATAACAAGTACTTAATTGGGTGTTTTGTTCATTATATTTATTTTCATATAAAAGCAACAAAACTTAAATGACATCCAGTTTATCATCAACACCGTACATGAGTGTGAATCTTTCGATATCCATCTTTGATCTCGTAAGTGTCTGATCCACTGCGAGAAGAGAAAACTGTCCATTTTGCCTCAAACAAGCCTATTGCCACACGTGAATTACATGACGTCTATGCCTTTGTTACATGTATGGTGTTTCTGAGTTCTGTTTTTGTTTCAGTTTCGGTGTTCCGTTTCCCCCTGTCTTCTGTGTATTTTGGTCTAGTCCTGTTTTCCCCGGTCTGTGTAATTGATTCCTCGTTAGTCTCGTCAGCTGTGTCTTGTTTCCCTGATCTGTTCTCCTGTGTATTTAAGCCCTGTGTGTTTCAGTGTTCAGGGTCGGTTCTCGTTTATGTAACGTTAATGTATAGTGTGTGTTCTGCCCGTTGTTCCTGTGTTTTGAGATCTTTTGAATTAAACTCCTTGTATTGAAGAGCTCTGTCGTCTTCACCTTCCTCCTGCACTACACTACCGTAACAGAAGAACCGACCCAAAAACGACGATCATGGATCCAGCAGTGAAGATCCTCCTACTTTCCCAGGAGGATCAGTCCCTCGAGACCCACACACAGAGGTATCTGGACTTACAACCTCATGTTCATTATGATGACATCAGCCTCTGTGTGTTCTTCCGGGCAGGTCTCAACGCTGAGACCGAAGCACGCCTGCCCGGAGATGGGCCTCGAGGGAACTTTATGGAGTTTGTGGACTGGGTACTATGGCACAATGGGTGTCCCTTCACCGTGTGCCCGCCAGAGCCAGAGCCCGTCGCCTGCCCGCCAGAGCCAGAGCCCGTCGCCTGCCCGCCAGAGCCAGAGCCCGTCGCCTGCCCGCCAGAGCCAGAGCCCGTCGCCTGCCCGCCAGAGCCAGAGCCCGTCGCCTGCCCGCCAGAGCCAGAGCCCGTCGCCTGCCCGCCAGAGCCAGAGCCCGTCGCCTGCCCGCCAGAGCCAGAGCCCGTCGCCTGCCCGCCAGAGCCAGAGCTTGTCGCCTGCCTGCTGGAGTCTGTGAACGTCGAGACAGAGCCTTCATCTCCGCTGGTCCCGTCCAGCATAGTGCTTCCATCTCCGCTGGTCCCGTCCAGCATAGTGACTTCTTCTCCGCTGGTCCCGTCCAGCATAGTGACTTCTTCTCCGCTGGTCCCGTCCAGCATAGTGTATTCATCTCCGCTGGTCCCGTCCAGCATAGAGACTTCTTCGCCGCTGTTACTGCACAGCTCCGAGCCCTCTTCGCCGCTGTTCCTGCACAGCTCCGAGCGCTCTTCGCCGCAGTTACTGCACAGCTCCGAGCCCTCCTCGCCGCTGTTCCTGCACAGCTCCGAGCCCTCTTCGCCGCTGTTACTGCACAGCCGCTGTTCCTGCACAGCTCCGAGCCCTCTTCGCCGCTGTTACTGCACAGCTCCGAGCCCTCTTCGCCGCTGTTACTGCACAGCTCCGAGCCCTCTTCGCCGCTGTTCCTGCACAGCTCCGAGCCCTCTTCGCCGCTGTTACTGCGCAGCTCCGAGCCCTCTTCGCCGCTGTTCCTGCACAGCTCAGAGCCCTCATCGCTGCCCTGCACCGAGCCCTCTTTGACACCCGGGACTTTGCCCAAGTATTTTTTGGGGGGGGGCCATATACCTCTGTCCTGGCATTCTGAAAAAGATTCCCCGCCATGGCCGCCCGAGGGGGTTTCCCCGCCATGGCCGCCCGAAGGGGTTTCCCCGCCGTGGTCACACCCACAGCCTGCTCCGCCGTGGTCACACCCACAGCCTGCTCCGCCATGTCCACGCCCACAGCCTGCTCCACGCCCACAGCCTGCTCCACGCCCACAGCCTGCTCCACGCCCACAGCCTGCTCCACGCCCACAGCCTGCTCCACGCCCACAGCCTGCTCCACGCCCACAGCCTGCTCCACGCCCACAGCCTGCTCCACGCCCACAGTCTGCTCCACGCCCACAGCCTGCTCCGCCCTGGAGGCTTCCCACTGTGTCTCCCTTGCCTGGTCTCCCCTGTCAGCCTCCAGGGCGCCCACCCTCCCACCCCTTTGGATGTTATAGGCGCGAGGACGCGCCTTTGGGGAAGGGGGGAGTAATGTTACATGTATGGTGTTTCTGAGTTCTGTTTTTGTTTCAGTTTCGGTGTTCCGTTTCCCCCTGTCTTCTGTGTATTTTGGTCTAGTCCTGTTTTCCCCGGTCTGTGTAATTGATTCCTCGTTAGTCTCGTCAGCTGTGTCTTGTTTCCCTGATCTGTTCTCCTGTGTATTTAAGCCCTGTGTGTTTCAGTCTTCAGGGTCGGTTCTCGTTTATGTAACGTTAATGTATAGTGTGTGTTCTGCCCGTTGTTCCTGTGTTTTGAGATCTTTTGAATTAAACTCCTTGTATTGAAGAGCTCTGTCGTCTTCACCTTCCTCCTGCACTACACTACCGTAACAGCCTTATATTGAATGGAATAAATAGCTGAATACAAAAAATAGGACGTTGACTGAGACGTTCATTGAGACGAGTGCATGTTGTTAAGTGATATTAATGAACTGATCAGAAAGCCATACAGTTGCTGATCCACTACGAGACGAGAGAACGGTCTGTCTTGCTGTTTTCACTTTTCTCACTGCAGACTCCTACATTTCACATCTCCAACGAGCCTCTATCTATAACCGGCATATTTGCTGGACCATTCAAGGACTCCAGTTGTTCAGATGAAGACAAACGCATCTGAAAAGACTGTTTCTGTGTTGAGGACAATATTCTCCAGGAATGGATTGCCAGAACAGATGTGCACGGATAACGGACGACAGTTCGTCTCAGATGAGTTTCAGAAAGTCATGAAGCCGAATGGAGTCAAACACATCACTTCCGCACCATACTATTGCCACTAACGGCTTTGCAGAAAGGTTTGTACAGACTATCAAGAAAGCAATAAAAGGACAATGACAACATCTCACTACAACACAAAATAGACAACTTCCTTTTCATGTACAGAAACGCAACAGACTGGTCAAACACCAGTGATGATGTTTCTTAAGAGGAACTTAAAGGTCCCATTGCATGCGATTCCATGTTTCAAAGTTTAGTTAGTGTGTAATGTTGTTGTTAGAGTATAAATAATATCTGTAAAATTATAACACTCAAAGTTCAATGCCAAGCGAGATATTTTATTTAACAGAAGTTGACTACAAAAAAACGGCTCGATTGGACAACACCCCTCTACTTCCTTCATTAGTGACATCACCAGAACCGTGTTTAGACTAACCTCCGCCCACAGGAACACAAGGCAAGGCAAGGCAAGGCAAGTTTATTTATATAGCACATTTCATACACAATGGCAATTCAAAGTGCTTTACATAGAAGAAATTAAAATAATAAAAAGAAATAAGAATAATTAAAACAGTTTAGAAAAATAAAAAATAAAATACAGTACAAACAGTCGGACGAACATTGGCACAGTGCTCATTCAGTAAATGCATAGCTAAACAGATGTGTTTTGAGTCTGGATTTGAATGTGACTACAGTAGGAGCACGTCTGATCTCCTCTGGAAGCTGGTTCCAGCTGCGGCTGGCATAATAGCTAAAAGCGGACTCGCCATGCTTAGAGTGAACCCTTGGTATTTCAAGCTGATATGATCCTAATGATCTGAGTGATCTGTTGGGTTTATATTCAGTGAGCATATCTGCAATGTATTGAGGTCCTAGGCCATTGAATGATTTATATACCAGTAATAATACTTTAAAATCAATCCTAAATTTAACTGGGAGCCAGTGTAAAGACCTGAGGACTGGTGTGATATGTTCATATTTTCTGGTTCTGCACAGAATCCTGGCGGCAGCGTTCTGTATGAGCTGCAACTGTCTTATGGTCTTTTTGGGAAGGCCAGTGAGGATTCCATTACAATAATCCACCCTGCTGGTGATGAAAGCATGCACACGTTTCTCTAGGTCTTGTCTGGAAACAAAGCATCTAATTCTTGCAATATTTTTCAGATGATAGTATGCTGATTTAGTTATTGCTTTGACATGACTACTGAAACTAAGGTCTGACTCTAGTGTCACACCAAGATTCCTGACTTGATTTTTGGTTGTTTGACCCCTAGAGTGAAGGTATGCGTTCACCTTGAGAACTTCATCTTTGTTTCCAAACGCAATGACTTCAGTTTTGTCTTTGTTTAACTGAAGAAAGTTTTGACACATCCAACTGTTGACTTCATCAATGCATTGGCACAGGGAGTCAATGGGGCTATAATCGTTGGGCGATAGGGCTAAGTAGAGCTGTGTGTCGTCTGCATAGCTGTGGTAAGCAATTTGGTTCTTTCTCATTATTTGGCTCATTGGGAGCATATACAGGTTGAACAGGAGTGGCGCAAGAATTGAGCCTTGAGGGACTCCGCATGTCATGGATGTCCACTCAGACTTATGGTCTCCTATACTCACATAATAACCTCTCCCATCTAAGTATGACCTGAACCATTTTAGGACTATCCCAGAAAGCCCCACCCAGTTTTCCAGCCTGTCCAGAAGTATGTTGTGATCGACAGTGTCAAATGCAGCACTGAGGTCGAGTAGTACCAGCACTGATAATTTGCCTGAGTCAGTATTTAAGCGAATATCGTTTATTATCTTTATGAGCGCTGTCTCTGTGCTGTGGTGCGGTCGGAAACCAGATTGAAAATTGTCAAAGTATCCATTCGAGCATAAGAATTTGTTCAGCTGATTGAAGACAACTTTTTCAATGATCTTGCCTATGAAAGGAAGATTTGAGATCGGCCTATAGTTGCTTAATATGGTCTTATCCAGATTGTTCTTTTTCAGGAGGGGCTTGACAACTGCAGTTTTCAGGGAGTTTGGAAAACTCCCAGAGAGAAGTGAGGCATTTACCACTTCTAGAAGATCTGCTTCTAAACTGTTTAACACACTTTTGAAAAAAGATGTGGGAAGTGTGTCAAGAGCGCAGGTTGATGTTTTAAGGTGCTGTACGGTTTCTTCCAAAATTTTGCCATCAATTTCTTTGAAATCAGACATAGTAACTACTTTCTCAGGTGGTTTGATCTGTCTGACCCCAGCGCAAGTCAAGGATGTGCTGATCACCTTTCTGATATTATTGATTTTCTCAGAGAAGAAAGAAGCAAACTCACGGCACTTGCTGTCTGAGAGCATTTCACTGGGAATCTGGCTTGGGGGGTTTGTCAGTCTCTCTACAGTAGCAAAAAGAGTGCGTGTGTTGTTTAAATTGCTGTTTATAATATTTGAGAAGAAAGTCTGTCTAGCTTTGCCTAGTTCCATATTGAAAGCATGAAGGCTGTCTTTGTAGATGTTATAATGGACTACAAGTTTTGTCTTCCGCCACATGCGCTCTGCTTTTCTGCATTGTCTTTTCATATTTTGCACTGCTGTTGAGTTTCTCCAAGGTGCTTTTTGTCTGCCATTCTTCTTCCTGACTTTCACAGGAGAAATATCATCAATTACACCTTTAACTTTTGAGTTAAAAGAATCAAGGAGAAAATCAACAGAGTCTGCAGATATGCTTGGTGTTAAGGATATAGCCTTCATAAATAGGACACTAGTGTTCTCATTTAAGCATCTCTTCTTGACAGACACAGATCTAGCTTCAGTGGCAGGAGAGATCAATATATCAAAGAAAATACAGAAATGATCAGACAGTGCTACATCCTTAATAACAATCGATGAAATGTTTAGACCCTTACTGATAAGTAAATCTAAAGTGTGTCCACGATTGTGTGTGGGTCCATGTACATGCTGAGTCAGATCAAAAGTTCTAACACAGGCGTATTGATGGCGAAATGTCAACAGACGGTTGATGTTTATCTATAATCGGATACCGCAAAAGTTTAATTCGAAGTTGTTAGTTTGCTCTGTCCATTTCACCACGGACTGTTTTTCTAACCTGGAATAATATCAAGCAGACTTCTCTCAGCGTTTCATACTGACGAAGGGGACAATTTCAACTATATTCCAGCAAGCGGTAAGTACAAGTAGTGATTTAATATGGAAGTAGCGATCAACTTAACATCGTTTCTCTTAGTAGGATGAAAATAATCTTACTTAAACTGTGATTAATATACAGAAAGCGATCACAGAACAATCCCTTTCCAATCGCCCAAGCTGTCAATCACACAGCGCGAGTTTATATGGACACTTGCCAAAACTCGTTATGAAATCAATGACGCTGTTACACTGCACAACGAAGCTCTTACTGTATTTATATGCCTCATGTTTGCATTGGTGAAATCATTAGTGAGTGCAGAAACTGCGTTGCAATGATAAGATCTTTCACGCGATCAACAGGCTGTCATCTGCTCAATGCTCATCACTGCAATTTTCTATGTGATTGAAATAGATCTAAATACTTAAAAAACTTCTCACGATTCATTAATCCCGATAGCTGTAATAGTAAAAACGTATAATAGCTGTAATAGTAAAAGTTTTCCAGATAGTTCCACATGTAATGCCAGATATTTCATATGCAAGCATGTCAGCCAATCACAGCAGAGGGCGTTTACACTGAAGTCTCACAGCAGACACGCCCCTTCAAACAGAGTGTTCAAACCAGGGAATGAAATCAGGCTAGGAAATATGCCTTTTACTTCTAAATTATAACAATTTTTGATCTAAAAAACATACTAACATTATAAGGGCACCCCTGGAAACATGATAAAATAATAAAATAATCCATGGAATGGGACCTTTAAGATCTCGCTTGGATCTCATCAAACCCGATGTTCAACGTGTTGTGGAAAACAAACAATTTGTGAAAGACCTGCAAGAAACTTCCAAGCTGGACAAGAAGTCTTAGCACATGACTATAGACTGGAAAAGTGGCAACCAGGTACCATCACCACCAGAACTGGACCTTTGACGTACACAGTGAAGGTTGGAGATAACACATGGTGGATCAGTTAGTGGATCAAAACCCTCACCTTCACCGGTCCCTGATTTAAATGACGAGGACAATGATACTGTTGACACTGTTCCTCCTACCTCAGTTAACGTGAATGACTCTGAGACGCACAAAGACAAAGCAGATGTGACAATTCCAGTGTCACCTGAACCTCACCCAAGCTCACAGAGATGTTCTCCTGAGAGATGTAGGAAACCTCCACAAAGGCTTGATTTGTGGTTATTTTGCATTTTGCAGCATTTCGTTAAGGTAACTGCAAATGCTATAGAATAAGTTAATAGATTTATATTTTTTGTTTCTTAGAAAGTTAAATCTAGTGAGGAGGAAAGTGTAATGAATGCACTATCAGGTATCATAGTGTTTGGAGTAACTATGCCCTCTAGTGGTGATCTACATACAGTGTATTGAGGATCGAGCTCAGTTCAGTAAAGAGAATGATGTGATTACACAGCAGACACTTGTGTTGTTATCTTTCCAGCAGACACGACAGAGCCTATTCTCATAGGAACTGTATCTTGAACTTTAACCTGCACTTGTTGTCGGACCAGATTAAAACAGGTTTTTACTTCTGTAATGTGACTGACTCCGCCTCCAAACCTCTTCCTGCTTTCATGTTGGCAAGAAAGAAACGACTAAACTCAATGAAACTTCGACACACAGGTATCACGTTTCCTTATAAATAAACCTTGGTAACATTTTATTTTACAGTGTCATTGCTACATATGTTACATGCACTTACCATAGTATTACAGTAAATTTTGCATAATTACATGCAACTAACCCTCAACCAAACCCTAACCCTACCCTAACACTATAGTAAGTACATGTAGTTGCTTAATATTACTCAGTACTTATATAATTACTCTGTAACAATGACACTAAAATAAAGTGTAACCAAATCCTCTTTGTGTTTGTTATGTGAAATGTAAATGTGAGATGTAGCCAAACTGGTGAATGTGATTAATAACTTGATGAGGTGCTGTAATGTGGGTTTCAGTTTCATTATATCAGAAGCAAATCGGTGTGTGAAAGTTGTAACATGTACGATGATATTTTGGAGCACAAACAATGTCAATTGACTGCATAAACTGTAAGTGTAGAGATTAAAGATCTATATCATGTTGTTCAACTGATTTTATATTTTGGACTTTTTTATTGTATCAAGTCGCAGAGAGCATCTTATTTACATCAGTAAACCAGCAGATGCTTTTATTTAAAGGTACAATATGTAAGAATTTTGAAAACAAAACAAAACAAAAAAACAACACTTGCACAGTGTTATATATTTCTTTCAAATTGTGTACTTACATTATCCTAAATGTTTCCAGGAATATGTAAATTCAGAGAAATTCACAATTTTAAATAGTGCCCGTCCCTGTTCACTTGTCGCCTGTCAATGACGTAATATCCGCGTTATCCCTGGTTTCCGCTCGTACTGCCATAGTAACCATGGCGACACATGTGGACAACTGCGTTACATCTAGCGGCGCACTCACGCAGTTGTTGTTTCGTTCAAACATTATGGACCATGGCAAGCAGACTTTGATAGTGTAGAGCAAGAGAAACAGCACTGCGTTACCTCACAAGTTTAATTTGTCTAATAAACTGACCTGTATTAATTCAGCACTAGCGGGTAAGTTAGTTCGGTGGAATGAAATGTCCTCTTTCCTTTAT
Source organism: Rutilus rutilus (assembly GCF_951802725.1). Taxonomy (NCBI): domain Eukaryota; kingdom Metazoa; phylum Chordata; class Actinopteri; order Cypriniformes; family Leuciscidae; genus Rutilus; species Rutilus rutilus. The sequence goes on along the minus strand of NC_140209.1, from coordinate 8,817,841 downwards.
ATTTGTGGGACTCGCATGTGGCGCTGATGTCTGTCTCTCATTAGCACTCGTGCCCTGCTTCACTCCACAGTCATGTTAAAAACATGAATGTATTCACTCATCCATAATCATTATTTCCCATAAACAGTATTAGATCCATCGGCATGCGAAAAGAAATTACATATTGTAGCTTTAAAGTGACTAACAGTGAATTGAAGCTGAATGTTTGATCAGTGTGTTTGTTCAAACCTGTGACTCTCAGCAGATGTGCAGCTCCATACGACATGAACACAAATATTGTGAAGAATGTCTTGCAGGACGATGAACAGACAGACGTCAGAAGTAACAGAAGATGATCAGCTGAAGACTTAGAGAAACAGAGGAGAGAACAGAATATCAACATGTCCAGCCCTGACTGCACAGGTGATGAACACAGACAAATCTAAATCTGACATTAATGGTTATTTAGTTACATGAAATGGAATGAATTAAATTAACATGTGAACTTGTGAAACAGTTTCATCGTATTTAGTTAAAGTTCAGACATATAAACAACATTAAAAGCTTGATTTACACCACAAGGGGACTTTAAAGATTGTAGATATTATTTCTTGATTCAGACTGTGTATCTTTATTCTGAATCATTTATTTACTTAAATCCTGTAATACACAGTAATAGATCCACTAACAATCTGTGTGTGTGTGTGTGTGTGTGTGTTTATTTTGCAGTGGAAAGAAGTAGTCCAGAGTTGAATCGCCCCAACTGTATGTTAAGCTGATTTACAGTAACTGCATTATGATATAGTTATATAGATTTGATGAACTGTGTCTATAATCAGTTTTTAATATTTAGCGCTGTAAATGCTAATTTGTGAATTTGTGAATTCTAGCTCTTGTTTGTTTTGGATCAGTTTCAGAGGGAGAGAAGCTGAATCTGGTTGTGTGTGGAAGTGACGGCACATTAAAATCCTCCATATCAGAGCTGATCAGAAGATCAGACGAGGAGCTTCATGGGCGTCCGGTCAGTCTGGTGGAGCTTCCAGCTCTCGTTCAGCTCTCAGAGGAGGAAGTGATGCGTCAGACTCTCCGCTGTGTGTCTCTCTGTGATCCTGGAGTTCATGTTTTCCTCCTCACAGTTCCTGAAGCTCCACTCAATAATGAAGATAAAGCAGAAATGGATGAGATCCAGAGGATATTCGGCTCCAGAATCAACAAACACATCATGATCCTCATAATGCAGAATTCAGAGCATCAGACAGCAGAGCTCAATGAAGAAACACAGTCGGTCATTGAGAGTTTTGGAGGACGACAACAATATTTTGGTCCCACCACACAAGTGTCCACATTGATGGAGAATGTTGAGCAGATGGTGGAAGAAAACAGAGGAGAGTTTTTCTCCACAGAAACATTTTTGCAGGCGCAGGTGAAAAAACTGCTGCAATTTGAAGAGATGAAGAAGAAAATCGACTCATTAGAGACACATTTACTGTCACAAGGTAATGACCAGTAAAATATAAACTAAACTCTCAAACTAAAGAGCACGAAAAAATGACAATTTAAAAAAATGTAAATAATTATTTCAATTATACTAAATGGATATTAAATTATAAAATGGATAGTTCCAGTTCTTGATTCTGATTGGTTGAGCCACGTTTGAAGCCTTTGTAAAGTACTCAACAAACACACACCTGTGACCGCATTACATCAGTGTTAAGATGTGATTCTTTGTTGCTGCATGTGTTGCTTAGCAACCTCTATGGAACTACATTGCTTGGCGGAGGAATAAATGTGTTATAACCACTGATCTATATAGAACGGGTTAGGGTATATATATAATCAGTGGTTATAACGTTATATTTGTTGATATTGGTGTTTATTTTATGAATAAAATATATATTAATATTTTTTTTTAAAAGCAACAAGTCCCTTGAAGTCCCTTTTTTACAATGGATTCAGAACAGCTGAGGTGGTTTTGGGCACTCCGCGTCGTAGCTAACAACGCCCCTTAGCTGTTCTAAATCCACTGTAAAACACGGCTTCAAGGGGCTTATTGCTTAATCGTTTATGTGGTGCTTTGTATTTTACAACAGTAGAGGTGAAATTCAGAACATTGACTCATACTGTACAAAAACAAAGTCAAAGGTCAAGTTTCAGTGTTCCAAATGAAAAGTAGATCATTACAATAATCAAACTACTACAATCCCTTGGAAGGTTGAGGCTGAAAGTTTTACTATAATGCTTTGCTTAGTTTCAATATTACTTTAGCTCTTCGCTTAATCTGACTCCAATTTCAAATGATAATCAAATTTAGATCGTGTTTCTTATTGGAAAATAATCATAAATATTGAATATGATTTAATTTAGATCTTTGATTATTCTGGGTATCCCATACTTTTTATTATTTATTCATTAAGGACCCGGTGTCGCTTTGAGACGTCACGTTGCGAATGTGCGCTCACGATCACAAACTAGCCAGTCCTGAAATAGTCAGAGGGAGCAGTGCAACTCTTTTACCCTAAGCGGCCGCTCACTGCTCACTCATAACAAAGGTGGAGTTTTTTTTCAAGTCAAGTCAGTGATAGAAATCGGAAAATCGATTGTGTCAGAAATCGGAAGGTTTCCTTAATGAAGGAGCATCTGTTCAACACGTCATCCACTTCTTATCAACGTCAAGTTCATTGTTTCAGACACTGGTCACGAAACCTTTGGAAGCAAAGCACTTGAGTCTGATGTTTAGGTTCCGTTTTTATGCTAAAAGAATATGCATTGAATGAGATACTAAAGTGTGTGATTTGCTTGATGTTAAAAGAGTTAAAAAAGAACAAAATAAGCCCCAAAATAAATCTCAATGTGTTACTTGCGCTGAAACACCTGTGAGCACAGAAAGGTGACTTAGACAGCATGAATTCAGGTCTCTTTAGCACCACATTGCTATTGAACATTTTTAAATATCTGTCTTTATTCATGCAAACATAGTTTGTTATCTCTTAATACTTTCCTCGCCATTGAAGTAATTTTCTAGCTTTCCGTGTTTTCACTCAATATACGATATACGACACATCTTCTGAAAAACTCAAACCACAGGCGAAGAAGAAACAGAAACAAGCGATGGAAGATTGCTCACTCAAATTTAAAATAATGCGATCATCAACATAAAACAGCATGTCAATCAAAACTGCCTGATGTTACAGAATGAAATGTCAACCCAGGACGACGTAATCGATGACGTAGACGCGTCGTTGCAGTCTTAACGCAAGTTTCAAGTTTCATGTTGCCTAGCCACAACCTACACATCTATGAAAATACGCCGACTATGAAAATACATCGACACGCATGAAATGCGTCGATGCGTCACATTAATTATTTACGTTTAAATATCGAGTAATGGTGGCTTCTGCTCCCTCTCATGGTGAAAATGACAGACCACGATCATCTAAAGTATGGGAATACTTTAAACTATAGGGCCGAACAGAAAGGTGCTTTGTTCACTATGCAAACTGCCCCATTCGGCGACAATAAAATGGACTTTAATTTATAACTTCAACTTAAATCTGTCAACGAAGCTTTTAGTGCATTTTTAAAAGTTGTGTATGCACGTGTGGACTAGAGACCTGCACTCCCGCGGGACCCAACGCAGCAGAGTGCGATGCGTGAAGATAGATCTGATGGCTGAGTGCGGGCGCGGGCGGTAATGCACTCGTTTGTGTGCTGGTTGCGCGAGAATAAAACGATTCACGGGACTCCCTCAAAATAGAATTTGAATAGAAATTGAACATCTAAAAACGAGAAAATTGTCATTCATCTGTTGCACAAAAGCAACAAGAACAACTAAAACAAAATAGAAACGATTTACAGGCCAGAGTTTCTATTTATTTATAAGATATTTTCAGCTTTGAACAATGTATCCAATCACAGACATGTGTTGATTTCTTGAACGCCAATCAGATGCATTTAAGATAGAATCCCCTCGCCGCTCAAAATGGACTTTTTGTTCAGTGCTGAATTCTGCATATTGGCAAATCATCTGATTATAGCAAACAAAGTGTAGATATTATGAAAGATTCATTGTGCAGCCAGTTTCATTGATAATAACAGAGATTTGTGAGATCGCGATGAACTGAGATGTCAGTTTTTTAGGAATTATTAAGGGAGAAATCCGTCCCTCGCAGGTCTCTAATGTAGACTTTAAAAACAAACGACTAACATTATATTTACATTAACAGTAGCCTAGGCTGCAATCTAGTGGATGTGAACCTTTTGGCAGATAAACACAAGTGCATTTTCGGACAAGTTAATGGATAAGTTAATTGAGTAAATCATACTCCCACTACAGTAATTAATAACAGACCCTCCCGGTTTTCCCGGGATTCTCCCATATTGTACCACTATTCCGTTTAAATATTTTCCCGTATTTCTCCCATATTTTTAATCTTTCTATAAAAATATTTTAAAAAATCCCACTGGGCGCAAACCAGTTAAGCAGAAATCCCGCCCTGCAGGCTGCAGCTTATTTCATTGGTTAAGGTTATAGTGACGGGTAGGTTTAGGGATCAGTGTTTGGTGTAGGCTCCGCTGAAGTAGTTTGGGGGAGAAAACAATCACACGAAGAAGAACAGACAGCATCATCCCGAGGATGGACGAACATGAGAGACATGGCATTGTAGCCTATATGTAATATAGTATGTATGTAATACAGAGATTATGTATTTATTTATGTTAATATCGACGCAATTCATATTTTATGAAATAGTACCATTAGTTAAAAATAAAGTTTAAAAATGTATCCTGTTCGCATATTTCATAATAAAATGCCAATAATCCTTTCTGAATTTTTTTTTTTTTTTTTTCATCATTCATAGATTTCATGTTAAAATAATATACAGATGCACCACCCTCTTCAAAATTCAGCTGATATATTGTTGTACTTATTATTTATAGGAAAGTTTGCCAATGGATAAATCAGCTAATCCCAAAAATAATCATTAGATTAATCGGAAAAAATAATCATTAGATTAGTCGACTAATCGAAGAAATACAACAAATCGACAACAAAAATAATCGTTAGATGCAGCCCTATACTGCGTGCATGGTTTGGCATGACAGAATGCATGCAATGTTAATAATCCCTAGCTGACATCTCAGTTCATCTCGATCTCACAAAGCCTCGTTATAATTAGTGAAGCTAACTGCACAATGAATCTTTCATAACACTGTTTGTTATAATAAGAGGATTCGCCAGCATTCACAAAAACTCAGTTTTGAGCGGTAAGTGGATTCTATCTTAAATGCATCTGATTGCACAAAGCAGCAAAAACATGTTAATAGAAACTCTGCCTATGCTTGCGCCTGTAAATCGTTTTTATTTTGTTTTATGTTCTTCTTGCTTTTGTCCAGTAGATGAATAACAATTTCTTCGTTTTTAGATTTTTATATAAATATTTAGCGGGAGTCCTGCTAAATTGTTTTATTCTTCCGCATCCGCACACACACTCGGATATTAAATCTAGTCCCGCTCCGTATGTTGATGGACCTGATCTACTCCATCTGTATTTTGATCATCTTTCTGAATCCGATCTGGATGTAGTCTTTGACAGTAATAACAAAAGAGCTGATGATGTAAAACTCAAGGGCGATCTGCATGTGATGGTCCCCATCTCAGGGAACAGGGTTGAATTCTCAACCTGAGACATTTTATTAAATGTCACGTATAAAATTCAAATTCACAAAATTTTTATATTTTTAATTTTTCCCACTCCAGACTAAACACCCACCTCATATTGAAACACATTTGTTGTGCTTTACATTTTGTGTGACAGATAACAATTGTTACACAAATGGTGTGTCTCTTAACTGCTATACGACGAGGGGTCTATAATATGCTAATTTTACAGGAAGCTTCGTGGTGGGGGTTACAATATTACTCTAAACTATAGCACATACTGTACACTTAGTAAACTTTTAGGCGCTAAACATTTCCTCTTTTACAGGTTCAACAGAGAGTGAAGATGATCTGAGGATTGTACTACTGGGAAAAACAGGAGTTGGGAAGAGTGCAACTGGAAACACCATCTTAGGAAGAGGAGCGTTTACAGCAGAAACATCTCAAGAGTCTGTGACTAAAGAGAGTCAAAAAGAATCATCTGAAATCAACGGCCGACACGTTACTGTGATCGACACTCCAGGACTGTTTGATACTGAACTCACTAATGAGGAGATCCAGAGAGAAATCAGCAACTGCATCTCCATGATCCTGCCTGGACCAAATGTGTTCATCATTGTGCTCAATTTAGGACAACGATTCACTCAAGAAGAAGCGACAACAGTGAAGATCATCCAAGAGACGTTTGGTGAGAAATCTTTAATGTTCACCATGGTGCTCTTCACCAGAGGTGATGATCTGAAGGACAAAACTATTGAACAGTGTTTGGGAAAACCTGGATCTGCTCTGATGAAGCTGATTGAAGCGTGTGGAAACAGATATCATGTGTTGAATAATAATCAGCCTGGAGACCGAACACAGGTGTCTGATCTACTGGAGAAGATAGACAACATGGTGAAAGCAAACGGAGGGAGTTTCTACACGTGTAAGATGTTCAGACAGATGGAAAGAGAAAGACAAGAACAACAGATGAAGATCCTGATGGACAGAGTCAGAGAAAGAGAAGAACTGATGAAGAAACTAGAAGAAGAGATGATAAGAGAACGAGAGACATTTAAAAATAAAATAGAGCAACTGATGAAAGAAAAAGAAAACCTGCTCATGAAATACGACACAGATATAGACAGACTGATGAACAGAATAGAGAATGAGAGGAAGAAAAGAGAAGAGGAATATATAAAAAGAGAAGAACGATATAAAATATTAATAAAAGAGAAAGAAGATCTTCAGTCTAATCATGAAGCAGAAGAAAACAAGATGAAGATCCTGATGGAGAGAGTGGAGCAAATGAGCAGAGAAAGAGAAGAACTGATGAAACATAAAGTAGAGAAAGAGAGAATGAAGATGATGATGGAGGAAGAAAGACAGAATCAAGAGAAAGAGAGAAAGAGAAGCGAAGAAGAATTGAAAGAGAGAGAAGACCGATATAAAAGAGAAATGAAGGAACAGGAGGTGCAGATGCGAGATGAAATGAAGAAAGAACAAGAGATGTTTAAAGATGAAATAAAGGAAATGAGGCAAGACAAAGAGACTGTGAAAAAAGAAAAGGACAATCTTCAGATCAAATACAACACAGAAATAGACAGACTGATGAACACAATAGAGAGTGAAAGACAAAATCATGATAAAGACCGACAGAGAAGAGAAGAAGAATTTAATGAGAAAGAAGAACGATTTAAAAGAGAAATGAAAGAGAGAGAGGAGCTCGAGAGAAAGATGCGAGACGAGATGAGACGAGAACGAGAGACATTTAAACAAGAAATAGAGGAAATGAAGCAAGAAAAAGAAAAACTTCAGATCACATACAACACAGAAATAGACAGTCTGATGAACAGAATACAGAATGAACGACAGAATCATGAAAAAGAGAGAAAGAGAAGAGATGATGAATATACAGAAAGAGAAGAACGATATAAAATCCAGATGAGAAGAGAACGAGAGGAATGGGACCAGCAGAAACTGGAGGAAAAGACGAGAAGAGAAGAAGATGAGAAAAGAAGAGAGAGAGAAAAACAGATTTGTGATGAACAGATTCAGAGACTGAAGAGTGAAATGGAGGGAATAATCAGAGAGAAAGAGAGAATAGAAAGAAAGATACGAGACGAGATGAGACGAGAACGAGAGACATTTAAACATGAAATTGAGGAAATGAAGCAAGAAAAAGAAAAACTTCAGATCACATACAACACAGAAATAGACAGTCTGATGAACAGAATACAGAATGAACGACAGAATCATGAAAAAGAGAGAAAGAGAAGAGACGATGAATATACAGAAAGAGAAGAACGATATAAAATCCAGATGAGAAGAGAACGAGAGGAATGGGACCAGCAGAAACTGGAGGAAAAGACGAGAAGAGAAGAAGATGAGAAAAGAAGAGAGAAAGAAAAACAGATTTGTGATGAACAGATTCAGAGACTGAAGAGTGAAATGGAGGGAATAATCAGAGAGAAAGAGAGAATGAAGATGATGATGGAGGAAGAACGACAGAATCATGACAAAGAGAGAGAGATACAAGAAGAAGATGAGAAAAGAAGAGAGAGAGAAAAACAAATTTGTGATGAACAGATTCAGACACTGAAGAGTGAAATAGAGGGAATAATCAGAGAGAAAGAGAGAATAGAAAGAGAGAGACAAGAAATGCTTCAGCAGCGAAACCTGAAGAAAAAGATTGATGCTCAGAGGACACATCATGAAAACACTCTCTATGAAAAGAGCAAAGAACTTGCCTTAAAACTCAAAGATAAAGAAAATGATAAAGAAACACTGAAGAAAGAGTTTGATTTGTTTTGGAAACAGAGTGTGAAGAAGATAGTCAGAGACACTCCTCCAATCAAAGACATTGATGTAATGAGAAATGTAAAACTCCTTCTCAGTGACGTCTATGATCTCCCTGATGACCACTGGAGGGATATTTTCTCTTTGCCGTGTTATTCAGATTATGTGAAGGTAAAAAAATCTGTTGGAGCTTTCAGAAATGTATTCAGATCAGCTAAAGAGATGTTAGGTTATGCTTTATCTACAGAGGATGAAATCCAAATAAGATCATTAGTCACAGATGTTGCTCAGCAGACAGACAGAATGATTCAGTCATTTAACATTTCAAAGATGAGCTACAACATCAGCTGTATTCAACAGCTCATAGATTACATCAAGATAAGAGTGACAGAACATCAGGAAGGATCAGTGAAATATGTGTTCAAGAATGAATTCTGCATGGATTTGATTTTTTCCATCTGTAAGAGAGCAAATGAGACAATCACTGACCAACACAGACTGTTCAGAGAAGCCAATGATCCTGTAATATATGTTGAGAAGAAGAGAGAAGAGTACTATAGTATTTTCCAGAAATACTGTCATGGAGCAACATCAGCTGCCATTTTTGGTGAGATCATCTGTCAGAAACTGAAAGATCCCATTGAGCAGAGCGTCTACAAGAAGACTTCCAGAGATCTGACTGATGAAATGAGATTAAACTGTGAATCACTGAATGGAAACAGATCAAATCTGGAGAAACACATCCTGAAGACACTGGCAGATGAGGAGGATTTTAACAAATACATGAACTATGTTCATAATCCCAGAGATCACTTCAAGAGTTTCATCAGAGATGAAGTCAGTCGGTACATCACTGATAATTTCAGTGTCAGTGTTTTACCCAGGATGAAGGTGAAGATTAAACTCCTGCAGCAGAAGATCATGAACGCTGCACATGAATCTACTGAACATGTTCAAGAGAACAGAGGAGATGTTGGTTTGTGGTTGAAGAGTTTCACACTGAAGCTCTCAGATGTGCTGATCTTCTCTGAAAAAGACCTCAGTGGAGTCAGACATGATGATGTTGATGATTTCAACCTCTTAGAAGATGTGATAAGACATGAACTTCCTGCTATAATGACTGACATCAGCAGTAGATTCAACACAGAGACATTTCCAGTAAAGCTGGACAGTAAACTCAGGCCAGATGAGCTTCTGATTGATCACTTCTGTCAGTGCTGTTGGGTTCAGTGTCCGTTCTGTAGCGCCATCTGCACAAACACCATAGAAGACCATGATGGAGATCACAGTGCTCCTTTCCACAGAGTGCGGGGAATTAATGGAACATATTACAGCTCAACACAGAATCTCTGCCCTTATATTTGCACAAGTTTAGTAGCAAGTCATCAGGATTTTAATACACCACATGGAAGGTTTAAATATAGAGACTACAGAAGAGCAGGAGGAGATTATGCAGACTGGAGCATCAGCCCTGATCTCTCTGAACTGAATTACTGGAAGTGGTTTGTGTGCAGATTCCAGAAAGATCTGGAAAAACACTACAGTAAAACATTTGAGGGGAGTGGTGCGATTCCAGATCAATGGAGACAATACTCAAAACATGAAGCTATTGAGAGTTTAGATAAATACATGTGTAACAGGGTGGTTGAATCCATCTATGGGAATGTCACACACCTGCACTTATTATTAGATCATTAATTCCCCTTCCTTTTTTTGTTGGATATATAAAGCAGAGGTGTCAAAAGTATTCACATTCATTACTCAAGTATAAGTATAAATACTAGGGTTTAAAAAGACTTCTGTAGAAGTTGAAGTATCAACTCAAGCTTTTTACTCAAGTAAAAGTGTAAAAGTACTGGTTTCAAAACTACTTAAAGTATAAAAGTAAAAGTAATAAAAAAAAAAAAAAGCCATTAAGGACAAAAGCTTAGGTCGCGCCACAGGGGCCTATAGTGCACTACCCCACCTCCTCAAAAAACATTCTTCTAAAGGCCATAATGACTAAAATGTTAATGTTGAAAAATTTGGGATGCACTACTGTTTCAGCCGCATATATGCCCATTGAAAATGAACGCGTTTTAGGCAAGGCAAGGCAAGGAAAGTTTATTTATATAGCACATTTCATACACAATGGCAATTCAAAGTGCTTTACATAGAATAAATTAAAATAATAAAAAGAAATAAGAATAATTAAAACAGTTTAGAAGAATACAAAATAAAATACAGTACAAACAGTCGGACGAACATTGGCACAGTGCTCATTCAGTAAATGCATAGTTAAACAGATGTGTTTTGAGTCTGGATTTGAATGTAACTACTGTAGGAGCACATCTGATCTCCTCTGGAAGCTGGTTCCAGCTGCGGCTGGCATAATAGCTAAAAGCGGACTCGCCATGCTTAGAGTGAACCCTTGGTATTTCAAGCTGATATGATCCTAGTGATCTGAGTGATCTGTTGGGTTTATATTCAGTGAGCATATCTGCAATGTATTGAGGTCCTAGGCCATTGAATGATTTATATACCAGTAATAATACTTTAAAATCAATCCTAAATTTAACTGGGAGCCAGTGTAAAGACCTAAGGACTGGTGTGATGTGTTCATATTTTCTGGTTCTGCTCAGAATCCTGGCGGCAGCGTTCTGTATGAGCTGCAACTGTCTTATGGTCTTTTTGGGAAGGCTAGTGAGGAGTCCATTACAATATTCCACCCTGCTGGTGATGAAAGCATGAACAAGTTTCTCTAAGTCTTGTCTGGAAACAAAGCATCTTATTCTTGCTATATTTTTCAGATGATAGTATGCTGATTTAGTTATTGCTTTGACATGACTACTGAAACTAAGGTCTGACTCTAGTGTCACACCAAGATTCCTGACTTGATTTTTAGTTGTTTGACCCCTAGAGTGAAGGTATGCGTTCACCTTGAGAACTTCATCTTTGTTTCCAAACGCAATGACTTCAGTTTTGTCTTTGTTTAACTGAAGAAAGTTTTGACACATCCAACTGTTGACTTCATCAATGCATTGGCACAGGGAGTCAATGGGGCTGTAGTCGTTAGGCGATAGGGCTAAGTAGATCTGTGTGTCGTCTTTTGAAAAACGATGTGGGAAGTGTGTCAAGAGCGCAGGTTGATGTTTTAAGGTGCTGTACGGTTTCTTCCAAAATTTTGCCATCAATTTCTTTGAAATCAGACATAGTAACTACTTTCTCAGGTGGTCTGGTCTGTCTGACCCCAGCGCAAGTCAAGGATGTGCTGATCACCTATCTGATATTATTGATTTTCTCAGAGAAGAAAGAAGCAAACTCACTGCACTTGCTGTCTGAGAGCATTTCACTGGGAATCTGGCTTGGGGGGTTTGTCAGTCTCTCTACAGTAGCAAAAAGAGTGCGTGTGTTGTTTAAATTACTGTTTATAATATTTGAGAAGAAAGTCTGTCTAGCTTTGCCTAGTTCCATATTGAAAGCATGAAGGCTGTCTTTGTAGATGTTATAATGGACTACAAGTTTTGTCTTCCGCCACATGCGCTCTGCTTTTCTGCATTGTCTTTTCATATTTTGCACTGCTGTTGAGTTTCTCCAAGGTGCCTTTTGTCTGCCACTCTTCTTCCTGACTTTCACAGGAGCAATATCATCAATTACACCTTTAACTTTTGAGTTAAAAGAATCAAGGAGAAAATCAACAGAGTCAGCAGATATGCTTGGTGTTAAGGATATAGCCTTCATAAATAGGGCACTAGTGTTCTCATTTAAGCATCTCTTCTTGACAGACACAGATCTAGCTTCAGTGGCAGGAGAGATCAATATATCAAAGAAAATACAGAAATGATCAGACAGTGCTACATCCTTAATAACAATCGATGAAATGTTTAGACCCTTACTGATGAGTAAATCTAGAGTGTGTCCACGATTGTGTGTGGGTCCATGTACATGCTGAGTCAGATCAAAAGTTTTTAAAACAGTTTTGATTTCTTTTGCCGTATTGTTTTCTCCATTATCTATATGGATGTTAAAATCTCCAGCAATGGCAAAACAGTCAAACTCTGAGGTAATTGTTGATAACAGTTCTGTAAAGTCCTCAGCAAAGGCTGGAGAGTATTTTGGAGGCCTGTAAATAATGATAAGTAAAATGCGTGGAGCACCTTTTAACACAATACCCAGATATTCGAAAGACAAGTAATTCCCAAATGATATTTGCTTACATTGATAGATATCTTTAAAAAAAAGCTGCTAGACCCCCACCTCTCTTAACAGCTCTGCAGACACTCATAAAAGTAAAGTTAGGAGGGGCTGTTTCATTGAGGATTGTTGCACTGCAGTTGTCTTCTAGCCAGGTTTCATTTAGAAGCATAAAATCCAGGTTGTTTGTGGTTATTAAGTCGTTGACTAGAAGTGATTTATTTTTAAGTGAGCGAATGTTTAAAAGAGCTAACTTAACAGACTTACTTTTCCCCACAGCAATATTAGTTTGACGTGTAATAGGCACCAGATTAGTTGGGTTTGCTGTACGGCTATTGAAGGCCTTAGACTTTCTATCTTGTATTAGAACAGCAATAGAGAAAGATACAGGCACACTGGGTTCCAGCTTGTTCTGTAAACATTTGAGAAAGTTACTGTTATCAAAACGGGGACCCGACACATATCACTGAGAGCTGGTATCAGTTGTTTTTGGTTCACCTCGAGCAGAAGGAGGAGGGTGTGGGCCCTGGCGTTGTGGCAGAGGCCGAAGAGCTCTCACAGGAGGAGGGGGAGGGCGAGCTGGGCCCGCAGGCTTTGGTGGTAGTGGTGCCTGTCTTTTTTTAGTTGGTATCTGGGGGCTTGCAGCAAAAGAGTGGGATAGTCTGGTTCCAGCATGCACCAGTTCTTTCATTTTCTGTGAGAAGCACAGTAGTGGCGTTGCAGGGGAGAGGGAGAAAGTGTCTGGTGAAAGGGGCTGTTGCTCTGGTGTTATAGGAGGCTGTAATATGCTGTCCTGGCTTCCCTGGCTGTTTTCCAGGAAGTCGTCCTTGGGTGCTGAATCTTCAAGCAGTTCTGATATGGCTGTCTGTGGTGAGCTCTGTGTGCAGGGCTCAGCTGAGATTGTGTCCGTGAGCACTGCAAAAACTCAAAATCTTGCCAAGTATATTTTTCTAATTTCTAGTCAAAATATCTCATCACACTTAATATAAGACAAAATCACCTAAAGACCAAGATTTAAGTGAGATAAAGGAGCTTGTTTTTAGACAGTGCATCTTGAATATCTTGTTAAGTGAATCTGTCTTGAAAATATCTTGTTTTGAGTCATATCTCAGATGAAACGAGCTTTTTTGACATGTCATAAGGTTTTTAAGCTGCTGTGTTATTTGTTAAAGATGAATCATCTTGTTTCAAGAAATAGACTTGACTTGAATTGAGACAACAAATCTGCTTTATTGAAAACTGCATGGTCAACATGCCCAACTCACAATGCAGAGTACAGTGTGGCTATTTTTCTTACATTTGCATCAAACCATGTCCATGTGATATGTAAAAAAGACAGTGGCAAAAGTTGGAATTATGTTTCCTTCTCTGTTCTGTTGCACTCTGGACATACTGCAAAAGTAATAAGTAAAAATAAATGCTGTCATCAATTACAGTGTTTGTAGTGCTTAAAAAAAATACCCGCCCAAAAAAAATTGCGCCCAAATACCCACTGTAACGTACGGACAGAGGCGGTCGGATCCATGTGCAGCACTTTATTTCAGCTCAAACCCAAGCAGACATAAACTCCGGCTAGGGTTGCCAACTCTCTGAAATGAAAATAAGGAACGGGGGGCACGCCCCCGTGACACGCCCCCGGACACGCCCCCCAAGGAATAATTTTAAAAAAAATAACTCCTGAAATGATGACTTCTGGTGAATATTGTGGAAACTAATTGATATATTTAGATAAATATATTTAATACATTGTAGCATATTATAATACAACTTATAGGCCTATAGAATAGCAAAGTAGGCCTAATCAATATACAAGACTGAACCACATAAGTTAGATGTGAAATATAAAGCCTATCATGATCATTTTGCCAACAATGAACCATGGATTTGTTTAGTTTATAATACATTTTATTTTTAACTTAAACAAATACAACATCTAACATTCAAAACTTCTGTAGCCTTGTGCAAACTTATTCAATAGAATTAGACTTCTAGAATGTTCTTTCCAGTGCAAAAAAATATATTTTTAATTTAATTAGACAACATTTTAAGGAGGTGTAGTGCAAATATAATTTATATAATTATACTTCCATTATAGTTAACTTTCTTTCCAGTGCAAAACAATAATATAAAAACATAAATAAAAAAAGCTAATAAAGAAAATCTAAAATATTGCACTCAAATACTGCATTCAAGCAATACAACACCTGTATGTATGCACATGGAAAATCTCACAGAAATAAATAAACCTCCAGACTAAGCACATTGTGCAGCTATTTTTTCCATGTGTACTTTTTTGATTTCTTTACAATGTTAGGCTAAACTTGTAATATCTCTTTTAATATAATCACTTTCTTATGAACTAATTTGAGTCTTAAAATTACATAGCCTACCATATCAGCGGGAGACGTCTGACGGACAAGGAACCGTGACATCGCTCGGCCGTGTATTCATTGTCCCTCACGCATTCCAGCCACGGGTAGTCATTTTCCCATTCAATTCTATATGTTTGTGCTCTTTTCTTTTTCGCCGGCTGCTCGGAGGAAGTCATTTTTACATTTCCCGCTGTTGTCACTTGTCGTCATCGTTGCTACGATACGTGACTCACAATGACTGAAACGACCAATTAAAAGGGCATTCTCTGATGATGTTCCAAGATGTTAAAAACGCTACGCTGATCATAGACAATCCGGGGGAGAAATTAGTAGCCTATCTACCGCACCGTCGGGGTTTTTTTTCACTGCACTGAATTGATTCTCAAAAATACGGAACAAAGTGCGTTCCGTATCAGTTCAATACGGAACAAGACTTTTATGTGTCAAATACGGAACGATTCCGTATTATACGGAACGGTTGGCAACCCTAACTCCGGCATACAGTTAAACAAGGGGCAAACCAGTAACTCGTAGTGAAAACAGGCTTAGGTCGAGGCAGGCAGCACAGGTTCATGAACAGTCCAGGCAAAGGTCAAGAGTCCAGAGAAACACAGAATACTAAAACAGGGAACAAAGCTCAGAGATGTACGCTTACAGTGTAACAAGACTTTGCAAAGGACACAAAGGAAAACCAAGGCTTAAATCAGAGAAGCTAACAAGAATAATCTAAAACAGGTGAAAGACAAAGCACAATCAGTCCAGGTAAAGCCATAAGATAAATGATAAATAGAGAAGGAGTGCACTCCAGCCGCTGATTGTCACACCCACACTCAATACAGACTCAAGAATTATGTTTAATGATGTCTGTGAGATCATACTTCAGTGGAATGTACTTGCTATTATTGAAGTTTACATAGTGGTATGGTGTATAATCAACAAGCTTTTCAGCATCCATGAAAATATTGGCTTGAGCTAGATCGGGAACTTCTACCTCATAAGCTAAATAATGATCATTCCACCCAACTGTAGAGAGAGGTTGGCATTCAAAACAATACACTGACGCATTTAAAATATAAATGTTTTTTACAAGTGAAAACTCTGGAGTATCATTGATGACATTAGAAATAACCAAAGATTTTCCACATGTATGCTTATTACCATGTTGCATAATCCACTTTACAGAAACTATATGTTCAACGTGCTCTATTCCTAAGAAGTCTTTAATCTTTCCTTCTACATAGTGAACATTTTTCACCTCAGAGGCTGGGCCCATGTCAACTTCACTTGAACAAATTGGATGTTTCTCAAGCACATTCTGACTACATTCATAAAGTTGGTTGTGCTTCACAAGAGACTTACAGATATTTTTAAAACTACTTTTCAAAGCCCACTGCTTAAAAAAGCAATGCTTTGACTCAAAGCGCATACACATATGCCTCACTGTAGGACCAAGTGCCTTAATCTGAGAAGGAAGATGCAGCAAGTAATGCTGTTTAGGTATAATATTTGCATCTGGAAACAGTTGTTTGAAATGTTTTAAATGGTGCTCTATTAAAAGCTTCAGCCTTGAAAGAGTTGAGAGAGTAATAATAGGTGAAAAAAGAATTTTGACTATCTCTAACAACTTAAGTAGCATTTGTGTGTAATCATTTTCTCCAAGTTTGTCAATGAGAAATGGCAGGATCTTTAACAAAACCAGCATCTGCCCAGCTGACTGTTTCAATTTATTGTCATTTGATGATAGTGTATTGACAGATATGGGGCAAGGCTTATCCCTTGCATCCACAGGAGAATAAGGGAAGCAAATAATTGCACTGTTGAATGCGTCCAAGTCCATATGCCCTGAAAGCACAAGATGCTTTAAAACACATTTGATTTCATATGGGGCAACGCCTTCAAGAATGACATGCATGATGTCCTGTGGGGTTTGATTGATTATATCAAAGTGAGGAAATTCTGTTAATTTGCTTCTCCTGTTTATGCCATATGTCATTTTAAGATTGTCTTTCAGAAAGTCAGTATTTGCCTTTTCAATGTCATTACATTGCCTGTTATGACTTGCCATAGTCCTTTTAACGAACAAATCTTCATTAAATTGCTCCTGCATGTCTTCAAAGTTGCATTCGCAGTGCCTGCATTTACTGTAGGCAAATCCCACTCCTACCTTAAATCCAGCCACTTCATGCTGAGCTAGAGTGTCTCCGCACACAGACATAAGTGCCCCATAAATTGTCCTCTCACCACTTGCAGTGACAACCTGGACACCATCATACAGCTCAGTTAAGTCACGGTTAATCCTCTCAAATATCTCATCAATACCACAATGGGAAAGATCTTTTGATTTTACCATGGCAAGCAGACGAATGGCAGCAAGTCTTGATCGGTATTTAGGGTTGATGTTACCTAAGGTGTAATAAATCAATAACAATTTGTTTTTGTTTGCCCGAGATCCAAGAGGATTGCATAGCTCAATTTCATCTGTATATAAAATCAACTGCAATGCTGTGGGAAATTTCAAAAACAGTGGGTGCGACTTAAAAATGTCTCCATCAATGAAATCATGAAAAAATCCATCCTTGCATGTCTGTGGCCTGTTGTCAATCATTGCAATTATTCGTGGATGTGATAGCAGCTGCTCCAAACTTTTCACCAACGGTATATAATGAAAAAAATGGTCCTTAATAGTAAGAACTCTTGAGTCTCCATTTTTCACATAACATACTGTTTGTTTTGCGACAAGAATCTCTGGTTCAACTGGTACTAACAGTTCTTTGATGGTCTTATCCTGCAAATGGGTGGAAGCAATTTCACCTCCGACTGCAAGCCTGTGTACGGGCTTGCACCTCCGACTGCAAGCCTGTGTACGGATCTAATTCCATCGTCAAGTTTGCGGACGACACTACGGTGATTGGTCTCATCAGCAACAACGATGAGACTGCCTATAGGGAGGAGATCAAGCACCTGGCCACATGGTGCACCGAAAATAACCAGCTCCTCAACACCACCAAAACGAAGGAGCTCATCGTGGACTTCAGGAAAGTGTCAAGAGGCACACACGACACCATCCACATCAATGGAATGGCTGTTGAGCGTGTCTCCAGTTTCAAGTTCCTGGGGACCCACATCTCGGCGGACATGACCTGGACAACCAACACCTCCAGCCTGGTCAAGAAGGCTCACCAGCGCCTCTTCTTCCTGAGGACACTGAGGAAGAATCAGCTTTCCTCCACTATCCTGGTGAACTTCTATCGCTGTGCAATAGAAAGCATCCTGACCAACTGTGCTACAGTGTGGTATGGGAGCTGTTCTGTTGCAGAGCGCAAGGCACTGCAGCGGGTGGTGAAAACCGCCCAGCGCATCACTGGGACTCCACTACCTGCCATCGAGCACATCCAGAGGAAACGCTGTCTGCATCGAGCTCGCAGCATCCTTAAGGACTCCTCTCACCCAGCCCACAGACTGTTTTCTCTCCTGCCCTCCGGCAGGCGTTTCAGGTGCCTCCGGACCAGGACCAGCAGACTAAAGAACAGTTTTTTCCCCAGAGCTGTCTCTTTATTAAACTCTAACCCTCATTGATCCCACTCCCCTTATATACTGATTGACTCTCCTCTCCCTCCTCACACCTGCCTCCATTTTGTTATTTGCAATACTATAATGTTAATTTGCACTGCTGACTGTTATTACAGTAACAACTGTTTACATATGCATCTTGCACTACTACCTTGACTGGAATATGCTCATTTGCACTGCCGACTGTTTATTTACAGTACCGACTGTTATATATACATTGCAATATCGTACCTTAACTGTAATATGCAATTACTTTCCACTGCACTCACTCGGATAGCTTCTGTCCAAACTTTATTTGCACTACTTTAAATCCATTGTTATACTGCTCATTAGCCTAACTTATACATATATCTATTTGTAAAATTCTGTTTATAGTAATATCCATCTGTATATTATGCTCACATTCTGTTTATAGTAACAGCCATCTGTATATATATTCATAGTACATATCTATCTGTAAAATTATGTTTATAGTAACAGCCATCTGTATATTATATTCAGTACATATCTATCTGTAAACATTCTGTTTATAGTAATAGCCATCTGTATATTATTATATTCAGTACATATCTAGCTGTAAATTCTGTTCACAGTAAGAGTTATCTGTATATTATATTCATAGGACAATCTATCTGTAAATTTTTGTTTATAATAGTATTCAACTCTATATTTATTCAGTACATATCCATGTTCTGCACTTATGAACCACTGTATATCCTGCACTTGCTGCTATTGCACTTCTGGTTAGACCTAAACTGCATTTCGTTGCCTTGTACCTGTACTTGTGTAATGACAATAAAGTTGAATCTAATCTAATCTAATCTAATTTGACAGAAAGGGTCAACAAACTGGTCAAATATCCCCATTGCATCACTCTTTAGTTGATCCAGGTCCCCAGAATGTCTCTCAATCATGTCGCTCATTTGTTGTTTTAGGTGCTCCAATAATGCGGCCTGATATTGCTGGACTCCACTCACCATTTGGTTAACAGCTCTCTGCAGAGTAGAAAACAAACAAACAAAAAAATTATACATTATAAAATGCAGTCAACATGGAAACTCGCAGAAACTTTTTTTTTTAAGTAACCCTTCAATTACATACTGTATTGTTAGTGACATGCAATGATCAAAATGAAATAATATTGGCTTCTGCAGCTTTAAGACATTGTTTACACTTGGTCTTAAAATGCGTTTTGAGCAATAGGATCAGGTGGACAGTGCTAAATAAAAGTGTAAGTGCTGGGTTTATTATGTTGTCTTCATTCTTAGCTCATGCTCAACAAATGTAGTGGATGGGCAGATTTTGTAAGCAAAGTATGTGTCCATTTGCATATATAGCGGGGAAGTGAGATCCGATCACAAATGTTCACTGAACCCTTACAAAAAATAACTGCAGTACAATGAAGTACAACTGCAGTAAAACTGCAGTTCAAAGCAGTATAATTAAACAGTCATACATTTGCAGTATAATGAAGTATAATAACAGTACAACTGCAGTACATTAAAGTTCAACAGCAGTAAAACTACAGTACCTGTTTGTAAAGCTGCAGTAAAATTAAGTACAACTGTAGTTTTGTAATATAATGAAGTACTGGAATGCATGTATAAACCTACCACTCATTCTACATTACTGCAGCTGTGGTTACAATAGGCTACTACTGGTCAGCAAGTAAAAGCTATGGACCACTGCTATGCAACATTAACCCTTAAGGGGGTCGCACACCGGACGCGTACCGCAGCGCCTCGTCACGTCTAGGACAACTCGAGGTATCGCACACCGGACGCACACTTTCTCAGTTTATGGCCAGCAATATTGTTATGTTTAAGGACATTATGAAATTAAGATAATGTCTGTACTATGTTATGATTGTACTGTACAATTAAATACAATCGTTGCTAAGTCTGCAGTCTGAATTCACTTTACCTCAGAGCGTCCGTTAACTGAATGAATTGAGAATATCACCTGAAAATCCGATAACATCAGCAATTTTCATTCAAGCAGCTGATTTCTGTGAATGAGTGTAAAACTAAACGTATATTGCAGCACAGGGTGAAGTCAGTATATACATTAACTACGATTTGAGACAAATAAGTACATTTAATGTAAAACTATGTAAATGGCGCTCTGTGGCGCGGCAGGATTTTGAACAAGGTCCTGAGCCGTTGCTGGGTGCCGCGGACAGACACCGTATGGCAATGCTGGTGTGTGTACACTCATAGAGAATAATGTGTTTGAATTTAAAAGACGTGGCGCTGTGTGACCGGTGTGCGACCCCCTTTAAGCTATCTTAAATAACTAGATAAAAAAGTCTGTTAGCAAACTTTAAGTTGGCTTGAAAAAGCATAGCCAGAAAGTTTGAAGCCAATTCATCAGATAGATAGATAGATAGATAGAATAGTTAGAAAGTACTTGTAAGGAAAGAAGCATGTGCATACACATTCTATTTCAGGTGTTTCTGACATACCTTTAGATGTCCACCTGTGATCGGATCAACCAAGATGCCAGGTCTAAACAGTGGCTAAGTCATTCTACAGTTTAAGCTTATTGCTTTTAAGTTTGATACTAAAAATTAAATATAATAAATTGGAAAATCAATGGCATAAATTACCTGTGTCAGTCGATGGGTTTCTCTGGCTTGAAGAAGAAATCCAGTTGCATGTTTAGAAAGACCAACGTCCATGCGACCCTCTCCATCTTCTTGGAATCCACTCTGAAAGAAATTAACAACAAACCTATTGAAACAGGGAAAATATTGTCATTTGTAGGTAGCTCCACCAGACAATCTGACAACTACCTGGGTAAGCTAGCTAGTTAGATTTCTTCTTATAAAAAGGTACAAGATGGGTGTATTTTTACTGATTGGTGTATTTATGTATTTTTATTATTCTAGTATGTAAAATAACAACAACAATAAAAACAAAATAGTACTACAAAAAACAATGACTTTTACAGCATCAGAAAAAAAATCTGTCCTTCATGAGTGTTAAGATTGACACACACACACACACACTAAATTGTATCCCTTCACCTGCTCTCTTACTAATAAATTAACATAAAGGCCTTTGAACTGAACTTGTATTGTTACGTTAAATTTTAGTTTGTGTAATGACTTACCGCTGGAATGACGATGCTTGAGCCCTCCGCTTCAGCCACATGGATTGAATTAGTTTGGTCGGTTGGGCCTGTCCTTTCACCTGCTCCAGGTAAAACGTGGCGAGTCGGTCCTTAAGTTCCTCCTCCGTCGCTTCAACTTGAAGAAGATGATGCGCATGTGTTCGCTTCACGTGATAGTAGAAGGAGTTATACACCCTGTACTCACTCGGACAGCCATCAATCCCGCACACGACGCGAAAGTCAGGGCTGCGACTGTGCATGGTGTTAATGTGACTCAAAAGTTGTTTCAGAGCCAGTGCCACAAATATGTAGCATATGAAGCAATGCCAAATCATGTTGGAAGCAAAGACAAGCAAGAGGCAAGAGGTCAAAGGCGAGATGACGGTAAACAACTGGTCAAAGGTCGCAAGACTGCCGTAAAAACTCGTTACTATGGTTACACCCGCCAGCCACCTGCTGCAAATGAGAATGTGGGCGTAAACTAATCATACTGGAAACTAACGGACCGATTTGAACTTGGATGGGGTCTTCTTGACGTGTTTCATTGCAAGTAAGTTGTATTCAGTGCTCATTGTAGTTCACATTGCACACCATTTGAATGTTATCGACGTTTATATGTGTTTTCAATGTTTATTGTGTATCGTTGCAGCCGAACAGAGACAGCGAGGCGGGCTAACGTTAAGTTAGCGGAGCTAAAAGCTATTGCGACATGGAAGAATTGGATGATGTCGCAGTGTCGATTTTAAGGGGTAATGTATGCAAATGTTATTATTTATCATACGTACAAATGCTGATGAGCTATTGGATAATGTTTTATATTGTGTTCGGAACTTCAGACCAATATCAAAGTGAATTTTCCCCTCCCGTTACTCGCGCAATTTTGTTCCCGCTAAATTCATAAACTAGTCAACTGTTAATTTAAATTAATAAACTAATTATATAAAACTATTGTCAATGCACTACAAATAAACTGGTTATATGCCTTTACTTTATTAATACAACTTATTTAAAAAATACAAGGCATGAGACATTTATTTTCCTTTGGTGGTAAAGTTACAGCCTGAGACATGCACAAAAAAAAACATTTTTGTTTTGCTTTTCCCTCCATTTTACCGAACTCGTATAGAACCGTGATGTCTGAACTGAGGTAACTTATGAACCGAACCGTGACTCCTGTGTATCGTTCCACCCCTACTAGCTTCCTAATTTGAATGAAGTGTCAATTTCTAATGGCGCTTTTCCATTACCAGTACCAGTACCAGCTCGACTCGGCTCGCTTTTCGCTCCGTTTTCCATTGCAGATAGTACCTCCACAATAGTACTTGGTCGTCATAGCGACGCCGCAGGAAACTGCCGAGACCGCGACACACACCCGCTACCCACACACACAGGACAACGGAGGAAATCGTGTGTATGCTGTTTTTGGATGTTTTTGTTTTTTCTGTTTTTAATTCAGGATACTCCGTCTGGCGCGTGCAATGATGACGCAGTTAATAGTGCATTCTCTAATCTAATCAGCAGTCTGCCGTGTTTTCACGTCACATTTTAGTATCGCCTCAGCTTGCAGAACCTCGCCGGAGGTGGTACAAAAAAAAGTACCTGGAAGCAGGTACAGGTACAACTTTTACACAGTGGAAAACCAAGAGCCGAGGCGAGCTGGTACTGTGTAGTGGAAAAGCGCCATAATAGTCTCATGCAGTTTGATTTCTAGGGCACTGTTTCATCTTGCTATGTTTGTCTTTCAATGTTTTCATAGCTGCAAACATCACAGAGACAATGATGAGCACTCTGTCTCGTGAAGACTTGCGAGATCTTTTCCCAGGCCCAGAGAACTTTATACGGAGAAAAGCGGTCTGGCGTGCCTGTCATGGTGCCTCAGAGGAGGTCAGTTTCTCATAGGGTTGTGCCGTTAGACGATAGTATTGTGTATCGACGATAGTCAGAGATATCGCTGCTGGCAGATGCCTTTGACGATATCAATACGATAATTAGCTTGTTTTCCCATTAATGTATTAAATCATTATTATTATTATGAAGCTAGTATTGTTATTAAATTAGTTAGGAACTACAATTAATTTGCCTTGCCTAAATTCATAACGACATCACCGCATAACCAGACTTGCAACATCACCGGCGCGCGCGTATGAGATCCATTCACAAATTGTCAAGTGTGCTTGTTTTAACAGACGCGTCATTCTTATACAGAGCCAAGATGAAGACGGCATCGCTGTTCGTCAGTATTTTGTTTCCATAGCACATTAACAAAACATTTAATGACACTAATAATAACACTAAAAACAATACAATTACAAAATATTAATGATAATAATAATATCACTAAAATTATATAGGCCTAATAACAGTCTTTAGTTCATGAACACTCTGCCATCTGTGAAAATCAAAAGCAACTTCAAACACTTGTTTAACAAGTAATATTCTTCTAATTGTTTCACTGTCAATAAGTCCACAAGAGAAATATTAAGCCAGTAAATTAAGATAGTTGTTATACCGTTATATCCACCGTCGTCTCTGAGAGAATGCGCCGTTAATGCAGCGAAAGCTCAGTCCGTTTCTGCTTTCACTTTCAGGGAATGAGTGCGTTTACATGCACGTTATTAACTTGATAATGCTGAATAAACTGACAATGCATGTCATGTAAACACATTAACACGTTTTCCTTTATCAGAGTAAAGTCATAAGTTTAAGTATAACCGATCGACTTTTAGATCTTTGCCTTTGATTTCTCCCGGCATTTAAGACACAACCCGCGTTCTTTGGGCTTATTGAAGCGCGATATGTGAAGTGCATACAGACAGAGAGAGCACTGGTAGAGGACATACTATATCACAAACTCCGACTCTTTCTTGACCTAAGAAATTGTTAAAACGTGTTCTCATCTCGTGCAGAAGTACAGTCAAATTGATGCATCAGTAACGGCATGAGAGGTTAATGTGTGTCCGTAAATTTCCCGCTGACATGTTGAAATACTCAGAGTCAGATACAAGATTATAGAAACTTTTTTTTTACCTCACTATACTGGGAAATAACCTGATTTAGCCTATTAATAAACAATACACCTTTGCTAGCAAAATAGAAAAAAATCTCATATATAAAACGAACTAATAAAACAAGCAAATTAACGAGTAAATAAGCAAGTTAATAATCAAATAAGTAAGCCCTGCCCCCCTCACGATAATATAGTGCATCGCTGATCTCTCAGGCTGACGATAGGACGATATGAAAATGGATCATATCGCCAGTTAAGTGGTCTAAACTAACCACCTATTTAAGCTGGCAGCAGCACATTGAGCTAACAGCACAGTGTTTTTGGAACAGACATGGAAGTCTACATGTGTGTTCAATTCAGTTTAGATTAATTGATAGGTGTTCAGTTAGTTGATGTTATCGATTTCACACACCTAAAATGGAACATTGCTTATTTTTACGTGTGCAAAGCTGTCTGCACGTGTGCAAAATGCTACACTGCATTTTGTGTTGACATGAAAAACAAAAATGTTGCTTTTTACATTAGTTCATTATCTTTTATTTTACAGGAGTCTGGCCAAGAACACTCAAAATTATCGGGCAGTTCCTCCTTTAATGCTTCACCCATGCGACAGACATCCACTCCTTTGAAAGCAAGTCCTGCAAAGTACACAACCCCTGAAAAGGTTGTGAAGTTATCCTTTCCAGAATATGTATTGCACACCGACACAGAACTTGAGCAAGTCCGACAGCAGTACTTTGAGTTGTCGAAGAGAGGCGAACAGCGCGACTGCCAGATGTCAAAGGAGCTCAGATGCCGGCTCATTCGAAACACCATGACCAGTATGATTGCGATCCTGAGGGCAAAGGGGGATGGAGAATCACACAGATACCCATCAAAGCCAGAAATCACAGCAATGGCAAAGAGAATAGTACTGTACTACCCCATGCTGCAGGACCAAGGCCTCCATACATGGGTAAGTGAAATGCACCCAGTTTGATGACGGTTTCATGTTGGACATTTTTAGCGATTTGAAAAATTGATTAAATGTCTTGTGCAGTTCACTGTGTACAGACAGCTTTACAAAAGATTGCAAAATGTGAGATCCCCCCAAAAAACAACTCCAGATGGGAGACATTCAAAGAGGTGAGCTGTAACTAATGATTATTTTCATTAAAGATTCATCTGTTAATCATTTTCAAGATTAATTGATTAGTTGTCTGGTCAATATAAAGTACAAGGTGATGTCCTCAAAAGTCTTGTTTAATCCATAACCCAAAGCTGATAATTTCACTGTCATAGAGGACTAAAGAAGCTAGAAAATATTCACATTTGAGAAGCTTAAATCATATTTGGACATTTAAAAAAAAAAATACTCAAAATGATCAGTCATGTCAATGTCCTGTCCTGGGTGATCTGTCTCTAGTGTCTCCTCACTTCCCGGTTTTAATGAGTGCTGTTAGTGTTTGACTACAAAGTAATTGCTTTGGATGTGTGTGGGGATATTGCTTTTTATTACGAAGCACTTTGTTTGTATGAAAAGTGCAATACAAATAAAGTCAGATGGATTGATTGATTTAGTAGTTGACAACTAATTGATTAACTGACTAATCTTTGCAGCTCTACAAAGAGGCGCTGTCTTGAGCAGTCAACAGACACGGATGAAATGGGTTCAAGTGACTCAACAATCATTCTAGATCTGTCCACAGAAGGAAGTGGCAGCCCACGCTCAGACGGTAAAGAAAGTGAGTTAGAAGGTGAGTTTCAACTTTGCATTTACATATTTGCCCTTGTGAGGTATTTATATTTTAGATAAACTAATAAACCCACTTTATTGGTCAAGATGACAGTCCTGACATGACAGAAGTAAAAGGCTTTAAAGTTCACTTTAGAGAATAGGTATTTGCACTACATTTGTACTGTTTTATTATCAATTTATTAACATTATTGTAGAAATTAAGTTTTAACAGAAATCTGGTATTAATAAAAAGCTGGTATTGTATCATTTTGAACAGTTGTGTACAGCAGCACCTTTTAGTATCAGTCTACTGTGCAACATTACTTTCTATAACCTCTCCAGCATAGCAAATAATGTTATGCATTTAAAACCCATATGTCTCATTAGTGGCATTTTGCTCTTTTAAATTGAATGTAATTTTTGGTTCCAAAATACCGAAATGATCCTTAAAGTACTTGTCAGAAATATGTGTGTGTTATGTTTTGAAGGAAAAAGAAGATCCCAAAGCCTACCTGAAGAAGCACCCTCTACCCTGTCCAGTCCTGATGGTGAGTTCGTCCAACTACCTCATGACTGTGTGTAGTGGGGGTGTACTTGTGTGCCTACATGCAATTGTTTGTGATTGCATGACCATATGAGTTTCGAGCAAATAGTTCTCATGCATTATTATGCAAACATTTTTTTTTTTTTTTTATGGCATTTAAATTGTTAAAATTCCAAAAATGAAAAGGCATTTGGTAGTTAGGATCAGGGCTGATATTTGTTAAAAGATTTCATTCCATTAAAACATTTAATATTAATGTATGATTTTTATGGCAGTTTTGAAATATTTTTTTCATGCAACAACATGAGGAATATTAATTATGTATTTTTGTGTCTTACAGCTAACAAGTCTGCAGATGTTGACAGTCCAGACACCAGTCCAGCAACCTTGGCCAAGCATTACAAGACCCTACATTCTTTGTATAAGAGAAAAAATCCAAATCACCAGGATGTCTCTCATCTCTTGGATTTGGAATTTGTAGCCAGAAGAGCATTCATTGATTCAAATACCGTTCGCGAGGAGAACAGACACGAGAAGATTCTAGAAGCATATCCTTGTTTCAAGGACGTTGGACATGTAAGTCATTATTGACTGCATGATTAAAACCATGGTATCACACACAATGTTTAAAATACCAGTTTCCTCTTAAATTATATTATTCAAATGTCTGTATTGGTATATTTTATATTTCATAGGTGATGGAGGAGCTTAAACGCATTTTGGATGCGGAAAATACCAACTTCATCAATGAACTAAAGGGAAGATGGCATGACTTCTGCCAGAAGGTGCAGTTTTTCGGTGTATGGAAAAAGGTGTTGAAACCCCCAATGGGAATGGACAAAGGTAGGGAATGCTGTTTTGGTGTTATTAGTGAATAGGGTTTAGGGTGAACCTTCAGGCATGTTGTCAAGTACATGAGCTAGTGTTTTGTTGTCCTTTTTCGTCTATGATGGCTATCCCATTATTTGCTGATTTCTTTATTTTTTAAGCATTGTGTCTGTTGTATACCTTTTATCAGATTTGACCTTGTGTAAGTAATGAATCACTTCCTGTACAGCTGAACAGGCTCTTGAGATCCTACGTGTGCTGCCATCACTGTTCCCCTCCACCTCTGCTCCTCCAAAGAGGGTACGAGATGCGAGTGAGGCTCTGGTGCATGTCCTCGAGGTGAGCCGTGTAAAATGTTGTACGATCGTTTTGACTGCCGTATCGGAAAAAATATAACTGAAGATGCTGCCCTTGACGACTCCCAATGCATTTCCTATTCACATACTGTATGTTCTAAGCCTTCAAAGACACCTAAACATTTGTTTTTAAAAAGAGGATTTTCACTGGGTAGATTTCTTGGCTGTCACAGTATGTACAAAAATGGGTGCATTACATGGTAGCAGGTTTAATCACCCTAATGATAACCAAGCAAGACTAGCCATAGCCTTGGTTTTTACTTCTTTTGGAAGGGTAGACGTGTGTAAACAGTAAATGCATTGGGGATAGTTAAAAACAGCACTTTCAGATGGAGCTTTCTCAGTAACTTTTGTCAGAATTTTGCTTTAAGTGTTTGTAAACAACCCTCTACCCTAGGTTCCAAATGACCAAAATGCATTATCCTGACAGAAGCATGTCTGTGTTATCTGTTACAGGAAGGAGAAGATCCCAATTCCTACTTGAAGAAACGCCCTCTCTCCTGTCCAGTCCTGATTGTCGGTCCGTCCAACTTCCTCCTAGCGGTAGGAGATGTGGCAATAACCACCTTTCCAAAAGACAAGCTTACCGAGAGTGCTTTATACCTTATGGCCTACTATTATAGCCTACACCTGACTTATCCAAAGTGTGTAGCCACTCTGCTTTCAGTCATACAGACGGAGGTCCTCTTAGACGCAATGCATGAGAGAGATCTCACATCGTCTTACAAGAAGAGCATTGGCGAGTGGAAAGCTTTTATTGGCCAATAAAACCAATGGTCAGATATGGTGTTAGGATAGCACTTCCTCTCCCCCTCCAAAGGTATTGCAGTTCAATGTTCTATTAATTCTTGGTTGGAATTTGTCTAAGTTAGCCCAGTGTTAATTTGGGGTGCACGACAATATTAGCCAACATGCCGTTATATTGTGTGTGTGTTGTTTCCACACTTCAGTGCAGATTCTGCTTAGTTTTAAGGTTATTTTAACTTTTCAGTAAATATTGAGTTTAAATAACTAATTGTCTGTTCAGCAGATGCAGTCACTAATTTAGTATGGTACATCCTTAAAGGATAATTCTGGTGAAAAATGAACCTGGGGTAATTAACACATGGTTACTGAGTCAATCGTTCCCTGGAATGCGTTTTCATGATAATCGAATGTAAAGAGTTTTATCTCTAAAAACAGATTAGCTTATAACACTAGTATATGGGGCATAGTGTAAGTAAAAGTAAATCGCTAGTTAATACCACTAACAAGGCTCAAAATAGCCTCACACTAACACGGTTGCATAATGAGGGTCCCTACATGCAAACCGAAGCATTGAGAACTTTGTAAGTGTACAAACAGTTTAATAAGAAGATACTTTATAAAGATAGTACATTACGCGTTTACAGAGATGATCCATCTTGGAAAACAGTCTCGACTAGTCGAGCCACGAACGCTGTGACTCGATTAGTCGAGACTGTTTTCCAAGATGGATCATCTCTGTAAACGCGTAATGTACTATCTTTATAAAGTATCTTCTTATTAAACTGTTTGTACACTTACAAAGTTCTCAATGCTTCGGTTTGCATGTAGGGACCCTCATTATGCAACCGTGTTAGTGTGAGGCTATTTTGAGCCTTGTTAGTGGTATTAACTAGCGATTTACTTTTACTTACACTATGCCCCATATACTAGTGTTATAAGCTAATCTGTTTTTAGAGATAAAACTCTTTACATTCGATTATCATGAAAACGCATTCCAGGGAACAATTGACTCAGTAACCATTTGTTAATTACCCCAGGTTCATTTTTCACCGGAATTATCCTTTAAGGATGATGTTACAAGGGTTAATGTTGTATTGAGGAACTAGTTGTTCATGTAAGCTCAGAACCCTTAATTTGAATGTTACAATATTAAGCATTTGTATTAAGAATGAATGTCACAGGTGGAGCAGTTTTAGTGTCTCTATGCTGAGTGCCTGTGCAAAGCACAGATTTTGTACGTGTATTGTATTGGCACATTGGTCGGATGTTTGGACCTGACCTTAACTGACATATTTGGCATATTCTACTATGTTTTCATATTTCTGTTTCATAAATACTGTGAGCCAAAATGTTGAGAAATTAAGCTGTTTCCCTTTTATGCTGTTTAAATAAAGTCGGTTAAATGCAGGTCTATTTTTTTCACTTTTTCTGTCTTGTAAACAGTAGTTAATGTCTTGAATCTAGTTGGTAAAATGTCTTGAATCTAGAACAGTATTACTTTTGTAGAGCTTACAATAAGGTAAATACACTTGAGATGATGACAGGATGGTAAATTATGGCTTATAATGGCAAAAGGGCACTGCCTAATACGAGTCAGGAATGCTAACTTCAAGACATTTTGTCTCAAAATGCCAGTTTCCAATCTTATTTCAAGTTGGTGGTGACTTAAATCTAGAACAGTGTAACAATTATAGAACTAAAAATTTGTTAAAATACACTTGAAACAAACAGGATGACAAAAAATAAAATGCTACTTTTGAGGGGAAAATACTTTTTTTGAGCATGACAAGCTTATTATGAGACACAATACTAGTAGAATATAGCTAATAATGAGTTCCCTTTCGAAAGGGAACTCTACACTACGTCAGAATGACGCTATGGGGAACGCCTCAGGCGTGACAGGTGTCTGAAATAAATATCAACTCACGTCAATCATGTTGACCGGCGACAGCCTGTGCATCATCAGCTTGAATGATGAGCGCGCGACCTGGATGTATAAAGGGGAGCCTTGCACACATGACAACATCTTTTCGTCTTCAGGGACTGTTTGTCTGTATTGAGAATATCGCTGAAGCGCGCGGGAGGCTCTCTCGAGAGCCTCTTGTGCAAACTGTGAGCGTTTTTTATTTAAAAAATGCTCCGCTTTCGCGGACCCTTTTCTCGAGGGAGGAGGGTTCAGCATCTGAGCTGTGGTGCGTGCGATCTGTGAAACAATACTGTTTGGGTACGAGGCATTCACAGTCAGTTCCTGAGGGTGCTGGCAGTGTTCATTAAGAAATATCTCGGCGCGCGTGAGAAAGAATTAAATCCGTGCGCTGTCGGATGTTTCAACCTCGCAACTGTTGACTTTCTTCTCGAGGGATGAAAGCCAAATATTTTTTAACGGCTCTTTTCTCGCGCTTGCCGAGGCAGTGTGTAGATTACGAGAACGTATAAATGTTAAAACAGTATTGTCTGGTGAGTATGGCTGCATTTAATTCTATGAATTAAAATGGTGGAATATTATCTGACTTTTAAGAAGTTAGATATTTAGTAATTCAGCCTATCATCCAGATCGCGTTACCCAGTGTTTTTGGCTGCATTTTAATTGAAAAATGAGCAGTGAACAAAAAGAGCAGGTGTAATTCTGGTCTTTTTGTAAAATGTGAAATTAACATATTTTTGTTTCTTTTCAGACCACATCTCCTGTTTTAGAGTCTGGGGCAAAATGTTATGGGAGTAAATCTAAAGATTTTTTCGATGGTCAGGTAGTAGGTCTTAACAGGCCTCCTTGACCAGACAGTCCCCATTTTGCAACCGGACAGTGCTTGGGCCTCCCTGAGGTGAGCTCCCAGGAATTGACTGTCAAGGAGTAATGTGGTTATCAGGTTATAGGCCTCACTAGGCCTTCCTGAATATGAGCTTCCACATACTATGGTTAAATGAGCTCCCACATATTATGGTTATCAGGTCATAGGCCTCACTAGGCCTTCCTGAATATGAGCTCCCACATACTGTGGTTATCAAGTTATAGGCCGCTCCAGGCCTTCTTGAATATAGCTCCCATATAATGTGGTTATCCGGTCATAGGCCTCACTAGGCCTTCCTGAAAATGAGCTCCCACATACTGTGGTTGAATATGAGCTCCCACATTCTGTGGTTATCAAGTTATAGGCCTCACCAGGCCTTCTTGAATATGAGCTCCCACATACTGTGATATGAGCTCCCACATTCTGTGGTTATCAAGTTATAGGCTTCACCAAGCCTTCTTGAATATGAGCTCCCACATACTGTGGTTATCAGGTCATAGGCCTCACCAGGCCTTCCTGAGTATGAGCTCCCACATACTGTGGTTGAATATGAGCTCCCGCATACTGTGGTTATCAGGTCAGAGGCCTCACCAGGCCTTCTTGAAAATGAGCTCCCACATACTGTAGTTGCCAGGTTATAGGCCTCACCAGGCCTTCCTGGTTATGAGCTTCCACATGTCAGGTTACAGGCCTCACCGGCCTTCCTGAATGTGAGCTCCCACATACTGTGGTAATCAGGTTACAGGCCTCATCAGGCCTTCCTGGTTATGAGCTCCCACATACTGTGGTCGCCAGGTTACAGGCCTCATCCGGCCTTCCTGGTTATGAGCTCCCACATACTGGGATATCAGGTTACAGGCCTTTCTAGGCCTTCCTGAATATGAGCTCCCATACACGGTGGTCGCCACGTTACAGGCCTCGCCAGGCCTTCCTGGTTATGAGCTCCCACATACTGTGGCGCCAGGTTACAGGCCTCACCGGCCTTCCTGGTGATGGGCTTCTACATGTCAGGTTGCAGGCCTCACCCGGCCTTCCTGAATGTGAGCTCCCACATACTGTGGTCATCAGGTTACAGGCCTCATCCGGCCTTCCTGGTTATGAGCTCCCACATACTGTAGTCGCCAGGTTATAGGCCTCACCAGGCCTTCTTGGTTAGGAGTTTTTCACATGTCAGGTTTCGGGCCTCGCCGGCCTTCCTGAATGTGAGCTCCCTCATACTGTGGTTGTACAGTCGCCAGGTTATAGGCCTCACCAGGCCTTCTTGGTTAGGAGTTTTCACATGTCAGGTTTCGGGCCTCACCGGCCTTCCTGAATGTGAGCTCCTACATACTGTGAGCTTCCACTTACTGTGGTTATCAAGTTATAGGCCTTACCAGGCCTTCTTGATTATGAGCTCCCACATACTGTGGTTTAATATGAGCTCCCACATTCTGTGGTTATCAAGTTTTAGGCCTCACCAGGCCTTCTTGAATATGAGCTCCCACATACTGTGGTTATCAGGTCATAGGCCTCACTAGGCCTTCCTGAGTATAGCTCTCACATACTGTGGTTGAATATGAGCTCCCACATTCTGTGGTTATCAAGTTTTAGGCCTCACCAGGCCTTCTTGAATATGAGCCCCCACATTCTGTGGTTATCAGGTCAGAGGCCTCACCAGGCCTTCCTGAATGAGAGCTTCCACATATTTTGGTTGAATATGAGCTCCCACTTACTGTGGGTATCAAGTTATAGGCCTCACCAGGCCTTCTTGAATATGAGCTCCCACATGCTGTGGTTGTCAGGTCACAGGCCTCACTAGGCCTTCCTGAGTATGAGCTCCCACATACTGTAGTTGCCAGGTTATTGGCCTCACCAGGCCTTCCTGGTTACGAGCCTCCACATGTTAGGTTACAGGCCTCACTGGCCTTCCTGAATGTGAGCTCCCACACACTGTGGTGAATATGAGCTCCCATGTTATATGGTTATCAGGTCAGAGGCCTCACTAGGCCTTCCTGATTTGAGCTCCCACATGCTGTGGTCGCCAGGTTAGAGGCCTCACCGGCCTTCCTGAGTATGAGTTCCCCCCATGCTGTGGTTGTATATGAGCTCCCACATACTATAGTCGCCAGGTTATAGGCCTTACCAGGCCTTCTTGGTTAAGAGCCTCCACATGTCAGGTTACAGGCCTCACCGGCCTTCCTGAATGTGAGCTCCTACATACTGTGGTCATCAGGTTACAGGCCTCATCTGGCCTTCCTGGTTATGAGCTCCCACATTCTGTGGTTATCAGGTCAGAGGCCTCACCAGGCCTTTCTGAGTATGAGCTCCCACATACTGTGGTTGTATATGAGCTCCCACATACTGTAGTCGCCAGGTTATAGGCCTCACCAGGCCTTCTTGGTTAGGAGTCTTCACATGTCAGGTTACAGGCCTCGCCGGCCTTCCTGAATGTGAGCTCCTACATGCTGTGAGCTTCCACTTACTGTGATTATCAAGTTATAGGCCTCACCAGGCCTTCTTGAATTTGAGCTCCCACGTGCGGTGGTCGTTAGGTCACAGGCCTTACCGGCCTTCCTGAGTTTTAACCTTCCACAATTAGTGGTCACCAGGCTTTAGGCCTCTGCGGCCTTCCTGGTTATGAGTTCTTTCATGTCAGGTGGCAGGCCTCACCAGGCCTTACTGAATGAGAACTCCCACGTATTGTGTCTATCAGGTTGCAGGCTTCTTCTGGCTTTCCTGATTATAGGTTCCCACGTAAGGTGGTTCCCTGGTTACAGGCCTCACCAGGCCTTCCTGGTTTTGAGCTTTTACATGTCAGGTTACAGGCCTCATCCGGCCTTCCCGAATGTGGGCTCACACATACTGTGTTTTTAGAGTGATGAAGTACGAGCAAACCTTTACTTCATTCCTTTTTGGTACATACGTTCCGTACCTTTTTTATACCATGCTTATGGTAAGTCACACGACTTATGTCTTGTGTATTTTCTAAAATCCATTTTCTATGGTAAGGGTCATGCGCGTATCGCTTCTGTCCCTTCCTATGTGGCTCAGACCCTGGTCTTTCTCTTCGGGTCCCATTCTAGATACTTCCTGTCGTCACTTTATTACGACAGATGTTTTTCTCTAGCTAACTTCCACATTCTGATGAGCTCCCACACACTGTGGTCACCGTGTTACAGGCCTCACCGGCCTTCCCGAGTATGAGCTCCCACATGCTGTGGTCGCCAGGTTAGAGGCCTCATCAGGCCTTCTTGGGTTCAGAATGGCTAAGTACATGCACTTTCTTTCATGTACTTTCTATTTCCATTTTTTATGGTAAGGGTTGTGCGCTGTACGCTTTATTCCCTTTCTGAAAGTGAGCTCCCACATCCTGTGGTCGCCAGGTTAGAGGCCTCACCGGCCTTCCTGATATGAGCTCCCACATGTTGTGGTCGCTAGGTTAGAGGCCTCACCGGCCTTCCTGATAGGAGCTCCCACATGCTGTGGTCACCAGGTTAGAGGCCTCACCGGCCTTCCTAATATGAGCTCCCACATGTTGTGGTTGCCAGGTCAGAGGCCTCACCGGCCTTCCTGAAGGTAAGCTCCCACATATTGTGGTTGAATACAAGCTCCCCCATGTTGTGGTCGCCAGGTTAGAGGTCCTACCAGGCCTTCCTGGAGGTAGCTCCCTTTAGGCCCTCAACAGGCCTCCTCAGTGTTTTGAAACACAAACACTGGGTAGATCCATGGATCGAGTAGAGACACTCCCCTCGCTGGCAAGGGTTGTAAAGCACTATGCTGAGTCATACTCTCCAGGGTTTCCCGTCTCTGAGATCCGGGCTGAGTGGTTCACTGCCTGTTTTGCAGTCCCTCGGGTTGGATGCCTTCTTAAGGCAAGTGTCCAGAGGCTCTGTCTTCAGACAGACAGGAAGTGGCCAGACTCTAGTGTCTTATGTAGTGACACCAGGTCAGGCCTGCCTGGTGGTATTTCAGGTGGCACGCTCCCCTGAATAGTGACTGGCTGGGAGTCCCTTGGGCCCCCTAGCCACACTCCCTAGAAGGGACCCCTTCTTTTGGAAGCTGTGGTCCTAAGCCTTTGAGCTGGCCCAGATATACCCCCCATTAACTATGTTCTGGCGGTTTCTTGGTTCATTAGCTTGGGTGATGACCGGTAGGGAGTGCTGTCACTGACAGCCCGATGTGACCTAAGGGTGAGTGGTTCCAGTGTTTTCTGAATTACTGGTTCGGACAGTTGTCACTGCCTTTGGGCATGCACTCCCCTCAGCATGGTGGCGTTGGTATATCGTTCCCCATAGCGTCATTCTGACGTAGTGTAGAGTTCCCTTTCGAAAGGGAACGTCTCAGGTTACGACTGTAACCTATGTTCCCTGAGAACAGGGAACGAGACACTACGTCTTCCTGCCATGCCTCGGGGCCTGCCTGCAACAGTCCCTTCAGACGATAGGATGTTGTCATGTGTGCAAGGCTCCCCTTTATACATCCAGGTCGCGCGCTCATCATTCAAGCTGATGATGCACAGGCTGTCGCCGGTCAACATGATTGACGTGAGTTGATATTTATTTCAGACACCTGTCACGCCTGAGGCGTTCCCCATAGCGTCATTCTGACGTAGTGTCTCGTTCCCTGTTCTCAGGGAACATAGGTTACAGTCGTAACCTGAGACGTTTTCCCAGCTAATTTCAAGATCATTCATATCTTGTAAGGCTTAAATATAATGTCTTATTTCAAGAAATCTTACCAAGAGAATTTTCACTTGTTCCATTGGCAGATTTTTTTGCTTATTACAAGCAAAAATATCTTGTTTTAAATTTTTTTTTGCTTATTTTTGGAGTGGCCTTTTTTCCAGTGAGCAGAGGTTGTTGTGGCGGAGTGGTGTTATCATGTCCATTTTGCTGCTGAAGTGAAGTCCCGTGGTCATTCATACTGTGTCCAGGTGTGTGTGTGTGCCATTCAGATTGAGTGGATTGGCACAGACCGCAGAAGGATGATTGAGGGAGAAGTAGAAATTGTCCTTTAACACTCTTGAACCAAGTTTGTTTGGGTGATGGCCATCCCGATGAAACAGTTGTCTCTGACTCCAGAAAAGATTGAAATTGTCAATGAAGTTCACTGCTTTTATATTGCAGGTTTTTTGCAGCCATGTATTAAGCCCAAGCAACCGTGAAAACCTGTTTGTTCCTCTTGCTGGTAGTGGTCCACTGATGAATGTTTGAACTTTCAGTCTTTTAAGTGTTTCAAAAAGTTCATTGAAATCCTTCTTAAGGAGTTCTGACTGCTCTTTATGAATATCATTCTTCCCCACATGAATGATGAGTTGATTTGCAGTCTTATGTTTCATCAGAATGTTCTGAAGTTCCCTGTTTATATCAGAAGTTGTTGCTTGGGGAAGGCAGCACGTAGTTGTATCCCTGCTGCTAATGTTTCTGATTATGGAGTCCCCCACTATCAGAGTCCTGGGCCCGGCTGCGCTCTGAGCTGAGTGCCGCTGTCTGCTCGACCTTGAGCGCCAGTTAGCATCAGTGTTAGCTACTGGCCTATTCAGTCTGTGTTCGATCACATTCATCACATTTGTGGATTCCTCATTTACATTCATTAGTACTTCAAATCTGTTCTCAAGATGTATAGGCGGTGGTAGGAGGCCAGTGTTTGCAATCCTTGTCAGAGCTGTATCTGGGGTAGAGGATGCTACTGCGGTAATATGTGATGCTCGTGACAATCTGATGTCTCGAGTGCCTTTGGGTCTCGCTCCCTGTTTGTGCCATCGATTAGTAAGTCGATCGGCTTGTTTCTCTACCTGTCGAGGAGTACTAGTTTCATGGGACTCACCGGCTGTATGCTGAGGGTGTCCATGACGAAGCTCTGTTGTGTGCTCCGTCTGGTTTGGTGGTCCCGTCAGTAACTTTGTTTCTAGAACTGCAATCCTTTGTAAAAGTCTGTGGCAGTTAGTGCAGCAAGTAGATTCCAGAAGAGGCATTTTCTCTTATCCTTTTAGGCAGTTGTGTTTTCCTTTCCCAGTATGTAAGCTGGTCGGGTAAAAGAATTCTCAGTTTTTGTAGTAATCCAAACTTTGTCGTATGAGCACTGTGCTGATTTGCTGAAGTTAAAATTAGGTGATAAAAGGAAATAAAATAAAATAAAGGAAATCAAATATAGAAAAAATAGGAGATAAAATGTAAAAGCGATAGAGCAAAGCGCGGAGCAGTAAGCAAGTAAGCATTTTCAATATGCCCATTGAAAATGAACGCGTTTTAGTACAATGCAAATACATTAAAGAACCATATATTGTGTACTACTGAGCATTAATGTGTTTAATGGAGCGGAAGATATGATGACAGACTTAGTTGCCTATAAGTATTGTAATGGTGCACAGTGTTGCCAGATTGGGATGGTGATTTCCAACCCAAAAGCTCACCAAAACCCGCCCACTCCAAGAAAAAAACGGCCAAAATTGTACTGCCAAAATAATGTGATATAATTTGATTACCATGTCATTCAAGGTTGATGAGCACCATTTGTATCTCCTTAAAACAAATTAACAATGATAAAATAAAATAAATAATTAAAAATATAAATAATAATATAAATAATCATAATTTTAATAATAAAAAAATAATACTCCTTAAATAATTAAGGAGAATAAGCAAATATGACAAAAATGTCCAGGTGAACACTGTCAAAACGGCAATCAAGAATTTACCTTTAACCCTCGGAAGTACACACTGCAGAACATAACGCTGAATTCAGCAGTCAAAACTGATTCATGATTCAAACCTTTTTCAGCAGCTGTCAGGGACGAGTGCAGTCTGGACGGTGTAAAAGTTGCAGATGTCTGGTTAGGCTAGTGTGCACATGACCATGGACAGGAATCGTCCCATATTCGATTTCAAATCAAGTCATTCAACAGTGCTCTCTCCTCTCAGAGTTATATTCACCATCGAGTCATCTCCCACCACATGTGGACGTTTTTAGAGTTGCTCTATTTCACTCTTTACTGTAGATACAACTTAGCCTACTGTATAGTATGTCACTTTGGCATTAGCGATCACTTGATTATACAGCTACAACTTATCGACCTAAATCGCGTCTGTCTGCTGATCGCTGATTGGCTAAAAGTGCGTGCTTGTCGGCGACGTCAACACCAACACCAACACCAGTTGACTCTGCATGGGCATGTGTGTAACTTTAGAGGCAGACGATATACAATAGGGTGTTGCGTTGGAATAATATATGTTTATACTTCTCAACCACAGTCAAATTCACTCTATCTGGATGGCGCGATTTATCTGGATATTTATTTATTTTATTTTTTTTTTAACAATGACAAGCCGGAATAAAAACAAGCCGAAATGAAATAGGAGTAACGAGGCTATTTTTAAAATGTAAGGAGTAGAAAGTACAGATAATTGCGTGAAAATGTAAGGAGTAGAAGTAAAAAGTCGGCTGAAAAATAATTACTCCAGTAAAGTATAGATACCCAAATTTCTACTTAAGTAAGGTAACGAAGTATTTGTACTTCGTTACTTGACACCTTTGATATAAAGGATGGGTTGTGGCCACTTGGCACGCGTCTTGGTATTGCCCTTGTGACGTCATCCGTGGTTGCCGCAGGTATGTGACTCGTTTGGGGTGAACCCGTGCTTCTCGTGCTGTGCGGGCGGTTGATGTGAATTTCTTTCGTTGTCAGGCTTAGACTGTAAGCTGGTTTCCCCGACTGCTGTGTGCTGGCTGCCCACTCCTCACAGGTATGAGTAGCCGTTTTTATGTAACAAGAAGGAATTGACTTTATTTTGATTACTTGACTTTATATGATTACGAAGCGGTTTGTGTGCAGTAATCATCCTGCGGTATGTAGGATTATAGTTTTGTGTATTAGTAATTTGTTTTCTCTTTTTAATACATTATCTTAATGCTCGGCAGGTCCCCCTTCATAACTGAGGGTCTCTTGGGCTATTTGTGGGAATTGAGCATCAACACTGAATTGCGTATAATTGCGACTATGTCGCGACTATGCGACTATGTCGCTGTTTTGCCTCGACGTTCATCACGATAGCAACCATTAGCTGCCGTGATTCTGTCGCACGTTGTTATTGAGGATGGTGCATTCGTCTGACTGTGCGGGCTGGATGGCTATCTCCTCTGGCCGCCGCCTATTGAATTCCATTGGTTTGTAAGCATCTTGTATGTATGTTTAGCTTTGGTTAGCGTATGGTTTTATGTTTGATTATTTGGTTTTCTTCTTCTGTTTTATTTCCGATCACTGCAAACCTGAGTGAACTTGGTTTATTTCAATATTAACTTGTTTTCATGTGGTACTGTGAGTCCTAATTTTGTGTCAAGTGGTTTATTTTCTTGAATTATTTTACTTATTTTTTGGATTGTATTCATATGTTTTGTGTGTTCCCTATTTTTGTCTTTGTTGCAGGAGCTGGGGGTTTCTGGAGGGTGAAGGTGAAGCTGCCATTCGTGTGGTGTGTTCACACCTAGTGCTGTGTGTCTTCTGGCATTTAACCTTTTTTAGATTCTGCCATTTTCCAATTTGGCAGCTGGCCCGTACCTCCAGATACCTCTGCTCTGGGTTAATTTGTTTTCTTTAAATTTAGTTTGTTATTTACTGTGTGTATTATTTACTGTGTGTGTATGAGTAGATGCTGATTGATGGTGTTCATCATTATTATGGAGTTTTTAACTTTGAAATTTTTTAGCTATTTATTATTCAACATTGACAAACAAAATAAACTTTTCTACTTCTATGCATACGACTCATACGACTCATGTCTTCTTACCCACCCACTCAAAACGAACCTGTGTGCCCTTAGGGCTATTATTTCCCCGGTTCTCTGGGGTGGCATAGTCGATCATATATTGCCATTTCTGGCATCTCTCTAGTTGAGAGTGTGGTAAACACCCCTCAACTGTCTCTACTCTCTCGTACCACCACACTTCACATGTAATGGAGCAGATAAAGAATGAGACTCTTATGTCTTCTCTCAGATTCAGATCACAGATAGAAATGAGTTTCTGTGACATTAATCAGTGAGAATCTGAGCTCATCTACACCTCAGAAGATCAGTGCGTATCTGAAGAACTCAGAAGAGCGATAAATGATTGTCTCTCAGAATCATCTTCCACTTTCAGACTTGAAGATGTGTCCAAACACTCAGACATCAGAGTAGATGAGGAAGATGATGATGACTGCAGGAGAGGAAGAGAAGCAGCACAGCAGATGATGAGTTTACTGGAGAAGAAAGATCTGACAGAAATCAAAGAATCATTTCTGCCTCATCAGGGGAAACTGTGGCATCAGTGGAGTCAGATGAAAAAAGAAATGCATCAACTTCAACAAGAAAAAATAGAAATGGTAACAAGTGAGAAAACAAAAGAGATGGAGAAAATCCGTGAAAAACAGCATAAATGTGACATCGGCAAATTTATGATGCAATTCATTAAAGAAATGAACTCATACAGTAAACATGGAAAGATGTTTTTTCTCAAATGGCTCAGAATCCTCCTGGATGAACACACATCAGCTGACCTTTCTGCTCTACTCCACAAGTATGATGAAACATGGTCAGCAGTCTTAAAACTGAAAGACAGTAATAAATCTGAAGAACATAAAGCTAAACAAACAGACCTTGAGAAATTATCTGATGATCTTCAAGCTACAGGCTTTGGTTTGGAGCACATCATGAGGGAGATCGGTCAGATCTATGAATCATGTTCATCTGTGAAGGAGAACAAGAAAGGCCTGCAGGTTCACTTCTCTTCTCTCCAGAGTCTCGCAGCAGAGATGATGATCTCTGGATTTCCACTGGAACTGATGGATGGAGATGCTGCTCATGTTCCTCTGGTCTGGATCTCTGCTGTTCTAGATCAACTCATCCAGAAACTGGGAGACCAGAGAGTCTTTGTGCTGTCAGTTTTAGGGCTTCAGAGCTCTGGGAAATCCACCATGCTGAACGCCATGTTTGGGCTCCAGTTTGCCGTCAGAGCTGGCAGGAGCACCAGAGGAGCTTTCATGCAGCTGGTCAGAGTCTCAGACGAGATGAAAACACAGATGAACTTTGACTATATTCTGGTCGTTGATACTGAGGGTCTTTGTTCTCTAGAACTGGCTGGAAGATCAACAAGACATCATGATAATGAATTGGCCACATTTTTTTGTTGGTCTTGGAAATCTGACACTGATCAACATCTTTGGAGAAAACCCATCTGAGATGCAGGACATTCTTCAGATTGTTGTTCAGGCCTTCATGAGGATGAAGAAGGTCAGACTGAATCCCAGCTGTGTGTTTGTGCATCAGAACGTTTCAGACGTCACAGCTGGAGAGAAAAACGTGGAGGGAAGGAGTCGACTGCAGGAGAAACTGGATTTGATGACAAAACTCACTGCTAAAGAGGAAGACTCTGATGCAGAACATTTCAGTGATGTCTTTGGATTTGATGTTCAGTATGATGTGAAGTATTTTGCTCAGCTCTGGGAGGGAAGCCCACCCATGGCACCACCAAACCCAATCTACTGTGAGAATATACAAGAACTAAAGAAGACTATAATGTCTCATGCCTCAAACT
This sequence comes from Rutilus rutilus, assembly GCF_951802725.1. Classification (NCBI taxonomy): domain Eukaryota; kingdom Metazoa; phylum Chordata; class Actinopteri; order Cypriniformes; family Leuciscidae; genus Rutilus; species Rutilus rutilus. The sequence goes on along the minus strand of NC_140209.1, from coordinate 8,775,660 downwards.
CACATGGAATGATGCTGATCTCTGGGAGGCTTTACTGAATGAACAATTTGTCTTCAGCTTCAGAAATTCTCTGGAGATTTCAGCCTACAGGAGACTGGAGACCGAATACAGCAAGTGGACCTGGAGTCTTCGCAGTGCCATGCTGGAAACTGAGGACAAACTACACCACAAAATAGAATATGGAGCAATTCATAGGGTTGAGGAAACAGATCTTCAAAGAGAACTGAAGAAGACGAGTGAAGAAGTGGAGAAATCAATGGCAGAATTCTTTGAGAAAGACAAAGATAAAGATATACTGATTCAGTGGAATACATCATTTGAAATCAAAATCAAAGAGCTTCAGGAAAACATTGTGAGAGAAACAAAGAGGAGATTAAACGAGATTCTTCAGCAGCGAGACCTGAAGAAAAAGACTGATGCTCATCATTAAGACACTCTATGAAAAGAGCTATAAAGCAAATGATAAAAAACACTGAACAAAGAGTTTGATTTGTTTTGGGAACAGAGTGTGAAGATAGTCAGAGACACTCTTGCAATCAAAGACACACTGCAAAAACTCAAAATCTTGCCAAGTATATTTTTCTAATTTCTAGTCAAAATATCTCATCACACTAGGGTTGTGCCGATAGACGATAGTATCGTGTATCGACGATAGACAGAGATATCGCCGATGGCAGATGCCTTTGACGATATCAATACGATAATTGGCTCGTTTTCCCATTAATGTATTAAATCATTATTATTATTATTATGAAGCTAGTATAGTTATTAAATTAATCAGGAACTACAATTATATTTGCCTTGCCTAAACAAAATCACCTAAAGACCAAGATTTAAGTTAGATAAAGGAGCTTGTTTTTAGACAGTGCATCTTGAATATCTTGTTAAGTGAATCTGTCTTGAAAATATCTTGTTTTGAGTCATATCTCAGATGAAACAAGCTTTTTTCACATGTCATAAGGTTTTTAAGCTGCTGTGTTATTTGTAAAAGATGAATCGTCTTGTTTCAAGAAATAGACTTGACTTGAATTGAGACAACAAATCTGCTTTATTGAAAACTGCAGGTCAACATGCCCAACTCACAATGCAGAGTACTGAGTACGTATAATATTTACGTATTGACAGCAAAAAAAAACGTAATTTATTTACGTATAAACAACTTTACAGACGTACAAATTTGTAAGTATTCCTATTTAACTTATGCATATTAAAATCGTGGCATTTATGTTTTGACTATTGCATTCAATTGTCAATTCAATTTTCAGTCGCATTTAATACAGTTTAACGTTACTCATAAATAATAACATTTCGCTCTGTTCGTGCCTTCTGCTGCAAACTCGTTTCGGAGGATTAGCCTACATGGTGTTAAACAAGAATACACTTTAAAACCTTAAAAATACCTTCTTTAATCGTTTAACCATTTTGTAATATTTGTTTTTGTTTTTTTACCGTGAGACACAAAATGCGTTTTCTCCTATAGACCCATAATACACTAAAACACAACATAAATTCACAAAAGACATCAATTTTATTAGCTTGGTGTAATCCAAATCTTTAGAATCCATGCGTTGTTTGCAAGAAACAGATCCAAATTCAGCCCTTTATCCAGTGATCCGTGTCACCGTAAACGTCAAATCCCGACATCCCGCGCTCGTGGTGAATTCAATTTAAAAAATTGCGCCCGAAGCGTTACGGCATGTTTTACTGCAGTGATATCAAACGCTCATTGGCTCTCGCATGCTTCGTCACAGATTGCGACATGCCGTGTTTAAGTTGATGTACTACATTTGAAATGGAGAAGCGCGCGCGCCTTCACAGAGCGAACAGCGAACCGAAACCGGATTAACATTTTCATGGATTAATAACTTAAATACTGCTCTGTAACGTTACCTCATACAAACCTATTATATGCTGCCAGAGAGGACTGCGACACATCGTCATGTGAACGACTTTTGGTACCGGTTTTGACAAAATTATTTGACAAAATTATTGTGATTAAATGTGTATGTCTGTTGTTTTTCTTTATAATTGTAGCCTAACGTTACGTAGTTTTAAGAAATGGTTAGGTTTAGAGGTAATGTTAGGGGTAGGATTAGTGGCTCAAATTATCTTTTAATGCTATATTGTTAATAAAACTGCCATTTCCCTATGTCCATTACGTGTTATCCTTTTAATAGTGTCTATAAAATGGGTATGTTTAGGTGTGGGAGTAGGGTTAAGGGTTCTTACATTTATAATCTATAAAAGGGAAAAGGGAAAATATACAGATATCTTTATGATATGAAATAAATAGTATGATATGAAATAAATAGTTCGTAGTAGGCTATGATATTCGTAAATAGTTTACGTTTTTTTAGCTGTAAAAACGTAATAATGTTACGTTTAAACGTTGCAGATACATCCATATTATACGTTTCAGCATCTATCCAAACGTACAAAAAAGTATGTTCACCATCTTTGAAAATTACATATTAATACCTACGTATTAACAATGAGACCAGGCTGTCATGTAAGCTCAGAACCCTTAATTTGAATGTTACAATATTAAGCATTTGTATTAAGAATGAATGTCACAGGGGGAGCAGTTTTAGTGTGCCTAGTGTGTCTATATGCTGTGAGTGTGCCTGTGCAAACACAGATTTTGTACAGTACGTATTGGCACATTGGTCGGATGTTTGGACCTGACCTTAAAGGGATACTCCACTTTAAAATGAAAATTCTGTCATCATATCAGAAAGGAAGATATTTAGAAGAATAACCAGACAGTTTCTGGTCTCATTGACTTCCATAGTAGAAAAAAATATATATACTATGGAAGTCAATGAGACCAGAAACTGTCTGGTTGCTGACATTCTTCTAAATATCTTCCTTTCTGTTCAGCAGATGAAAGAAATGCATACAGGTTTGAAACCACATGAGGGTGAGTATATGATGACATAGTTTTCATTTTAAAGTGGAGTATCCCTTTAACTCACATATTTGGCATGTTCTACTATGTTTTCATATTGCAGTTCCATAAATAGTGTGAGCCAAAATGTTGAGAAAAATGAAGCTGTTTCCCTTTCATTCAGTCCCCTGGGACTTTTTGATGTTTAAATAATAAAAAAAAAAGGTTAAATGCAAGTCTGACAGGATGGTAAATTATGGCTTATTATGGCAAAAGAGCACAGCTCTTATAAGCCATTGTGATTTCTGTACCATTAAGATGTATATTCTAAAAATAAGGACAGGCTTTAGGTTTTAAGGTTTAGTTTTAACATGAAGTAAGCCTTGTTTCAAGATAAACCAGCTTGCATTAAGACAGAGCTTAGTCATTCTTCACTAATACTGAGTATTATTTCTCTAAATGTAATATGTTTTTTACTAATCTTCAGCTTAATTTGCTGAAAGTAAGAAAACTAAATATGTAATTGCTTATATTTAGTATATTTTACTTATTTTGAGGCTGTAAAAAGTTTAAATTTAGGTAATCTCATCTTAAACCAAGCATTTGTTTTGCTTATATTTAGTATATTTCACTTATTTTGGGGCTGTAAAAAGTAACATTTTAAGTAATCTGATCTTAAAACCAGCATTTTATGCTTATATTTAGTATATTTCACTTATTTTGGGCCTGTAAAAAGTTACATTGTAAATAATCTGATCTTAAAACCAGCATTTTTGTCTTATTTTAAGCCTCCCAAATACCTCTGTAGACATGCTTGTTTCTAGATTTAACTATCTTAATTCAAGAAATCTTGTCAAGTGAAATTATCTTGCTGCATGGACAGATAATTTCACTTGTTTTGAGTACCTTTTCCCTCAGATTTAGTGTTTTTATCTTGTTTTAGACACCCCTTTTTTGCAGTGCATTGATATGAGAGATGTAAAACTCCTTCTCAGTGACATCGGTCATCTCCCTGATGACCACTGGAGGGAGAGCAGGGATATTTTCTCTTTGCCGTGTTATTCAGATTATGTGAAGTTAAAGAAATCTCTTGGAGCTTTTAGAAATGTCTACAGATCAGCTAAAGTGATGTTAGGTTATGCTTTATCTACAGAGGATGAAGTCCAAATAAGATTATTAGTCACAGATGTTGCTGCCCATACACAAAAGAAATATATTTTCTGGATATGTTTTGGAATATATGCACATATTTGAAATTGGCCCAATAAATATATTTCATACTTATATTTCATATATTTTTGTTATATTTCAGAATATATTTCAATGTATTTTTTTCTGTACGGGTCCCCAAAAGTGTCAAAAATATATGTGGCATATATTCCAAATACATTGAAATATATTCTGAAATATAACAAAAATATATGAAATATAAGTATGAAATATATTTATTGGGCCAATTTCAAATATTTGCATATATTCCAAAACATATCCAGAAAATATATTTCAAATATAATTCTTTTGTGTATGGGTGAGCAAACAGACAAAGAGATAACAGTCATTTAACATTTCAAAGATGAGCTACAACATCAGCTGTATTCAACAGCTCATAGATTACATCAAGGCAAGAGTGACAGAACATCAGGAAGGATCAGTGAAATATGTGTTCAAGAATGAATTCTGCATGGATTTGATTTTTTCCATCTGTAAGAGAGCAAATGAGACAATCACTGACCAACACAGACTGTTCAGAGAAGCCAATGATCCTGTAATATATGTTGAGAAGAAGAGAGAAGAGTACTATAGTATTTTCCAGAAATACTGTCATGAATTAACATCAGCTGCCATTTCTGGTCAGGTCATCTGTCAGAAACTGAAAGAGCCCGTTGAGCAGAACATCTACAAGAAGACTTCCAGAGATCTGACAGATGAAATGAGATTAAACTGTGAATCGCTGAATGGAAACAGATCAAATCTGGAGAAACACATCCTGAAGACACTGGCAGAAGAAGAGGATTTTAACAAATACATGAACTACATTCATAAACCCAGAAATCACTTCAAGAGTTTACAGTCGGTACTTCAAGTCAGTCGGTACATCACTGATAAGTTCAGTGTCAGTGTTTTACCCAGGATGAAGGAGAAGATTAAACTCCTGCAGCAGAAGTTCATGAAAGCTGCACATGAATCTACTGAACATGTTCAAGTGAACAGAGGAGATGTTGGCTTGTGGTTGAAGAGTTTCACACTGAAGCTCTCAGATGTGCTGATCTTCTCTGAAAAAGACCTCAGTGGAGTCAAACATGATGATGTTGATGATTTCAACCTCTTAGAAGATGTGATAAGACATGAACTTCCTGCTATAATGACTGACATCAGCAGTAGATTCAACACAGAGACATTTCCAGTAAAGCTGGACAGTAAACTCAGGCCAGATGAGCTTCTGATTGATCACTTCTGTCAGTGCTGTTGGGTTCAGTGTCCGTTCTGTAGCGCCATCTGCACAAACACCATAGAAGACCATGATGGAGATCACAGTGCTCCTTTCCACAGAGTGCGGGGAATTAATGGAACATATTACAGCTCAACACAGAATCTCTGCCCTTATATTTGCACAAGTTTAGTAGCAAGTCATCAGGATTTTAATACACCACATGGAAGGTTTAAATATAGAGACTACAGAAGAGCAGGAGGAGATTATGCAGACTGGAGCATCAGCCCTGATCTCTCTGAACTGAATTACTGGAAGTGGTTTGTGTGCAGATTCCAGAAAGATCTGGAAAAACACTACAGTAAAACATTTGAGGGGAGTGGTGCGATTCCAGATCAATGGAGACAATACTCAAAACAGGAAGCTATTGAGAGTTTAGATATGTGTAATGAAGCAGATAAAGAAAGAGACTCTTGTGTCTCTTCTTAGATTTTGTAAGAAATTAGTTTCTCTGACCATTCATCAGTGAGAATCTGAGCTCATCTACACCTCAGAAGATCTGAGCAAATTACAAATACACCAGACGAGAGTTAAAGACGAGATTCAATTCCTCATACATGATCTGAACTACAAAACAATATTTCTGAACATATGCCTAAGTATAAAGCTCAAAATGCTTGATGAATATCATAGTTTATTACTAATCAAAACAGCTTAATCTCTATCATGAACTGAAAAAGATCTGTGATACGAATATTAATGATAGATTGTTGATTTATGATTGAAGTGCATATGAATGTGTTTGCTAAAGCTCAGTGCTGGTGATCAAACGGTTGGACCCATACACAAAATAATTATATTTGAAATATATTTTCAGGATATATTTTGGAATATATGCACATATTTGAAATTGGCCCAATAAATATATTTCATACTTATATTTCATATATTTTTGTTATATTTCAGAATATATTTCAATGTATTTGGAATATATGCCACATATATTTTTGACACTTTTGGGGACCCGTACAGAAAAAAATACATTGAAATATATTCTGAAATATAACAAAAATATATGAAATATAAGTATGAAATATATTTATTGGGCCAATTTCAAATATTTGCATATATTCCAAAATATATCCTGAAAATATATTTCAAATATAATTCTTTTGTGTATGGGGAGGAAAGTGTGAGAAATAAACGGCAAATTAAACATCTCAGAGCCGTCGATCTGATTTATATCAAAATTACTACTTCACTCAATAATGTCCACATCTCTGAGTCCACATCATGAATTTACTGACCTTGTCCAGTGTCCTTTTACACTTGTTTAATACAGACCTCGTATTATGAAAAATTTAGTTTTGACTTGAAATGAATTGAAATGATAAAACTGAAATGATCCATAGCGGATTTTCATTTGCTGACAGTATTTCAGACTTTCCTCATATTCATTACTTAGACATTACTAAAATATATCTCATGAAAATAATGTTTATTACACAATACTGTGATCAAAATCTCTAATTCTGCCCTCAAACTCTCACTGATGACCTTTGAACTTCCACTTCTGCCCTGTGTGTGTCTGAACAACAAAACTAAATTCAATGGGACACTAAAATACAGCATGAATCTGACACATGAGAAAATGTGTGCGTTTACTTGCAGAAAGATTTGTGTTGATGATCAACGAAGGCTATACAAGAACACATCTGTCAAAACAGAAATGCAGTGCAAATCCAGTGGACTGTGTTAGAACAAGGTTTATAAAAAATAATAATAAAAAAAACCAAGGAACTCACGCACACTTTAAGTAATTGCAAATAAGCATCAAAATTGTATTAGCAACGTTTCGGTCTCACGACCTTCATCAGGCAGCACTAGGTTTATAAAAGTTGAAAAGACAAAACTGTTAACAAAACCACTGGGCAATTATAGTTCATGTTTGTATAATTCTCGGTTCAGTGTCACAAGAGTTCATCAGTATCATTTCACACTGATTGTCCATATGAACGAGTTATAGAAACTTGTTAGCACACAACAGCTCTAGCTTTGGGTTCTCCAGCTGACCAGAGGATGAGGAAGAGCTGATTCTGATGTAACTGCAACACAAAGCATTTTAATGACTCTCTTACAGTAGAAATGAAGCAGTCAAGTTAGCATTATTCAGTAAATGGATTTGCACTGCCGCGTCTTCTCCTCCTTCAGCATCTCATCATCACCTCTCCAGTTCCAGCACTGGTTTCCAGTAGATGTTTCGTCTCCAGCTGCTGCTGTTACTGTATCTCCACACATAATAACACATCTGATAACTGTGGAGACATGGCTGTGGTCTTCCTGAAAACTTTCTCTGTTATTGAATTGCTTTAGGTATTTACAGAGATATCCTCAGTCAAGTTTTCCCAGAGCACAGGGAGGAACTAGACCTTTCTCTGGCTATGATGGCAGACTTTAGCCACCGATACGAACACCACAGATCATTTTCAGCTAAATCTGCTTCATTCATCTCTGTATTCAACACCAGATTAGTCTGTTATTGGCTAAAGCTCCAGCCGCTGCCCATGGGGCTGAATCTAGACGCTCCATTAGATATAAGAGGCCTGTCCATCATTTCCTTTAATGGTGTAATCATTTCAACGAATCTGTTTGGAATTATCCTAAATGTAAATTCTCGCATGTTTGTAGTTTTTGCAAGGACCCGCACCTGAAATCGCTCTGCCCTCAAAACTACAAAACTGCGACGTGAGGAAAGCCTCCATTACTCGCCAACACTCTCCAGCTTTCTTTCATCTCACCCAATGTCTATTTTGTTCATCATTTAATCACTGGACTTTCTCAAGGGCTTTCAGTCGGTGTCCTTTCTTCTCTGTCTACTCTGTAAAAAGAGATGTGTTAAAGGTCCCATTCCATGAAAGTTTCATTTTCTGAGGTTTTTTAACATTAATATGAGTTCCCCTGTATATGGTCCCCAAGTGGCTAGAAATTTCAGTCGGTGTAAACCAAGCTTTGGCTATCTTTCTCTGCCTTTGAAAAAATGAAATCTCAGATTGGCTGATCTTGAATTTCCCCCTTATGTCGTCACCAGATTGACTTTATTTCTGTCAGACGTCTACAGAAGTGCTTGTTGAGAATTAACAGATGTTTAAATGTAGACGTTTCATTGAATGTTTCATTTGAAGTCACCAGAATCGTGATTAGTGTCAGATTTATTTGGGCTCTTGACTCTTTAACATTAGTTTTTCTCTGGTTATACTAACTGTGTGTTTATCTTGCACATTTGAAGCAGCAAGAATAGCCATGTGATATGAAAAATATAATCATATGATAATATTATACAGTATTGTTTATCTCAGCAAGTGTGTAATGTCTGAATGGTGACTTTTAAAAGGTTTGTATGATTGTGGTTGTACAGCACGAGATCAGAAATGTTGTCGTTATCTGCACATTAGTTTTTAAAGGGTAACTAAACCCTAAACCAACTTTTTTTAGTGAATGATCTGTAAGAATGGGGCTTTATTAGTGCTGTTCATTGATTCAAGTAATTTTTTTGACATTTGTGTTTAAAGTATTTTAATTTTATTAAATATGGTGTAAAAACGTCTGAGTGCTGCCCTCTTCAGGTTGAACAGTGGCTACTGCAGTTGAATTTTCCTATTGGAAGTTGTGGTACACTCTGATGTCAGAGGGTACCAGCTAACCACGCCCTTGCCTGCAGAGAGATACGTCTCAGATGCACGCCCCCTCTCCACTGGGCTCTGCCCACTTTTCCAGCATTTTTCAAATATTGCCAGTGGGTGGAGTCAGGCTCTGACCAGGGGTTTAGTTACCCTTTAAAGAGACGTTGCGTACAGGATCTTAAAGTCTACACACTATAAAAAGAGATGTGTTGAAAATAACACTGAGTGTGCTGATGGTATTTACATGTTGTGTAGATTTTTAACACACAATGTGTGTTAAATGTAACTGGATGGAATAACACTGGGTGTGTTGTAGCAAATTCTCAAGCAAGTCCTCAAATCGGGTCTCGAAGAAATCTCTCAAGAGTCGAAGCTCCAGGTGTCAGAAGAAGTAACTTTATTGACAGGCAACAAAGTGAGATGCCAGCTGGCCATCTGGACATCTGATTTGCAATGGTCAAACCTCAGTTCTTATACCTTTTCTTATCACTAGGTAGCCAATCAGCTATCAAGATCTCGCTACCATTAACATCATCTTTCCCGGAGACATTATTCTATTGGTGGAAAAATCTTTGGTCATACCCATTTTCTAGAACATCTTTGGTCACATGATTCAGTGCACCTGCAGTGTTGTCATACCATCCATCATTTTTAATTGACGTTTTTAGTACCATCTTATCAGTTACCCATACACATCTTCTCTCTGAGCTTGTTAGGTACTCTTTCATCCTCACAGACCACTTGACCTAATTTGACCTGATGTATCCTGATTTAACCTGGGTTTTGACTGAGACACAGAAATACAGACTTTTACATGAGGTAAAGGAAAATCTCCAACACATCCCCCCTTTGGGACTTATTCTAGTCCCACCTTCATGTTTGTCCCAGAATGTATCTTCATGCGCAAGCCTCTTTCCGTTATCTATCAATCATGGCCAAAAATAGACCATCCATCTTTCTTATCAATAGGCTTTTGTCACAAAGGTACACTCTGGAGGAATAGTGAGACCAAACATCTCCGCCCCCCTTTGACTAGAGCGGAGTAAAATATCTCACCTTCCTTTTCTATTATCATTCTTGAGGGAGAGATGAGCATCTGTTATCCAGTTTTAATCAACATTTCTTAGTGTACAGACTTGAGGGTAGAGTTGTCCCACGGTGCCAGAGGAACTGCACAGGCGCTTCCGGTGGCCTGGAGTGCTATCTGGGTTGCTCCATTGTTGCCAGAGGTGCCCTGGTCCTGCTTAGAGCGCTATCTGGTGTTGGAGCAGACAGCGGGTTTTTAAACCACCAGTTGAGTCTGCCCTTGCTGGTCCGGCAATCGATGACCGTGCTTGTAATTAATTCCTCTCTTCCCCCGTGAAAACATTTTCTAGTTGCCTAAGGCATTTACTTCACATTTATTTCATAAAGAGAACTCACTAAAGTGATTAAAAAGTGATAAAAAGTAATAAAAACATTCTTATCTTTGCCCTTTATATATCTGGTTGCATTACCTCATACCAAGGGCAATGACCTGCTTTAAACCTTGTATCGTCCCCTCTCATTCACATATTCATATTTTGTGAACAATTAGTGTGATTATATAAAATATACTCAGTAGGATTATATGTAAAAATATATATGTAAATAATATGTAAGAATATACTCTGGAAGGAGCCCTTGTTCCAAAAAAACAAAACAAAAACAAAAAATAACCCCTCTAACTAACTCCCTACTCTACCCATGTTCTAATGATCTATCTAATTTTACCCCAAAAATAAAATACACAGTGGGGCTACCTCCCTCTCTATCAAAAACAGTGTCAAATTGTGAATCAAATAATCAGAAAATAAAAGTAACAAGGCACTTTCTTCTTTACTCCGTTAATCAGTACTGTTCACAGGAAGTCATCCAACTCGTCCAGACCTGGCCCAATAGGGTACACTCCTGAGTTTGTGCACCCGATGTCAATTCCCGAACGTTTGACTGACACATTAATCATCTGTTTGGCAGCTGCGCTGGCTATCATAGATCTGAGGAAAGGCACAACACAACAGAACAGCAAAAGGAAAACAACAACAACAAAATAACAACTACTGTGGCTGTTATTATTCCTATTTTAGTAAGTCATTTATGCTATGATCCAAATATATAACTAGTTCCCAATATACTTATCTCCTATTTTTCGTGACTTCAGTGACCCTTACTATTCAGTTTCTTCAATGCCTCTGTGAATGGTTCATCAGGAGCTGTATTATTTGGAACATAAGTAAAACAGTTAGCTTCAAACATTATACAACACATCCTTTCTCCGCGAATAACCAATTTAATGTCGGTCTGTTTTGCCATATCATGTCGCTTATGAGTTCCCAACTGTTCTCCCAAGGCTCTCAATATGCCTTCAGTGTGTTAATGAACTTCTGTTGATTGCAATAAATGTAATTCATCCATTCTTCATTTTATCAAGTTATGCATACAAATATACTCAAAGCCTGATTTTCTTCATGCTTAAAGTTATACTTAAACTCAATTGGCATTCCCCATGGTTGACAAATCAAATATATACACACCTTTTCTGACATTGTTTTGAACACAAATATTGAATTTGGCTATCTATCAATCTTCTATCAAAATCATCTATCATCAACTGTTTTTTTTTTTGCTTGTTATTTTTATTTTATTTTTCTCTGAACTCACTTCCCCCCTTTGTGCGATGGTCAAAACCACGCACATCTGAAATTAAAATAGTAAAAAGGGTTGCTAGTGTAATTATTTGTCCTTTAATACCTCATTTGTCCAATAGTCTGAAGTTGAGGGTTTAGCTTATGCCTTCTTGACTTATGATATAGACTTAATTTTATATTCAATTATCTATCCTAAATTTCAAGGTGCGAATACAACCAATTCTAAATTGGTAACACAACTCCGATGACAAAAGCTACTGAATGCACGCATTGTGGCATTCCCCATGAGAGTGTCTAAATGTTTTGAATAACACAGTTGGCCGATATCAGCTGCCATTTGATTGTGTTAAACACCGCTGTCATATACCCCAAATTTTTCAATATCTAATAGATAACATTTTCTGGTAGGTCTAGACCTGCTGTCATTTGAAAGAAACATTATCAATTTCTCTTATCTGATTTGTCATTCATCTGTTAATAGAATTTCTCTTCATAATCTTTTCTTCTGTTGCTTATGAGATGCTCTTTTAAATGATTGGAGATTTCAGCATAATCTCGAATTCATGACCAACAATATTAACATCGTGTAATCCCTGGTAATGACAGCATTTGTGATATCACATGTTTGTAATTGGTGTAATTACTATTTTTATTTCTAAACCTAAAAATTAACTATTGACCAAGATGGAGTGACCAGCACCACAGCTCTATCATCCACATTTTTTGTTGTTGAACATATTATGTCCTCTCTTTTTTTTCCTGATATAGAGCTCAGTATCACTCAAGCTTATATCAGCTCTTTATTGAAAACAGAGCCCAAAAACTCTCTGTTCAATGGACAACATCATTAATTATCTAATTATGCATTTACCCCTAGTTGGTTAATGCAGTAGTCCCTGCTAAGTCTGCTAAGTCCAGCGTCAGTTGACACTTCCCCTACCCCCCTTTTTTTTTTTTTTTTATAAATAATGCTTACAGCTGGACTAATGTCTATTGAAAGAAAGCAAATAGAGAGTGTCAGCTTCACAGAATATAGAGAACTGCTGTTGGACCAGTGAATAATCAAAATACAATTAATATGGCCAATCAATGAAATTTGAAGCGATCTCTGTAGTGATCATTGAAAACGCATCACCTGTGCCCACTTAGTAAAGGATGAAGTCCTTCTGCTAGGACCAGCGATCAGTTGAACTGGTTGGGCTGCTGTCTGAGTGTTTCCCTACTCATCCGATGCATTTGATCTGTCAGTCTTTGCTGGCATTCAAGGGTCTGGTGTCATGTTGGGACATAGTGGTTTGACTATGGATGCTGTTGTCTCTCTGCCTCTCCTCAGTCTGGCTTTTTGCCAAGCCACAGAGGAGGCAATTTTGCATGATGGCAGGATGTTTTTCTTGGTTGTCTCTGCATCAACACAGTCTTTGTCCATTCCAACCCCTCAGAAGTTTCAGCTTCCTCTTCCAGAGGGGATGAAGGTCCACCAACCAAACGCCTCTTCTTTTCTCTGCAGCCGTGTCCTTATGTTTCTTACTCTCACTTGTTGCACAGTCCAGTTGATGTTGTTTATGTTGAGGCAGCCGTCCCAAAAGCTGTCTGGTGTCATCTGGAAATTGAACACTCAGAGATCCGCATTAATCAAATTCATCCTTTGTAAATTCTTCAACCATCTCTTTCAATTGTCCCTTAATTTCAGAAGTCTCATCTGGTTGGTAACAGCAGTTTCCCCATGCAATTTTAATAAAGCAAGTTCGGTAACGCTTTAGATTACAGCCCGGAAAGTACTGCGTAATTAAAATGAAAGTACAGTGTAACTTTCGGTAATTACAGTGTACCTATAAAGTACTTACGTGTAAGTATAGGGGAACAATATGTAAAGTCTTGGGAATAAAGGTGTAACAACCAGGAAAATACTGCGTTATTAAAACGAAATTACAGTGTAACTTTCGGTAATTACAGTGTACCTATAAAGTGCGTACGTGTAAGTATAGAGGAATAATATGTAAAGTTTTGGGAATAAAGGGGTAACAACCAGGAAAATAACAAATTATTTAGGCAAATTATTTAGACTGTAAGTATTTCATGTAGTTACAGGGTAAGTATGACATTGCGGGCTGTAAATTAAAGTGGTGTTTCTTACCCTCTTGTTTCATGTAGTTACAGGGTAAGTATGACATTGCGGGCTGTAAATTAGTGGTGTTTCTTACCCTCTTGTTCCATGTAGTTACAGGGTAAGTATGACATTGCGGGCTGTAAATTAAAGTGGTGCTTCTTACCCTCTTGTTTCATGTAGTTACAGGGTAAGTACAATAAAAAACACATGTACACACACAATCTGACATCACTTGGAAAACCTTTATTTGAAAAACAACTTATTTCAAAACAGATTTACAACATAATACACTTCTTATTTATTTAATTTATTTAATTTATTATCATTTTTTTTAAATCAACTTTTCATTTCAAATTCTAAAGTCCTGACAGAAAGTAGCATGTTTTGTCCTTTTTTGTTTCTCTTGCATGGCTTCCTCCTCCTCTTGGTCCTCCTCTTTTTCTATCGTTCCACTGATTATTAGCCTAATCTTAAGGAGTCTTTTTCTATTCTGTATTATGTATTAAAAGAAAATACAGTACACCCAGAAATGTTCTCATAATTTACTCATCTTTTCGCTACCGACCAACTTTCACCAGCGAGTGCATGAGAGTCGGCTTCATAGGGGCGGCTTGAATGGCTTCGCGTTTGGTGAAGCTTTAAGCGTTCATTGCATTCTCGCGGGAGTTTGATGTGAAACGTGCGCGAGAACTGGTGTCTCTGTTCTTCTGCATGGTTTGTTTTTCATTATTATTATCTGTTATTGTTTGTATTTTGTTGTGAGCAATAATAAAAACATAAAAAAAAATAATAATTCAACATTGGTTTTTCGGTGAGCTTACGTCACGCTTTAAGCCTCTGTTATACTCCAGTTTGGACGCGTACACGACAGCTGCGCACAGCTCGGACGCGGACAGCTTGTATTTATACTTTCTCTCAACCCTCTCATGAACGCGCAGGTGACAGTTGGTCGGAAGCGATAGTCTACAGTTTAAAAATGTTAAATATTTGGTATTTTTCTTACAAACGCTTATCGTTTCACTTCAGAAGAAGAGGAACAAGAGGAGGAGGAAACCAAGCAAGAGAAACAAAGTGCTGTAAATCCGTTTTGAAATAAGTTGTTTTTCAAATAAAGTTTTCCGAGTGATATCAGATTGTGTGTGTACATATGTTTTTATTGTACTTACCCTGTAACTACATGAAACAAGACAACCTGGTCTCACAGGATTCCGTGAAATGTCCACGGGCCCTTAACTCAAAATCCGTGGAGCCATCACGGAATCGCCCTAAATTCTGTGATGCTGCCACGGATATTACTCCAATGCAAGTCAATGACACTGACCTTCCGTGGTCATCATAAAATCCAGTTTGATGGCGTTTTACACCTATTGCTTGCTTGGCTATAGTCAGATCTAAAATCTGTGATAGGAGCACGGATTGAGTCTGTGGTGAGACCACGGATAACTCCAACGTTCGTGATATGGTCACGTAATTTAATCTATTGATTCGTGCCACGGACACGTTTATTTCGTTATTTTTCGTCTTTCGTGATCACAGCTCGATTATTTCTGCCTGTCGGCTGCAGCAGAGAAGCTGTTTAATATATTTTAGTTGTATTGAAGTTGTATTTTTTTTTTAATGTTATTATTTCTGTCTTATTGCCAGGGAAGCTGGATTGCTTTGCTGTTTATTGATATTTTTTTAAATGATATTTTATCAGTAGGAAATCGCGCTGAAGAAGTCTCGTTCCGAACACATCGCGATATTTGGCATCAGTTCACGTGTGTCAGCTGTTGGTAAGTAGTAAATAAATACCTAAATACGCTGTCCTAATAATGTGTGATATAATGTCTTTTCTGTTTGTCGATATTTATCTGCCATTTCCACGGAGACTTTGCGTTTCATTGCTTTCTAATTCAAAATAGGGTGATTAAACACTGCCTGTCACGTGACGTGCTATAGGCCTAGATATTCATATCAGATTAAAAATAGTACAATTAGTTCCAAAGTTGTATTTGTAGTAGAGGCACAGTAAAAACAACACTTACCATGCTTTTACCACAGTAACATTAGTTTTGCTGTGATAAGTGTAGTAAAAAGACAGTAATCACAAAACTTACCATGCTTTTACCACACTATTGGTAGTTTTAATGTGATACTTATTGTAAATGCACAGTAACCACAACACTTACCATGCTTTTACCACAGTAACCCTAGTTTTACTGTGATAGGGTGTGGTAAAAGGACAGTAACCACAAAACTTACCATGCTTTAAACCTCAGTAACCTTAGTTTTACTGTGATTGGTGTAGTAATGGACAGTAATCACAAAATTTACCATGCTTTTACCTCTGTATTGATAGTTTAAGTGATATTTGTTGTAAATGCATATTAACCACAACACTTGCCATGCTTTTAATGCTTTATAATGTAACATCCAATATTTGTAAGGTAAATCAGTACTTTTTCCTTTAAATAATCCTATATATTATACATAATGATATTTTCTTTTCTCTTTTTACAGCTGAAAAGACCAAAAGGGCCTTTCAGACTCAGTCGGCACATTATTGTTTGAGGAGAAGTAAACGGAGGAGACGGAAAGCTGCAAAGGCAAATATTCACAATGGTATGTCTTGGTTTTAACCCTAAATCAAACATTTTATCAAGCATTTGTTGTTTCTTAAAACTTCTCTCACAAAACCCATAGCCCAATCAGTACAAACATAGTCTGCAAGTTTTAATAATTTACGAGATTTAACAAGTTGTCAAATTCGTATCATACTCGATTGTACGAGTATACAAATATGTATATTTGTACTCGTACAATCCTGCAGCTTTTACTCCTAGTGCTGTCATTGGCTACTGCCTCAATTCCTGTACATATTTATCGCGATATTTGTAAATCAGTTGCGCCACTTCTTGGAAAGTTGTCGGATGTCCCACACACTGTCAGAAAGTTTATATTAATTGCAAATTGGTCCCCGTCTGTTTATGTTCCAGTGATACATGATGTCTCTCCACACCTCATAACCTACCTGTTTGCAAGAGTGCAAAAGCTTATGTGACTTGTCACATTTCATCAGATACTCGATTATTTTGTCATAATCAGAACAGTTACACTGCTGATAACTGTCCCGTTTGCATGTAAATCATGTTCATATGATTATTGCTTGCTATTAAAGACATACTTTTATTCATAGAAATGCCCACATATCAGTGAACTTATAACATAAAAATGCTTTTAACATTTAATTATGCAACACTCTTTACAGAAAACATATCCCACGGTTATGGATAAACTCACAACGTCATCATCAAGTCCTGTGCTGGGCACATTGTTCAACAAGTGTCCTCCAACGTATTCGATCCGTGGCCAAGTTCTCCACATCTTCCTATGGCACACTGACATTCTTCAGATCTTCGTGAAACATCTGTCTCCGTGTCTTCCTTGGTCTTCCCTGTCTCCTGCATCCTCCTGGTGGTGTCCACTTCATCACTGTGTGTGGGTGTTGTTGTTTGGGCATGCGTAGGATGTGTCCAGCGAGGTGCACCCTTTGCTCTGTCTCAGTTTCTGAAAGTCTTCATGTAGTCCCACTCCTCCTCGTGATCTCTTTGATATATGCAGAACCAATATTGAATATAGTGATTTATCTTTTTCCATATTGTTAAAGCATTTTGTTTTCTCTTTTCAGCTTCATAAACTGTACTTGATTTCTGCCTAATGCCTTTATAAAAAAGTGTCAGTGTTCATCAGGTGTTTTGCTAAAGGACATATTTATTGCATAGTTACAATAAAAGTGACCAATAATCACAAGGATATAGAATGAAAGTTGAGAATGTAAAATGTTGCGCTTATGTTTTTGCCTATTTGTTCTTTAAAGCGACGAAACAAATGTATTTTCACATAACAAAGTTGAATCTCATCCTTTGGTTTGTAAATATATAACTTCATCATAGCAATTTTTTTGAACGTTAATGTATGTGTCACTATAATAGATTGCCCCTGTATCTGGATATTTTTAATTAACTGATTTTTATACTGTTGTGCAGTAGTTTTGGCACTACATTTGTCTTTAAACAGTTTGACATTAAATATTGGAATAAGCTTTCAAAATGGTGTCCATTCATTGTGCTTTTGTTACATTTATTTGAATATAATTGATATATCTTTAACTATACATACACTGTAAATGTTAGAAGCACTTTAGTAGGCCTACATGCAATTATCTTTAATTAAAATACAGCAAAACTACTCCTGCTGTAGGACATTGCTTAGAAAAAAGTTTCTCTTTCAAATGTTTTTATGCATCAGTCTAATCAAATGAGCAAATTTGTGTCATTGATCATGTGAACTCGTTTTTGGATGGTAACCACACAAAGGAGAATTTGTTTTTAAATATGAGCTTTATAATTTAATTAGAAATAATACATGTTTAACAGCCTAAATATTAAATATTTATCTATCCCTGCAGCCAGAACCAAAAGAGATCTGTCATCATTTGCCATAAATGGGCATGTAAGTGTGATGCATTTGTTCAGCTGGGTTTTTATTGGCTGAGACTTTATCGCAGAACTCGCTGTGATTGGACAATCGTTTAACCCATATAAACTGGCGCTTCATGTTACAAAGTATGGTTTGGTGTTATTATTACATTAGTTATACATTAAGCTAACTATAAAGTGTCTCTATAATGTGAGAAATTACTCCTTTACCGAGATCCTAACCCTAAGCATGTCTGCACATTTCAATGAACTACAGGACAGTTTTTCCTGTTCCATTGATAGAATGACAGAGATATGTCGGTAATGTAGTATGAAACGTTTAGTAATAAAACAATAAATGTTAAATAAATAATATATTTAATGGACAACTGGATATCTTCATTGTGCAAACCTTAATGACATATATGAGGGACAGGCTAAAATTTGACATTTTACTGTGAGCACTTTAAAAATAACCTTTATGCCAGCTTTCCATATATATCTGAAAACTGTGGCCAACATTATTTATTATACATAGCATAAGCAGTCGTCCTGCTGATTTTCTCTTTGATACACTAACTGGACTTTGAGTTACAGCCATTTGAAATGTGCATTTGTTTGCTCTTCTGGGGGCTGTTGCTTGGCCATACAATCTACACAGATCTACACATACTATTACACAAGGATAATGCACCATTCAGTAAAACAACAAAAAAACAGTGCCAACATTTCCTTTTCACCCCCTGATTGCTGCTTATATGCCTGACATCAGTGATATATGCTTTCATTCGAAAAGCAGTTGTAGATGTACTAGAATGATCAACATGGATCATCTTCAATTAAGCGTTAAGTATTTATAGCAAGATAGCCCACTGTAGCCTCTTGTTATTCACATAGCTTCCTTTTATTTCACTGCAAACTGGCATACATGCAAGTATGTGCAACTTTTGTTGCATTGTTGTCCCAGATATCATTAACCAGATCTACATTTTTTTATGTCCCAAGTAAAAGAATCATGGTCATTAATTATATGTAGTAATTTATAAGTTATTCATTATATGTAGGCCTAGTTATTTTTTAATTAATTAAACTAAAGAAATAAGAAATTAAAATTTCTCAAATAAAAATGTCTATTTACTGTACCAAACACCACTTTCAATACACAATAGTCACCATACTTTATTAAACAACACTTTATTAGAGAACAAAGCATAAAGTTAATAAAGTAGCATAAAGACAAATGAGATTCAAGATAAATAAAAATGTGTCTTCAAAAATACATTAACATCATAATAGTCCATTCACAGCTGCTGAAGCCATAAAATTAGTGCCAGAGAATCATATTTAGTCACCTACAGAAAACAGATTTGATATTGTGTTGGAAAATAATGATTCATTATCACAGCTAAACTGGTTTCTTGCTCTTCCCTGTACATGTCTCTATCGTGTTCATGTTCTTCTTCTTCGTCTAAACAGTTTGTTCAGTTGAAGAACAGAAGAACAGAAGATGTGATCACTGATGTGGTGTAGCTTTTTCTCAACCAGAGGAAGAAGTCTCAACATCCCATTGTCAGGCGTTCTCCAGTCCTGGTCTGAAAGTAAAACAGAAAACAGAAACCATTCAAATGAAGTTGTTTAATGGATAGTCGGGTCAGCTTATGTTCTGCATGATTTAAAGCAGTGATGGTTTACTCTGGCCCTCAGCGTCCACTGTCCTGCACATTTAGCTCCGACCACAAACCCTCCTGCCTATTGTCTAGAAATAAACCTGAAGACTTTGGTTAAAATTTTCAGATGTGCTCGATTAGGGTTGGAGGTTAACTCTTAATTAACCTCAAAAAGTAGAATGCAAAGGGCCAGAGTTGCCTGTTCCTTACATAAATTTACAAAGCAGCAGTCAGTACATTATATAATATACACATTGAAGTATTATATATATATATATATATATATATATATATATATATATATATATATATATATATATATATATGTATATGTGTATATATAAAATATAATATTGGAGCACATAATATAAGCTAAGTACTGAACAAAAACAGTTTTACCCATATCAACAGCAACCTATTTTAACCCTTTATAGGGCACTCATTGAAATATTTGGAAATTCTAATTTTTAACCTCAGAACCCTAATGGGGGATGTTAAAGGACATTTAAACAAAAAAAAAAATTCTCAATTTTTTTCATCTTTGCATTGCAAATCAAGGTCAATGAAGTTACCATATATGAGCACTTGCCTGTCTAGGGTAAAATAAATTACAGAGAGTGAATTAAAAAAATATATGACACAAACACACACAAACTGCAAGGAACATTTATTTATTATAGGCACAAACTGCAAGGAACATTTATTTAGAGACATCTCTGTCTTTAGGTACTGATACGGGCATCTTGTGGAGGGTGCTCCGGGAGTATGGGGTCCGGGGCCCTTTCCTAAGGGCTATCCGGTCCCTGTAGGAGCAGGAGCTTGGTTCGCATTGCCGGCAGTAAGTCAGACTTGTTCCCGGTGCATGTTGGACTCCGACAGGGCTGCCCTTTGTCGCCGGTTCTGTTAATAATTTTTATGGACAGAATTTCTAGGCGCAGCCAGGGGCTGGAGGGTTTCAGGTTTGGGGACCATGCAATTTCATCTCTGCTCTTTGCGGATGATGTTGTCGTGCTGGCCTCATCAGGTTTTTCGCCCGATCGGAACCAAACCAGTGCAGAAATGTTCTCTAGAGTCTGAATATCAATAATTATCGAAAAAAAGTTGAAATTTCGATTCACGGATGCTAAGGGTCGATTTTCCGTTCCTACTCTCACCTATGGTCATGAGCTTATATTTGCTCATAATTGCGTTTTATCACAAACCAATATTCAGTAATTAAAATCAATTCACACAATACTAGGCAGGGGTTAAATTGGGATTTATTATGTGGGGGGGCTCTCCCTAGGGGGGTCCGGGGGTATGCCCCCCCGGGATTTTTTTTTGAAAAATAAACTATTAAATGGTATTTTCTGGAGAGTTTTGTGCAAAGAAATGGAGAAATTGAGTCTTACATGATATGTGAAAAACTGCAAGGTTAAGAGCATATTTGCATTGTTGTAGTATCAACAGGTATTAGGACATTTAGCATTTACATTACTGTTAATCAGCAGTGGTGGAATGTAACGAAGTACAAATACTTCGTTTCTGTAGGCTTTACTTAAGTAGAATCAATAGTGCATACGTTTGACTTTTACTTCGTTACATTTTGCAGCAATTATTATACTTTCTACTCCACTACATTTCTACAACGTTTCGTTACATTTTCTGATCAGTTTTGGTGGTGTTAGGGATCAGTTCAGGTGGTGACGCGTTCATGTAAGGGTGGCGCTGCCAATAAAGCACCTAAAAGCTGTCACAAAGAACCATCAAAAGTAATGATTATGAATATGTAAAATATAGCAAGGAGACATTTTAATTGTTTATTAATAAACAAGTGTTTTCTGTGTCAGTGCCCTGCATAGATGAAGTTGACGATGCAATCTTCGCAGTAGTAAACTCGCCAGAGAGAAATGCACATTTCATACGGATTAGGCTACACAAGCAGCGGTCTGTTTTCTTTCGTTTTGAAAAGAAGACCTTCCAAGCTTTCTATAGATATATTTATCAGGTCTGTCAGGCAAGTAGGCTCCCTTATACGCTGAGTTTCGGTTCATTTATGAGACGAGAGTCCAGTTCACTCGCCGGCGCGTCCGTGTCGTGATTAGGCTATCTATTGTCTATATACTATATTTACTTCTTATTTTTGAAATGAAACATTGATTAAAATTAAGATACAATTAATACAAAACGAAATTAATTTTAAAGAAAGGCTTTGTGCTTTCTGTTTGAGGTCTCAGTGAAAGTTTCAAACAGTCTTTTAGTGCCACATTCAGAGCGGTCCCGTCCGTGACATGGTTTTTTCCTCATAAATGCGAACATGAAAAATAAAATAAAATGAATATGTTATGTTCTGTGGAGAGCCAACCCTTCTTCATCCGGTGGGTAGTACTTTGGTTTGCAGTGTAATTCACAGAATTACAAAAAAATATTTTGCCACCTAAAAGTTAAAGATTTTTTGTGTCACGTCCACGGCATGTGTAGCCTATTTCCCTCATATTAAATATAAAACGCTTGATTACACATTGTATTACCTTGTTATGATATAGTGACCCATACAATGTGCCAAACATTTTTTCCTTACCTTGTTATTCAAGGCCAGGGCACTTTTTGTACAACCAACGTTGTGCTGAACTTGACAAAACTGATCTGTTGCTGCAGCGGCGGTCAGTAGCTCGGGTTTTTTTTTTTTTTTTTTTTAAGGCAGTAGAAGGTTCTGGAACTTTTGCGCGCTTCCACATCCCGGGCAACTACGGATCTCCCAGGAACATTCATTATTGCTGCGTACATTTATCCATGTCGGAGTTCTGAGTAGTAGCCTACCTAGATGCGCATGGCATGCGCGAGCGGTGCGCGATCATGGTCGACTGACAACGAGATTAAGCAGCTGAACAAGAGTACGGCCGTGTTCCGATTGTTCTCATCTCAGCTCCGCCGAGACAAAATAGACATGCCATTTCAAAATCTTTCATTTATAATCAGAAATATGTTTTCAAAAGCATCACTTTTATCAAATTTTATGTGACATAATTTCCTATAGGCAACTGACTGCAAACGAGCAGGCTTATGTGCCGGGGCTGAGCCCCGGAGAGCCCCGGCCCAATTTAACCACTGGTACTAGGCCTTACACGAACAATAAGCACGTGTGTATGCCATTTAACTATAAAAAAAAAAAAATACATTCATAAGGCATATGTCTAAAAATGGACACTTCCTCGACTTAGGTAAACGGGGCATATGATCAAATATGGTGCATTTAGTTTTCAGCCAATCATTAAGCTAATTTTTACAAATGCTATGCAAATAACAGCAATCCTAATCTTTAACACAACTATTCAACCAAATAATTTGTGAGTTACATCAACTTACCATGTTTAGTTATGATGTTATTACTATAACTGTGGGAGAAGCCAGGTTCAAAAAAGCAACATTTTTGATTTCTGCAAGATGGCTGTGTTTGAGGTGCGCCAGGCCACTGCTGATTGGTCAGATGCCTTGATGTCAATATCTGTCAGATAGCTTGATCTCCCCTGATTGGCTGAGAGCAAACTACATGACTCTAGCACTCCAAACGGAGGCAGGGGGGGGGGGGGGGGGGGCATTTTGAATGTGTGCAGAAGTGACTAAATATAGTTACTTGCCCCATAAAGGGTTAAAAGACCTTTAAGAAAGGCATTGTCTCTTTTGAGCCTTTGCCAGTGATGCTTGATTTCTTTCCAGACAACATACTCTTCTGTCACTTGTTTCAAGAGCTTCACTTGGTCAAAAACCAAGTGAAAACCTGTACAATGTAAAATTGTCAACATCAAATTATGTACTACATTTTACAGCATTGTTTCAATTCAAGACATACCAATGGACTCACACACCTTTCTGTCTTCTTTGGGTACCAGATGTTCCTTCCTCACCCGAAACAAAGGACTTATTCGATTAGCTTGCGTTGATATAAGGACTGGTATTCCTTCTCTGCTGTAAAACAAGAAAGTCTCGACTTACTCTATGTGCAATTACTATTGTTCCTGAAACATAAATTAAGACAGTATTAAATAAGTTAATTTACCATATGATTCAGGAGAGAACACTTGATGAGTAAATACTGATTGCAATATTCTAGAAACTTCACCTGGGAAGGGCTGATCACGGCAAGATTCGCTGCGAGTCACTAGTAGCTCTGGTAATGGTTGGCTCTTAAAGAGCTGTTGAGTTTGATATTGGTAGAGCTTTAAAAAAAAGGACTAAGTAATCCTGCAAAACAGAAAGGAAGGTAATTTTAATACATTACTTGCAAATAGTCAGTTTATAACTGTATGATATGTTTTCTGTAAAGAGTGTTGCATAATTAAATGTTAAAAGCATTTTTATGTTATAAGTTCACTGATATGTGGGCATTTCTATGAATAAAAGTATGTCTTTAATAGCAAGCAATAATCATATGAAAATGATTTACATGCAAACGGGACAGTTATCAGCAGTGTAACTGTTCTGATTATGACAAAATAATCGAGTATCTGATGAAATGTGACAAGTCACATAAGCTTTTCCACTCTTGCAAACAGGTAGGTTATGAGGTGTGGGGAGACATCATGTATCACTGGAACATAAACAGACGGGGACCAATTTGCAATTAATATAAACTTTCTGACAGTGTGTGGGACATCCGACAACTTTCCAAGAAGTGGCGCAACTGATTTACAAATATCGCGATAAATATGTACAGGAATTGAGGCAGTAGCCAATGACAGCACTAGGAGTAAAAGCTGCAGGATTGTACGAGTACAAATATACATATTTGTATACTCGTACAATCGAGTATCATACAAATTTGACAACTTGTTAAATCTCGTGAATTATTAAGACTTTCAGACTATGTTTGTACTGATTGGGCTATGGGTTTTGTGAGAAAAGTTTTAAGAAACAACAAATGCTTGATAAAATGTTTGATTTAGGGTTAAAACCAAGACATACCATTGTGAATATTTGCCTTTGCAGCTTTCCGTCTCCTCCGTTTACTTCTCCTCAAACAATAATGGGCCGACTGAGTCTGAAAGGCCCTTTTGGTCTTTTCAGCTGTAAAAAGAGAAAAGAAAATATCATTATGTATAATATATAGGATTATTTAAAGGAAAAAGTACTGATTTACCTTACAAATATTGGATGTTACATTATAAAGCATTAAAAGCATGCCAAGTGTTGTGGTTAATATGCATTTACAACAAATATCACTTTAAAACGATCAATACAGAGATAAAAGCATGGTAAATTTTGTGATTACTGTCCTTTACTACACCAATCACAGTAAAACTAAGGTTACTGAGGTTTAAAGCATGGTAAGTTTTGTGGTTACTGTCCTTTTACCACACCCTATCACAGTAAAACTAGGGTTACTGTGGTAAAAGCATGGTAAGTGTTGTGGTTACTGTGCATTTACAATAAGTATCACATTAAAACTACCAATAGTGTGGTAAAAGCATGGTAAGTTTTGTGATTACTGTCTTTTTACTACACTTATCACAGCAAAACTAATGTTACTGTGGTAAAAGCATGGTAAGTGTTGTTTTTACTGTGCTTCTACTACAAATACAACTTTGGAACTAATTGTACTATTTTTAATCTGATATGAATATCTAGGCCTATAGCACGTCACGTGACAGGCAGTGTTTAATCACCCTATTTTGAATTAGAAAGCAATGAAACGCAAAGTCTCCGTGGAAATGGCAGATAAATATCGACAAACAGAAAAGACATTATATCACACATTATTAGGACAGCGTATTTAGGTATTTATTTAGGCCTACTACTTACCAACAGCTGACACACGTGAACTGATGCCAAATATCGCGATGTGTTCGGAACGAGACTTCTTCAGCGCGATTTCCTACTGATAAAATATCATTTAAAAAAATATCAATAAACAGCAAAGCAATCCAGCTTCCCTGGCAATAAGACAGAAATAATAACATTAAAAAAAAAATACAACTTCAATACAACTAAAATATATTAAACAGCTTCTCTGCTGCAGCCGACAGGCAGAAATAATCGAGCTGTGATCACGAAAGACGAAAAATAACGAAATAAACGTGTCCGTGGCACGAATCAATAGATTAAATTACGTGACCATATCACGAACGTTGGAGTTATCCGTGGTCTCACCACAGACTCAATCCGTGCTCCTATCACAGATTTTAGATCTGACTAGCCAAGCAAGCAATAGGTGTAAAACGCCATCAAACTGGATTTTATGATGACAGGACAAGACAAAACTGCAACACAGTCGACATAAAGCTTTCAAGTGTCTAAACAAGTGAGCAACATTACAACATCCAGTGAGTGAGGTCAGGTTGTTGAGGTCCGTGGTGCCATCACGGTACTTCAGTTAGGCTAACAAAATCAGACTGAATTTGTATGATGGCAGGACAGTGCAATAGCTACAATAACAGAGAGGTTAAAGTCTTTATGGTATTTGGTGTTGGAAAAGAAATAAATACTTAAAATGTTGTGTTTCCAAATGAGAAAGCACGTCCGTTGAGTGAGATCTGTTCTCTGTCATTGAAACGGGTATCCGTGTGTGGACCACGGAAGATGAGTGTCATTGACTTGCGCGTTGGAGTTATCCGTGGTCTCACCACAGACTCAATCCGTGCTCCTATCACAGATTTTAGTTCTGACTATAGCCAAACGAGCAATAGGTGTAAAACGCCATCAAACTGGATTTTATGATGACAGGACGAGACAAAATGTCAAGTTAATTACATGCCATTGCAACACAGTCGACATAAAGCTTATAAATTCCTAAACAAGCCAGCAACATTACAACGTCCATGAGTGAGGTCAGGTTGTTGAGGTCCGTGGTGCCATCACGGGACTTTGATTAGGCTCACTGAAACAAACCGAAATTTTATGATGACAGGACATTGCAATAGCTAACAGTCAGGTTAACGTCATTATGGCATTTAATGTTGGAAAATAAACAAATACTTCAAATGTTGCGTTTCCAAATGAGAAAGCACGTCCGTTGAGTGAGATCTGTACTCTGTCATTGAAACGGGTATCCGTGTGTGGACCACGGAAGGTCAGTGTCATTGACTTGCATTGGAGTAATATCCGTGGCAGCATCACGGAATTTGGGGCGATTCCGTGATGGCTCCACGGATTTTGAGTTAAGGGCCCGTGGACATTTCATGGAATCCTGTGAGACCAGGTTGAACAAGAGGGTAAGAAGCACCACTTTAATTTACAGCCCGCAATGTCATACTTACCCTGTAACTACATGGAACAAGAGGGTAAGAAACACCACTTTAATTTACAGCCCGCAATGTCATACTTACCCTGTAACTACATGGAACAAGAGTATATTTTCCCAGCATTTAAAAAAAAAAAAAAGTTGCAATAGTTTTACTTGCCTTGAAACTTAATCAGTGCACCTTTGCAATAATAACAAATTAGCCTACTTTATAAATGCACTGATATGTACCCCGTGATTTAAAAAAAAGCCTTTATGTATTTTTGTACACTATTATTACAAAAAGGTGCAGTGTATGTACTCGCTAAATTGCTCCCAAAAGTAAGATTCTAAAATACTTAGTCTAAATAATTTGCCTAAATAATTTGTTATTTTCCTGGTTGTTACCCATTTATTCCCAAAACTTTACATATTATTCCCCTATACTTACACGTACGCACTTTATAGGTACACTGTAATTACCAAAAGTTACACTGTAATTTCGTTTTAATAACGCAGTATTTTCCTGGTTGTTACACCTTTATTCCCAAGACTTTACATATTGTTCCCCTATACTTACACGTAAGTACTTTATAGGTACACTGTAATTACCGAAAGTTACACTGTACTTTCATTTTAATTACGCAGTACTTTCCGGGCTTTAATCTAAAGCGTTACCGCAAGTTCTTCTTTGCAGAATGCAGAAAATAGCAGCCTTTCTGTCTAAGTTGCCTTATTTTCAGTCACATATATAGTATTTTTATCACTCGTTATATCGATCACTACTCTCTCAAGCATTTTAGGATTAAATCAATGAGCCTCATTACTGTGAAATGTGTATAATACAGTATGGCTGTTAAAAATGTCTGTTTAGCTTGATCACCCAATCCTGCTCAACACAATGCACAAGTTATTTTAAGTAACACAATCCAAAGATCTCAAAATTTCTGCAATGGCTCAAATTTAAAACTGTCTCAGGGACAACAAGATGCAAACATCATAGGCTACGTCTTTATATAACAGGTCAGTCATACCCACATCTAGGTATGATAGACCCACATCTACCCACTCTCTCTATATATACATATTTTATCTCTAAATGTCAGATATTTCTATTAACCTTTTATCAATTATTTGATTTTCCCCTGGGAACTACACAAACCACTTATACTAAGGAGAAAATTCCAGTGTTTTTGATGGCCACCAGGTTGCGCAATCCTCCATATCAATCCCTGTTAGGCCTGCTTATTAATTTAATTCCCCCATAGACTGGTCAACTAACATTTAAGCAATTTTTATATATTTTTTTCAGGGTAATTTCTTATAATTAATTTTTATTGGTGTTTTCTTTGTATTTGCGAAATTAGTCTTCTTTTAATTCTGACCGGATTAGGAGATTTCACCAATCTTACTTGATCTCTTAGTAAACTGGTTTTGAATACCTCTTTTTTTTTTCTTTTTTTTTTACAAATGTTCCAGTGTCTCTGCACATAGCCACATCTAATGTTCCCTCAGCTGGTCATTTTGTTTTTAGGCTTCATTCCCCATTTTTGAAGGGTTGTCCTATAGTATCTCTGCAAAATTAATATTTTGATCTTGGTATCTCTACAGGTGTTGATGCCATTATAATCTTAATTATTATCAGTGTGTTTCACTCCTTTTTAGTATACCTTAGTAACCCCAGCTTGCATCTATTCTTCAGTGAGATGGTCAGACATTTATTAAGATATCTGATTAGTCTTTCTCAGGTATCTTAAAAATGCAGTTCCTCTATTACAGGTCCACTGGTGGGGATGACAGTTACAAATAAAATCTCTCAAAGTGTTGTTCAAAGTGTATGTTGGAAATGGTTACTCACTTTCTGGTTTATAAGCTAGTCAGAACTAGGAAAGGTGAACTCTTTCTCTCTGTCTCCCTCCTTTCCTTCCTCACACACACAAATACACACAAACAGTCTCACTTTCTTCTTGCAACCCTTCGTCTTTCTGTCAGAGGCAGCCCCTCCTTTCTGCCTCTCTTACTCATATCACAGTCACAGATTGCTTTTGCTATATGAGAGAGAAACAAGTGTTCTTTCATAATTCTAGTTTCTCTTTATAAACGAATATCGTTCTTTTTCAAACAGTCCTAATCTGTGCATTTGACACGCACACAAACACACTTTTACTCATTATTTTTTCTTGTAACAATGAAGAGACAAAGCCGAATTATTGTTCAAGATAGGCTGTTTTTCTCCAGCCGGATCACAGCATTTGAAGAATGGGCAAATTGACGACAAAGCCAGTTTTTTGGAATCCTCGTGTAGTTACACTTCCTGCCCTATATAAGTAAGAGGTGAGGTCAATTTCACTTCATGGCCTCCCTACATGGTGATTGAAATGTCTAATTCCTTTCACGAGTTCACACTTACAAATAAGTTAGATAAAATAAATGGTATGCATATTTGGCGTGGTGTCTGGGGAGAGGGCTCCGAGCTCGGATATTGGGCCCGAACCCAGAGTACTCCCCCCGTATTGCTGGTTAGGAAGTAACAAGGCGAGTGTGAGGAGACGGGGTGAGGGAGGGATGCTGAAAAACTGTCGAGGAACATTGGTGAGTCAAATGAGTATATAGGTCTCCACTCATGCTGATTGGATAGACATGTCGATTACTGATTGTTGACAGCTGGTTGGAATGATGTGATGATTGGATCAATTATTTGAACGTGCTCCTCCCGAACTTTGTTAATAAAACATAATTTAGTGCAGGTGTCCAATTTTAATTGCTCAAATAAATCAAATCAAATTTTTTCTTTATTTTTTGTTTAAGATTTTTTTCCCCGTTTCCTCTCCTGCCCCTCCTATTTGTCCATCGTTGCGACATTCTTAGTTGTTACTGACTGCTCTTTTTTGACAACTTTTTCATGAATATCTACCCACATATGACTGGTATGGTTGGGGTTGCTTCTCAAAACTAGTTTTTCCAGTGTCTAATTTTCTACCAGTGCTGGTCTGATTTCTCCTCTCTGTCCAACTTTAACGATTGTGTCACTTTCCCACTGTACTTGTCTTAGACATGAGCTCACTACCATATGCATGTTCCTCAGAATTGTGGCTCCTCCCAAACCCCGAGGCCAAGTGTACCACACATCTCTTTTCAGGTATGGGACATACAATGGATTCAGCTTTATTTTTTATTTAATCAGCAATGATTCCAAAAGGGTAGTTTTGGGAAGGTCAAATCTGTTCAAGTGTGGTCTTAAGACTTCAGAGGTTATCTGTCTTTTGATCACTTTAACCCAATCCACTAGGGGCCACTCATCCTCAAGGTGATTCAGATTTGTGATTTTTGTCAATTTTTGTAAGAATTCATTTTTCTTTCGAGTCGTCAACTCTTGTCTCTGTCCTTCATCATCTATGAATTCTTTTTCTAACCAAAAAATATTTTTGATGCCTTTGGTTTGTCTTAATGCCTGTTTAAAGTCATTTTCTTCTGTTCTTTCTCTTTGATTCCCTCCTATTCTCTTCATCATAATGATCTCGTGCCCTGGTCAACATGTGTTTTCTTCCTCAAGCTTAAAAAAATATAATCAGTTGTTTAATTGCTATCACCTTTCTCCCTCCCTACTTCCTTATCTCAATCCAAATATACTTAGTTTGTTAGTATATTCATTCATACACCCGGGATTTCATTCACACACATACATACTGTACATACATATACACACATATACACACACATACACAGTTATTTTTCCTTATAACAAATGGAGAGACAAAGTTAATTCATTCAATTTCTGTTCAGTATGGGCTGTGTTTCCCTATCTGGATCACAAAATCTGCAATCTGGAACGTGACCAAACAGTCTACAAACCCAATATCTGGGAGTGTTTTTATGAATTCTATATTTTCTTATATTCTATATATTAATTTGCTTTTCATTGTCCATAGAATTTCATCAGTCTCGTCTCTCCATTTTTATAGATCAAACATAATACTCTCATACACTTTCACTGTCTCAGCTTCTCTCAGTCACTTATCTCAGTCTTATCTCAGGAATGACTTCTCTTCTCTTAATTAGGGCAGTTCAAAGCAGCGTGGTCAGTGCCAACACAAAACAGCTCAAAGCAACATGGTTAATTATCAGGCAAAGCAGTTAGTGGCAAAGCAAAAGAGTTTAACACAGCGCGATTAGTGTTACAGCAGAGCAGTTTACAGCAGCGCAATCTGTGATCACAGCACAACCAAAAAAAAAACTTTATCTCTGGGTCCTGGCCTTTTATAAATTTTCCTTAAAGCCAATTTTATGCTCCGGAATTTATTAAGCGCTTTATCTTATCTAACTGACGCACTTCCTGCGTTTAAGCACTTCTTGCTTTATTTCGCACTTCCTGCGTTTCGCACTTCCTGCGTTTAGGCACTTCTTGCCTTTAAAGCACTTCTTGCTTTATTTCGCACTTCCTGCGTTTAGGCACTTCTTGCCTTTTAAGCACTTCTTGCTTTATTTCACACTTCCTGCGTTTAGGCACTTCCTGCCTTTTAAGCACTTCTTGCTTTATTTCGCACTTCCTGCGTTTAGGCACTTCCTGCCTTTTAAGCACTTCTTGCTTTATTTCGCACTTCCTGCATTTAGGCACTTCCTGCCTTTTAAGCACTTCTTGCTTTATTTCGCACTTCCTGCGTTTCGCACTTCCTGCGTTTAGGCACTTCTTGCCTTTTAAGCACTTCTTGCTTTATTTCGCACTTCCTGCGTTTAGGCACTTCTTGCCTTAGGCCTACTTACGCATGCGCTCCTTCTTGAGACCTGGAAATTACCCTCCTTTTGATTCCTTTTCAATTTTAGGTTCTTTTTGGTGGGGTCTTTTATTTAAGGCCGTCACCACCCAGGCGCCTACCAGGAGCCACACAAAACAAATATATAAGCAAAAAGCTGCTTACCTTATTTTTATTGGCGCCTTTTGTTTTATGAGGCTTCTGCCAGCACGCCCACCGTGGCTGCTCCTCGACCCCTTCGCCTCTCCTGGCTGGCTCGCCAATTATGTTGTAGCAAATTCTAAGTCCTCAAATCGGGTCTCGAAGAAATCTCTCAAGAGTCGAAGTTCCAGGTGTCAGAAGAAGTAACTTTATTGACAGGCAACAAAGTGAGATGCCAGCTGGCCATCTGGACATCTGATTTGCAATGGTCAAACCTCAGTTCTTATACTTTTTCTTATCACTAGGTAGCCAATCAGCTATCAAGATCTCGCTACCATTAACATCATCTTTCCCGGAGACATTATTCTATTGGTGGAAAAATCTTTGGTCATACCCATTTTCTAGAACATCTTTGGTCACATGATTCAGTGCACCTGCAGTGTTGTCATACCATCCATCATTTTTAATTGACGTTTTTAGTACCATCTTATCAGTTACCCATACACATCTTCTCTCTTAGCTTGTTAGGTACTCTTTCATCCTCACAGACCATTTGACCTAATTTGACCTGATGTATCCTGATTTAACCTGGGTTTTGACTGAGACACAGAAATACAGACTTTTACATGAGGTAAAGGAAAATCTCCAACACGTGGAGGGCAGTTTGTGTTTATGAAAAATAAAAGGTATATTTTATTTGGTATCCCATAAAAACTTTAAAATAAATAAACCAATACATATAAATAAATAAATAAATAAATAAAATCTAAATTTATAAAACCTTAAAGATTAACGGGTGTTTTT
This sequence comes from Rutilus rutilus, assembly GCF_951802725.1. Taxonomy (NCBI): domain Eukaryota; kingdom Metazoa; phylum Chordata; class Actinopteri; order Cypriniformes; family Leuciscidae; genus Rutilus; species Rutilus rutilus. The sequence continues at coordinate 8,742,874 of NC_140209.1, read as the reverse complement.
GGCAGCCAATCACGTCATGCCTCTTGTCTTTTTCAAATACTGCATTTACTGAGCTTTCACGAGTTAGTCTGTGGATTTGCCATGATCGCCGTCCTTCATGGGTTACAGAAAGTTGATGCATATGAAAAAATGTCATAGACTACTTGGTTTTGGAGAAAGTGGAGTAAATACTTGACATTTATTAAAGGTACAGGATAATAACCTGGTAGTGAGACACAACATAAGAGTGGCTTTAATATATTGGGTGAGTGTGATGGGGTGGCAAACAAATTTATATTACCGAATAAGAGACAAACATGTATCAATTGTCTTTAAGGTTATTTATTTTCTTGCAAGGAAAGGTCAACAGTCAGCCATACAGTCATTACAAAGAGCCTGCAGAGTGTGACCACGAGTGGGGCATCTTTCCTTCTTTATAGTTGTTCCTCCCCCAAGGTTGTTTTCCCGAGGATAAATTAAGATATCTCTCAGCCATAACTAACACACTGTTTAGATTTGTCTCATATTAATCATTATACCCTTGAATGGAGACTCTCGATCTCGATCATACACTTAGTCACACATTAACTTTTGTCAGGTCATATACAAGGCCATACACAATACATATTCATAAGGGTATGTATCAACACATTAATCTAATTACCATCATATTTCTAAGATTCTATAAGTATAATTAAATGCAAACATATATAACATAAATTTCTTCCACAGTGACTAACTTTTTCACATTATAATTTTACTTGTTTATTCATTTATTTATTTATTGGGATTTATTCTAGCAATCTCCGTGTGTGTTTTTGTTGTTGTTTTTACTGTTGGTGCCATTTTAGGATGCCAAATTACTTCTTCTGACTAATTATGTTAGTGAGAAAAGAGAGACTGTGTAGTGATACACAAATTATAAAATGGTGTTTAACAGGCGTCACCAAGTCATTAACTTATCATTCACAAAACACAATCAAAGAAACACAATTAACCTTCTTTAAAACTCATTTATTACCTCCATTGAACATTTCTAAAGGAAAGTAAATGAGTTAAAGTAGCTTGTTTCTTCTATTGATTTTTCACATGCTGGTTCAGTTCACACACACAAACGGCGTATTTCTATAACATTTGTCATCATTCCAGTTGCCATCTCCTGCAAGATAGAACAAAATATTAGATTTTATCATTTGTGTATTATGAAAAAAAAAAATTATTATTTTGTCTATTTAGATAGTTTATGAGCAATAACAGCAGTTACTTACTGCCATAGTTCATCTCAATGCAATGCTCTTTTCCAGCATAGTTATTGGGCTCTCCAGGCGCCCATATTTGAAAGTTCATTTTGGTTCCATCACTCCAGAGCCAAACTCCCTCCTGTGAACAGAAGAGAAATAAAGACATTGTGTTTATGTCCACAGCTTATATAGCTTCATTTTATCTTTATTCGTCTAAAAGATGATTCCTCATGAACCCTAACCCCGTCTCCACTTTAAAAATGTCAGAAATCTAAACAGAAATTATTTCACAAACAGGGTGTCAGTGAAGAACATGTGAAGAATATTTAAGACAGGGCTTATGTGGTGGTGCAAATCTCATGGTTGCCAATGCCCTAAACTAACTACAGTATTATAAGGACAAAAAAATTAATAAAATCGCATTTTGAAAAAATGTTTTAATGTAACTGTAAATGCCCAGTAGCACAAAAAACAAGGTAAAAAAAAAGAATTGCATACATGAACAGCATCATGGCCTCCGATCCAGGCAGGAGTTGAGGCCTGAGTTTCGGATCTAATCAGGTTCTGTATAAAAGCGTACTCCTCATGGCTGTGCACAGAAGCAAGGTTCCCATCAAACTGCAAACAGAATTTCTGTAGAGGTGGAGACATGAACAAACACCACTATTTATATAAAAAATATATATATTATTTTAAATTAATATTCCAAAATCTGTGACATGCCTTCAGTTACCATCAAAATAATTTTTACTCGTGCTGTTTATTTTTTGTTTTGGCTAAGTCTAAAATCTGCCATTAGAGGTGGGACTACTTTTCTAGAAAAGGTTCTGGTTATACTGTAGATGTAGATTAGATATTAGGGCTGCACAATTAATCGAATTTCTAATCGCGATTACGATTACGGATGCCACGATTACGTAATCGTTCAAAGCCGCGATTACAAAAAAAAAAAAAAATCCACTCTGCGTGCGCGTGTTTAGAGCATGTTATGTTATGAGAGGCGAATCACAACTACTTCTATTCAGAAAACCCAGCACAATAGGAACTACCAGGCAGTGACGTATGTGTACGCTGAAATAAAAAGTATTTCACCTCAGAAAAACGGACGTTCCTGTCCTGTCAGCCGGTACTCATAGCGCACACTCTTCAATTACACGCGCAAATGCGGAGGCGCGCGCCGTGTATCGCTTCACTGTATATAAAGTGCAAAGGAAACTACGAGCATGCAACGTTGTTACGTTGTAAATTAGTAAGTCATGAAATAAAAGTAAAATACCAATAAATCACGTTACTGGTACGTCGTGTGTTAGCTGAGAAGGATTTGCATGCAGGGATGATTTTCATTCTATTCACCAGGAGCAGTTTCCATGTTTCATTAACAGTTCTTGTTAGTATTGTGTATTCACCATGGTAACTGTCGTTTCAATATTAACCCCAAAATGCCACTTTATTTTCAGTTTGTGTTATTTTTTTATATTTTTAAATGACTGTGGCGGCTCATACCAACATTGTATTAACAAAAGCTAGTTTGGGACTGCTATTTAATAACTTTAGCTTAGGCCTAATGTTTATTTATTAGTAGTCTTTACTATTAGTCATATTCTAACAATTTATGTCTATGTTAAGTAAAGGGGGACAGTACTTGTGTGTGTGTTCACAATTTTTAAGTAAACATGTATAATAATATGCCTATATATATATATTCAATGTAAATTGTGATAATCGTAATTAATAATCGCAATTACAATTTCAAGGGAATAATCGGCAATTATGATTTTTGTCATAATCGTGCAGCCCTATTAGATATAACACATATATAAAGTGTTTCAGTTATCCTCTCATGATAACATGAAATGTGTTGTGTCTTTATTTTCATACCATTGTGATGTTTTATTATCACAGTGATATATGTTTACATCCTAGAGCTCCATTGTAATGTCTTAACTGTGGACATATTTTTTGTTTTTAAACTGAGGAACAAGTTGAAATTATTTTCCTGCAATAATTAACAGGTGTCACAGATGTTTACAGAGCTTAAGTTGTATTTAACCAAAAATAAACGTATATGATTTTTATGTCATATTAGAAGATGAATGTATCATACCTCTGCATCACTCCATGTTTGAGGATTATAGAAAAACTTGAAGCATCTGCATCCAAAGGCAGACCACCCGTCCATACAGGCTGTTAAAGGGAAGTGTGTTATTTTTTTTAAACTTTTTTTTACCATTAATGACCTTTCATGTAATTAAATTAATAATTTTGAGGTACAGTATGTAACTTTTGTCCCTTTACCGGTTAAAAAACAAAAAGGCATGCAACATTGTATTGGCGACGCTTCACAATAGATGCTTTACAGTGAACTCTGTTAGAGAGATACATATGACAGTCTGTCTGTTCAATAAAACACCTTACTCAAAAGTTGAGTAATAAAAACACCATCATCTCCACTTCGCTTTTACAACTTTTCAAATCCCTCAGTTCTCTCCATCTCCTAAAGCCAAGCTGATGTTGATTCTTGTTTTATTATGAGCTCTGTCTCGTTCTATTTTCTCCAGCAGACTCTCGTCTGTTCGGTGTTTGTTTAAAACAGGTGTAAAGACACCCGTAGGTGTGTAAAAAAAAAAAAAAAAAAGTCTACAGGGTGAATCTCAAGAGGTTGGAGATTTAGCAGCTCAATTTCTTCCTTTCTTGCTCATGTGAAAGCTAACCCCTGCCACTCACACACCAGACGCATGGCAAAGTAGCTGGAGCAACTTTTCTCTATTTACGTATATAGCGAGACACGCACGGGCGAGTGATGTATACGCAATTTCCCATGAAAACTGGTCCGACAGGTCTAAAATATAAACACTTATAACGTCTCGGTTACGTATGTAACCCTCGTTCCCTGAGTAGGGAACGGAGACGTTACGTCGGATGACGACGAATGGGGTTTCGCTTAGAAATCCTATCATCTTCGAGTATTAAAACACGAGCCAATGGCAAGGAAATGCCATGGGTCTGCGGAATTTGCATAGCGTAACTCCGCCCCACCCTGGGGGTATAAAGGAAGTCGCGAGCAACATGCAGATATGTCTTCGCTGAGGAGCCGAGACTGAACTCAGGCGTTCCAGCGGTACAGCGGAAGTGGCAGGGAGACGTAACGTCTCCGTTCCCTACTCAGGGAACGAGGGTTACATACGTAACCGAGACGTTCCCTTTCGTTGTCACTCCGAGTTACGTCGGATGACGACGAATGGGGTTCCCGTATAATCACGCCACCTCTCGACTGTCTTCCAGTGCCCTGCGTAAGTCTGAGCTCCCTGTCGTGAGACTGGCACGGACGAAGGACTCCTACTTAACACAGGAATACCAAGGTACACTGGGAAGCATATCTCAGTGGAAATATGCAATCATGCCCAACCCGAAGGGGGGGACTTGGAAAACACATATGACCCCGAAGGGCTGCATACGGAGTCACTGGGGTGTCCAGCCGCAGGTGGAATATTTCAACCCCAGGGGTGGCAAGGTGGCTTGCCAAGGGAAAGACACATGCTCAGAGAGGCTTACAGTGGAATACACATGTGGGGGTCGCCCGGAGGGGGAACCATGCACATGGAGGCACCTAGCCAAGCGCGAAAGCTGCCGGTGGCATAACTCTGGCGTTGACGTCAACAGTGCTGGAGGAGACTCAGGGCTTATGAGGCTCACCTGAGGAAATATCGCACGTATCCCGTCCGTGGAGAGGAATGGCGAGCAAGCGAAGACACCTGAGCAGAATCTAGCACCGGCTAGTTGAAGCGAGTACATGAGAAGAAACTGGCTCAACTCGGAGATTGTAGAATCTCGCGAAAGTATTAGGTGTCGCCCAGCCTGCAGCTCTGCAGATGTCTGTTAGCGAGGCGCCATGCGCTAGAACCCAAGAGGATGCCACACTCCGGGTGGAGTGGGCCGTCACACCAAGGGGGCACGGTCGACCTTGCTGCTGGTAAGCCAAAGCAATGGCGTCCACTATCCAGTGAGACAACCTTTGCTTCGAGAGAGCCTTTCCCTTCAGCTTCCCACCATGACAGACAAAGAGCTGGTCTGAGGTCCTGAAACACTGCGTTCTGTCTACGTAAGCACGGAGGGCGCGTACTGGACAGAGCAGTGCCAAGGCTGGGTCTGCCTCCTCCAAGGGCAGCGCTTGCAGGTTCACCACCTGGTCTCGAAAGGGTGTGGTGGGAACCTTGGGCACATATCCAGGCCGGGGTCTCAGGATCACGTGAGAGATAGCCGGCCCGAATTCCAGGCACGCTTCGTCAACCGAGAATGCCTGCAGGTCCCCTACCCTCTTGATGGAGGCCAATGCAACCAGGAGCGCTGTCTTCATAGACAGGAACTTAAGCTCCACTGATTGCAGAGGCTCAAAGGGAGCACTCTGCAGGGCAGTTAGAACCACTGAGAGGTCCCAAGAGGGAACGAGAGGAGAGCGAGGAGGATTTAGTCTCCTCGCTCCTCTCAGGAACCTGATGATCAGGTCGTGCTTCCCCAGAGACTTACCTTCAACTGCATCGTGATGTGCGGCAATAGCGGCAACATACACTTTCAGGGTGGAGGGAGACAGCCTTCGCTCCAACCCTTCTTGCAGGAAGGAAAGCACGACACTGATCGGGCATTTCGTGGGTTCTTGCTGTTTAGAAGAACACCAGTTGACGAAGAGGTTCCACTTCAACGCATAGGCATGTCTCGTGGACGATGCTCTAGCGGAAGTGATGGTAGCCACCACCGCTGGTGGTAGGGTACTCAAACCTACCTCCTCCCGTCCAGGAGCCACACGTGGAGGTTCCAAAGATCGGGACGAGGGTGCCAAAGGGTGCCCCGTCCCTTAGAAAGCAGGTCCTTCCTCAGAGGAATTGGCCAGGGAGGTGCTGTCGCGAGGAGAACTAGTTCTGGGAACCAGGTGCGGTTGTGCCAATACGGGGCAACCAATATTACCTGCTCCTCGTCCTCCCTGATCTTGCGCAAAGTCTGCGCAAGGAGGCTCACTGGGGGAAACGCATACTTGCGTAGGCCCCGCGGCCAGCTGTGCGCCAGTGCATCCGTGCCGAGCGTGCCCTCGGACAGGGAATAAAACAGGTCGCAGTGGGACGAGTCGTGGGAGGCAAACAGATCTACCTGTGCGTCTCCGAACTGATCCCAAATCAGCTGGACCGACTGGGGATGGAGTCGCCATTCTCCAGCGAGAGGCCGAACTCGAGACAGCTCGTCGGCCGCCTGGTTCAGGTGTCCCGGGATATAAATGGCTCGAAGCGACCTCAGATGCTTCTGACTCCATATAAGGAGGTGGCGGGCGAGTTGCGACATACGGCGGGAGCGTAGACCACCTTGATGGTTGATGTACGCTACTGTGGCGGTATTGTCTGATCGGACTAGTACGTGTTGACCCTTGAGCAACGCTCGGAAGCGGTGCAGGGCAAGGCGTACGGCCAGCAACTCGAGGCAATTGACATGCAAAAGGCGCTGAGGACCTGTCCAGGAACCTGCAGCAGCATGTCCATTGCACATGGCACCCCAGCCCGTGGTGGAGGCATCTGTGGAGACAACAACATGCCTGGAAGCTCGTTCTAAGGGCACTCTAGCCCGTAGAAAATTGAGGTTCGACCACGGGGTGAAGGTCTGACGGCAGGTCGGAGTCACTGGGACTCGGAGCGTGCCGTGTTGCCATGCCCACCTCGGGACTCGATCGTGAAGCCAAAGCTGAAGCGGTCTCATATGAAGCAATCCGAGCGGCGTTACTGCGGCTGCGGATGCCATATGCCCCAGGAGCCTCTGAAATAGTTTCAGTGGAACCGCATTCTTGCCCTTGAATTGGCGAAGACAAGTCAGCAGTGACTACGCGCGCTCGCTCGTAAGCTGCGCGCACATGGCGACCGAGTCGATCTCCATACCGAGAAAAGAGATCCTCTGCACGGGGCAGAGTTTGCTCTTCTCCCAGTTGACCCGAAGGCCCAGACGAGCTAGGTGCCGGAGCACAAGGTCCCTGTGTTCGCAAACCTGGTCTCGAGAGTGAGCTAGGATCAGCCAGTCGTCGAGATAGTTCAGGATGCGAACCCCGTGTTCACGTAGGGGAACAAGGGCTGCCTCGACAACCTTCGTGAAGACGCGAGGAGACAGGGCTAACCCGAAAGGGAGAACCGCGTACTGTATGCCTGTCCCTCGAAAGCAAACCGTAGAAACGGTCTGTGTCGAGGAAAAATGGAGACATGGGGGTAGGCGTCCTTCAGGTCGATCGCTGCAAACCAATCCTGCGGCCGCACGCATTCGAAAATGCGTTTGGCCGTGAGCATCTTGAATGGCGTCCTCTTTTTTGAAGGGAGCGGTTCAAGACGCGCAGGTCCAGGATTGGTCGTAACCCACCGGATTCTTCGGTACAATAAAGTAGGGGCTGTAAAACCCAGACTTCATTTCGGCTGGAGGGACTCGATCGCACCCTTCGCCAGTAGGGTAGCGACCTCCGCTCTCATGACAGGGGCATTGCCACCGGCCATAGTGAGCGGATTCCCCTGAGGCGGGGAGGAGACCACGCGAACTGAATCACGTTGCCGAGCCTGATGGTTCTCCGACCCGGCGGGACAGTCCGGAAAGCTCTAGCCAGGCCTCCAGAAACTGCGCCAGCGGGATTATTCGAACCACAGACGTACTGTCGGGGGTGCAGCGAGGCGGAATGACCGGCCCAGGCGTGGGTGGCATAGCGGCCCGGTGCGGGGGCACGGCCATAAACCGCGTCCTGCCAGAGGAGGCCAGGGGAGGACCAGCGTCCCACGGGGGCGTGCTCTGGCAGGGGTCTGGCGACAGAGGTGGATGAGAGGAGCGTGGCCCGTGGGCGGCGCGTGCTGTCATCCACAGCCTCTTGGGGCTCAGAGAAAGAGCATTAGTTCTTTTGTAGAGATCTTCACCCAGCCCTCAAGCGGGGGAAGGAGTGGTCCTGCTACCAGCTCCTGAAGAACTGAGCCCTAACTCCAAGCTGCCTGTCTCAGGTTTGTGCTGCTCAGCCAGGTGTTAGCCGGCTAAGGGGCAGAGACAGGCGGTGCCAGCCTCCAGCGACCCCCTTGTGCTCAGGCCAGTGAAGGCTCGAGGGGAGGAGCCGCAAGGAGGCGGCGTCGGTGGGAAGCAGACTAAGCAGACCACACCGACGGATGACCGTCAGTGCAGAAGCCTCAGTCTGCTTGTGGATTGATCGAAGACTGTTGGGCGCAGTCCTCAACCACCCCGCCGACCAGGCTGCCCGCCTCAAGGTGCTGCTTAGGCTGGTGTGGCAGTCTAAGGGGCGGAGACGGGCAGCGCCGCCCTCCTGCGGCTTCCTCCTGCTCAGGTCCGTTTGCAGGCCAGAGGGGAGCAGCCGCATGGAGGGGGGCTTGGCGGGAAGCAGACTGAGGAGGCCGCACGGATGGATGACCATCGGTGCCGGACCCGAGTCTGCTTCAGGTGGTCGAAGCCACACCGCCAAAGAGCTCAGCCTGGGACATGGGGGAGCTGAGAAAATGAATTCTCAGACCCTGCCACATCAACCTGGCTAAGCCCATGTCTGGACCACATAGTGGACATCACCTGACCCAGGATCACGCAGGTACCGATGTCGCCCGAGAGCGAGGTCAGTAGTGTGCGTGGCGGAACAACCAGGCCGGGCATGGGAGGCATAGCGTCCCAGCGTAGGGGCGTGGTTAGAATTTCCGCGTTCTGCCAGGGTTGGCCAGGGAAGGACTAGCGTTCCACTGCGGCCGGTTCGACAGAACTCCCGGGACAGCACTGCATCGAAGGCGCAGGCGACACACAGCACTGCATGACCGTGCCACTGTAGTGACAGGGAACATACAGACCATGATCGCCGTGCGATCGAAAGCAGCGAAGGCGGAGGACACCCGCGGGCCGCGAAAGTCACGTGGAGTCTCGCGCAGCGCAGGCGTCCTGATGCACGTCCGGGAGAAGCTTACAGCGCTCGGGGGGAGGGCGGGGCCACTCCAGCCGATGCTTTCAGCTGCCCGGGAAAGCATGACTGACAGCTCTGGATCGGTCCCGGCAACGATGGCACTCCCGTGGGAGGCAACGCAGTCGAAACTTCATTTCCAGAGGAATCAAGCCCGCCTTGTGATGCTGTGAGTGCATGGTCTGCGATGTGGAGGGGGGTGTGGCCCGAGGAATTGAATCGTCGGTTGTTGTGCCACACCAAACCCTCAGATCACCCTGGCCACCAGCCAAAGTATCCCTTCTCGAGGAAGAGATAAATTGGGGTGTGGCAGAGGGGACTCTACTCACATGGAGATCATTGAGTCTTGATCTATAAACATCGCGATGGTCATGTTCCCGCAATGAAAACATGACTCATCAACGAGCGCTGCCAAGCGTGATAAAGCCCAACACGCAAAACAGCGCTCGCGACCGTTAGGCAGATGACTGACGCACACACATCCAGAAAATACACGGGCGAACCGTCTTGAAAAAGACGTGCCGCGTGCAGCTCTTTTTAGAGAGTGGAAAAGCTCAGCAGAGTGCTGAAGCACCCAGGGAGAAACACACTCACTGTCGGCAGATTACTGCACAAACCAGCAGCAGGAAATGCGATCTCGCTGGAAGCGCCGTCACACCAACACACTGAAGAGCCGCTCGTCTCGAAGAGATTTGAGATGACACTCAAAAGGCTTGTGGAGTGAAGTACTGAACTTGGCTCCGAAGCGAAAACATATCTGCATGTTGCTCGCGACTTCCTTTATACCCCCAGGGTGGGGCGGAGTTACGCTATGCAAATTCCGCAGACCCATGGCATTTCCTTGCCATTGGCTCGTGTTTTAATACTCGAAGATGATAGGATTTCTAAGCGAAACCCCATTCGTCGTCATCCGACGTAACTCGGAGTGACAACGAAAGGGAACAGGCTTACCATAGTGAACCAGTGAATCATGTTTTGTAAGAAGGATTGATAATGTATTTGACTCATTACTTACAATTGTGTTTATTTTGAACAAAAAAGCTACATAGTGTACCTTAAATAAAGGATTAAAACAATATTTTAACAAAGAAACATCATGTGAAAAGACATTTAAGATTTTGCACTAATCAAAGTATTTTTTGTTTTTGTTAACCTATGGCTCCACCCTCCCAACACCATAGCAACGTTTTGCACCATCCATAAAAGAACTAAACATAACATTAAGGAAAACATTTAATAATTATTGCAAAATTGCCCAAATTAAAACATGTAAAAATATACTGTGTATTAAACTTCACCAGAAAAAACAGGCAAATAATTGAAATGCAAAAAAACTAAATTACTTTAACATAACAATATTGATATTGATACACTGATCAATAGCAATACACCACTCACTTGTGTTCTATAATTATTTAGTACCCTATCCAGTGTATGAGAGTAACTATTACAGCAGTATTTCATATGAGAAACATGCACACACCTGCTGATGGCGTAGTCTTGACAGAATCCCGTGGTCTCAATCCACTGTCTGCCTCTGAGTTCGATGTGTCGTCTTCATCTACATGTACAATCAGACATGGCATTGCCAGATACCATTATAAACCCTTTTGAAACTATTCTATATAGCTTAAGCTGTAAACAAGAAGTAAACACTTACAGTGGGGATTGGGGCTTGCCTCTGATGCTTCTCTTCCTTCTTCCACATCTGTCATGTGTTTCTCCAGAAATGCACCTGTCATGATTTGACATGTTTGAACCATTAATATAAAACTCTCCAGCATAAACAAACAGATTCTCATAATCTACACACCCAAATCACAATGCCTGTCTGTCTGTGACTTCAACTGCACTATTACAGCAGAAAGACAAAAATTGATTTATGTATGCATAAGTTATTTCTTGATATGCACTGAATTCATGTAAAACTCATAAAAAAATTATGTTGAAACTGTTTTTTGGCAGGTCCACGCTGGTTGTCAAACTTGTCATGGTTATGACACTATCACTTGGTCAATTACACTAAACAGCCATCTCTGATAAGGTTTTTTTTTAATTTATTTTTTTACTTTACTATGCTATAATGCTATGATATTCCACTGCTGAAATGAGCATTACGTGTGGTAAATCCGTCCCGTGGTGCTAATATGCAGTCGCCGTCATGTTTTATTCGTGATGATGGAGCGACCTAGCCTGGATGCCAGCCGAACTTAGCCCCGCCCACAAAAAATTTTAGGTCGGGAAGTTCGGTCTGGACTCGATCCGTTGAGGAGCTATTATGCCCGAACAAAAATTGTTTGGACCAATCAAATTGTCAGGGGCGGGCTTTATACGATGATGGACAGATGAGCAACGGTAACGTAATCATCCACCTGATCAACGAGCGCTTGGGTTGAATTCAAATGACTGCCGCTGGAGAATTGAGATTTCACGAGTTCACACTTACAAATAAGTCAGATAGAATAAATGCATATTTGGCGTGCTGTCTGAGGAGAGGCTTCGGGCTCGGTATTCGGCCCGAACCCTAGGCTACTCCCCCCGGTATTCCAGGCTGTGGAAGAACAAGCCGAGAGTGAGTGGAGGGATGCTGAAAACTGTCAAGGAATGTTAGGTGAGTTGACAGAGTTAAAATAATATATGCTTTCTCTCATGCTGATAGGGTAGACATGGTAATTGTTTGATGACAAGTTGATTGGATTGATTATTTGAACGTGCTCCTCCCGAACTTTGTTTATGAAACATCATGTGTAGATTCCGCCATCGCGTCTGTTATAGAAGATATCGACCGCGATCAAGGCATTTGTCGATTGGAGACATGAATGAAAAACATACGTCACTTACTCCGTTGCTCTGATTGGTTGTAGTTCTATCCAATTGAGTGCAGAGGCATTTTCTTTCCTGGTTCGGTTGAAACACGCCCCATAATCAAAGCTCAATGGACCAGTATCAGACTCACATTCTGACTAGAATCTGAGTATGACGACGTCAGGCTAGGAGCGACCAGTTTGTAGTAGAAAAAATAACCACTTAGTAACATACCTGTATATTTCGCTTTCTTTTTCTCATCCTGTTTTCTTTTTATGATACTGAGCCCCTGATGGCTTTGACCTTTTCGGCTATGACGACGTTCCCTGCCGCCTTCTAGGCTACATCTCATTTCTCTAACAGCAGCGGCCACTATCACCAGGGAGACTTGTCACCAGGGCCTGAAGTTAACTTTTTTGACCACCAGCCACTGTGGCAGGTGGATTTAAAAATCCATCCACCACAGTGACTTTTTACCAGCCAGGTTTTTTTTTGTTTTTTGTCTCATAAAAGGTGAAAAAAAAGGAACTGCACAAACATTTGTTCTTTAACTTGTAAGAATACACATTTAAGTGCTGTCAAGTTATTAACGAGATCCATACAAGTAATAATAACTCCTAGAATACAGATATAGACCTAGTGCAGCTCGTAAACAAATCACACGCGGCTGTGTTGATCGCTGGGCAGCTGTTAGTTACAGCGTTCAGGAACCGTTATGGTGCGTTCACACCGGACGCGAATAGCCAATTTAGACGCATATTCGCGTTTGGTGCGTTATGGCTGACTTTGTTTAAATGTCAAAGAACAAAAAAAAAAAAAAAAAAAACGCAAAGACCCAGCCGCTTTAGTTACAGTTGCTATGTCCGACAAGCTACACCGCGCTCACGCCAAACCATGATCTCTCACGCAATGAAAAACACATCGCGCAGCAGAGACACTGACAACACGCTGACAGACAGGTTACTTTTGATTTTAAACAAAGTATCAACGTTAAAATTTGGTCATTTTTAAAGAAATTTAGACAATACCGTTTTGTGGCTCTGTAATGTGTCTTGACAGATCACTGTGGTGCCTCAGTTAAAGCTGCTCGTGAACCGATCATCTCTTCCTTCTAGTTAATTTATAGCATCAAATAAACATGAATGAACATAAGAAGGAATGAAGTTTTAACTGCGGAAAGATGTCAGTAGGTCTACTCAGTACACTCCGTTTTTTCAAGTTCAAATCATCCAACGTTGAACTCTCCTGACTGCTTTGTCGGACAAAAAAAAAAGGCGGATTATGCCGTCAATCAAACTCCCCGCGAAGGGTCGATTCTCATTGGCTACCTGCCAATGTGGCAGGTAGATTGACAGTGTTACCCGCCAATTGCAGAATTCACCCGCATTTGGCGTGTGGTCGGGTGTTAATTTCAGGCCCTGCTTGTCACTCAGATACTCGCAAGTAATCATAATGCCTCGAAATAGCAAAAGTATGAAATAATAATAATAATAATAATAATAATAATGACAATAAAATAGATATAAATAAAACAAATCTCTTGGTGGGGTGGATCTCCAGCTGTTTGCGCTCTAGGCGACCACCTCATATATACAGTACCAGTCAAAAGTTTGGAAACATTACTATTTTTAATGTTTTTGAAAGAAGTCTCTTATGCTTATCAAGCCTGCAGTTAAACAAAAAAACAAAACAAAAAAAAAAAAACAGTAATATTATGAAATATTATTACAATTTAAAATATTGGTTCTCTTTTTTAATATATTTTAAAATGTAATTTATTTTTGTGATGCAAAGCTGAATTTTCATCTGCAAGTACTCCAGTCTTTGGTGTCTTATGATCCTTCAGAAATCATTCTAATATGCTGATTTGATACTCAGTTATTATCAATGATGGAAACAGTTGTGCTGTTTAATATATTTTTTTGGAATATTTTTTTCAGGATTCATTGATGAGTAAAACGTTAACAGCATTTATTCATAAAAACAGCATTTATTCAAAATAAAAACATTTCTAACAATATAAATCGTTACCATCACCTTTTATCAATTTAACACATCCTTGTTGAATTAAAGTACTAATTTCTTAAAAAAAATAATAGTTATTGTTCCCAAACTTTTGAACGGTAGTGTATATTGTTACAAAAGATTTCTATTCTAAATAAATACAGTTCTTTTTAACTTTTTATTCATCAAATAATCCTGAAAAAAGTATCTCAGGTTATAAAAAAAATAACAACTGTTTCCAACATTGATCATAAATCAGCATATTAGAATGATTTCTGAAGGATCATAAGACACCAAAGACTGGAGTACTTGCTGATGAAAATTCAGCTTTGCATCACAAAAATAAATTACATTTTAAAATATATTAAAAAAGAGAACCATTATTTTAAATTGTAATAATATTTCATAATATTACTGTTTTTTTTTTTGTTTTTTTTTTTAACTGCAGGCTTGATGAGCATAAGAGACTTCTTTCAAAAACATTAAAAATAGTAATGTTTCCAAACTTTTGACTGGTACTGTATATATATATACACAGAGAATTTTACTTGCCTGACCTGATTAGATCAATGAAAAAAAATTAAAAAAAAAAAATAATAATTAATCACAATAAAATAGGGAATCACTAAAACGAGATAATTATTCTGATTTTATGATACACTCTAAATTTAAAGTATCTGTTGTGGAATATTTTATGATATTCAGAACGGAACAAGAATAATAATAAAAAAAAACTATAAACAAGCCGAAACTAAATAAAATAAAAATTAAAACAAAAGTAAGCAGGGTTGGGCTCACGTAACTCTCTCATTAGAATCAAAATGTTTCAACATTTGCAATGTATTTGGATGCTAAACTATTCTTTATCATAGGCTTTGTACTTCACTCACGTTCCAATATCGACAGAAAAAATCATCCTCTTCACACGCGCAAAAATTATCTTGGAAAAATCACAGTGGAGCGGTGCTTACTGTGAATGTACGAATTGTACTACTGACTTTTTAAACAGAGCAGTGTAATTTGTATATGTTAGGTTGACTATTTTATTATTATATTTTATTAAGGCTATAATGAACAGGCTGCGATGTCAAAATTGCAATGCTGGAATGTGTGTGTGTGTGTGTGTGTGTGTGTGTGTGGCGCGGGCACGATTGAACAGTGGACACATAAAAACATACTCTGTCATTTTTTTAATACAGGACATCATTCAAACTGCAAAGTGTTAACTTATATTTGTGTACAATTGCAATAAAATACAACAGTGGTCTTCACTATTTTTTTGATGAGAGCCGCACTGATAGGACAAAGTCAGTAGGAGAGCCATTTTACCGCAAAGTATAAAAAGTTACATCCAGTCATAATACCATGTCTGCCTATCAATCTGTCACCCCTGAACATACAATATGCAATGCAATAAATACAAAAGGGTGAAACAAAACCCCATTATTTATGATTTATCAGTCACATTTGTAACTGAGACAAGATGATTTCCTTTAATGAAAAAGGATTTCCAGAATATATTTATCCCAGAATAACCTTAAGTTTTTTTTTTTTCTACATTAGCCCATCTTGTAGGCCTATCTAACCATCCAAGAGCACATGCAGCGTTAAGAGCTGGAAGACTGTCATAACTGGCAACTCCGCAGAGAATGGATATGTTTACATGCACTACTTTTGTTTCAATCAGACTGAATTCATTTCGATTGATGAATCTGAATGTATTGTAGTTTACATGAACGCTAAACATCGTGACGTGATACATGATCGGGTTGATGTGCGTGTTTATAAGTCAATAGATTCAAATCGGAATATGAACATATGAACCGTTGTGCCGTGCTGTTTGTATTTATCACGCAGTAAAAATGCCCAAAACCAGTCGTCTGTATGATAATCTGAAACAAGGACTGGTGAGCCGTTGTCCTGCTTCACTTCACAGATGCTGAGTGAAAGGAGAATTATAGAATGACAGGACACTCGTTTATATGACGCTTTATTCATCAGGAGAACAGCTCGTTCAGCGCGTCATACGTCGTCCTTTCAATAGTAATAGAGCTGACACTTTGAGTTTTTAATGGGTTATGTTAAAGCCCTACTTGTTATTAATGTTTTTATGAAATATCTCTAGTGAATGCATTATCATATCACCGTATTATTTACCGCCATGCGAGCCACAAATTAAAGCTTAGCCGCATGAGGCTCGCGAGCCGCGCAATGAGTAACACTGAAATACAACATCGTGCTTTTGTAAAATAATTTTAAGCAATCCGCCCCCCGAAAGGCGCTAATTTTAAAATTAAACTAAAAACATTTTGAAAGTGACACACTTCCTGCTGCCAGTTGGTGGCGCTATAACTTTGACTCACAATAGTTACATCCATCTGATTTACCACGAACACACTGCTGAAGTTTCATCAAGATCAGTTAATGTATGCAGAAGTTATAACACTTTGTGTTTCTCTTTTCTCGCCAAAAATTCATGTCCTCGCCACGGCCAAACCGTTCGAGATATCAAATCCGTCCGCAATTTAACATCCTCAATGTCTTGACTTCATACACACCGAGATTGGAGGCGATTGGATGAATTCTGTAGGAGGAGTACATCAAATTCCACAGCATGCGTTTTCCAAACAACCCATAATAGCCGACTTCCTGTTGAGCTGGCATAAAACTTGATCGGGGGAAAGTTGATCTATATGTGTACCGAGTTTCATATTAATTCATGCAAGCGTGTTTGATATATGGACCAAGTTTTCAGACCCTGTTCAAGGGGGCGCTGTTGCCACGCCCGGGTACCAGCTTCAGCACGGCCCTGATGGCCGCAGGTTCTGACCCGTGTGCAAAGTTTCAAGAGTTTTCGAGCACGTTAAGGGCCCCAAAAGTGCCCGAAAGTTTGAAAGAAAAATAATAATAAAGAATCCTAAGGAAAACAATAGGGCCTTCGCCCTTTCAGGGCTTGGGCCCTAATAACATAAAACAGTTATTTAAAATTGTAATAATATTTAACAATATTACAGTTTTTACTGTATTTTTGATCAAATAAATGCAGCCTTCATGAGCAGAAGAGACTTATTTTAAGAACTTTAAAACTGACCCCAAAAAAAACAAAAAAGCATTTGCTACCTCTCTATATCAGATCCAAAGACACTTAATTAGTAAAAAACATTATAAATAGTTATTTAAAATCGGACAAGTGACCTATTGAGAGAGGACTATGACAATTTTCTACAAAAAACTTCAAGTTCAGGTAGACATGCTTACCAGGCTTGACACAGTTTATTGGCGGGGTTCCAGGTGGAGTTCGGGTTCCCAGTATCTCCTGCCCCTTACTGTCCACACACCAGCAGTAACCTGTGGACGGGCAGCACTGCTGAGGCCTGTACTGACCCTCCTCATCACACTGAGGGATGAAGTTTCCTATCAGATGAACTCTCTCTGCTGCGTCTCTCTGCTGCTCACACTGGGTCTTGGGACGACCTTCAAGGTAAACGTACCAGAGATTATAGAATTTACTTGGAGGGTTAGTTCTCCAAAAAAAAAAAAAATTCTGTCATCAATAAGTCACCCTCATGTTGTTTCAAAACTTTCATTCAACTTCGGAACAACCAATGAGGTTCATTCGACTCACAATATTTATATCCATGAGATCGGCCTCTTACAACGAACACACTACTGAAGTTTCACCAAGATCAGTTAATGTATGCTGAAGTTATAACA
The DNA here is from genome assembly GCF_951802725.1 of Rutilus rutilus. Taxonomy (NCBI): domain Eukaryota; kingdom Metazoa; phylum Chordata; class Actinopteri; order Cypriniformes; family Leuciscidae; genus Rutilus; species Rutilus rutilus. Next base: position 8,725,183 of record NC_140209.1, on the reverse strand, counting down.
CACTTCCTGTATCCCTTATTCGCCATAAATTGGTTTCCTCGCCACGGCCAAAGCGTTCAAGATATCAAAAATCCGTCTGCAATTTATCATCCTCAATGTCTTGTCTTCATGCACACCAAGTTTGGTGGTGATCGGATGAATTCTCTAGGAGGACTATTTCAAATGCCAGAGGATGCGTTTTCCAAACAACCCATAATAGCTGACTTCCTGTTGGGCGGAGCTAATAACTTAGAGCACGAACGCTGTTCAGCCCGATAAGATCTATATGTGTACCGAGTTTCATATTATTACATGCAAGCGTATATATATGGTATGATATGGACCAAGTTTTCGGACCCCTTTCAAGGGGGCGCTGTCGAGCCCCCCTGCCACGCCCAGGTACCAGCTTCAGCCCGGCCCTGATGGCCGCAGGTTCTGACTTGTGTGCAAAGTTTCAAGAGTTTTTGAGCATGTTAAGGGCCCCAAAAGTGCCCGAAAGGTTGACAGAAAAATAAGAATAAATATAGCTGCGAGCAGCGATTACGGGCCCAAGCCGCCCAAGCTGGTGTAGGGACATTTCAGTTTTGCCGTTGAGTATAGTGCCGAGGAAGAAAAAACGGTAAACAATAAAAATAACTCTGTGCAAGTATTGTTTTACACGTGTAGCCTACTCAAACGGAAACACTTCCAACATGACTGCACATCTGCGGTGCCATCACCCAGCAATATCACTGTCTGAAGGCACAAATACGTTCAATTGAAATGGTCAATTTAAAGGGGTCGCACACCGGACGCGCAGCGCCATGTCTTTTAAATTCGAACACATTATTCTTTATGAGTGTAGCCTACGTAGCGCTACACACACCGTCGGCGCCTTTCGGCGTCTGTCCGTGGCGCCCAGCAACGGCTCAGGACCATGTTCAAAATCCTGCCACGCCACAGAGCGCCATCTACATAGTTTTACATTAACCCTCTGGGGACCACAAACGCGCCCGCGCGTTTTGCTCGTTTTTTTTTTTTTAGCAATGAAAATAAACACTAAATGCTCTGTTAATTTTGATCTTTCATTTTTGTGTAATACATCAATCGATCCTGTTCAGTTTCTATTTTTTTTTCTGTATACTCACAATAAAAATAAAGTGTTTTGCTTTTTGACAAATAAAGAAAAATGAACATGATGCGATTTCTGCCTTCTCTCTGTCAGTAAACTCCCATTTGAAACACGTTCGAAAATGATCTATAACTCCGCGAAAATTCAGTCAAACAGGCAAACAGACCCACGGGCATACAGCTTGAGATCGCATCTTTTAAATTAAGTCATTTATATAAAAAACAAATATTATCAGCTTCTGTAATCTGTATAAAAAGAGAGCGATTCCTGTTGAGCTCATTACGAGCTAATTCACAGTAATGTGACCACTCCCCGGAGAGCGCATGCTATTCAAACGCAAATTCTGAGAACTATTTCACACCTGTGAAACGCCCACATCAGCTGTAAACAAAGCGCGTCCCTCGCGAGTGAGACATTATAGCCTACCTTATGGAGAAAAGATTCCTCAGAACAGTGCTGATGAGGAGCAATATCTCCTGAAATGAGGAGCAGATTCCGCTGAGGAGTGAGGTAGGCTGTTTTCTTTTCTCACGTGTGGAATAACGTTGTGGAATAACGTTAGTGTAGGCCTATGTAAACCGCAAAAAGATGAATCGCATTTCTATAATATGACTCGCCTTTCTGTGAGATGAATGAAGGGGACATATTTGTAAAGACTGTTTAGCCTAAATATGAATCGCGCGTCTGTGTGTGAAAGAATAAACTGCTTTGCTATAGCCTACTGAGATGAGTAAAAATCGACTGGAATATGTTGAAATAAAATGTATTTGTATAAGCAACGTATTAAACTGCAAAAAAAAAATACTATTTTTGTCAAAAATAAATTCATAGACTAAGATGTTAGATGTTCCAATGTTGGTTATATTCAAACTAATGAATACATATGATAAAATGTAGGCCTATAATCTTTTTTTTTTTTTTTTTTTACAAAGAAAGAGTACACTTGAAATATTGTTGAAATTGTAATTATTGTTGCAATTTTAACATTTTTAATAAAATAGCAAAACATATTTACAAGAGAGATGTAAGTAAAATCTTAAATGGTCAATATAAGTCTTCTTCTAAATATATCTTTTCTCCTTGCATTGTGGCTCAGTCAGTGTCACACCTGAATGAAGAATGGCTCATTATGCAGAGTGGGTGGGACATTGTAATTTAAGGTGTAAACTACTCCTCCCCGTCGCATATTGGCTTTCCAAGCAAAACCTGTTTTACACCATTTAAATCAATGTATTTTTTTTTTGTGAACGATAAAGCAAGACTACTTTCACATAATTTTGAAGCTAGAACTCAAAGGGACAACATCCATTAGTCAAAAGTCTTGTGGACACATATTTAATATGTGTTTTGTGGTCTTAATTCAGCAACTTTCATTTTAATTTTTTCCAATAACCACGCATAAACATTATTCTCTTAAAAATACAAACATCTACATACACGTTGCTCGCATATTATGGTAGCCCTGTTTGTGCTATATAGAGTGAATTTACACCTTTGCCATTAACATGTTTATAAATAACTGAAAAAAGCACAAATGTCAAGGCATGTCAGAACATCTCAAGGACCCCAAAAACAGCTTGGTCCCCAGAGGGTAAAATGCACATTTATTTGTCTCAAATCGCCGTTAATGTATATACTGGCTTCACCATGTGCTGCAATATACATTTAGTTTTGCATTCATTCACAGAAATCAGCTGCTTGAATGAAAATTGCTGATGTTATCGGATTTTCAGGTGATATTCATTACGCTAACGGACGGTCTGAGGTAAAGTGTTCAGACTGCAGACTTAGCAACGATTGTATTTAATTGTACAGAACAATCATAACATAGTACAGGCATTATCTTAATTTCATAATGTCGTTAAACATAACAATATTGCTGGCCATAAACTGAGAAAGTGTGCGTCCCGTGTGCGATACCTCGAGTTGTCCTAGACTGACCCACTTTATGTTTACTAACATGTAGGCCTATGTTTATTTTCAAAATTTAGGAATGTATGTGTTCCCCAGTTTGTACATGGGCTACCAGCAGCTGTGCAGTATTTCATATGTGAAACATGCACACACCTGCTGATGGCCTAGTCTTGACAGAATCCCGTGGTGTCAATCCACTGTCTGCCTCTGAGTACGATGTGTCGTCTTCATCTACATGTACAATCAGACATGGCATTGCCAGATACCATTTTAAACCCTTTTGAAACTATTCTATATAGCTAAAGCTGTAAACAAGAAGTAAACACTTACAGTTGGGACTGGGGCTTGCCTCTGATGCTTCTCTTCCTACAGTACCATCTGTCTTGTGTATCTCCAAAAATGCACCTGTCATGATTTGACATGTTTGAACCATTAATATAAAACTCTCCAGCATAAACAAACAGATTCTCATAATCTACACACCCAAATCACAATGCCTGTCTGTCTGTGACTTCAACTGCACTATTACAGCAGAAAGAAAAGCATTTATTTATGTATGCATAAGTTATTTCTTGATATGCACTGAATTCATGTAAAACTCATAAAAAAAAAAAAAAAAATTCTGCTGAAACTGTTTTTTTTTGGCAGGTCCACGCTGGTTGTCAAACTTGTCATGGTTATGACACTATCACTTGGTCAATTACACTAAACAGCCATCTCTGATAAGGCTTTTTTTTTTTTTACTTTACTATGCTATAATATTCCGCTGCTGAAATGAGCATTACGTGTGGTAAATCCATCCCGTGGTGCTAATATGCAGTCACCGTCATGTTTTGCTCGTGATGATGGAGCGACCAGCTTGTAGTAGAACAATTAACCCCTTAGTAACATACCTGTATATTTCGCTTTCTTTTTCTCATCCTGTTTTCTTTTTATGATACTGAGCCCCTGATGGCTTTGACCTTTTCGGCTATGACGACGTTCCCTGCCGCCTTCTAGGCTACATCTCATTTATCTAACAGCAGCGGATGTGAAACGTTGAATAATGCTCTTACCTGAAGCTCTCAAAGCTACGAGAAGACAGAGAGACAGGTAGACAGTCCAGGCCACCATTGTTTCTCTGAATACTGAAACAGAATTATACAGAATTAATTATTTCAAAGTTTTTATTTTTGTGACACAAACCAGTTCAGTAGTTCAATATCAACGTCTGGATATTGCGTTGTGGAGTGGAGCCCTGGTTCATCTTTTTATACACTGGAGGAGAGTATGTTTATCAGCATCATCCATCACATGCTCTTCCTGTGCAAACACTGTTTTTGTATAGTTTGTACTTGAGCCACTTCTGTTATAATACCATTATTGTGTTACAGTCTTTTATGTGTGTTCTTGGTATGTATACAGAATAAATGAATATATATTATTCATCTTTTCTTTAATTGCATCAGTGTGCATGTTTTATGTTCATGGTTTATACATTTCTCACACTCTTCATAAGATGCTCTTTGTTCACCTGGAATGAATGGAGGATTGTTGCGGCCATCAGCAAATACAGGTATGTACAAATATTTACACTGTAAAACCTTGCTGTAAACGGCCAAATTCTGACCGTAACATACCATTTCCCATTAAGATAGTAATGAGATCAATGAACCGTAGATACCGTGGAAAACAATGAATTCTGGGTAATATTTGTTGTTTTCGAGAAAGTAGCCTACTGGAATATACTGTGAATGGTAAGACTTTTGAATACCGTTCCTTCATTAATGAATAACTACACAGCAACAAATGAGTAATACACTATTGACATTCTAGAAACTCTGCTGAATGTGGTAGGTCACTATTAGCTAACAAAGATGGTCAGGTGATACATCACTCATCATCATAAAGAAAAATTGACTAATGTGATCAAAAGTGGTTGCTTGTTATTAATAGATTTTCAGCAGCAATGTTTTCTTGCCAGATATCAAACACTCTGAATTTAATTATTTATTTATTAAAAAATAAAAATAAAATAAAAACTTTAGATACACACACAAACATCAAGAATCAGCATATTAATCTCAATACATATTATGCTGCTGTAATTATTTCTCTGTAGTGGTTGATGAAGATGAGGGTCATTAGTGTTTGTTTTTTGTGTTATTTATGTTTTATACATGTCATAATATTGTGAGAAATAACAGTATTAAGGCCTGTTCACACCAAGGAATGGGAATACAGCTCAAACAGTAGAGCGTTGGTGTCACTGGTTTGATTCCCAGGGAAAGCAAGAACTGATAAGAATGTAGATGTGTACCTTGAAATCCAATTTAAAGGTGCATTGCGCAACTTTTCATGTTAAAAATAGCCGTTTTCTAACCCATACATGCTTAAACAATTGCCTGATGGGCTGACTGAGCCCTTCTCTGATCACTGCGATTGCCTCTATAATCCTGTACAGTAAAATAAATAAGAGGGATTCGGGTCGGAATCTGAGACTGGGTGTGACGTCATGCGCGTTCACGGCACGCTCATATGTCTGGCAGGTTTGTGATTGTGTATGCGCCGACGCCGCCATTCTCCGTAGAAAATGGATTCTAAGAGACCGGCTTGTAGTTCATTTCAAACACCAACGCAAACTCCACGTAAGATAAAAAAAAAAAGAGAACTTTTGTCTAGTGCAACCAAAAGGTCCAAATTGGAGTCAGACAGGCGTCGGGGTAAGACGAGAGTAAACATAGGGAAGGCTTTCAACAAATGGAGAGATCTCCGGTCTGCTCTAGGGCTCAAACGGGATCCTCAGTTGGCTTTTTTCTTGATAAAAAGGTAAGATATATCCCATTCTCTAATGTCTGATACGGCCAATAATGACAATAAATGACGATCCATAAAATGTGTAATGCTTTAGCGTAAGCTAGATAAATGTACAATCGGAATAGGTTTTACTAACTTACCATTGTCAGTGATCAGGTTCAGAATGATTGTGATATAAAATGCTGATATATAAGTTAGATACTTAGACACAAATTTTGAGCAAATTACTGCTTAATTACGATGTATTGCTATTGGAATATGCTACTTAGCTGATCAATCAAACAGGCTAAACCCCCGCAAATCTTCGGCGGATTAGCCTGTTTGGCTTTTATGGTAACGTCATAGTGCCACTTGATTGTTTATTACCTTGAGACATTTGGGTGTACTTTGTTGACCGACTGTGTATGGTATGGTATCATGATTACAATTTTGAGCTTTTACAAAGTTATAACTTATATTGTTCATGAACGTGTTTCCATAATAATAGTCATAAGTGGATACAGTAAACACATAACACAGTTCAACATGGAGATAGATGGGAATAAAAAACGAAGTTTTCTACTACCCCCATTTTTTCCCTCACACATAAGTGTGTTATTTACTCAATTGCCTTTCCTTTCACATATTTTAAATTACTTGCAGATTTAAAACTTTATTACCTCTGAAGACATTATGATTGTAAACAAAAGATTTGTGCGGCTGATGCTCCTTGGGTTATGACCAGCTCGAGCTCGTGCAAGCGTGCGTGTGCGTGTGGTCCGTGAGCGTGCACACCTCTGGTTGCAGTTTCGCTTGCCGCCAGAGGGGGCGTAGTTCTGCGAAAACTCAGACTCTCGCGCAATGCACCTTTAAGCGTCTGCCAAATGTAAAAAAAAGTTTTTTTTTTTTTTAAATAAATTAATTAATAAATGTAAGGACGATAACTATGAAGATAACAATAAAGATATACAGTAGCTGATGAATGTGTTTTGGATATTGATATTGCTATTTACCCGTTTCAAATAAATATAATTTGCTTGCTTTTCAGTTAATGCCATATAAATATGCTGATTATGTGTCAGGAACCCACACGGACAAACTGGCTTTCTCAACAAGTCTATGGGAATTATAGATGTGGTAGATGTGCTCATTGCGCCAACACTACGCAAACAAACAAAACAAACAAACAAACAAAACGTAACCTTAAGCTGAGGATCGCAGAACATAAGGCTGCTATTAGAAACAATAACCTTGACTATGCCATTGCTAAACATTATACAGAGAAGAACCATAGTCCAGCAGCCTCCCTCAGGTTAGTTGGTATTGAGAGGGTATTGCCAAACCCTAGAGGAGGTCACATCATTAAACTGCTCTTGAGAAGAGAAGCTTTTTGGATAAATGAACTGTCTTCTGTTGAACCCTCTGGTATGAACGAATCACAGGATTTTAGCTGTTTTCTATAAATGTGGGTTATAGGGTATTGACTATTAGCCTCACTGCAGTGCATGTATCTGTAACATTGTGGACATATTGATGATGTATGTCTGTAATATTTAAAAAAAAAATGTTTTGCTCTTGTTAGGCTTTTGATGATGATAATTATGTATATTTGATGATTACAATTATGTATATATGTGACCCTGGATCACAAAACCAGTCTTATGTTGCACGGGTATATTTGTGGCAATAGCCAACAAAACATTGTAGGCTATGGGTCAAAACTATAGGTTTTTCTTTTATGCCAAAAATCATTAGGATATTAAATAAAGATTATGTTCCATGAAGATATTTTGTAAATTTCCCACCTTAAATATATAAAACATGTATTTTTGTGAATGGATGCAGCACTATCACCAACATATATGGACAACTTTAAAGGCAATTTTCTCAATATTTCGATTTTTCTGCACCCTCAGATTCCAGATGTTCAAATAGTTGTATCTCGGCCAAATATTGCCCTATCCTAACAAACCATACATCAATGGAAATATTATGTATTCAGCTTTCAGATAATGTATAAATCTCAAAAAAACAAAACAAAAAAAAAACACATAAGACTGGTTTTGTGGTCCAGGGTCACATATTGTGTTGATTTATTTGAGTCTGTGAATTATATTTTCTTAACTGGGTATTTATGGGAATGTGTTGGATATTGGCATTTAATATATTGGCATATTATGACTTAAAGAACAACTGATCATGTGACTCAAGGTAATTAACATACTGTCATGGTGGGATAAATGCAAAAAGGTGCGAGGACTCAAGTGCAGAGAAATGAAGTTTATTTATAAAATAAACACTAAACACAAAACAAAACCCACAAGGGGGAAAACATAACTAATAAATACCAGAACAGAACAAGAACTTTCTGGAGGATCACGGGGAACAGGAAACATAAGACAACGTACCGACACAGACTGCAAACAAGGGGAATAAAGGGAAACAAATCAGGAGGGAACAGGTGGATGAACTCAAACAATAATCAGATAACAAGGGGGAGGGATCAGACAATGACACGAGCACATGGCCCAAAATAACAAAACACCCATGTGTAGCACAAGACAGGACAGGCATGTGACACATACACCTGAGAGCTCAGACCATTAACTGAGCGAACCTGAGGACGCTATATGGGAAACGCGTTGTTCGCTTTGAATAAATAAAAGAGTAAAGTCAATAGTGTGCAGTAGAGTGTTTTTCATTTTTGTCTTTTAAATCCGTTCCTGCCATCTACCTGCACCTATCAGGCTGTGCATGGACAACGTGATCTCATGAGAATACGCGTGTATTTGTACGTAAAGTGTAGTTCTTCTATCACACGTGTACATTTATTTACGTTTTATATACACAAACGTATAATACTGACGTATATTTACAACACTAAAACGTAAATATTTAGTATTGACATCACAAAAGCGTAAATTATTTACGTAAGAAGAACTCATATTGCATATTTCAAATCGTTGCATTAATGTTTTGACTCTATTGCATTCAATTGTCTAATCAATTACATTTTCAGTCACATTTATTAAATGCAGTTTACTCAAGAAATAATAACATTTCGCGCCTTCTGCTGCAAACTCGTTTTGGAGGATTAGCCTACATGGTGTTAAACAAGACTACACGTTAAAACCTTAAAAATACCTTCTTTAATCGTTTAACCATTTTGTAATATTTAGTTTATTTACCGTGAGACACAAAATGCGTTTTCTCCAATATAACCATAATACACCAAAACCCAACAGCCTAAATTCACAAAAGAAATCAATTTTATTAGCTTGATGTAATCCAAATCTTTAGAATATACGTTTGCAAGAAACAGATCCAAATTCAGCCCTTCATCCAGCGATCTTCATCTCCATTTCTCAGCAGCGACCGTAAACGTCAAATCCCACGCTCGTGATGAATTCAAATACTAAAATTGCACCCTCAAGAAGCGCTACGACATGCAACACATCGTCATGTGAACGATTTTTGGTACCGGTTTTGACATTTTCGCAATAACATTATTTTGATTATTCATGTCTGTTGTTTGTCTTCATAATTGTAGCCTACGTAGTTTTAAGAAATGGTTTAGGGGTAGGAGTAGGATTAGTGGCTCAAAATATATTTTAATGCTATATTGTTAATAAAACTGCCATTTCCCTACACATATCTGTCCATTACGTTTTATCCTTTTTATATTCTGTATACAATGGGTATGTTTAGGTTGGGAGTAGGGTTATGGGATCTTACATTTATCTATAAAACGGTAAAAGGGAAATTATACAGATATCTTTATGATATGAAAGATTCGTAAATAGTTCATGTTTTGTAGCTGTAAAATCGTAATAATGTTACGTTTAAATGTTCAAATGTACGTCCATATCCCCACATAGCAACATTGTTTCAGCCCAGATCTGGCCCACATCTGGCACATGTGGAAAGATGATCTGGCCCACATGCAGTGAACGACGGCCCTTGGGCGGACCGCTCCTGTTTGCCAGATCTGGGCCACAAGCAGGCCATAGCAATGTCACATGTCAGCCAAGAGCAAAGAAATAAACCAGAACTGGACCTTATCTGAGCCACAAAATCTGTGTATATTAAATATGGAGTCACATCAGCCTTAATAAGCCTGTTAACAAGCAGAATCACTGAAGGAAAGAAGAGGACAGAAAAAGAGACGAGCAGAAACACAAGAACTGTCACATTCTGGAGGTTTAAATTGCTGGGTAAGAAATGTTGGTAGATTTGAGGGTAACAGGAGGGTTAAATGTGGTTAGACTGTTTATACAAAAATAAAATATGAACTGTTGGTGGCGCTAGTGGGTTTGAGTGACTAATAAATTTGGTTCGATTATTTTTCAGAAACTGCCCTTATAACTGCCAAATTTCATAACATGTTATCGTACAGCTCTGCCTGTCAGTGGCAAAGAGAGCAGAATAATAATAAGAAAATGTACAGATACGATATATGTCAATGCAACTTTGGTGAATGGCCTCTAATACTGTAAACCAACTCTAAAGGATAAGATATGTTTTTATTGCTTTATTGATATTGTTTTTGCTGACTTTGTTGTGTTGTTTGTTCATTCTCATGGGCTTAATACATTTTTTTTAACAACTACAGTAAATAAATGGCTTTTATTGAAACAATATTTGAGTTTATCTTGTGTTTTTATGTAATTTTTTAGATAAGACTAAGTTTTAAACTGTCAAATGAACATGTTTTAACATGCTTCTCACTTTACAGAGTCCCCTGCCTATAGGGCATGTTTTAAGATTTTATATACTAAGTAAAAAAAAAAAAAAAACTTAAGAATAATACATATAATAAGAAAAAAAGTTAAAAAGCCTAAAATTTCATCATGGCTTTATCATTTAAGTGTAATATTGTCTGGTGATTGCATCTACAGCTGCACCAGCTGGGTGGTCAAGTGTGATCGGGTCAGTTTCATCGGGGAGAAGCTGGTTTTGTGGTGTTTCTCGCTCCGTTCTAATGGTGGCTATATTGGTTATCTGTGATGCCCGCTCTGGTGACTCTTAAGGGCTGAACACAGTTGAAATGTGCCTTTAGGATGCCAAAGGTCATCTCTATCTTCACTCTGGTTTTACTGAGGGCCACATTGAAGCGGTGCTGTGACCCTGTCTGAGGTCAGGGGGTTATTGTCTGTCCCAATTCAAATTAACAGTGTTTTGTACTGTACCAAATTTAACTTGCTTTCCTCAAAGTGCTGACACAACACAGATTCGCGGAAAATTTGTGAGTCAAGCACTGGAGCCAGGCCATTCGGCATCCAAACTTGTGAAGTCGTCTGCAGATGAAATGTTTAGTAGATCATTGTTATATCTGTTAATGTTACTATTAATTTAAAGATTCATCTCACAGAAAATAATCATCTCACATATTCACATCATCTCTACCTGAACATTAAGGCTGTGAAAGGATTTCCTATTAACATAATCTGCCTCATGTTCCCCTAGAGCAGTGGAGATTGGAGCAATAGACTGCATACATGTTGCAATGACTCTAGGGAATCCTATCATAAGATTAATAGAAGAATAATAAAAAAGATTTAAAATAATTCTTAACATGTATTATATTGTATAGTACATTTGTGAAATTTGCTTTTTAAAAAAATAAAATAAAAAATGTGTTCATGTGATGTCACCCTATCAATATATCTTACCAGCAATTTTATAAAAGCCCTCTTTTATGGACATGGTCGATAAATGTCCGGGGAACACTATTAATGAAACTATTCATGTTCTCCTGCAGAGCGAGGACCACCTTGCGAATGGTTCGACAAACCGTGTTTTCCCCCAGCTTCTGTGCGTCACCCACCGTGCAAGACTATACCACTTGCAAAAAAACGCAACGCAATACCATTTACGGTACAGTAAGTGCATGAATTTGACATGTTAAATTCTTTATGTGCGGCTCAAGAAGTTTGCAAAGATAAGACATTCCTTCCGCGGAAAATCTGTATCTTTCATACAAGTAACTATCAGGAAAGGCAATTGGGATTTTGTCTGGCTATAAACTCTTTCTTTACAAAGTGCTCGTCTAATAATTTGCGCTGAGATGTCCACCGGATTTGGAAGAAAAGGTGAAGTCATTGTAACAGACACTTGGAATAAGTTACGTCACCTATATGTTTCTTTGCTCTCAGCTGATTGGTCAAACTTCAGTCTGAGATCTCGAATCCAGAACATAACCTGCCCCGGAGCAGGTTAGCCTTGGAGCGTAAGATACCATGGCAACGAACACCGATTAAAGCCGAGCTACTTTCATAGTACCTAAAACTCAGGGTTGGCGGAAACTAAACTGAAACATAGCTGGCTAGCCACCTAAACCAGCTTCATGGTATAGGCCCCAGGTCATCTGTAATGTATCTGTTGTTTTACACTCTTTGACCACCAGGTGGTATTATGAGCAAATGAAGATCAAGAAATGAACGTTGAGATATGTGTAACCGTTTTACCAGAAAACGGTCAGTCTTAATCCATATGCTGTATTCAATATCAAAGTTCATGGCCAATAAAGGTGATCGCCAGATGATGCCTTGAAGAGATTTGTGTATAAAGGAATTTATTAATATTTTCCGTCTCACGGACCATGATCCTCCAGGACACAAACAAGTCCTTTTTTAAGTTGAGCATAAAACAAATGTTTCTCAACAAGTGCAAGGCAGGGCAATGCTTCAGCTTTTGCATGATACATTCACTCCTTCTACCACAGTGATCTCAAACTCAATTTCTGGAGGGCCACAGCTCTGCACAGTTTTGCTCCAACGCTAACCAAACACACCTGATCCAGCTAATCAAGGTCTTCAGGATTGCTAGAAACTTCCGTGCAGGTGTGAGTTGGAGCTGGTTGGAGCTAAACTGTGCAGAGCTGTGGCCCTCCAGGAATTGAGTTTGAGATCACTGTTCTACCATTTAACATGATTTATACACAAACATGTTGCCCTCTAGTGCCCCTAGTGGTGAGGAAGAGAACGTGCCCTATGCTTGTGACTGTTATAGTGTGAACCACATGGGGCTTCATCTCTCCACTACTTCTTCTTCCTGAAGAACACACGTTTTCTTTAGACACTCTTTAGAGCAGTGTTTCCCAAACTTTTTTTTCTGGGGACCCACATTTTAAAGTCGATAAATCCTTGTGACCCAATAAACATTAGGCCCATATAGTTCATATATCACGAAGAGAATTTATGCATTAACAAAATATGTATGACCATTTTCAGAGCCGTCGCATAGGCTGTGCGAACTGTGCAACCGCACAGGGCCTCGCGCCACTAGGGGGCCTCGCAATCCTGCTGATTTTTTTTGTTTGTTTTTTTGTCCCCACCACTTTTTAAAACATCTCGCGGCACGAATGTACCAATTCTACAAATAAATAAAACATCTCCAGTTAACTGGCAGAGTATTCATTTCGTTCGTTTTTTTAAATAAGAGACGATCTAGCGCTGACATGTGTTTTTTAAATCAAGGGATCAAAGTGGTCGTTGCCGCTCGCGCACACTGTCTTCACTAGAACGCGCGCTTCAATCAGTTCCGGATACTCAAAACATAATGCACACAAACGTGTCCATGCTTGATATACAACCACTAATGAACATAATCGGTTTTGATCAGGTTTTGATGAAAAAAAAAAAAACTATATGAGTGCGGATTCGAACCTAAAATCTCTGGCACGCTAGACGAAAGTTCTACCTCTGGACCATTCAGATACACATCAATAAAATAGCCGGATGTATGTATTCACACGAAAATTCTCGAGCTGACTTGATGTAAAGCCACTCGTTGCACAGTTGATTTTTTTCCCTCTAAAATAAATAGCAAAAAGTCATAGCTGAGACTATGCATAATTATGCTGTATTATTCTACTTGATAAAAACGTATTGCAGCGAGATTATGCGTGCAATAGAACTAACGTTAAAACAGCTACGTCCGTTTGACTGTTATTCATGCGCAATTGAGCATCCACATCAATGAGCAGGGCCTCGCATTTCAAGTTCGCACAGGGCCTCGCACCCCACCTGCGACGGCACTGACCATTTTTAGGGCTGGGTATCGTTCAAAATCTTTCGATCCGGTGCCATTTTCGATACCTCAGTTTCGATACCGGTTCCTAACGATACTTTTTTCGATACCAATTTTTTGAAGCTTTGAGGGTGTTGATGTAGAGACAGATTTTTCAGTCCCGCTCCAGCTAAAATATGTTACCTTCTCCCGAAGGTATGAAATAGTTTCAAGTTACGTGTCTCCTAGCCACAACCTACACATCCCAGCATAATCGCTCCTGATAAATTACTTGTAATTAAATCTGTCTTCATGTTTATGTTAATTTAGCATGAAAGCAAGCAGACTACTGCGTGCATGTGTAACCGGATGAATGAGGTGATGGACATTAGTGAGCACCTATCAGCAGGTAATCCACCCTATTTAAGAGCTGGTTGGCTGTAGCCCGGGATGCGTCACGTTCGACTCCGCCTCCTTCCAGTGTTTACAGTGGCTGTAGCTTGTCTGTCTTCTCCGGTTTTCCTTCGGTTTGTCGCAGTGGTTGCATTTGCTGGCTGCTCGCCTTTCAGTGTCCCTGTAGTCTATCTGAACAGCGGATTGCATGATTTGAGTACCCGTGCCTGTGAAAAGACAAGTACATTGTGCGAATGCATCGTCTACTTCCGGATTTTCCCTCTCGTCCGGCGATCTTGTTCTTCCTGCTGGTGCTATAAAAAGCTATTACAGCCCCGTCGATTCCTTGCTGCCAGATTAAGAGCGCATCGTATTTTCCTGCTCCACTGTCGCTACCGTGTGCAATACAAACTTTTTGCCATCTGTGAGAAGATCGTCACCCCACTGATGAGGGGGACCGTTGCTGTCTGGTTTTATTTATTATTTGTTGATTTAATGGTTCTTTTATTGAACTTTTGAGGTTAACACTTGGTGTCAAAAACGGAACACCAAATTATCTGCTTGTGAACTCATTGCGTGAATTGACTTATGTATTTATTTATGGTCTTTGTTTACACCTTTGTATGTTATTCGTGATGGTTTACTAATGGTGATAGATCTGCTCATGACCGTACCCTAAACATCATTCAACTGGGCTTTAGTGCATTGCTTTTTTGTTATTTTGTTTCAGGTGCTGAGGTTCCACAGGTGGAGGATCTCTTGTGGTGGTGGTGCTTCCTTCGAATGTTTGCCGTGACACTTTTGAAGTCTTTGCTGTGTGTGTGTGAGTGTGCTTTTGGCAAATTAAGTTTAGTGATCCCTCCTCCCGTGGTTTGCCTCAGCCCTGTTAGTCTGTGTCTTTTTCTATTGTGTCTGTGTAACCAGTGTATTAGTATGGAAAGAGTGTGTGTTTATTCCAATGTGTTTTAGTTTACTTGAATGTGTTTGTAACTCAAAACCTTGTCAGTATAGCTCCAGGTTGCCTTTTTTTTTTACGTAATTACCCTGCTGCTTTAAATTAAACTTTGTATAAATAAAATTGTTGTATATTTTCATATCCACGTCTCTGCCTACCTTTATTAGAGAATCGAACCTGAGTGACCTAGTAATAGTAACTTGAGTGTTGTCCATATTTCCCGGGGCGAAATTCCCCGGGTGGCGTAGTCGAAATTCTTTCTACCTGTAATACCGCCCTTTTGCCACACATGGTTTGGCATGACAGAATGCATGCAATGTTAATCCCTAGCTGACATCTCAGTTCATCTCGATCTCAGAAAGCCTCGTTATAATCAATGAAGCTGACTGCACAATGAATCTTTCATAACTCTGTTTGCTATAATTAGAGGATTCACCAGCATTCAAAATTCAGCACTGAACAAAAAGTCAGTTATGCATCTGATTGCTAGCCTGGAAATCCAGACCTAAATCTAAAAGATTAATGGTCTGGCGTTGATTAGACTCTTGCCTTATCCGGTCGGCAAAACAGCAAAAACGCCCTTCTTGCAAAGAAAGGATTCTGTTCCTCTTTAAGATAAAAAGCCACTTCTAACTCGTTCATTGTAGCAGCCAAAGCCGTTTCAAACAACTGGTGTTCATCCATAGCCATCTTGCAAAGTTTGATTGGTGCAGCTCAGATCGAGGGGCATATTTAATGAGCATCATTACTCGACGCCAGAGTAACTCGCTGAGCAAATTCAACTTGTGCTCTCGCGAGAACTCTGGATTACCAGGGTATCTGATTGCACAAAGCAGCAAAAACATGTTAATAGAAACTCTGCCTATGCTTGCACCTGTAAATCGTTTTTATTTTGTTTTATGTTCTTGTTGCTTTTGTCCAGTAGATGAATAACAATTTCATTGTTTTTAGATTTTTTATATAAATATTTAGTGGGAGGCCTGCAAAATTGTTTTATTCTTCCGCATCCGCACACACACACTCGGCCATTAAATCTAGTCCCGCTCCGTATGTTGATGGACCTGATCTACTCCATCTGTATTTTGATCATCATTCTGAATCTGATCTGGATTTAGTCTTTGACAATAATACCAAAAGATCTGATGACTTAAAACTCAGACGCCCTTTTATACTCAAGGGCGATCCGCATGTGATGGTCCCCTTCTCAGGGAACAGGGTTGAATTCTCAACCTGAGACATTTTATTTAATGTCACTTCTAAAATTCAAATTCACAAAATTAAAATATTTTTCATTTTTCCTACTCCAGACTAAACACATATTTCATATTGAAACACATTTGTTGTACTTAACATTTTGTCTGATAGATAACAATTGTCACACAAATGGCTGAAAGCACACAAATGGTGTGTCTCTTAACTGCTATAAGACGAGGGGTCTATAATATGCAAATTTTACAGTAAGCTTCATGGTGGGGGTAACAATATTACTATACAATATTAGGCGTTAAACATTTCCTCTTTTACAGGTTCAACAGAGAGTGAAGATGATCTGAGGATTGTGCTGCTGGGAAAAACGGGAGTTGGGAAGAGTGCAACTGGAAACACCATCTTAGGAAGAGAAGCGTTTACAGCAGAAACATCTCAAGAGTCCGTGACTAAAGAGAGTCAAAAAGAATCATCTGAAATCAACAGCCGACACGTTACTGTGATCGACACTCCAGGACTGTTTGATACTGAACTTACTAATGAGGAGATCAAGAGAGAAATCAGCAACTGCATCTCCATGATCCTGCCTGGACCACATGTGTTCATCATTGTGCTCAATTTAGGACAACGATTCACTCAAGAAGAAGCCACAACAGTGAAGATCATCCAAGAGACGTTTGGTGAGAAATCTTTAATGTTCACCATGGTGCTCTTCACCAGAGGTGATGATCTGAAGGACAAAACTATAGATCAGTGTTTGGGGAAGCCTGGATCTCCTCTGATGAAGCTCATTGAAGCGTGTGGAAACAGATATCATGTGTTCAATAATAATCAGCCTGGAGACCGAACACAGGTGTCTGATCTACTGGAGAAGATAGACAACATGGTGAAAGCAAACGGAGGGATTTTCTACACGTGTAAGTTGTTCAGACAGATGGAGAGAGAAAGACAAGAACAACAGATGAAGATCCTGATGGTCAAAGTCAGAGAAGAACTGATGAAGAAACTAGAAGAAGAAATGATAAGAGAACAAGAGACATTTAAAAATAAAATAGAGCAACTGATGAAAGAAAAAGAAAAACTGCACACAGATATAGACAGACTGATGAACAGAATAGAGAATGAGAGGAAGAATAGAGAAGAGGAATATATAAAAAGAGAAGAACGATATAAAACATTAATGAAAGAGAAAGAATATTTTCAGTCTAATCATGAAGCAGAAGAAAACAAGATGAAGATCCTGATGGAGAGAGTGGAGCAAATGAGCAGAGAAAGAGAAGAACTGATGAAACATAAAGTAGAGAAAGAGAGAATGAAGATGAAGATGGAGGAAGAAAGACTGAATCAAGAGAAAGAGAGAAAGAGAAGCGAAGAAGAATTGAAAGAGAGAGAAGAACGATATAAAAGAGAAATGAAGGAACAGGAGGTGCAGATGCGAGATGAAATGAAAGAACGAGAGATGTTTAAAGATGAAATAAAGGAAAAGAAGCAAGAAAAGGAAAAACTTAAGATCTCATACAACACAGAAATAGACAGTACAGAATACAGAATGAACGACAGAATCATGAAAAAGAGAGAAAGAGAATAGGCGACGAATATACAGAAAGAGAAGAACGATATAAAATCCAGATGAGAAGAGAACGAGAGGAATGAGACCAGCAGAAACTGGAGGCAAAGACGAGAAGAGAAGAAGATGAGAAAAGAAGAGAGAGAGAAAAACAGATTTGTGATGAACAGATTCAGAGACTGAAGAGTGAAATGGAGGGAATAATCAGAGAGAAAGAGAGAATAGAAAGAGAGAGACGAGGACAAATAGAGGATTTAGAGAAGAGACTGAAAGAAGAAATAAACAAAAGAGAAGATCAACAACAGAACTATGAAAAAAAACTGAAGAGAATTGGAAGACAAACAATCAATCTATTTCACAGACTCCATCTTCTCAATAATCTGAGAGCTGCAGATGTTCTTCAGATAACCAAACATTCATTACAGTCCCATGAGTCTTGTGCTGAAGAGGAGCTGATTCAGACTTTCACGCAACAACTGCTGATGATGAACTACAGAGCAAGATATATTAAAATTAAACAGACTAATGAACAGGATCGCACACAACAAAGAGACAGTGATTCATCTGAAGATGAGTTTAATATTTTTGATGACATTTTTGATGATTTTAAGGAGAAACCTTTATTAGAAACAAGTCTGTCTGAACTCATTCACCCGATGGATGTTCAGATGGCCGTATTTCACTGTGCTGATGGTCACTAAACTGTCCCAGTGTCAGTACGCTCTGCCTCTGCTTGTTCCTGATCCATTCACACAACAGATTGAGTTTCCTCTCTGGACATTCAGACAAATCAACAAGAGCTGGAAGATGATAGACACCAACCATAGAACCATCCGTCAAACCCACCCGATCTACAAGGCAGAAACTCCAATGGTGTTTTTCTTCAGGTTGGGCTCTGTGTCTTCATCCAAGTCTCAGCTGATGAACAGTCTGATCAATGAGAGACACAACACGTTCTTCCACAGGAACTGCCCAGGCAGCAGCAGATCCAGAGTCCTGAGGGATGGAGTGGTGGAGATCGCCTGGTTCTGCCCCTCTGGGAAAGACACAGATACATTCACTGACTGTGTTGCGTTCTGTAATCTACACGGTGATGCAGGAGACCATGAGAAACAGCTGCAGATCCTCTCTGAAATGGCCTCAGTCAATGTTGTTCTTCTTCCACAACTGGACTGGAATGACAGACATGTAGCAAAGATACAAAACCTGTTCAGGAACAGAAAGCCACTCATTTGTCTATTTACTGAGGATGATTCTGCATTATATGAGGTAAAGAAAGGGAAATTCAAAATTGGTCTGAAAGACAGAAATCAGTCAGATGTATCTGAAGAACTCAGAGGAGCGATAAATGATTGTTTCTCAGAATCATCTTCCACTTTCAGACTTGAAGATGTGTCCAAACACTCAGACATCAGAGTAGACGAGGAAGATGATGAAGACTGCAGGAGAGGAAGAGAAGCAGCACAGCAGATGATGAGTTTACTGAAGGAGAAACATCTGATAGAAATCAAAGAATCATTTCTGCCTCATCAGGGGAAACTGTGGCATCAGTGGAGTCAGAAGAACAAAGAACTACATCGACCTCAAGGAGAAAATATAGAAATGGACATCAGAAGGAAACAAACAGAGATGAAGGAAATCCGTGAAAAACAGCATAAATGTGACATTGGCAAATTTGTGATGCTATTCATTAAAGAAATGAACTCAAATGCTAAACATGAGAAGATGTTTTTTCTTAAATGGCTCAGAATCCTCCTGGATGAACACACATCAGCTGACCTTTCTGCTCTACATCACAAGTATGATGAAACATGGTCAGAAGTCTTAGAACTGAAAGACAGTAATAAATCTGAAGAACATAAAGCTAAACAAACTGAACTTGAGAGAATATCTGAGGATCTTCAAGCTGCAGCCTTTGGTTTGGAGCACATCATGAGGGAGATCGGTCAGATATATGAATCATGTTCATCTGTGAAGAAGAACAAGAAAGACCTGCAGGTTCACTTCTCTTCTCTCCCGAGTCTCGCAGCAGAGATGATGATCTCTGGATTTCCACTGGAGCTGATGGATGGAGATGCTGCTCATGTTCCTGTGATCTGGATCTCTGCTGTTCTAGATGAACTCATCCAGAAACTGGGACACCAGACCAGAGTCTTTGTGCTGTCAGTTTTAGGGATTCGGAGCTCTGGGAAATCCACCATGCTGAACGCCATATTTGGGCTCCAGTTTGCCGTCAGAGCTGGCAGGACCACCAGAGGAGCTCTCATGCAGCTGGTCCGAGTCTCAGACGAGATGAAACCACAGATGAACTTTGACTATATTCTGGTCGTCGATACTGAGGGTCTTTGTGCTCTAGAACTGGCTGGAATATCAACAAGACATCATGATAATGAATTGGCCACATTTTTTGTTGGTCTTGGAAATCTGACATTGATCAACAACTTTGGAGAAAACCCATCTGAGATGCAGGACGTTCTTCAGATTGTTGTTCAGGCCTTCATGAGGATGAAGAAGGTCAGACTGAATCCCAGCTGTGTGTTTGTGCATCAGAATGTTTCAGACGTCACAGCTGGAGAGAAAAACATGGAGGGAAGGAGACGACTGCAGGAGACACTGGATGATATGACAAAACTCGCTGCTAAAGAGGAAGACTCTGATGCAGAATGTTTCAGTGATGTCATTGGATGTGATGTTCAGAATGATGTGATGTATTTTGCTCAGCTCTGGGAGGGAAGCCCACCAATGGCACCACCAAACCCAATCTACTGTAGGAATATACAAGAACTAAAGAAGACTTTCATGTCTCATGCCTCAAACTCACATGGAATGAGGCTGATAGATCTAAAAGATTGTGTTAAAGATCTCTGGGAGGCTTTACTGAATGAACGATTCGTCTTTAGCTTCAGAAATTCTCTGGAGATCTCAGACCTGGAGTCTTCGCAGTGCCATGATGGAAACTGAGAACAAACTACACAACAAAATAGAATATGGAGGAATTCATGAGGTTGAGGAAACTGATCTTCAAAGAGAACTGAAGAAGACGAGTGAAGAAGTGGAGAAATCAATGGCAGAATTCTTTGAGAAAGACAAAGATAAAGATATACTGATTCAGTGGAAAACATTATTTGAAATCAAAATCAAAGAGCTTCAGGAAAACATTGTGAGAGAAACAAAGAGGAGATTAAAAGAAGATTCGTCAGCAGCGAGACCTGAAGAAAAAGACTGATGCTCATCATTAAAACACTTTCTATGAAAAGAGCAAATAACTTGCCTTGAAACTCAAAGATAAAGCAAATGATAAAAAAATAAAAAATAAAATAAAAAAAAAACACTGAAGAAAGAGTTTGATTTGTTTTGGGAACAGAGTGTGAAGATAGTCAGAGACACTCCTGCAATCAAAGACATTGACATAATGAGAGATGTAAAACTCCTTCTCAGTGACATCGGTTTTCTCTTTGCCGTGTTATTCAGATTATGTGAAGGTAAAGAAATCTGTTAGAGCTTTCAGAAATGTCTACAGATCAGCTAAAGTGATGTTAGGTTATGCTTTATCTACAGAGGATAAAGTCTTTATCTACAAACAGATAAAGAGATTCAGTCATTTAACATTTCAAAGATGGGCTACAACATCAGCTGCATTCAACAGCTCATAGATTACATCAAGATAAGAGTGACAGAACATCAGGACGGATCAGTGAATTATGTGTTCAAGAATGAATTCTTCATGGATTTGGTTTATTCCATCTGTAAGAGATCAAAGAAGATGATCACTGATCAACACAGAAAGTTTAGAGAAGCCAATGATCCTGTAATATATGTTGAGAATCATCTGTCAGAAACTGAAAAAGCCCATTGAGCAGAGCGTCTACAAGGAGACTGCCAGAGATCTGACAGATGAAATGAGATCAAACTGTGAATCATTGAATGGAAACAGATCAAATCTGGAGAAACACATCCTGAAGACACTGGCAGAAGAGGAGGATTTTAACAAATACATGAACTACATTCATAAACCCAGAGATCACTTCAAGAGTTTCATCAGAGATAAAGTCAGCCATTACATCACTGATAATTTCAGTGTCAGCGTTTTACCCAAGATGAAGGAGAAGATTAAACTCCTGCAGCAGAAGATCATGAACGCTGCACATGAATCTGCTGAACATGTTCAAGAGAACAGAGGAGATGTTGGTCTGTGGTTGAAGAGTTTCACACAGAAGCTCTCAGATGTGCTGATCTTCTCTGAAAAAGACCTCAGTGGAGTCAAACATGATGATGTTGTTGATTTCAGCCTCCTAGAAGATGTGATAAGACATGAACTTCCTGATATAATGACTAACATCAGCAGTAGAGACATTTCCAGTAAAGCTGGACAGTAAACTCAGGCCAGATGAGCTTCTGATTGATCACTTCTGTCAGTGCTGTTGGGTTCAGTGTCCGTTCTGTAAAGCCGTCTGCATCAACACCATAGAAAACCATGATAGAGATCACAGTGTGCCTTTCCACAGAGTGAGGGGAATTAATGGAACATATTACAGCTCAACACAGAATCTCTGTCCTAATATTTGTACAAATTTAGTAGCAAGTCATCAGGATTTTAATACACCACATGGAAGGTTTAAATATAGAGACTACAGAAGAGCAGGAGGAGATTATGCAGACTGGAGCATCAGCCCTGATCTCTCTGAACAGCCCTACTGGAGGTGGTTTGTGTGCAGATTCCAGAAAGATCTGGAAAAACACTACAGTAAAACATTTGAGGGGAGTGGTGAGATTCCAGATGAATGGAGAAAATACTCAAAACAGGAAGCTATTGAGAGTTTAGATAAATACATGTAATGAAGCAGATAAAGAATGAGACTCTTATGTCTCCTCTCAGATTCAGATCACAGATATAATCATCAAATACACCAGACGAGAGTTAAAGACAAGATCCAGTTCCTCATACATGATTTGAACTACAAAACAACATATTTCTGAACATATGCCTAAATGATAAAGTTCAAAATGCTTGATGAATATTATAGTTTATTACTAATCAAAACAGCTTAATCTCCATCATGAACTGAAAAAGATCTGTGATACGAATATTAATGATAGATTGTTGAAATATGATTGAAGTGCATATATGAATGTGTTTGTAAGCGCAGTGCTGGTGATCAAACGGTTGGAGGAAAGTGTGAGAAATAAACGGCAAATTAAACATCTCAGAGCCGTCGATCTGATTTATATGAAAATTACTCCAGTGGAAACTACTTCACTCAATAATGTCCACATCTGTGAGGACACATCATGAATTTACTGACCTTTTCCAGTGTCATTTTACACTTGTTTAATACAGACCTCGTATTATGAAAAATATAGTTTTGACTTGAAATTAATTGAAATGATAAAACTGAAATGATCCATAGCAGATTTTTTAATTCGCTGACAGTATTTCAGTCTTTACTCAAATTCATTACTTAGACATTACTAAAATATATCTCATGAAAATAATGTTTATTACACAATACTGTGATCAAAATCTCTAATTCTGCCCTCAAACTCTCACTGATGACCTTTGATCTTCCACTTCTGCCCTGTGTGTGTCTGAACAACAAAACAACTGGGCAATTACAGTTCATGTTTGTATCATTCTCTGTTCAGTGTCACAAGAGTTCATCAGATTAATTTCACACTGATTGTCCAAATGAACGAGTTATAGAAACTTGTTAGTGCACATCAGCTCTAGCTTTGGGTTTTCCAGCTGACCAGAGGATGAGGAAGAGCTGATTCTGATGTAACTGCAACACGAAGCATTTTAATGACACTCTTACAGTGGAAATGAAGCAGTCAAGTTAGTATAATTCAGTAAATGGATTTGCACTGCCGCGTCTTCTCCTCCTTCAGCGTCTCATCATTGCCTCTCCAGTTCCAGCGCTGGTTTCGAGTATATGTTTCGTCTCCAGCTGCTGCTGTTACTGTGTCTCCACACATAAGAACAGATCTGATAACTGTGGAGACATCTCTGTATTCAACACCAGATTAGTCTGTTACTGGCTAAAGCTCCAGCCGCTCTCCATGGTGCTGAATGTGGCGGATCTGCTGTCCATGGTGCTGAATCTGCCGGGTCTGCTGTCCATGGTGCTGAATCTGTAGACGCTCCATTAGATATAAGAGGCCTGTCCATCATTTCCTTTAATGGTGTAATCATTTCAACAAATCTGTTTGGACTTATCCTAAGTGTAAATTCTCACATGTTTGTAGTTTTTGCAAGGACCCGCACCTGAAATCGCTCTGCCCTCAAAACTACAAAACTGCGACGTGAGGAAAGCCTCCATTACTCGCCAACACTCTCCAGCTTTCTTTCATCTCACCCAATGTCTTTTTTGTTCATCATTTAATCACTGGACTTTCTCAAGGGCTTTCAGTCGGTGTCCTTTCTTCTCTGTCTACTCTGTAAAAAGAGATGTGTTAAAGGTCCCATTCCATGAAAGTTTCATTTTCTGAGGTTTTTTAACATTAATATGAGTTCCCCTGTATATGGTCCCCAAGTGGCTAGAAATTTCAGTCGGTGTAAACCAAGCTTTGGCTATCTTTCTCTGCCTTTGCAAAAAATGAAATCTCAGACGGGCTGATCTTGAATTTCCCCCTTATGTCGTCACCAGATCGACTTTATTTCTGTCAGACGTCTACAGAAGTGCTTGTTGAGAATTAACAGATGTTTAAATGTAGACGTTTCATTGAATGTTTCATTTGAAGTCACCAGAATCGTGATTAGTGTCAGCTTTATTTGGGCCCTTGACTCTTTAACATTAGTTTTTCTCTGGTTACACTAACTGTGTGTTTATTTTGAAGCAGCAAGAATAGCCATGTGATATGAAAAATATAATCATATGATAATATTATACAGTATTGTTAATCTCAGCAAGTGTGTAATGTCTGATTGGTGACTTTTAAAAGGTTTTTATGATTGTGGTTGTACAGCACGAGATCAGCAATGTTGCCGTTATCTGCACATTAGTTTTTAAAGAGACGTTGCGTACAGGATCTTAAAGTCTACACACTGTAAAAAGAGATGTGTTAAAAACAACAGAGTGTGTTTATGGTATTTTGACACATGTTGTGTAGATTTTTAACACACAATGTGTGTTAAAATGTAACTGGATGGAATAACACTGGGTGGAGGGCAGTTTGTGTTTATGAAAAATAAAACGTATATTTTATTTGGTATCCCATAAAAACTTTAAAATAAATAAAACAATACATATAAATAAATAAATAAAATCTAAATTTATAAAACCTTAAAGATTAACAGGTTTTTTTTGGCAGCCAATCACGTCATCATGAGTTAGTCTGTGGATTTGCCATGATCGCCGTCCTTCATGCCTTACAGAAAGTTGATGCATATGAAAAAATGTCATATAGACTACTTGGTTTTGGAGAAAGTGGAGTAAATACTTGACATTTATTAAAGGTACAGGACAATAACCTGGTAGTGAGACACAAAATAAGAGTGGCTTTAATATATATTGGGTGAGTGTGATGTGGTGGCAAACAAATTTATATTACCGAATAAGAGACAAACATGTATCAATTGTCTTTAAGGTTATTTATTTTCTTGCAAGGAAAGGTCAGCAGTCATACAGTCATTACAAAGAGCTTGCAGAGTGTGACCACGAGTGGGGGCATCTTTCCTTCTTTATAGTTGTTCCTCCCCCAAGGCTGTTTTCCCGAGGCTACATTAAGATATATCATGTTAGACATAACTAACACACTGTTTAGATTTGTCTCATATTAATCATATTATACCCTTGAATGGAGACTCTCGATCTCGATCATACACTTAGTCACACATTAACTTTTGTCAGGTCATATACAAGGTCATACACATACATATTCATAAGGGTATGTATCAACACTACATTAATCTAATTACCATCATATTTCTAAGATTCTATAAATATAATTAAATGCAAACATATAGAACATATTAAACTTCTTCCACAGTGACTAACTTTTTCACATTATAATTTTACTTGTTTATTCATTTATTTATTTATTGGGATTTATTCTAGCAATCTCTGTGTGTGTTTTTGTTGTTGTTTTAACTCTTGGTGCCATTTTAGGATGCCAAATTACTTATTCTAACTTGTGTTAGTGTGAAAAAAGAGAGACTGTGGAGTGATACACAAATTATAAAAAAAAATGGTGTTTAACAGGCGTCACCATGTCATTAACTTATCATTAACAAAACACAATCAAAGAAACAAAATGAACCTTCTTTAAAACACATTTATTACCTCCATTGAACATTTCTAAAGGAAAGTAAATGAGTTAAAGGTGTTTCTTCTATTGATTTTTCACATGCTGGTTCACTTCACACACACAAACGGCTTCTTTATAGTACATTGGTCATCATTCCAGTTGCCATCTGTTGCAAGACAGAACAAAATATTTGTTTTTATCATTTGTGTTAATCATTGTTTTAATCATTTAATCATTTGATTATATATAAAAATAAAAATAAACGAATTGTTTATTTAGTCTATTTAGATAGTTTATGAGCATTAACAGCAGTTACTTACTGCCATAGTTCATCTCAATGCAGTTCTCTTTTCCACCATTGTTATTGGGCTCTCCAGACGACCATATTTCATAGTTCATTTTGGATCCATCACTCCAGAACCAAACTCCCTCCTGTGAACAGAAGAGAAAAAAGACATTGTGTTTATGTCCACAGCTCACATGGCTTAATTTTATCTTTATTCATCTAAAAGATTATTTCACATTAGCATTGACCCTGTCTCCACTTTAAAAATGTCAGAAATCTAAACAGAAATGAACAGAAATTATTTCACAAACAGGGTATCAGTGAAGAATATGTTAAAAATACTTAAGAAAGGGCTTATGTGGTGGTGCCCATCTCATGGTTGCCAATGCCCTAAACTAACTATTATAAGAACCAAAAAAAAAAAAAAGATAAAAACACATCTATCTTTACGCATTTTGAATTTTTTTTTTTAATGTAACTGTAAATGCCCAGTAGCACAAAAAGCATGATCAAAAAAAAAAATTGTATACTTGAACAGCATCATGGCCTCCGATCCAGGTATGAGTTGAGGCCTTAGTTTCAGATCTAATCAGGTTCTGTATAAAAGCGTACTCCTGATGGCTGTGCACAGAAGCAAGGTTCCCCTCCATCTCCAAACATAATTTCTGTAGAGGCGGAGACATGAACAAACACCACTATTTATAATAAAAAAAAGGTATTATTTTAAATTAATATTCCAAAATCTGTGACATGCCTTCAGTTACCATTGAAATAAGTTTTACTCGTGCTGTTTATTTTTTGTTTTGGCTAAGTCTAAAATCTGCCATTAGAGGTGGGACTACTTTTCTAGAAAAGGTTCTGGTTATACTGTAGATGTAGATTAGATATAACTTCACATATATAAAGTTTTTCAGTTATCCTCTCATGATAACATGAAATGTGTTGTCTTTATTTTCATACCATTGTGATGTTTTATTATCAGTGATATATGTTTACATCCTAGAGCTCCATTGTAATTTCTTTACTGTTAACATATTTTTGTTTTTAAACTGAGGAACACGATGAAATTATTTTCCTGCAATAATTAACAGGTGTCACAGATGTTTACAGAGCTTAAGTTGTATTTAACCAAAAATATACTTATATGATTTTTATGTCATATTAGAAGATGAATGTATCATACCTCTGCATCACTCCATGTTTGAAGGTTATTGAAAAACTTGAAGCATCTGCTTCCAAAGGCAGTCCACCCGTCCATACAGGCTGTTAAAGGGAAGTTTTGTGTGTTCTTTTTTTTAACTTTTTTTTTACCATTAATGACCTTTCATGTAATTAAATTAATAATTTAAAGGTACAGTATGTAACTTTTGTCCCTTTACCGGTAAAAAAACAAAAAGGCATGCAACATTGTTTTGGCGACGCTTCACAATAGATGCTTTACAGTGAACTCTGTTAGACAGTCTATCTGTTCAATAAAACACCTTTGAGTAATAAAAACACCATCATCTCCACTTCGCTTTTACAACTTTTCAAATCCCTCAGTTCTCTCCATCTCCTAAAGCCAAGCTGATGTTGATTCTTGTTTTATCACGAGCTCTGTCTCGTTCTCTTTTCTCCAGCAGACTCTCGTCTGTTCGGTGTTTGTTTAAAACAGGTGTGAAGACACCCATAGGTGTGTTTTTTTTTGTTTTTTTTCAAAGTCTACAGGGTGAATCTCCAGAGTTTGGAGATTTAGCTGCTCCATCTCTTCCTTTCTTGCTCATGTGAAAGCTAACCCCTGCCACTCACACACCAGACACATGGCAAAGTAGCCGGAGCAACTTTTCTCTATTTACGTATATATGACGAGACGCACGGGCGAGTGACGTATACGCAATTACCCATGAAAACTGGTACGACAGGTCTAAAATATAAACACTTATAACAGGCTTACCATAGTGAACCAGTGAATCATGTTTTGTAAGAAGGATTGATGATGTATTTGACTCATTACTTACAATTTTGTTTATTTTGAACAAAAAAGCTACATAGTGTACCTTAAATAAAGGATTAAAACAATATTTTAACAAAGAAACATCATGATGTGAAAATACATTTAAGATGTTGCACTAATCAAAGTATTTTGTTTTTGTTAACCTATGGCTCCACCCTCCCAACACCATAGCAACGTTTTGCACCATCCATAAAATAACTAAACATAACATTAAGGAAAACATTTAATAATTATTGCAAAATTGCCCAAATTAAAACATGTAAAAATATACTGTGTATTAAACTTCACCAGAAAAAAACAGGCAAATAATTGAAATGCAAAAAAAAACGAAATTACTTTAACACAACAATATTGATTCACTGATCAATAGCAATACACCACTCACTTGTGTTCTATAATTATTTAGTACCCTATCAAGTGTATGAGAGTAACTATTACAGCAGTATTTCATATGAGAAACATGCACACACCTGCTGATGGTGTAGTCTGGCCAGAATCCCCTGGTGTCAATCCACTGCCTGCCTCTGAGTCCGATGTGTTGTCTTCACATGTACAATCAGACATGGCATTGCCACATACCATTATAAACACTTTTGAAACTATTCTATATAGCTTAAGCTGTAAACAAGAAGTAAACACTTACAGTTGGGACTGGGGCTTGCCTCTGATGCTTCTCTTCCTACAGTAGCATTTGTCATGTGTATCTCCAAAAATGTGTCGTTTGCACCTGTCATGATTTGACATGTTTGAACCATTAAAGGGATAGTTCACCCAAAAATGAAAATTCTGTCAGTAATTACTCACCCTCATGTTGTTCCAACCCCGTAAGACTTTCGTTCATCTTCAGAACACAAATTAAGATATTTTTGATGAAATCTGAGAGCTGTCTCACTCCTCCACAGGCTTATGGACACTATAACTTGCTGGCCCAGAAAATGTATTAAAGACATCGTTAATATAGTCCAAGTGACTCCAGTGGCTCAGTCTTAAGTTTATAAAGCGACAAGAATACTTTTTCATTTCCTTCTCTCTGGGCCTCGAGTCTTTTCACGTAGTGTTTTTGCGTAGCGCGTCTGTGTTGCACGTCACACGCATCACACACATGACCAGCATCGCCCAATAGTGAGCCTACGTGGTGACGTGCAACACAGACGCGCTACGCTTAAACACTACGTGAACTCACTCGAGGCACAGAGAGAGAATGAAATGAAAAGTGGAATAAAGTCGTTATTTTTGTTTGTTTTTGCGCACAAAAAGTATTCTCGTCGCTTTATAAACTTAAGATTGAGCCACTGGAGTCACTTGGACTATATTAACGATCTCTTTAATACATTTTCTGGGCCAGCAAGTTATAGTGTCCATAAGCCTGTGGAGGAGTGAGACAGCTCTCAGATTTAATCAAAAATATCTTAATTTGTGTTCCGAAGATGAACGAAGGTCTTACGGGGTTGGAACAACATGAGGGTGAGTAATTACTGACAGAATTTTCATTTTTGGGTGAACAAACCCTTTAATATAAAACTCTTCAGCATAAACAAACAGATTCTCATAATCTACACACCCAAATCACAATCCCTGTCAGTTATTTATGTATGCATAAGTTTAATTAAACTGAATTAATGTAAAACTCATAAAAAAAAAAAAAAAAATTATGTTGAAACTGTTTTTTGGCAGGTCCACACTGGTTATCAAACTTGTCATGGTTATGACACTATCACTTGGTCAATTACACTAAACAGCCACCTCTGATAATGTTTTTTTTTTTTTTTTTCTGTACTATGCTATAATATTCCGCTGCTGAAATGAGCATTACGTGTGGTAAATCTGTCCCGTGGTGCTAATATGCAGTCACCGTCATGTTTTGCTCGTGATGATGGAGCGACCAGCTTGTAGTAGAACAATTAACCCCTTAGTAACATACCTGTATATTTCGCTTTCTTTTTCTCATCCTGTTTTCTTTTTATGATACTGAGCCCCTGATGGCTTTGACCTTTTCGGCTATGACGACGTTCCCTGCCGCCTTCTAGGCTACATCTCATTTCTCTAACAGCAGCGGCCACTATCACCAGGGAGACTTGTCACTCAGATACTCGCAAGTAATCATAATGCCTCGAAATAGCAAAAGTATGAAATAATAATAATAATAATAATAATAATAAAATACATATAAATAAAACAAATCTATTGGTGGGGCGGATCTCCAGCTGTTTGCGCTCTAGGCGACCACCTAGAATGCCTATGCCTAGAAACGGCCCTGCTACTACTACTAATATTAATAATAATAAATATACTACAGATTTAACATGTGTATTTGTTTATTGTCAACAAATACAAATATAAAATACATTCATAAGAATCAATAACGTTAGCTAATATAATTGTTGTTGTTTTATTGTCTAAATGTCATCATAATAATTAAGAAACAAACTTAGGTTTACTTTAGTGCACATACTGTATTAGTTCCTTCTTCTGATTAGTCATTACAGAGTCCCAGGTGTGCTATAGTTCATGTTAAAATATCAGTTATGATGTGAAACGTGGAATAACTCTTACCTGAAGCAGTCAAAGCTATGAGAAGACAGAGAGACAGGTAGACAGTCCAGGCCACCATTGTTTCTCTGAATACTGAAACAGAAATATACAGAATTAATTATTACAAAGTTTTATTTTTGTGACACGAACCAGTTCAGTAGATCAATGTCAACGTCTGGATATTGTGTTGTGGAGCGGAGCCCTGGTTCATCTTTTTATATACTGGAAGGGAGTGTGTTTATCAGCATCATCCATCACATGCTCTTCCTGTGCAAACACTGTTTTTGTATAGTTTGAACTTGAGCCACTTCTGTTATAATACCATTATTGTGTTGTGTCTTTTATGTGTGTTATTGGTATGTATACAGAATAAATAAATAGATATTATTCATCTATTCTGTAATTGCATCAGTGTGCATGTTTTACAGTATGTACATGGTTTATTACTCACACTCTTCATAAGATGCTCTTTGTTCTCCTGGAATGAATGGAGGATTGTTGCTGTCATCAGCAAATATGTACAAATATTTACACTGTAAAACCTTGCTGTAAAAAAAACTGCCACATTCTGACCGTAACATACATTTTCCATTAAGACTGTAATGAACCGTAGATACCGTGGAAAACAATGAATTCTGGGTAATATTTGTTGTTTTCGAGAAAGTAGCTTACTGGAATATACTATGAATGGTATGACCTTTGAATACTGTTCCTTCATTAATGAATAACTACACAGCAACAAATGAGTAATACACTATTGACATTCTAATAACTCTGCTGAATGTGGTAGGTCACTATTAGCTAACAAAGATGGTCAGGTGATACATCACTCATCATCATAAAGTAAAATTGACTAATGTGATCAAAAGTGGTTGCTTGTTATTACAGTTTTTCTCGATTGCTTAAACACTATAACCAGGCTTTTGACCTAAAATTTCAAAACCATAATGCCATTTATCAAAAAGCACACATAACATAACTTACCAGTTTTGGAAATGTTGTTTTGAATTTATTGCACCAGTGTCTGAGACAATGTTGTAGTGTGTGTGATTTTGAGGGCTTATGTGTCCTGTCTGAGGGCACTTGCAACACCAAAGTCACTGGCTTGATTCCCAGGGAAAGCAAGAACTGATAAGAATGTAGATGTGTACCTTGAAATGCAATTCAAGCGTCTGCCAAATGCATAAATGTAAAAAAAGTTTTTTTTTTTTTAAATAAATTAATTAATAAATGTAAGGACGATAACTATGAAGATAACAATAGATACATAGCTGATGAACGTGTTTTGGATATTGATATTGCTATTTACCTGTTTCAAAGAAATATTATTTGCTTGTTTTTAAGTTAATACCATATAAATATGCTGAGTATGTGTCAGGAACCCACATAGACAAACTGGCTTTCTCAACAAGTCTATGGGAATTATAGATGTGGTAGATGTGCTCATTGGCGCCAACACTACGCAAACAAACAAAACAAAACAAACAAACAAAACGTAACCTTTTACGTAGTCAAGGGTATTGACTATTATCCTCACTGCAGTGCATGTAACATTGTGGACATATTGATGATGTATGTCTGTAATGTGTATATGTATATATATATTTCTACAAAACGTTTTGCTCTTGTTAGGCTTTTGATGATGATAATTATGTATATTTGATGATGACAATTATGTATATTGTGTTGATTTATTTGAGGTTGTGACTTATATTTTCTTAACTGGGTATTTATGGGAATGTGTTGGATATTGGCATTTAAAATATTATGACTTTAAGAACAACTGATCATGTGACAGGTAATTAACATGAGAGCTCAGACCATTAACTGAGCGAACCTGAGGACGCTATATGCGAAACGTGTTGCTCGCTTTGAATAAATAAAAGAGTAAAGTCAATAGTGTGCAGTAGAGTGTTTTGAATTTTTGTCTTTTAAATCCGTTCCTGCCATCTACCTGCACCTATCAGGCTGTGCATGGACAACGTGATCTCATGAGAATATGCGTGTATTTTTACGTACACGCGTAAACCTCAGCCCTCACCAGAGATGGCCGCCGACATGCTCGTTCTTGAGCCGGTGTCTGTTCCTGAGCCGGTGCCTGCCCCAACCTATGACTCCGTAGTGGTCTCCAAGAAATTTTTTTGGGGGGGGGGGGGGGGGGGGGGGGCAGTAGGTCCCGCGATTTGACCATGGAGGCCGCGCCGCCATGGTCGCCTCTTCAGCCAGCTCCGCCATGGCCGCCTGAAGGGTTGTCTCCGCCATGGCCGCCTGAATGGTTGTCTTCGCCTGAAGGGTCGTCTCCGCCCTGGCCGCTTGAAGGGTCGTCTCAGCCCGAAGGGTCTTCACCTCCATGGCCGTCTGCACAGTCTGCTCCGCCCTGGTCGCCTGCGCAGCCTGCTTTCCCCTGCATGTGTATCCTGCTTTCTCCCCGTTCCTACCGCATCGTGACTATACTGTAGATGTAGATTAGATATAACTTCAAATATATAAAGTTTTTCAGTTATCCTCTCATGATAACATGAAATGTGTTGTCTTTATTTTCATACCATTGTGATGTTTTATTATCAGTGATATATGTTTACACCCTAGAGCTCCATTGTAATTTCTTTACTGTTAACATATTTTTGTTTTTAAACTGAGGAACAAGATGAAATTATTTTCCTGCAATAATTAACAGGTGTCACAGATGTTTACAGAGCTTAAGTTGTATTTCACCAAGAATATACTTATATGATTTTTATGTCATATTAGAAGATGAATGTATCATACCTCTGCATCACTCCATGTTTGAGGATTATAGAAAAACTTGAAGCATCTGCTTCCAAAGGCAGTCCATCCTGCCCAACAGCCTGTTAAAGGGAAGTCTTGTGTTATTTTTCTAAAACTTTTTTTTTACCATTAATGACCTTTCATGTAATTAAACTAATAATTTTACGGTACAGTATGTAACTTTTGTCCCTTTACCGGTTAAAACACAAAAAGGCATGCAACATTGTTTTGGTCGTGCTTCAGCTTTGCATGACAGTGCAGATGAAGGCGACGCTTCACAATAGATGCTTTACAGTGAACTCTGTTAGACAGTCTATCTGTTCAATAAAACACCTTTGAGTAATAAAAACACCATCTCCACTTTGCTTTTACAACTTTTCAAATCCCTCAGTTCTCTCCATCTCCTAAAGCCAAGCTAATGTTGATTCTTGTTTTATTACGAGCTCTGTCTCGTTCTATTTTCTCCAGCAGACTCTCGTCTGTTCGGTGTTTGTTTATAACGGGTGTGAAGACTAAAAAAATAATGTGAAAGCTAACCCCTGCCACTCACACACCAGACACATGGCAAAGTAGCCAGAGCAACCTTTAGTCGAGTCCCAAAATAGATAAATAGCCCTGGATAAGATGCAGTAGGCATTTTTAAGGAAAAGTACTTCAAGTGTTGTTTCTATATGATTTTTAGGTGCTGAATCCATTTCTGCCGTATAACAAGTTGTAAACATCACTGTTTTGGCATAAACAATAAAAACAAAATGGCTGGCAAAAAAAAAAAAAAAAACGTTTTAATGCATTTATTGCAGTTTAAACATTAAACATTATAACTAAACTATGCATTCTCAGAATATTTAAACATGTAAACAATGAAAAAACAACATTAACATGAAAGGGACAGTTTTTAATGGCTGCTGGAATTATGCCAAGGTACCAAGGTACACTGGGAAGCATATATCAGTGGAAATATGCAATTATGCCCAGCCCAAAGGGGGGAACTTGGAATACACATGACCCCAGGGGGCTGCATATTGAGAATCACTGGGGTGTCCAGCCGCAGGTGGAATATTTCAAACCCAGGGGTGGCAAGGTGGCTTGCCGAGGGAAAGACACATGCTCAGAGAGGCTTACAGTGGACTATACACGTGGGGGTCGCCCAGAGGCCGTGTTAGGTGTCGCCCAGCCTGCAGCTCTACAGATGTCTGTTAGCGAGGCGCCATGCGCTAGAGCCCAAGAGGATGCCACACTCCGGGTGGAGTGGGCCGTCACACCAAGGGGGCATGGTCGACCTTGCTGCTGGTAAGCCAAAGCAATGGCGTCCACTATCCAGTGTGACAACCTTTGCTTGGAGAGAGCCTTTCCCTTCAGCTTCCCACCATGACAGACAAAGAGCTGGTCTGAAGTCCTGAAACACTGCGTTCTGTCTACGTAAGCATGGAGGGTGCGTACTGGACAGAGCAGTGCCAAGGCTGGGTCTGCCTCCTCCGAGGGCAGCGCTTGCAGTTTCACCACCTGGTCTCGAAAGGGTGTGGTGGGAACCTTGGGCACATATCCAGGCTGGGGTCTCAGGATCACGTAAGAGTTAGCCGGTCCAAATTCCAGGCACGCTTCGTCAACCGAAAATGCCTGCAGGTCCCCTACCCTCTTGATGGAGGCCAATGCAACCAGGAGCACTGTCTTCATTGACAGGAACTTAAGCTCCACTGATTGCAGAGGCTCAAAGGGAGCACTCTGCAGAGCAGTTAAAACCACTGAGAGGTCCCAAGAGGGAACGAGAGGAGGGCGAGGAGGATTCAGTCTCCTCGCTCCTCTCAGGAAACTGATGATCAGGTCGTGCTTTCCAATGGACTTACCATCAACTGCATCATGATGTGTGGCAATGGCGGCACCATACACTTTCAGGGTGGAGGGAGACAGCCTTCGCTCCAACCCTTCTTGCAGGAAGGAAAGCACGACACTGATCGGGCCTTTCGTGGGTTCTTGAAGTTTAGAAGAACACCAGTTGACGAAGAGGTTCCACTTCAACGCATAGGCATGTCTCGTGGACGATGCTCTAGCGGAAGTGATGGTAGCCACCACCGCTGGTGGTAGGGTACTCAAACCTGCCTCGTCCCGTCCAGGAACCACACATGGAGATTTCAAAGATCGGGACGAGGGTGCCATAGGGTGCCCCGTCCCTGAGAAAGCAGGTTCTTTCTCAGAGGAAT
The DNA here is from genome assembly GCF_951802725.1 of Rutilus rutilus. Classification (NCBI taxonomy): domain Eukaryota; kingdom Metazoa; phylum Chordata; class Actinopteri; order Cypriniformes; family Leuciscidae; genus Rutilus; species Rutilus rutilus. The sequence continues at coordinate 8,689,251 of NC_140209.1, read as the reverse complement.
TGGCCAGGGAGGTGCTGTCGCGAGGAGTACTAGTTCTTGGAACCAGGTGCGGTTGTGCCAATACGGGGCAACCAAAATTACCTGCTCCTCGTCCTCCCTGATCTTGAGCAAAGTCTGCGCAAGAAGGCTCACTGGGGGAAACGCATACTTGCAGAGGCCCCGCAGCCAGCTGTGTGCCAGTGCATCCGTGCCAAGCGTGCCCTCGGTCAGAGAATAAAACAGGTCGCAGTGGGACGAGTCGTGGGAGGCAAACAGATCTACCTGTGCGTCCCCGAACTGATCCCAAATCAGCTGAACCGACTGGGGATGGAGTCTCCATTCTCCAGCGAGAGGCCGAAACCGAGACAGATCGGCTGCACGGTTCAGGTCTCCCGGGATATAAATGGCTCGAAGCGACCTCAGATGCTTCTGACTCCATATGAGGAGGTGGCGGGCGAGTTGCGACATATGACGGGAACGCAGACCACCTTGTCGGTTGATGTACGCTACTGTGGCGGTATTGTCTGATCGGACTAATACGTGCTGACCCCTGAGCAACGCACAGAAGCAGTGCAGGGTGAGACGTACAGCCTGCAACTCGAGGCAATTGACATGCCAAAGGCGCTGGGGTCTTGTCCAGGAGCCCGCGGCAGCATGTCCATTGCACATGGCGCCCCAGCCCATTGTGGAGGCATCTGTTGATATAACAACATGCCAGGAAACTCGTTCTATGGGCACTCCAGCCCATAGAAAACTGAGGTTCGTCCACGGGGTGAAGGTCTGACGGCAGGTCGAAGTCACTGGGACTCGGAGCGTGCCGTGTTGCCATGCCCACCTCGGGACTTGATCGCGAAGCGGTCTCATATGAAGCAAATCGAGCGACGTTACTGCGGCTGCGGATGCCATATGCCCCAGGAGCCTCTGAAATAGTTTCAGTGGAACCGCACTCTTGCCCTCGAACTGACGAAGGCAAGTTAGCAGTGACTGCGCGCGCTCGCTCGTAAGCTGCGCGCACATGGCGACCGAGTCGATTTCCATACTGAGAAAAGAGATCCTCTGCACGGAGCAGAGTTTGCTCTTCTCCCAGTTGACCCGAAGGCCCAGACAAGCTAGGTGCCGGAGCACCAGGTCCCTGTGTTCGCAAACCTTGTCTCGAGAGTGAGCTAGGATCAGCCAGTCGTCGAGAGGAACAAGGGCTGCCTCGACAACCTTCGTGAAGACGCGAGGAGACAGGGCTAGCCCGAAAGGGAGAACCGCGTACTGGTATGCCTGCCCCTCGAATTATATATATATATATATATATATATATATATATATACTGGTATGCCTCATTTGCATATGTAAACATGACATTTCAGAAAACTTGTAATACAAAAAATGTCTGTCTCTATGTAAGTGAAAAACTGGAAAGGTTTTATGGTGATATCTATAACTTAAAAATTTTACCCTGTCCACCTGTAGTGTTTCGGCTGTGAATAATGCACCTATTGTTTCAATAACAATTACAAGAAAATGGGACCCTTATTTCAATGTTATACGGTGGATCCTTATTCAGGAGACATTGAACTTTCTAAAAATGTGGTATAACAACTTTTCCTCAAAAATGCCTACAGGGTTACGCAATCTTGAAGATTCGGACCTGACTACTTCCTCTATTTACGTATATGACGAGACACGCACAGGCGAGTGATGTATGTCCGCAATTTCCCATGAAAACTGGTCCGACAGGTCTAAAATATAAACACTTATAACAGGCTTACCATAGTGAATCAGTGAATCATGTTTTGTAAGAAGGATTGATAATGTATTTGACTCATTACTTACAATTTTGTTTATTTTGAACAAAAAAGCTACATAGTGTACCTTAAATAAAGGATTAAAACAATATTTTAACAAAGAAACATCATGATGTGAAAATACATTTAAGATTTTGCACTAATCAAATAAGTCGGGTTTTTTTTTTTTTTACCTATGGCTCCACCCTCCCAACACCATACCAACGTTTTGCACCATCCCAAAAAAAATAAATAATAATAATAATAAAAAAAAAATTTACCATTAAGGAAAACATTTAATAATTATTGCAAAATTGCCCAAATTCAAGTATGTACAAATACACTGTGTATTAAACCAGAAAAACAGGCAAATAATTGAAATGCAATACTTTAACACAACAATATTGATATTGCTATGTGGGGCCCAAACGGGCTGCAAATGGGCTCATATCCGGGGCCCACCTGGGCTACTCAACTGGGAACCCAGATAATTTTGGCCGCGGTTTCCGTGGTGGCCCCACATGTGTTAGCCCAGATGGGTTGATGATGGGCTCTTGATGGGCTCCATATCGGGCCCATATGGGTAACCTAGGTAGCACCCATTTAGGACCTACAGGAGTCTGCCCACATGGGTTGATGATGGGACCCAGATAGGTCTTATCTAGGGCTCTTAAGGGCCACAACGGGTATATGGGCTACCATATTTGTCTGTTTGGGTTACCTTATTTTACAGTAAACCCCTAAATACAATCATTACATGTAATCCACTAAACTATACTAAAATGTTAAAGGTATTCAATGAACAGAAACCAGTAGTTCACTTTTAAAGTTACTTTATTAAGCAAGTACAAGTATCATAAAACAAGAAAAGAAAAAAGTAAAATATATATATATATATATACATATACATACATACACGTTATATATGCATATCTGAAAAATTAACCATTTCACAAACAAAACAATAACCGTGCAGCTTCTCACTCCTCAGTTGTCGCTCTCCCAACGGCCCTTTGAAAAGAGAAAATAAATCAGTCAACCATTATGCCACTTTTTTAATTCCTTTTCACAGTTCAATCAGATGTGTCAGGTTAGCCTTTTGGTGCCCCACATCAAGTGTATCTAGATAAGGGGTTTGCAAACCTGTCCTGGAACACCCCCTACACTGCACATATTGGAAGCACAAAATGTACATTTTGACCAACTTTTACCACTTTTGAAGTAATTTCTAGAAATTAGTGTTGTAGATCATTAAACCGTTATGCTGCCTCATAAGTCTCTCTGAAATCAGAATGGTTACTGCTCAAATACATAAAAACTAAACTAAACTGAATCGGTTTTGTGAGGCACCTTAGTGTGTAAACGCTGCCTGCTAAGTCGTTGCCTGATAGGGCAGCGAGGCAATGAGTCAGCTGCCTAAGTTTTCAGATGCAGACTTTGTACGGTTCCCTCATCTAATATACCTGATTCATCACATTAGCTCATTTATAGAAACTGCAAGATCTGAAGTGGGTGTGCAGTACTGAGGGTTCCCAGCCAGGACAAGTTAGAAAACGTACTCGGTTACTCTAGAAGAGGGAACGAGTACTGCGTAAGATATCTTACGCTAGGGGAAAATCCTTTTTCCGCGAGATATTGAAGCCAAAAATTATCCTTAATTTTGTAATAATGCAAAACGCGTTGCGGCAGCATGCAGACATAGGCGAGACAGCTCGCGCGCCTATTGGCTGCTCTGCGGCAACTGCAGCAGCCTATCGAGCGAGGCCTGGCGTGACGCCAGACCCAATCAGGGCACTTCGCGCCCGCTGCGTCACGTCCCGCCGAAATGGGCGTGGTCTAGGCCTATAAATACCGCTCGCAGGCAGCTATTATCTTGTTTTTCATCATCGAAGCAACCAGAGCGTGTGCATGCACGGCAAGATACGCAGTACTCGTTCCCTCTTCTAGAGAGAACCGAGGTTACGTTAGTAACCGAGTACGTTCTCTTACGAGAGGTCTCTCGTACTGCGTAAGATATCTTACGCTAGGGGACCCAATGCAAAACGCCGTGCATGCTGAGATCTGACACCAAAGACCCAAGGGCGAAAGCCCGGGGTACATATAGTGCACAATCACTCAGGGAACTCACAGGGAGTCCAGGAAGAGGGAGGGGCGAAGCCGCACTCTTCCACATATGGTAGCGTCGCTGAGACGCGAATTTCATCATACAGACAGGGCGGGGTACGGCCTGAACTGATGGGGGAATGTGGGTCTTACACAGTTTGCCCAGGCACATCTCGTGCTACTTTTTTACTGTCGAACATTGAGCTGTGCTCAGTAGACGCAGCATTCTGAGCTGACGCATCAGGTCAGATAATACTGGTAAACTTAGACCGACAGCAGCCTGGCCTGCAGGGCGGGAACCTCTAGGTTATAAAACCTTATAAATGTAGACGGGGAGGCCCAGCCTGCCGCCATACAAATATCTTGCAAGGCAATCCCACTTGACCAGGCCCACGAAGAGGCCATGCCTCTCGTGGAGTGCGCTCTGACACCCAACGGGCACTGCATGCCATTGGAGGCGTATGCCAGCGCTATAGCATCAACTATCCATCTGGATAGGCTCTGTTTCGACGCGGCTAGTCCCTTAGAACGTCCGCTAAACGAAACAAAGAGCTGCTCCGTCTGTCTGAAACCAGACGAGCGAGACACATAAGCTCGTAATGCCCTGACTGGGCAGAGGAGGCTCGCGTCTCTTTCCTCATCAGGGACCGGTAGGGCTGACAGGGAAATAACCTGCGCCCTAAACGGTGTGTTGAGGGATTTCGGAACATAACCGTGCTTAGGTTTGAGTATAACTTTTGAGTCATTAGGCCCAAACTCCATGCACGCCGCGCTCACAGAGAGCGCGTGCAGATCCCCTATGCGCTTCACCGAAGCGAGAGCCAGCAAAAACACCGTCTTGAAAGACAGGTGTTTCAAATCGATTGACTGTAAAGGCTCAAATGGCGCACCTTTCATGGCTTCCAGAACCGTAGAAAGGTCCCATACGGGGACTGAGGGACGTCTGGGAGGATTCAGTCTCTTAGCCCCTCTAAGGAAGCGGATGACTAAATCGTTCCTTCCTATTGACTGACCAAGCGTTGTTTCTGAGAACGCTGCTATAGCCGCCACATAAACTTTGAGCGTGGAGGGGGCCCTGCCCCCATCCAACAGCTCTTGTAGGAAGGAAAGCACCTCCGCCACACCACAGTCTGTGGGTGACACACCACGGGCTGTGCACCAGCCCGAAAACACTGACCATTTCGAGGAATAGAGTCGTCTCGTAGACGGAGCTCTAGCCTGCGTGATCGTGTTTAATACTCCTTCAGGGAGTCCAACATGTACCCGTTGATGGCCCAGACATGAAGGGACCACAGTTCCGGGTGAGGATGCCAGATCGAACCGTGGGCCTGTGAGAGGAGGTCTCTCCTCACTGGTACTGGCCACGGGGCAGTACTTGCTAACTGCATCACGACTGGGAACCAAGGTTGGTTTTTCCAGAACGGTGCCACCAGCAGTACTGAGCATCCTTCTTCCCTGATCCGTTCTATCACCTGAGGCAGGAGAGAGACGGGGGGAAAAGCATAGAGCAGGCGGCGGGGCCACACATGGGCCAGCGCGCTCCTGCTCTTTGAGAAAAATTCCTGACAGTGAGCGTTTTCTTGAGACGCAAACAGGTCTACTTCCGCTCTGCCGAATTTCTTCCACAGCAGTTGGACTGTCTGTGGGTGTAGGGACCACTCGCCTGCCGGAACATTGTTCCTGGACAGTCTGTCCGGTCCTATGTTCAGGAGCCCTGGCACGTGCGCTGCTCTGAGCGAGCGCAGGTTGCACTGAGCCCATACCAGGAGGCGTTCTGCCAGCCTGTACAGGTTCTTGGACCTGAGGCCGCCCTGGCGATTTATGTAGGACACCACAGACATGTTGTCCGAACGGACCAAGACGTGGCGTCCTTTTATCTGGGGACAAAAACGCGTCAGCGCGTTGTCTACTGCCAGCATTTCGAGGCAGTTTATGTGCAGGAGCTTCTCCTGTTCCGACCACTGGCCGAAGAATGGTCTGCCCTCGAGCAGCGCTCCCCATCCCGAGGTGGACGCGTCCGTGGACACCACTTTCACCCTCGAGGAAGTCCCCAGGCTTACACCTAATTGGTACCAGTCGTTCGCTCTCCAAGGTTTCAGAGCTGTGACGCACTTCTGATTGACCCTGAGGCGAAGCGAACCGGATGCCCACGCTCTGCGTGGGACTCGCGCTTTCAGCCAAAACTGCAGCGGGCGCATGCGGAGCAGGCCCAGCTGGAGCACTGACGATGCTGAGGCCATGAGACCTAGCATCTTCTGAAATTTCTTGAGCGGGACAGACGCGCCGCAGCGAAACGCGTTCGCTGTGCGCTGAATGTCTACCGCACGCTGTGGTGATAGTCGCGCTATCATGGACAGCGAGTCCAATTCTGTGCCCAGGAAAGATATCTTCTGACTGGGTAACAGAGAGCTCTTCGCCCAATTGACACTGAGACCCAAATCCTCGAGGTGATCGAGTAAAATGGTCGTGTGTTCCATGAGCACTGCGCGAGATTGCGCTAGAATCAGCCAATCGTCCAAATAGTTCAGCACTCGTATGCCTCTCATTCTGAGGGGTGCGAGCGCCGCGTCCATGCACTTCGTAAATGTACGGGGTGCCAGGGACAAACCGAATGGCAGGACTGTGTACTGATATGCCTGGCCCTCGAAGGCGAATCTCAAATATCGCCTGTGACGTGACGCTATCTGTATTTGAAAATACGCGTCTTTCAGATCTATTGACACAAACCAATCTCCTTGGCGAATCTGCACAAGGATTTGTCTGGTCGTGAGCATCCTGAACTGTCGCTTCACAAGCACTTTGTTCAGTTGCCTTAGATCTAGTATGGGTCTGAGACCCCCGTCTTTTTTCGGTACCAGGAAGTATCTGCTGTATAGCCCTCCTTCGCTCTGAACTTGAGAGAGAGGCTCTATGGCCCCTTTGCTCAATAGTTTCGTCACTTCGGCTCGAAGTAAATGTGCTACTTCTGTTTTTACCGTGGTCTCGACGCGCGCCACATAGCGGCGAGGGCGTCGGCGAAACTGCAGCGAATAGCCTCTTTTTATAATGTTCAGCACCCACTTCGAAACCCCGGGCAGCTTTGCCCATGCGTCTGCATGGATAGCTAGGGGTTGAATACGAAGCGCGCTCCGCTCGCTCAGCGATGGCGGCGGAGCAGGCTTGACGTGGTGCGGCAAGCTTTAGAGGGTAGGGCCGACTTAGCACGCCGTCCAGCAGAGGGCGGGCATAAGTGGGCCGCTATCGCCTCTTCGACCGGCGGCAGCGAAAGGTATCCTTTGTTCTTGGCATCGTCAACAGCGGAGAATGCCAAAGAAACAGCAGGACGCACTCTAGCCGAATAGGGGGCGTTCCAGGACTTGGCGACTTCTTCGTGTAACTCAGGAAGAAAAGGCGCCGGTCTGGACGCAGGCGAAGCGCGCTCCCCAGGCAGGAAAAATCCATCCAGCCGGTTGTGAGCGGGCTGCTCAGGCGAAGACCACTCGAGGCCGAGGCTCGCCGCCTGTGCGAGTACTCGCATGAGCTCCGTCTCGATGGACGCTCTCTTGCCTGAAGACATGCGGGCAGGGGGCGCGGGGTCCTCAGAGCCCGCCCAATCCTCACTGCCTGACGCCAGGATAGAGCAGGAATCATCCTCTCCCAGCAGGGCTTCCTCATCCACGATGTCAACGGAAGCGGCGGCAGACGGCGGCCGCTGTCCGTCAGGAAGCGAGGGTGACGAAGCCGGGGAAGCAAGCGGGCGAACCGGCGAGCTTTGGCGGCTGAGGGAGGGTTCCGGGGCCCGCTGGGCACGGCGCTTTTTACGGCGCGACGCCGCGGCGGGCGGGGGAGCAGTCTCGGTGAAGAAGGCTAGGCGAGTCCTCAGAGTCGCCATTGCCATCAGCTCGCAGTGAGGGCAGCCGCCGTCAGCGAGCGCGAGAGCTGCATGTTCCTCACCCAGGCAGGAAACGCAAATCACGTGGCGGTCCCCGTCGCTGAGTGTGGCTCTGCACGAGCCGCAGGAAGGCATCTTTAAAAAGACGCTAGCTCTTTTAGAATGTGTGTCGCGGCGGCGACACACACACACAAAAGTACAGAGTAATAGAAAGGATATAAGCGCCGGAAAGCGCAGCAGGAAGGCAGGAAGGCGGCGCGGCCAGCGACTTCAGTGACTCGTCCCGCTGAAGGTGCTCTCTCTCAGACGGCGCGGCTTCTTCTCCGGCTCCAGCGATGCGTGTGCTTCGCTTGAAGGATGAAAAATCAGATAATAGCTGCCTGCGAGCGGTATTTATAGGCCTAGACCACGCCCATTTCGGCGGGACGTGACGCAGCGGGCGCGAAGTGCCCTGATTGGGTCTGGCGTCACGCCAGGCCTCGCTCGATAGGCTGCTGCAGTTGCCGCAGAGCAGCCAATAGGCGCGCGAGCTGTCTCGCCTATGTCTGCATGCTGCCGCAACGCGTTTTGCATTATTACAAAATTAAGGATAATTTTTGGCTTCAATATCTCGCGGAAAAAGGATTTTCCCCTAGCGTAAGATATCTTACGCAGTACGAGAGACCTCTCGTAAGAGAACCAAACATTTGCCCATCATTCATCCAACTCAAATATTGCTTATCACTTGACATGCAAGTAGTAGCAACTTTACAAAGTCTGCTCGCTCTAATGTTATGTTACAGAACATATTTCTCCTGTTTTACAACATTTCCACTGGCTCTTAGTTCAATTTTAAAAACTAAACAAGTTGGCTCCTTTATATCTTCTTCATATACACTCCCTCCACTACATCCTAAGATCGGCTTCTGCACTTACACTTGTTCTTCCACGCACTCGGACAACTTCCATGGGGTCACAAGCTTTTGGTTGTGCTGCTCCTGATGCCATCACTTCCTCTTCACTTCTTGCCCGCTGTCTGTACTATCCTGTATAAATAAAAGCAAGAAAACTCAATACAAAATAAGTAATGTACAAGATTTTCACTTTACAGTTCAATTAGTCGGGTAGAAAACAAAGTAGGCTATACAACACTATCCATTCTAAAACACATTTTATGTATTCACACAAGCAATTCTTCAGAGCCCCAACATGGAATTGTAAAAAAATTTATATTACTCCCATGTGTCAGTTACGATTACTATAATGATAAGGTCATGATTTCATCTTTAAAACAGATGAAGAAATCAACAAATCGTGGTGTTGAGCTGAGAGGGTTGTGGTCTGTTGCTCTTTGACTTATATCTTTCAATGCAGGTTTATATTGTTTCAACAATTTTTGCCTGATAATATTTGTGGAGAAACATTACACTGTTTTAATTCAGAATCCTAACCATACATTGTAGGCTACTAATTAAAAGTAATTTATTAAATCAAGTAAAATAAAAAATAACACAAAAGGCCAATGAATCTGTACCAGAAGTGATAGTGCAATGTAGCAGCTAAAGAATAATCCTCCACCAAATTGCCAGTAATCATCTGGATCCTTGGCGAATCTGAAGGGGGGAAAGAAGAAATTATTCAATGAAAAGTCCTTAAAAAGCAGTATTTTTTTATATCATTCCTTTAAACAATCTTAAAGTGTAAAAACGTTTGCCTTATAACATTCACACAACATGAACTGAGTAATGTCAAGGGCTGGGTAAAAAATATTGATTTCTCGATTTTAATTGATTCTCATTTTTACGAAACGATATCAATTCTTAAATCCCAAGAATCGATTAGTCATCCTGTTTTCAGTTGATGAATGAATGGAACATTGTAGCGCGCATCCCATCCAATAAATCTAGCCCTAGTAATGTCATCTTTGAGACTGTTAGTTGTTACATGTTTAAAAATGTAAACATAAACTTTAAGCATGGCAATCCCATCAGAAATGTGTATAATAGCAAGGGAAGCACACACACACAAAAAAACAATTGGTACCAAAATCAAACCATCAAATAATTTTACCTGCAGCCATTTATCCTATTATGACACGTCTGAGGGTCTTTCCCTTTATGGTGTCCAGAGATTAAAGAAAGGACTGATGAAGGTGACATGAATCCACTTTCAGTGCGCCACTTCAGCAGAAGAAACACAAAAGGACAAAAAAGTTACTCAGACTTTCTATCAGTAACATTAAATGTCTTACTTTAAAGGTGAAAATCATACTTAATACTATATATTAATCCCAGTGTAGGTTTTTGAACAGTGGGTAAAATTAACTTACTGTAACAGTTAGTTGGTGAATGGGTCTTTCTGTTGGGTGTTCTCCCCAGATAAAAAATATTCCAATGCTTGATCTAAAAAAAAAAAAAAAAATTGTAACGTTAAACAAATATATTTTCAATACTGTTATCAGTGTTTGAAGAGGTTATGTAAACTTCTAATGAATAAATGACTGTTTTATCACTTTAGGGGCCGATCACACCTAACGCGTTTTTCAGGTTCGAAAACGCGAGGTGCACAGCTTTTACCATCACACAGAACGAGCAGTGCGCTGCGTTTTTTATGTTGCTAGGCAACCACTGAAACAACTATCCTGTCAGTCAAGTAAACGTCAAATCAGCCTTTTATTAAATATATTTACTTTCTGTTAACATTGTGGTAGTTACGGTCGTGAAGTCGTTAAGCTCCTGGGAACCTGCGAGAGCACCACAAGTTTCTCCTCCATCCTCGCACTCTCCTGGCGTTCAAGCAACTGTAGCTTTTATCACTAAAACGGAAGGCCCGCCTCTCACTTCATTCAATTGGACAGTGAAAAAAAACGCGATGACGTCGGGCGCTTTTTCCGCTCGGAGTTGCTTTTTTTCAACTTCAAAAACGCGAGGCGCAGCGGGCGGTAAAACGCGAGGCGCAGCAGGCGCATAAACAGCGCGCAGAATGCTCGCTGCCATACGGTACGTTCACACGGGGCGTCAGCGTCAACGCTTCCCATTGACTTTGAATGGGTGACGTCAAGCGTTGCCGAAAAGAATTGTGGATCCGTCGGCGGCGCTTCACTGGCGTTGCTCGCGGCAGAAGTTGAGAATTTTTCAACTTCTGCCGCGAGCAACGCCAGTGAAGCGCCGCAGACGGAAGCGTCAGCCAATCAGGATCGCTCTATGCAAATACAGTAGCCAGGCCGCAGCCAATCACGGCAATGAAGCTTGTTGTTGAGTTCCTGTCTAATTTCATTGGCTGACGCTGCTATGACCATGGCGTCAGTGCCAAACTTCAGCCACGCCTTCAGTCAAGCGTTGACGCTGACGCCCCGTGTGAACGTACCGATAGGAAACCAATTGAAAACAGGCGCCTCTCACTGCAAAAAACGCGTTAGGTGTGATCGGCCCCTTAGGTGTGATCGCTTTTTTACCTCTCATGCGTTTTTAAACTAACGTTAGCTGACAACATTAAACACACAACGTTAACTACCAACAACAAAACACAGCAATGTCAGATGGTACTAAATTGCATTGAAAGACGTGCTTATATCGCTACAGCAGTACAAAAACACACACAGAGATAACTTATTTAACGTATAAGCCCAGCAAAACACAAAACGTTTTTACAACGTTTCACAACGTTGTTTTTTGGTTGCAATTAGGTAATGTTGCACTGCAACGTTTTAAAAACGTTTAAGAAACCACACCTAAAATAAAAAAAAATAATGTAACCAAAATAAAACGTTTTAGAAACGTTGTGAAAATACCAACCAGGTATGTTTTCTTTAGGTAGTCAAAAAAACGTAAATATCACGTTCGTCTACTGCGAAAACAAAACCAGACCAAAATGCAACTTCGGCGAGACATTTTATTTAGGTGTTAAAATAACGTAGTCTGCACGTTGAAATAGGTTTTAAAAGAAACGTCACGACAGTATTAATACAACCATGCCAAATCTCCAATGGTACGTTCTGTTTGTGTATAAAATATAACAGTATAACATTTTAACATTAAAGCGATTCTTCATTGACCGAGTAGCCTAACAGACGAGATCGCTGTAGGCAGCCTGATTATCAAGTATCAAAAGGACTTGGAGGTGATATGTGAATGCTTACTCTCAGTTGTCTCTTCTCATTTAATAGCCTATACATTTTCTGATAACATTTTTTACGCTAATCATCACTGAACATGTCATACGCACTTTTGGAAAAATGTTAATGTCCTTGCATTCATGCAGCCTGAGGGTGACGCTCTAATGATGATTGACATACTTTATGAAAATATGTTCATAATTAGCCTATATCATGTAGTTTTTGCTATTTTATTTCTACACCTCGTTTACCATTTCTAAAGGTAGACATATATTATGTTATAATGTAGCCTATTATATATATACTGTATATAAATGATTTGAAACATTGTTTTACATTTTTAATGCTTTCATAGTTTCATTCAATTTACAGTTAGCGATGGCCACAGGCCCACTATCCACTTAATAATATATCAAGTTTCATGATATTTTAGCTGCTTATCAAATAATTCATTCCATCAATCTAAATGTAAATGCTGCGTGACTTTTACGTATTTTAATGGGCGCGCGCGCTGAACATTCAAGCCGCATTTGAACTGGAGCGGAGGGCGTTACCATGGAAACGAGGCAGCAGCTCAACTGACAATCAGCGAAACTCCGTCTATCACTGTTGTTTTAACAACTTTAAGGTAAGTTTAGTACATAAAATTACACAAATAGTACATACAAATGTTTCTGAGACTTTCTTTCATGTAAATCACTCGCTTTCGTTGAATATTTACTTAATAGAAATGGTTTAGTGTCTTCGAAAAAGTCCGTTAGCATCTAACTAACTTTAGCTAGCTAACGTTGAGGTAACGTTAGGTTGACTAGACTTGAGCTGTAAGTTTGGGCTTTTAATCACTTAAGTGTAGATGAGATATTTTTGTAAAGGTTTTGCTGACAATTGGTCAATGGATGAATGGAAATAAGCTAATTTATTTATATAAAAGTACACACTGTATGGTTAATTCATAGTTATCAGGTGACGTCACACCATTACGCCCACCTGGAGGGCAAACTAAGGCTTTCCTCCACTGCCCAGTCATTTTTATCAGGTTTGTAGTTAGTATTAATGTAGTAAAACAGTGTTATTAAAAGATCAAATTAAATATATAGCCTACCGCTTATTCATGATGCATACTTTGTACAGGTAAGCAGATGAACAGAGAACAAATTATTTACAACAAAATAATATTGTTTGTCTTCTCCCGTTTACAGTATTGTTTGCCATCTAGTCCTGATCACAGAGTTTATCTCCAAACCCAATTAAGCAGACCTGAGCAGCTGATCCAGGATCACCAGAAACTCTGCAGAACTTTGGTCTCAGTGTTCAGGTGTCCCAGTGTTGTAAGTTCAGAACATATTGCAGGAGATACAGTATCAACATTGTCTCTCAAGGTCCACTTAGGCTACATGCAGAGCTTTACTCCAACCTAGTCCAGCACACCTGAACAAGCTAATCAAGGTGCTAAACTCTGGGTGCATATCACTCAGGTCTCTATCTCAGTAGTCAGTGGCCGTCTTTATCACAAAATCCTTACAGTGCACTGAAACATTCGCTCCCTAAAAACTCACTATGTTATCGGAAGTTCTGAAGCACAAAACTTTATCACACGAGACAGTTCGCTACAAAATGACATGTGATAGGTAAAACACAAATCAATATTATATTTCAGCATAAACATAACATCTCTAGACAGGTAATGTCTAATCAAGCAAACATTTACAATTTATTTATGACTGAAATCTTCCACAAGTATGTAGAGGGAAAACTCAAGTGTATACTTCACATTTTGGACAACCATTGTTTTTTTACATTTACATTTTGGTTATTGTTTTCTTTCTCACTTTAGATGCTGGAGAAAAAACAGCCAGACTAAAGCATTCAAAGTGGAAACTTCTGTCGTGGCTCAATAATCCAGGACTGGGATGGTGGAAGGAGCAGATCAGAGATCAGGAAGAGATCTACTGGTGCCCCTGAGGAACTGATTTACCTAATGCGTAAAATTTAACCAAACATTTTCATCACTCACCTTCATGTCGTTGCAAACCTGTAAGACTTTTGTTCATCTTTGAAACACAAATGTAGATATTTTTAATGAAATCTGAGAGCTTTCTATCCCTCCATTTCACAGTTTATGCAACTACAACTTTCAAGCTTCAGAAAGGTAGTAAAGACATTATAACAATAATCAATATGACTCCAGTGGTTTAACCTCAACTTTATGAAGTGAAGTGAATGCTGTGTGTGTGCAAAAGAACCCATTGCATCTTTATTCACAAAATATACATCTCTGACACGTTCACGGAGCACCACGATTCATCAGTGTTGTGTTGGCGAGAGAGCCATCGATCTCATGGCGCAAAATGCGTTGGAGATACATCATTTGTGAATAAAGATGTAATTGTTTGCGCACATAAGACATCTGTTAAAAATATCTTCATTTGTGTTCTCCACAAAAGTCGTATGGGTTTGGACCGACATGAAGGTATGTAATTAATGACAGAATTTACATTTCTGTGTGAACTATCCCTTTAATGTTTTCTAATGTGGTTATAATTGGCCATTGTTCTGTTTTATAAACATTTTCAATATTTTAAAGATTCATTGTTTTGAAAAAAATGTTTATACAGAAAAGATAGATTAATTTGATCAAAAGTTGCAGTAAAAACCTTTAAATTGTTTTTAAAAAAATTGTTTCAAATAAATGTTGCTCTTTTGAAAGTTCTATTCAAAGAATACTGAAAACTGTATCATAGTTTCCACAAAAAATATGAAGCCGTACAACTGATAATAATCATAAATGTTATATATATATATAATAGATTGTATCATTATTTATTCTAGAATTAGTAATACATTACATAAATGCACTCATTAATTAAAATCATTAAGCATATATCAATCATATTGTGTTATTAATCAATAAATTCTAAAGAATTTGCTTAACTTTTATGTTTTGTGTCCAGTGATTTTTCAATGTTTTTAACGGGTCCCAGAAAGAATTGTGTTAAAGATGAGTTTATAGTCCACTGGATCGATTACCCTTCACACTGGATTCTTTGAAGACGGACGTGGCAGCAGTTGCAGAACGGCTGCTGCTACAAACGCTTACAGGCTACATCCAAGGATGGAAACATCTCAGGTTTTAGTGATTAACACGTTCTTTCAGTGAATTTTTCGGGTGAACGTGGTAAAAACCAATTCACGGGTTTCACGTGACGTCACACAGCGGTATGGCCGCCATTTGTAGGACCGAATCCAAACATGCCGTCTATCTGCTGTGCTGTAAGCTGCGATAACAGCAAATCTCAAAGAAATGAGAAATTAAAGGGGTCATATAATGCCATTTTTGTACAAGCTAATATGATTCTTTAGGGTCTAAATTAAAAGTTTGTAATATACTTTAATTAAAAATTCACATTAGTATTGTAAGAAAACACTAATTTTACCTGGTCAAAAACAGCTCTGTTTTCAGCACGCCGTTTCAGTGCATGTGTCTTTAATGATAATGAGCTTTGCTCACCCCGCCCCACTGTTCTGTGGGTACACCGTATTAGACATTCTCTGACCGTATCTAACACAATAACCACGTGTTATTCATTATAAACGTGGGATTATGAATTATATTGAGAACGTCGTACATAGAAAACATGCTGTAATGTACCCTGAGTGTAAACCTTAGACGCATTCATCGTGAAGCCTGCAGCAAGGTTTGCAAATTTCGCAAAGATTAATATAAATACTAAGGTTAATAAAACATTACACTCACATATTCTGGAGGTTCAGCAGGAACACGTTGGTACCGATCCGTTTTTTCTCGTTTGTGAAGCTGTCTGGTGTGAAATGATTCGCGCAAACATGAAAGCACAGACTATCGTGGGGAATCCCCGTGAGGGAATCCCCGCGTCAATCCTTTGGGCATATCACTTCAAAAACAAAACTCAGCCACTGCTTCTTCAACGGCTCAGATTTAGGAACATCCAAATGACTGCTGTGTTCCTTATTACATCTAAGAACAGAACACCACAATCGCTTAGACGCCATTCTACTCCAGCATATCAACAATGGCGGACTACTATGACGACGGCTGTCACAGCTTGCTCAGGGCGGTCTTGTGTTGAAACACGGCTGTCAATCACAATAGGGGGCGTACGATCTTATGACGTCACAATATCGAACGGCTTGATTTCAGAGATGGTCAAACATATAAGGAGATTAAAACAAAACCACTGGATGGATTTTTATCATGATAGGATGGTTGTGTACAGGCACTGCCAACAGACATTTCAGTACAATCAACTTGTAAAAGTGCATGTATCATTATATGACCCCTTTAACGTTTTACAATATCCCCAAAAACCCTGAGCGTCGTCAGAGATGGATTGCTGCTATAAAGAGGGATCACTGGACACCTACAGAACACTCCAGACTCTGCAGTGAGCACTTTATTTCAGGTAAATAATGGCTAGGTTAGCATTAGCGTTAGCTGTTCTAACATTATCACTAGTTCCTTACCAATCAACCTTTGCATACAAATTGAATTAGTTAATGTCTAGCTAGCTAACATTTCCAGACAAAATAGGTCATCTGTGTCTCTGCTAACGTTAAGTTAACTATATCCACTGTTAGACAGTAACTAATTCTGAGTAAGTAACGTTAATTGGTGTCTCATCTTCTACCACTGCAGGCAAAAAAAGTGAAAATCCTCTGAACCCCGATTATGTGCCAAGTATTTTTGGCTACCTGTCATCTGAGCAACGACAAAGAAGAATAAATTGCTATAAAAAATATGAGCAGACACAGGCTGTTAAAAGGAAGAGATGTACCAGTGATGTGTCAGTGTCACCCCATGATAACCTTACTGACATTGAAATTGACAACACTGACAGCGGGCAGAGTGGGGAACACAGCTACTCTAAAGAACCTATCCATACTGAGAGCCGTGTAGCATGCACTGATGAAGCCTGTCGAGAAACTGTGAAGAAACTGACGGAAGAGTGTACCAGACTGAGGGCTGAGGTTCATCAGCTTAGGGACAGGGCAAGCAAGTTATCTTTCCAGCAGGAGGTGTTCAAAGAAAATGATGAGATGGTCCAGGACTTAACTGGACTTCCATCCTATTCCAAGATGATGGTCGTCTTCACCTTCTTGTCAGGATTCCTAAAGGCGGGACCTGGGCTGACTCCTTTTCACTGCTTTTTAATGACTCTAATGAGAATGAGATTGAATCTACCTCTCCACTTTTTTACATATATATTTCACGTGTCAAAGCCTACTGTAAGTCGAATTTTTAACAGTACATTAAATGTCATGAACAGTAGGTTGTCTTCATTCATAGTGTGGCCCAGCAAGGAGCAGATTCAAATCAGTTTACCTATGTGTTTCAAAAACAGCAATTACAGAAATTGTACTTCCATCATAGATTGTTTTGAAATTTTCATTGAGAAGCCTAAGAACATGAGAGCGCGAGCACAAACTTATTCACAGTACAAACATCATAATACTGTTAAGTATTTGATCTCAATAACACCACAGGGTGTCATATCATTTGTTTCTACTGGTTGGGGGGGGCGAACAAGTGATAAGCATCTGACTGAAAACTGCGGCTACCTGGAAAACCTGTCACCTGGTGATGTCGTCTTGGGAGATCGAGGGTTTACCATAGGAGATGCTGTGGGCTTGTACAGTGCTCATCTCAAATTACCTGCCTTCACTAAAGGGAAACAGCAACTGCACCCAAGTGAACTTGAAACTACCAGGGGACTAGCAGCTGTTCGGATCCATGTGGAACGCGTCATTGGTCTTGTAAGAAACAAGTACACAATTTTGCAAAGCACAATACCAATCTCTCTTTGCCAGACTACAATTCCAGGAGAACTTACATCTCTGGACAAGATGGTCAAAGTCTGCTGTGCTTTGTGTAATATTTGCCCATCTGTTGTGCCCTCAGAATAGAGGGTAACATTGTGTTCCCAGTGTAACACATAATAATATGAATTGTTGTTTGTTTTTATACAATTCTGTTTTATATTTGCAATAAAAAAAAAAAACAGGTTTCAGTAAACTACATTGCTTTTATTCTATTCATTGTTAATTATTCATAATAATATAATAATTCATAAAATAAGGTATATTACAACTTTATTAAGTCATGGTAAAAAAAAAAATGATATACTTTAGTAACCGTCAAATATTATTTTAGTTTGTAATGCACAAGTTTCATGGAGATTATGTTGAAAGGATGATGTAAATAAGGGGTGAAACTGATTAATCAAAAAACTTTTGTAAATATATACACGTCAAATAACTACACGTTTTCTTCTGCACTCCACACATTTCCATGTCTTCGGTACCCTGCTCAATTTAAGGCAAGACTTGTGAAAGTGCTTCCGCGTACATTGTCCAGATGTGCAGGTGATGTCATCTGTGTCACAAGGTTTACCACAGTAGCATCCCATTTCAGATGGCTGTTCAGTGGTTGTAGTGTGTGTGGGAGTATGGCGTGGAGCTGTATGCCATTTTCCCAGCTGCTCTGGTAGTACTCTAGTCTTGATGAATTCAACCACTTTGAGGTAAGCATTGTGGAAGAAAACAGGATCATACTTGATCCGCTGGATGAAAAACTCCTGCGGTGTCCATACAATAAAGTCACAGTAACTCACCATGGAAACATGCATCTGAACTTGCACTTGATACATGAACTTGTGGTCAGTCTTAAGCTCCATTGTCCCATCCTCTCCTATGCATAGACAGAATGATGAATCTCTGCAGCTTTCGTTGAGTGAACGGTCCCTGCTGTTGAATGGGCATTTTATCTCCAGGACGCCGTCACCATGGCAAGTGCATGTTACCATGCCGTCGGGTGATGCTCCAATCCAGGGTAGGTCTGGGTTGATGATGAATCCAGATGCTTTAACCTGGAATGTATACACAATATATAGATAAACAGTAAATAAATATTGATAGGCTGTACTTGTATTAATTGTTGAAAGACCTGGAAGTCTCCATGGTGATCTTGCATCATAGATGTATAGTGTGCCCTTGCTCTTTCCTCATTCACTTGACCCCATCTGACAAAAATGTAAATACAAACTGTTTATTAAAAAGTATTTGTCAGAATGACATTTACTGCCTATCAACATTTACCTTAAGGTGTTGCACTCTGACCGCAAAACTGTCATAAATGCCTTTATGCTTCTAATTTGCTTGTAAACTGCTTCTCATTTGCTTGTATTGAATGGCTAAAGAGGTTACATCATGGTAAGTAACCATGTTTAATTGTGCTTTATTCTATTTACCTTGTTGCCTCAGTGGGAAACTGAGAAGAGCGTGGATAGCAAATTCTTTTGATCAAGGATACCGGTCTGTTTGCTTTGGCTGCCTCGTAGAATACTGACCCTGTGACTCTCCCTGCCCTTTGATCAAACCATACCCTACTTTTACTCTGCTCCCTGGTCTCCTCCTCAACTACCAAACACTGGAGAAAGGTTTGTTAGTTATTTAGTCAATTATCTAGATAGTCATGAATTTAAACTGCACAGGTAGAAATATTAGTAGTAATTAGTTGGTAACGTTTTTATTAGGGCTGTCAAAAGATTAATCGCGATTAATCGCATCCAAAATAAAAGTTTGTGTTTACATAATATGTATAATTATTTTGTATATATAAATACACACACATGCTTGTATATATTTAAGAAATATTTGCATACATATACTGTATATATTTATATATAATTTATATTATATATAAATATAAGTTTTTTATATATAAATTACACATTTTCCTTAAATATATACAAGCATGTGTGTGTATTTATATATACAAAATAATTATACACAGTACACACACATATATTATGTAAACACAAACTTTTATTTTGGATGCGATTAATCGAGATGAATCTTTTGACAGCCCTAGTTTTTATACTTACCTGTTGCTGTGTCAGATGTAGATTATCAAAGACCTTGGCACTCTCAACCAGTAGCGTGGGCAAGTCCATCTCCAGCCAGGTGCTTGAATATATGTTTGACAAAGGAGTGGGCAAGTCCAGCTGCATCACCTTTGGCATGTACCTGCAGTGGTGGAAGATGTATTCAGATATTTGACTTGAAAAAGTGATAGTCATCATTTACTCACCCTCAAGTTGTTCCAACCTTTTATACATTTCTTTCCTCTGCTGAACACAAAAGATGATATTTTAAATAATGCTGGTAACCAGACGGTTGACGGTAGCTACTGACTTCCATAGTATTTTTTTTTCCTACTATAAAAAGATAATGAGTGCCATCATCTGTTTGATTACAAACATTCTTTAAAATACATTTTTGTGTGCATATGCAAGATGTTGTAAGCATGATATTGTATATCAATTTATACAGGTTTGAAACAACTTGAGGGTGAGTAAATGATGACAGAATTTTCATATTTGAGTGAACTATCCCTTTAAAAAATACCATAGTAAAATATGTTGTGTCAGGTAAAACTGACACAAAACTCAGGTATATACTTCATTAAAGTATCATATGCATTATGTTATTGGATGCACTTAGTTATATTTCAACACGGTGTACCTGTGGGAGTGGCCCTCGATGACAGAAAGGATGGCACTTTTCTTTGGCTTTGTCTCTTGCATTTCACTGTGATGAAGCATCTCAAAAAACACCCTGCACTCTTCATCTGATGGTGTAATGTCAGGAAAACCAGGGCCTTGAACATGACGGGGCTCTTGTTTATGACAGAAACTGATGTTACGGATCTCTGCATATTGGACACCTCGGACAGACTCCATACTTGGCTGGGCCCATGCACAGGGCTTCTGGGTGCAAGTGTCACCGGGTGAAAACCTGGCAAATCCAAAAAGATTCCTCATTGGTTCTAATTCTGGCTCTGTTGAGTGTTGGCCATAACGAGCGCCAGCTGAATCAAATCAGCTGCGCTTCATTGAAGCATGTGCTCAGGAAAAGGAGCATAAAAACGGAGTGTTTGAGCAGTGTGGGGCACGGGCAGGCAGCAGTGTGTGTTTTGACAACGGTGGTGAAATAAGAAGGCTGAAGGTTTAATGCCGGATCGGAGTTCTACTGTGAGATTCCCCGAGGCATGCTCATTTAGTGAGTTTTCTGAAGAAACCACAGACAGCAACGCAATGAAGTAAGTGAGAGAGAGAACCACTGCAGGATGTTGAGTGACTCACCGAGGAAAAGTTAAGTGCACCCTTTCATTTATTACCCGTTGAGAACCACATTTGAAGATTGACCATCACCAGTGTGCAACTAACCTTTGTTTGCGGGCAGTGTATGTGATCTTGTTGACAGAACGAAGCGTAGTAACTGAAACAGCTGGGAGGATCGTTGATGTGTTCATGCTGATCTTCTGAAAACATTATTCCTCGAGTCATCCACCCTACAGAGAGAAGAGAAATGAGTCGATTAATCACTGTGGAGATGAAGTGAGTTTGCAGTGTCTGAAAGAGTGAAGCGCACACGTGTGAAGATTTATAAGAGTGATTTATGCACAAGTGTGGTGAGATCAAACGACTGCGTTTCCTCTGAAACTTTGATGGATGAATATTGACTTATGACTGTGAAGATTCTTTCAAATTGATCTGCCTAAAGCTGTGTCCAGGTTCCCACTTGAGTGTATGGTGGGAGGAAAGAGCTCAACGCACCCCGAGTACCACACTCCACGAGCACTGTCTCTCACGTCCACGAAAGTCCAGTCTCACGAACTCTCCCAACGACGCCGCTCTGCTACGCACGGAACGAGAGTAAAGGCGGGTAAATTACCACAGTCCTGTCTCACTTGTTATTGCCTGATCCACCGTTACTGTCTGTCCCTCAGAAGAGGTGAGGAAGCTGCTGTCATTCGATCGGCTGTTCTATGAACACGTCCACAAGCCGAGTCTGAGCACCGTCACTGTCTGTCCCTCAGGAGAGGTGAGGAAGCTGCTGTCATTCGATCGGCTGTTCCATGAACACGTCCCCAAGCCGAGTCTGAGCACCGTCACTGTCTGTCCCTCCGAAGAGGTGAGGAAGCTGCTGTCATTCGATCGGCTGTTCCATGAACACGTCCCCAAGCCGAGTCTGAGCACCGTCACTCTCTGTCCCTCCGAAGAGGTGAGGAAGCTGCTGTCATTCGATCGGCTGTTCCTTGAACACGTCCCCAAGCCGAGTCTGAGCATCGTCACTGTCTGTCCCTCCGAAGAGGTGAGGAAGCTGCTGTCATTCGATCGGCTGTTCTATGAACACGTCCACAAGCCGAGTCTGAGCACCGTCACTGTCTGTCCCTCAGAAGAGGTGAGGAAGCTGCTGTCATTCGATCGGCTGTTCCATGAACACGTCCCCAAGCCGAGTCTGAGCACCGTCACTGTCTGTCCCTCCGAAGAGGTGAGGAAGCTGCTGTCATTCGATCGGCTGTTCCATGAACACGTCCCCAAGCCGAGTCTGAGCACCGTCACTGTCTGTCCCTCCGAAGAGGTGAGGAAGCTGCTGTCATTCGATCGGCTGTTCCATGAACACGTCCCCAAGCCGAGTCTGAGCACCGTCACTGTCTGTCCCTCCGAAGAGGTGAGGAAGCTGCTGTCATTCGATCGGCTGTTCCTTGAACACGTCCCCAAGCCGAGTCTGAGCATCGTCACTGTCTGTCCCTCCGAAGAGAAGAGGTGAGGAAGCTGCTGTCATTCGATCGGCTGTTCCATGAACACGTCCCCAAGCCGAGGCTGAGCACCGTCACTGTCTGTCCCTCCGAAGAGGTGAGGAAGCTGCTGTTATTCGATCGGCTGTCCTAAGAACATCTTCACGAGCCGAATACTTACCTGCTCTGTCCGTGGGGAAAGCTGAAGGCGAGAAGCCTCGGACCGTCCTACAGGTACATTTCGACGAGCCAAGGAAACGAGAAGAAATTTCTGTCTGTCCCATAAGCACCTTTCTGACGAGTCGAAAAGACGAGAAGAAGCCATTGTCCCACCCACGAGCCAGTAGAGAAGAGGAATATTTCCCCCCCAGTTCCTCTTCCCCAACCGGGTTCCAGCCACGAATATTCTCAGCACTGTTTTTATTCTTTTAAATTAATAAAAGACCTACCTTTAAAAGTCATCCTGTTGTCTGCCTCTGGTGTCTGCTCCTCCGGAGTGTGGTAATTGTCCCTCGGCCCTAACATCGGTTACATAACTTTTGGCGTAAGTCGGCAGGGTTACCACTCGGAGTTGAGCGGCCAGAGGACCCAGGATGGCGGACGAAGATTTGCCAGCTGCCCGACAACCAATGGCGTCTATGTTTATGGGAGTCCCGTGGGCCCAGAAGTATGGTGGGTCTGGCTCAGAGTTAAGTTTAACGGACTGGAGAGCGCAAGTAGAATACTTGGCCGGACTGCAAGGGCTCCGCGAAGCCCAGAAGATACAATTCATATTGAATTCGCTTGAGGGGGAGGCGAAGAGGGAAGTCCGAGCAGCACCTGAAGCCGTCCGAGCCACCACACAGGCCATATTTGAATTCTTGTCTGGGCAGTATGGTGATTCCACTCCAGTGGCAGTGCTACGAACACAGTTCTTTAACTGTAAGCAGGGACCTGGACAGACTCTACGAGCATTCGCTCTGCGATTACGAGAGCAGTTCTCTAGACTGAAGAGTCGAGAGCATCATGGACTGGGTGAGGAAGAGACACTACTCAGAGATCAGTTCCTCTTGGGGTTACGAGAAGGTCCAATACGACAGAGTCTGAGACTGCAGCTTCGAAGGGATGCCGCCTTGACATTCGAAGATTTACGTAAGGAGGCCTTAGCCCTGGAACAGGATCACCACCAGACCGTAGAGACACCGGTGTGTATGGCTGCAAGTGGAACGAGTGCCCCAACACAGCCCGAACTGACAGACTGGAAGCAAGCACTACGTGCAGAGTTGATGAAAGACGTCCGGGAAGAGATGGCCGAATTCTCAAAATCCATTCTTGGGGAACTCCGCCGCGGGCGGCCAGAGCCCTTGCCTCTACCTCGGGAACGGTCGTATTCTGACGGAGGGAGGGACCCGGGAAGACGCACCAGCCGCCCGTCCAGTTCCAGGTTCCAGTGGGATGAACAGGGGCGTCCGATCTGTAACACCTGCGGAGAGTCAGGACATTATAGCCGCCAATGCGGCTCCCGACGGAACTCGCAGGGGGGTTTTTAGAACGACCGGCCACTGTGGGTCAAGTGGTCGGGACCCCCCGGATGGACCCTCCCGTTAATCCAGCTCCACGAGATGGCTTGGTGGGACGTTGCCCCCTCGTGGAGATCAAAATCAATGGTGTTACTGTTCGGTGCCTGGTAGACACAGGATCCCAGGTTACCATGCTTGCTGAGAGTCTGTCCAAAGATCTGTTCGATGCTCATCACTTACCTGAAGCTGAAGTCCCCTGGCTCACCCTGCGAGGAGCAAATGGCCTGAACATCCCCTACATCGGATATCAGGTTACCAACTTCGAGATCCATGGCACCACGATCCCACAAAAGGGAGTCGTGATTGTGCGAGACTCCTGTCTGGGGGAACATCGAGCCCTGTTGGGGATGAATGTGATTATGGACTGTTGGGAAGAGCTGTTTCGGGCTGGTCCTCTCCGTTACACCTCCGCAGCCGAGAAGAATGAGTGGGAGCGTGTTGTGACCGACTGTCGGCGAGTGCAGGTCGCAAGCTCCCAACGAGATTGGGAAGCCGTTGGTCGGGTAGCCTGTCGCTATGCTGTCTCTGTCCCTGCCCAGAGCGAGGCTATGGTCTGGGTTCGGCTTCCAGGGCGGGCCTATGGCCCCGAAGATTGCATCCTTGTTGAGCCCCACTGGGAGTGTCAGACTATTGAAGTCGCTCGGGGGTTAACAGTAGCCCGTCGGGGCCGAATTGTAGTCAAAGTGAGGAACACGAATACTTACCCTGTTCATCTCTACCGGCACCAACGACTGACCCGTATCACGCCAGTAAGTCCCCATCAGTTGAGGGAGGAGCAGGAGGTCCACTTCTGCCAGGTGAGCGCAACAGTGGTCGAAGTCGGTTTGGCAAGGGAAGAGTCTTGCCCTGGTCCCGCTACACGAGGCATGCCGATCCACCTACTGAGCGAGTCCCTGCAGGGGGAGGGCCTATTGGAGGAACAAACCCGCCGACTTCAGAGTTTACTGGCCAAGTGGCAACACGTCTTTTCCACCCATGATGAGGACTATGGGTGCACCGATATAGTCAAACACGCTATACCTACCGGAGATGCTCCACCCAGTCGAGAGCGGTACCGTCCGGTACCCCCGACTTTATATACAGAAGTCCGTGCCTTATTAAAAGGAATGTTAGGACGTGGAGTCATTCGAGAGAGCAGCAGTCCATGGGCCGCCCCAATTGTCCTAGTCCGTAAGAAGACGGGCTCTTGGAGATTTTGCGTAGACTATCGCAAACTGAACTTGGTGACGAAGAAGGATGCCTTCCCCCTGCCCCGGATCGAGGATTCCCTTACGGGGCTGACCAACGCCAGCTGGTATTCCACCTTGGACTTGGCGAGTGGCTACTGGCAGGTGAGAGTGGAGGAACAAGACCGCGAGAAGACTGCCTTTACCACCCCCTTCGGCCTGTTTGAATGGGACCGTATGCCCTTCGGCCTCTGCAACGCCCCTGCGACCTTCCAGAGGCTTATGCAGCGATGCCTGGGAGGGCAGCTGATGGACTCCACCCTGGTCTATTTAGATGATGTGATCGTCTATTCCCCCGACTTCAATTCCCACTTGTTACATCTGGAGCAAGTCTTCCGGGCAATGGAGCGGTACGGGCTGAAGCTCCAACCAGGGAAATGCCAGCTCCTCAAAAAGGAGGTTCAGTTCCTGGGGCACCGAGTGAGCGCTGCAGGGGTGGCCGTCGATCCAGAGAAGGTGTCCGCGGTGCAGGGTTGGGTCCCACCGAAAACCGTGAGGCAGGTGCGATCCTTTCTGGGATTCGTCGGCTATTACAGGCGTTTCATAAAAGACTTCTCAAAAATTGCAAAACCCCTGAATCAGCTGTTGGCCGGGGCTGGTGTGTCACGGAGCCGGAGTTCCCCCACCATCACCTGGAGTCCGGAGTGCGAGACCGCCTTCCACCGACTTAAGCAGGAGTTGTTACAGGCCCCCATTCTGGCTTATGCCGATTTCACCCAACCTTTCATCCTCTACACCGACGCTAGCAACAGCGGATTGGGAGCCGTACTAGCCCAACGACAAGATGGAGCGGAAAGGGTCATTGCTTACGCCAGCCGGAGCCTCCACCCTGCTGAACGGAACGATGCTAATTACAGCTCTTTCAAAATCGAGCTGTTGGCCCTGAAGTGGGCTTTATGTGAGAAGTTTAAGGATTACCTGTGGGGAGCCGAAGTACTGGCGGTAACCGATAACAGTCCACTGGTGCATCTCCAAACCGCGAAGCTAGGGGCGGTGGAGCAGCGGTGGGTGGCCCAGCTCGCCAACTTCAACTATCGGCTACAATATCGACCAGGCCGAGAGCACATAAATGCCGATGTCCTGTCCCGATTACCACCAGCTAGAGAAGGGGGAATGCCAGGGCCAGAACCAGAAGAAGGGCTGATGGTGGGAGTAGTGGAAGCACCTGGAGCACGAGCGGAGGGAGTACCAGTAAGTTGGGGATGGGACCCCCGTCGATGGAGGGAACGGCAAGAACAGGATGCAGGGTTGGCTACCCTACGTACCTACCTGGAGCGGAACGAACTCCCTGGGGCGGAAGAACGACGCGAACATCCGGGGAGAGTAAGGAAGCTTCTGGGGCAGTGGAAAAGATTGAAGTTGCGAGATGGTGTGATCTGCAGGTCCGTTCTGGACTCCAGGACCCACGAGCTGGTATCCCAAGTGGTGGTGCCCGAAACCCAAATCCAGCCGTTGCTCCAGGCCTATCATGACCAGCTAGGACATCAGGGCCAAGAACGGACGGTGTCACTACTGCGCCGGCACTTCTTTTGGAGTGGGATAGAAGAGTCGGTGGGGAGGTATGTACAAGGATGCCCCCGTTGTACGCTGTTCAAGTCCCGGCGAGACGTGAGGGCCCCCATGGTCTCAGTGAGACCTAGAGCCCCGTTACATATGGTGGCTATGGATTTTTTGACCTTAAGTCGCCCTACCGATCGCTACCAGAACATCTTGGTAGTCACCGATTTATTCACCAAATATGCCTGGGCCATACCAACCTTAGATCAGACCGCCACCACCACTGCCAGTGCTCTATGGAGACACGTCTTCCAGCCCTTTGGATGCCCTGAGACGCTCCATTCCGACCAAGGGCCGAACTTTGAGTCCCGTGTCGTCCAGGAGCTATGCAATCTGTACGGATGCCGGAAGACCCGCACCACGCCTTATCACCCACAGGGGAACGGGGGGTGTGAACGTTTTAATCAGACGCTCCTGAGTCTGTTAGGGACATTGGATGCGGACCACCAAGGGTACTGGACGGACAGTCTACCGGCCCTGGTACAGGCCTACAATAACAGTATCCACAGCACAACGGGGTATGCCCCTACTTACCTGATGTTTGGGAGACATGTACGTCTGCCCACGGATCTGCTGTTGGGGACGGCTCCAGCTGAGGCCCCCGCCACCACTACTGAATGGGTACATCGACACCACCGCCAACTCCACTCTGCCTATGACAAGGTATCCAAACATCTCGATGTAGCAGCCAAGAAAAACAAGCGCTTGTACGACCGCACTGCCCGAGAGGCCCCTTTGTTGCCCGGAGAACGGGTGCTGGTGCGGGATAACCGGCGCCAAGGGAAGGGGAAACTTAGCGACCGGTGGGAGACCACCCCCTACGTAGTGGAGCGACGGCAGAGGCCTGACCAGCCCGTGTACACCATCCGTCCCGAGGGTAAGCCCGGCCCCGTGAGAGTCCTGCACCGAAACTTGCTGCGCCCCTGCCCCAATTACCCGAGACAAGAGCCAGAGGCACCAGCGCCTGTGGCCCCTGCACCACCTTGGGTGGGCTGGGCTATGATCCGTAGAGCCCCCACTCCGGAGCCAAGAGAGGAAGAACCCGCTGCCCCAGCTCGACGCTCCCAACGGGAGACCCGAGGAGTACCCCCTGCAAGATACGGAGAGTGGGAGTCTGAGCCCCGTTCTCGGGACTAGAACGGATCCGGTGGGGGAGGGTGTCACCGGGTGAAAACCTGGCAAATCCAAAAAGATTCCTCATTGGTTCTAATTCTGGCTCTGTTGAGTGTTGGCCATAACGAGCGCCAGCTGAATCAAATCAGCTGCGCTTCATTGAAGCATGTGCTCAGGAAAAGGAGCATAAAAACGGAGTGTTTGAGCAGTGTGGGGCACGGGCAGGCAGCAGTGTGTGTTTTGACAACGGTGGTGAAATAAGAAGGCTGAAGGTTTAATGCCGGATCGGAGTTCTACTGTGAGATTCCCCGAGGCATGCTCATTTAGTGAGTTTTCTGAAGAAACCACAGACAGCAACGCAATGAAGTAAGTGAGAGAGAGAACCACTGCAGGATGTTGAGTGACTCACCGAGGAAAAGTTAAGTGCACCCTTTCATTTATTACCCGTTGAGAACCACATTTGAAGATTGACCATCACCAGTGTGCAACTAACCTTTGTTTGCGGGCAGTGTATGTGATCTTGTTGACAGAACGAAGCGTAGTAACTGAAACAGCTGGGAGGATCGTTGATGTGTTCATGCTGATCTTCTGAAAACATTATTCCTCGAGTCATCCACCCTACAGAGAGAAGAGAAATGAGTCGATTAATCACTGTGGAGATGAAGTGAGTTTGCAGTGTCTGAAAGAGTGAAGCGCACACGTGTGAAGATTTATAAGAGTGATTTATGCACAAGTGTGGTGAGATCAAACGACTGCGTTTCCTCTGAAACTTTGATGGATGAATATTGACTTATGACTGTGAAGATTCTTTCAAATTGATCTGCCTAAAGCTGTGTCCAGGTTCCCACTTGAGTGTATGGTGGGAGGAAAGAGCTCAACGCACCCCGAGTACCACACTCCACGAGCACTGTCTCTCACGTCCACGAAAGTCCAGTCTCACGAACTCTCCCAACGACGCCGCTCTGCTACGCACGGAACGAGAGTAAAGGCGGGTAAATTACCACAGTCCTGTCTCACTTGTTATTGCCTGATCCACCGTTACTGTCTGTCCCTCAGAAGAGGTGAGGAAGCTGCTGTCATTCGATCGGCTGTTCTATGAACACGTCCACAAGCCGAGTCTGAGCACCGTCACTGTCTGTCCCTCAGGAGAGGTGAGGAAGCTGCTGTCATTCGATCGGCTGTTCCATGAACACGTCCCCAAGCCGAGTCTGAGCACCGTCACTGTCTGTCCCTCCGAAGAGGTGAGGAAGCTGCTGTCATTCGATCGGCTGTTCCATGAACACGTCCCCAAGCCGAGTCTGAGCACCGTCACTCTCTGTCCCTCCGAAGAGGTGAGGAAGCTGCTGTCATTCGATCGGCTGTTCCTTGAACACGTCCCCAAGCCGAGTCTGAGCATCGTCACTGTCTGTCCCTCCGAAGAGGTGAGGAAGCTGCTGTCATTCGATCGGCTGTTCTATGAACACGTCCACAAGCCGAGTCTGAGCACCGTCACTGTCTGTCCCTCAGAAGAGGTGAGGAAGCTGCTGTCATTCGATCGGCTGTTCCATGAACACGTCCCCAAGCCGAGTCTGAGCACCGTCACTGTCTGTCCCTCCGAAGAGGTGAGGAAGCTGCTGTCATTCGATCGGCTGTTCCATGAACACGTCCCCAAGCCGAGTCTGAGCACCGTCACTGTCTGTCCCTCCGAAGAGGTGAGGAAGCTGCTGTCATTCGATCGGCTGTTCCATGAACACGTCCCCAAGCCGAGTCTGAGCACCGTCACTGTCTGTCCCTCCGAAGAGGTGAGGAAGCTGCTGTCATTCGATCGGCTGTTCCTTGAACACGTCCCCAAGCCGAGTCTGAGCATCGTCACTGTCTGTCCCTCCGAAGAGAAGAGGTGAGGAAGCTGCTGTCATTCGATCGGCTGTTCCATGAACACGTCCCCAAGCCGAGGCTGAGCACCGTCACTGTCTGTCCCTCCGAAGAGGTGAGGAAGCTGCTGTTATTCGATCGGCTGTCCTAAGAACATCTTCACGAGCCGAATACTTACCTGCTCTGTCCGTGGGGAAAGCTGAAGGCGAGAAGCCTCGGACCGTCCTACAGGTACATTTCGACGAGCCAAGGAAACGAGAAGAAATTTCTGTCTGTCCCATAAGCACCTTTCTGACGAGTCGAAAAGACGAGAAGAAGCCATTGTCCCACCCACGAGCCAGTAGAGAAGAGGAATATTTCCCCCCCAGTTCCTCTTCCCCAACCGGGTTCCAGCCACGAATATTCTCAGCACTGTTTTTATTCTTTTAAATTAATAAAAGACCTACCTTTAAAAGTCATCCTGTTGTCTGCCTCTGGTGTCTGCTCCTCCGGAGTGTGGTAATTGTCCCTCGGCCCTAACATCGGTTACACAAGCCAGCCCCTTATTGACATCAACAGAAGCCAAAACACAATACATTAGAGCTGCTGCATGAGAGCAAACCTCTCCTAAACCAGCCTTACAGGTGCAATGAGCCATGAGAACAGTCCCATCTTCCTGTTCTGTTATCCAGGGGTGTGTTGGTGTTACACTGAGGCTTTGTGAATGCTTCACCTGGAAATTTAATAAAAGTAAAATTACTTTTAATTTTACATTATTATTGCATATTACAGGTTAGCTAGCTAAATTAAAACATGTAGTTTACAATTGGAACACGTATAACGTCATTCTAGACGGCTATCTATTTTTACATTACTAAACTTAGTTATATGTATGGCTGAATGATGTTGTTGTTACCTGCTTCAGTATGCTAAACTACTGCTCACTGTTTCTGCCTTAAATTAATACATTGTTTAAATTAATAGATTATAGCTAACTGCGTGATTTTTAAACATTTCTGAAATGCATAACTTGGACCCTCTAAATTGTAATGTAGACCCATGCATTTTCTGTAAAGCTGCTTTGAAACGATATTGTGAAAAGCGCTTTACAAATAAATGAGAATTGAAAATAAAGGTGTCCATACCTCACTAATAATACAGGAGATGTGCTTTACCGACATTATGCTAGCAATTCAGTTCAGCGATGCAGCGATTACTCGTGTAACGTTAATATCACTTACCCGTCCTGTTATCAAGAACATTTTCTTCATCTCCAGATGATAGATTTTGGGATCATTAACCCATCCCGAAGTGAAGTAGAGGTAGGCTTCAGTGCTTTTAAATGCCTTGAGAGCTTCGCCGGTGTATGGAGAGGGATTGTGGACGAGGTAGATATAAATATCAGCAAACGTCAAATCTGGCAAGTTTTTACAAGACTTTAGTGGAGTCAGCAGTTCGTTTGGCAGTAAATAAGGATCTATACCTAAAGTATCTATTTTATTTAAATCCCGTTGCTTTTCGTCTGTAGTGAGGTGTGCTATTTTAGTGTGCGACATCTTTCCAATCACACCAGGGAGAGGCTAGGTCCTAAAGATGGCGGCCACAACAAAAAAGTCACGTGACTGAAACCCATGAATAGGAAAAAAAGTACCACATAAGACGTGATATTGACATTTTGAAAATGTTGAACATGACGCATATCGTCGAAGCAACGTTTAAAAAAACGTTTTTTTACCAAATATTTCATCAATGGTGTGAAAATACGTATTTATAACGTTAAAAAAAAAATTCAGCCACGTTGTGAAAATACGTGTTTATAACGTTTAAAAAACCCGACATCTGTCGTATTAAATACGTAGGATAAAAACGTTGTGACAACTTTTTCACGACGTGAAAAAAACGTTTTTGCAACGTTTTTGTGTTTGCTGGGAGGTTGCATTAAGCCTATGACCGTTACTCGTGTCCATAACTGTTAATTTAACTGACTGCTAAGGACTGAAAAATGTTTTCTTACCTGATGTCGCCAGTATTTTTACAGACCACGTACGACCCCTTCCTCTGTTCACATTCCAGCTTTTGTTCTTCATTGATATCAACGTAAATTCGCTCAAAATTTAAGAATTCAACAGGCAGATATAAAATAATCCAGGTCTGACCGAGTAATCAATGCAAGCAGCAGCTGCTCAGTGCTCACCGACCGAGAGTAACGGACGTATTTTCAAATTTAAAATAGGCACGCAGAGCCGCGCACACTCTCATTGGACAGTTTCCTGGAAGACAGACAGATTAACCAATCATGCTCAAAGTAAAACGGCGAAACAACCAATAACAATAGTTTGCGCGAGTTTTATTTTCAGTCTGTATTATTATTTAATTAATTAGTCAAATGACATGACAGTGTATGAATACAAATGTAATAATGCAATGTAAACGGTTAGGCAAGCAGACAAAATTGTAAATTCACACAAAATCACATAAGGCAAAAGGTTTCTGCTGCACTGCTCTCTTGAGGGTGAAACTATTATTGTTAATAATGATAATTATATTTTAACATATACAGAGCTGTTATATCAAAAAAATTATGAAATGCTAATTAATTGTCACAATAATGTTAAAAGGCAGATATTTCTGTTTTATGTTGTTTCAACGTACAGATCTTGTAAAAATGTCAACGTTGATTTAGAAGTGTTTTAAGTGTTTTAAATCTTTTACTTTTTTCTTTTCTTGTTTTGTGATACTTGTGCTTGCTTAATAAAGTAACTTTAAAAGTGAACTACTGCTTTCTGTTCATTGAATACCTTTAACATTTTAGTATAGTTTAGTGGATTACATGTAATGATTGTATTTAGGGCTTTACTGTAAAATAAGGTAACCCAGACAGACAAATATGGTAGCCCATATATATACCCGTTGTGGCCCATAAGAGCCCTAGATAAGACCTATCTGGGTCCCATCATCAACCCATGTGGGTAGACTCCTATAGGCCCTAAATGGGTGCTACCTAGGTTACCCATATGGGCCCGATATGGAGCCCATCAAGAGCCCATCATCAACCCATCTGGGCTAACAAATGTGGGGCCTCCATGGAAACCGCGACCAAAATTATCTGGGTTCCCAGTTGGGTAGCCCAGGTGGGCCCCGGATATCAGCCCATTTGCAGCCCGTTTTGGCCCCACATGGGTGTGTTGGCTGGGGATCTTGTAAAAATGTCAACGTTGATTTAGAAGGGTTTTTGTTAATTTTTTTCAACAACAAACTGACATTATTTCAACCATATTTCAACGTTGAAGGTCAGTCATGTGCTGACTGGGTATGTACTCATTACCCATTAGTGAACTGACTAGGTCCCACATAGGGAGCCCATCTGGGTTTGCCCATGTTGGACCTACTTAGTTGACCCAAGTGGGCCCCAGATAAGATGCCCATTTTGAGCCCATGTCCACTCTGTACCCCTGTAGCCCATTTGTAACCCATATGGGCCCCAGATAAGAAGTGTATCTTAAAAAATGTGTTTAGAGCACCTGTCATTTTTTGACATGTTTGAACCATTAATATAAAACTCTCCAGCATAAACAAACAGATTCTCATAATCTACACACCCAAATCACAATGCCTGTCTGTCTGTGACGTCAACTGCACTATTACAGCATAAAGAAATGCATTTATTTATTTATGCATAAGTTATTTCTTGATATGCACTGAATTCATGTAAAAAAAAAAAAAAAAAAAAAAAATATATATATATATATATATATATATGTTGAAACAGTTTTTTTGGCAGGTCCACGCTGGTTGTCAAACTTGTCATGGTTATGACACTATCACTAGGTCAATTACACTAAACAGCCACCTCTGATAATGTTTTATTTTTTTCTTTACTATGTATGCTATAATATTCCGCTGCTGAAATGAGCATTACGTGTGGTAAATCCATCCCGTGGTGCTAATATGCAGTCACCGTCATGTTTTGCTCGTGATGATGGAGCGACCAGCTTGTAGTAGAACAATTAACCCCTTAGTAACATACCTGTATATTTCGCTTTCTTTTTCTCATCCTGTTTTCTTTTTATGATACTGAGCCCCTGATGGCTTTGACCTTTTCGGCTATGACGACGTTCCCTGCCGCCTTCTAGGCTACATCTCATTTCTCTAACAGCAGCGGCCACTATCACCAGGGAGACTTGTCACTCAGATACTCGCAAGTAATCATAATGCCTCGAAATAGCAAAAGTATGAAATAATAATAATAATAATAATAAAAATAGATATAAATAAAACAAATCTCTTGGTGGGGCGGATCTCCAGCTGTTTGCGCTCTAGGCGACCACTAGAATGCCTATGCCTAGAAACGGCCCTGCTACTACTACTACTACTACTAATATTAATAATAAATATAGCTGCGAGCAGCGATGACGGGCCCAAGCCGGTGGCACCGCCACCTTGGTGCATTTAAGTTACGATAAAGGCACCAGGGTGGCGGTGCCACTGTCTTGGGCCCGTCATCGCTGCTCGCAGTCATATATATATGTATATATATAAATTTAAGGGACAAGACACAGAGAATTTTACTTGCCTGACCTGATTAGAACAATGAAAAAAAAAAAAAAAAAAAAAACACAATAAAATAGGGAATCACTAAAACGAGATAATTATTCTGATTTTATGATACACTCAAAATATTCCACAACAAATACTTTAAATTTAATGATATTCAGAACGGAACAAGAATAAAAAAAATAACTATAAACAAGCTAAAACGAAAAAATAAAAAAATAAAAACAAAAGTAAGCAGGGTTGGGCTCACGTAACTCTCATTAGAATCAAAATGTTTCAACATTTGCAATGTATTTGGATGCTAAACTATTCTTTATCATAGGCTTTGTACTTCACTCACGTTCCAATATCAACGGAAAAAATCAACCTCTTCACACGCACAAAAATTAGCTTGGAAACATCACAGTGGAGCGGTGCTTACTGTGAATGGTACAAATTGTACTTCTGACTATTTAAACAGAGCAGTGTAATTTTTATATGTTAGGTTGACTATTTTATTATTACATTTTATTAAAGCTATAATGAACAGGCTGCGATGTCAAGATTGCAATTCTGGAATGTGTGTGTGTGTGTGTGTGTGTGTGTGTGTGTGTGTGTGTGTGTGTGTGTGTGTGTGTGGCGCGGGCGCGATTGAACAGTGGACACATAAAAACATACCCCGTCATTTTGTTCATACAGGACATTTTTCAAACTGCAAAGTGTTCACTTATATTTGTGTACACTCGCAATAAAACACAACACTGTGCTTTTGTAAAATAAATTCAAGCAATCCGCCCCCCGAAAGGCACTAATTTTAAAAGTAAACTAAAATTCTCATGGCTGCACGGGCATTCATTACGGTGTGCGTCCACGGCGAGGAACGAGCAGAGCAGAGTCGATGTTTTTTAGTTCATTCCTACTTCCATAGGAATTCATTGAAAACGCTCGCTCTGCTCCGCACCATTATCAATGTCCGTGAGGACGAACATATTTTACTTTCGTTTTTAAGTTAGCGATTCAAAAGCCCCCAGCGGTGTCACACGTCGATTAATCGGTTGTAAAATATTTTCTCTGTCTCATACCTAGTATATTTTTATATAGATACAATAGGCCATTCCTGATTTTGAACACAATAGGGCAGTATAGCTGTTACGAAACTGCTCCGAGACACGAGGGTTAAGATCCAAACGCAGCTTTATTGTGGATAATCCAGAGACGTAATCCAGTGTACAGGCAAAAGGTCAAAACACAGGTAGGCAGTCCAAACAAACCAACAAAGAAACAAACAAAACAGGCAGGGACAAGAGGCAAAATAATAATCCAGGGAACAGGGCAAGAAATCCAAATAAACCAAAAGACAAGAAACCAGGGAAAACGCTCGGAATTGCAGTGTAACACTTAAACGACTTCGCGGTGAGTGAATGAATGAACATGGTATAAATAGACTGAGACTAACAGGATGATGAGACACAGGTGAATGCAATCAGTGAATGAGGTACAGGTGAATGTGATCAGTGATAAGTGATGATGAGTCCGGGCAGTGAGTTATGGGAAATGTAGTTTGTGAGTGATAATAGTCTTATGTGGAGTGCCCTCTGGTGGCTCTCAAGGGCACTCCAGCTGGTGACCGTTACAATAGCACTATGTGTGACTTGATTTTTTTTATTTTTTACTTTACTGTTTTCAAACTTATAAATAATTCTTAAATAATAATAAAAAAAAGAATAAAATGGGTTTAGTTGTGTTATTTGTATACATTTATATAGAAATAAATGGTGAATTATTACATTTTTAGAAGATATGAGGCTTTTAGTGTTTCCTTTTTGGACATTATTTTAATCCCTCACTATAGCAAAACCGTTTGAGATGTTTAATATCCGTTCACAATTTAGCATCTTTAATGTATTTTCATCATGTTGAAAAAAGTTTGGTGTGAATAAAATAAACAACTTAGGAGGAGTAGCTAAAAACTCAGAGTCTGAAATATCCAAAAAATCCACATTCAAACCAAAATATCTGACTTCCTGTAGGTCGGAGCTAATGACTGTAAATGAGAAAGTTGTCCGACTCCATGAGAACAATAAACGTACCAAGTTTGTCCCACATTTGTTAAAAGCATTTTGAAAGTGTCACACTTCCTGCTGCCAGTTGGTGGCGCTATAACTTTGACTCACAATAGTCACATTCATGTGATTGGCCTCTTACAACGAACACACTACTGAAGTTTCACCAAGATCAGTTAATGTATGCTGAAGTTATAATACACTTCCTGTGTCCCTTATTCGCCATAAATTAGTTTCCTCGCCATGGCCAAAGCGTTCGAGATATCAAAAATCTGTCCGCAATTTAGCATCCTCAATGTCTTCATGTTGACCGAGTTTGGTGGCGATCGGATGAATTTCTTAGGAGGGGTATTTCAAATTCCACAGCAAGCGTTTTCCAAACAACCCATAATAGCCGACTTCCTGTTGGGCTGGCGTAAAACTTGACCAAGGGAAAGTTGTTTGGCCCGATGAGATCTATATGTGTACTGAGTTTCATATTAATGGCCGCGGGTTCTGAGTGCAAAGTTTCAAGAGTTTTTGAGCATGTTAAGGGCCCCAAAAGTGCCCGAAAGTTTGAAAGAAAAATAATAATAAAGAATCCTAAGGAAAACAATAGGGCCTTCGCCCTTTCAGGGCTTGGGCCCTAATAACATAAAACAGTTATTTTAAAGTGTAATAATATTTAACAATATTACAGTTTTTACTGTATCTTTGATCAAATAAATGCAGCCTTCATGAGCAGAAGAGACGTATTTTAAGAACTTTAGAACTGACCCCAAAAAAACAAAAAAAGCATTTGCTACCTCTCTATATCAGATCCCAAGACAGTTAATTAGTAATTATTTAAAATTGGACAAGTGACCTATTGAGAGAAGACTATGACAATTTTCTACAATAAACTTCAAGTTCAGGTAGACATGCTTACCAGGCTTGACACAGTTTATTGGCGGGGTTCCAGTATCTCCTGCCCCTTACTGTCCACACACCAGAAGTAACCTGTGGACGACCAGCACTGCCGAGGCCTGTACTGACCCTCCTCATCACACTGAGGGATGAAGTTTCCTTTCCTAACTCTCTCTGCTGCTTCTCTCTGCTGCTCACACTGGGTCTTGGGACGACCTTCAAGGTAAACGTACCAGAGATTATAGAATTTACTTGGAGGGTTAGTTCTCCAAAAAAATTAAATTCTGTCATCAATAAGTCACCCTCATGTTGTTCCAAAACTTTCGTTCAACTTCGGAACAACCAATGAGGTTCATTCGACTCACAATATTTATATCCATGAGATCGGCCTCATACACACACATATATATATATATATAAAAGACAGAAAATATTACTTGACTTACCTTGTGATTTTATGATACACTCAAAATATTCCACAACAAATCCTTTAAATTTAATGTAAAAATAAAAACGAAAGTAAGCAGTGTTGGGCTGACGTAACCCTCTCATTAGAATCAAAATATTTCAACATTTGCACTCAATGTATTTGTATGCTAAACTATTCTTTATTATTGGCTTTGTACTTCACTCGTGTTCCAATATCGACGGAAAAAATCATCCTCTTCACACGCGCAAAAATGTGCTTGGAAAAATCACAGTGGAGTGGTGCGTACTGTGGATGTACGAATTGTACTACTGACTATTTAAACAGAGCAGTGTAATTTTTATATGTTAGGTTTACTATTTTATTATTATATTTTATTAAGGCTATTCCATAGGAATTCATTGAAAATGCTCGCTCTACTCAGCACCATTATTAAAGTCTGTGCAGACGTCTGTATTTTACTTTAAGTTAGTGATTTAAAAGCCCTCAGCGGTGTCACACGTCGATTAACCGGTGGGAAAATTTTCCCACAGTCACATCCCTAATATATTTATATATAAATACAATAGGCCTACCTGAAAGAGAATTTAGCTTGCCCGACCAGAGTAGCCTGATTAGAACGTCAATGACAAAAAAATAACTTGGGAATCACTAAAACGAGAGATTATTCTAATTTTATTACATTAATTTCAAGTTGCAATCAACAGTTGATAATAAATGTATTACTGATCAATGTTAACAAGGTTGCGCTGCTGAGGCTCGTGCAGCTTCTCCAGGAGAAATGTAAACAAATGAGCGCAGCACACAAAAAAGAAACCCAGTTAACAACATACTGACTATAAAAATTACAAATATGGAGTTTTTATATATTTTATAACATATGATAGAGTTAACCTGTTAAAGGCAGGGTAGGTAGAAATGGTCTAAAAATTTTATTTTTCAAATTTGTTTAAACTTTATGTACATATCAATACATAATTAAAATGTAAGTACTCTGAAAAAGAAAGTATCAAAATCGAGTGTCTGTAGACCTCTCACGACTGTTTTAAAGACATCTCATTATTTCCATTCACTCCACCGCCTCATTTCTGTGCTTCTTCCAAAGCCACGCCCCCAAAACACATGAACGCGCGACTCCGACCGCTGAGCTAGAGGGCGCATTATTTACCTGAGACAAGCGGAGGGGAAGGGGCATTTTTTTGCCTGGTTTGCCTTCACTAACTGCATATGCTGGTACTGTAAATTTAGATTGCTCTTTCTCTGCCATTGTTTTGGTATTCCTAGGTTCAGTGCCTTCTTCTTCTTCTTCGATAGATTTTATTGGCAGCTTGCAAACATAGTGCATTACCGCCATCTACTGGACGGAGGTGTGATCAAGTTCCGTGCCTCTCGCACTCCTCAAATCAAACGGTCGCGCGCAAGTGGGCAGGTGCTGTGTGGCAAAAGGGTGGTTGCCATGGTTGCGAGAGAGTGACAGTCGCCTAAGCCAATCCTTTGATTCGTCCCGAATCGAAATAATGAGCTGTGTTTAATACAGATTAAACGGTCTAGAGTCACTTGATTTTTATACTCTTTTTTTCAGAGTTCTTACATTTTAATTATGTATTGATATATATAGAAAGTTTTAACAAATTTGGATCTTTAATTTTTAATAAATCCTACCTACCCTGCCTTTAAGCTGCAACCCCACTTTTGAAAAATCCCCAGAAATGACATACCCAAACTGAAACAGATACAGTTCATGAACCCTTTGTACTAAAAGCACAAGTATGATCTCATTTGAAAGCTGACACCTGGCAGTTTATTGTAAATGTAGAATTAATTATTGTCATAATGACAAAAATTGTTATAAATAGCTTCAAAGTTTTGTAAAATTATTAGAAATTAATTTTTATGAAACATCCTCATGAAAATAAAATTGAAGTTGGCACTGGAGCAATCTAGAAATGCACTACAGCTAAAGCCATATGTCTAAACATTCTATGTTTAAAATCTGAAGATAATAAGTCCAAAACTCTGTATTTGGTTAAATGTTTTTCAAGACCATGTCAAATGACTTTATTTTGATTTGACGCTAAAATGCTACTGATGTTTATTGTCATCTTCTAACTATCTATCCAGTATATTGTCTCTATTGTTTTGTGGTGCAGACGATCCCCATTCAGTCTCAGTCTCCCCCTGCACACATTCACACCTCTCCAGCCTGGTTATGGCTCGAAATATGCATTTCTTTTGTCTGCATTATAGCTACTAACGACTGGCTATTCACAGGCTATTCATAGGGTTTCAGTCCCTAATTTCTTTTCTCAAAGTTTACCACACATTTTAAACTGTATCAAATGCATTTCTTGAATAAAGACACATTTCAGGTAGCATTAAAAAAATAATAAAAGTATAACTTCTAGGTAGCAGGTGCACCTAGGGCTAGCTAGCATGTTAGCTTAGCACACCATCAATACACGACAATTTATGAGATTAAAACCATGTTTGTGCTCTAAACTTACTTTTTAACGCACGTTGAGTATTTTAAATAATCTTCTGTGATCTAATTTGGCTTCAGATAAAAAAATCAGACAAAAAATATACTATTGGATAGTGTTCTGCACAATGATAGTCTATATAGATTAGCATTACATTATAAATATAATCTATTATTATGAAAATACCTGGCATGGCTTGAAAAACACAGGTAACTCAAATATCAGTGCAATCATGTTTATTGTCTTCAAAACATCTGTATCTGCATGTTACAGCGCGATCTATTGTTAGCTTTGTGTGTATCAGTCAGGTATCAGTGACGTCCTGGAATGTCACATGGTCATGGCTCTTCTTCATGTTCCATATATGGACTATTATTGTGCATATAGCGCCCTCAGGCTATTGGTATGAATTAAAAAACACAGTATCGGAATACCAAATGCTCATAAAGATTACATCGACGCATTTGGGTATAAATTCAATAAATATTATTCCTGTCTATAGAAATATGATGTAAATCTATGAGAATCTATCAATATTTCTCCAAATCTGCACAGTTTTGAGCTAAAGCCCTGAAGGACGTTGTTTTGTGTATCGCTGTCATGACTACAGCACGGAGTTTTTTATGAATGGGAGCGGCTGACGCGCATAATTCATATTAAAGGTATCGACTCATTTTTTCATTTCATAACTCCTGACACAAATTAAGACATAACTGTCACTATGAGTTTCTCAGAATACAATAGTGGTCAAATACTGAAACTTGAGTATTATATCTTTTTAATTATGTATAGTTTGTCAAGGTATAACATTAAATCTGATAGTAATTTTGAATTAAATAAATAAATAACGCTTCAGTGCGCGGGCGCACTGGCAACGGTTAACAGGTTAAGCAACCTCACTTGACGAGTAGGCTACTGTTTCCTGAATACAATCACGATTGAAACTGTGACATTGATTTCATACAACAGGTTAATAAACAGTTACAATTAAGTCACTTACAGTTTTAGATGCAATATTGACAGTTTTTGTTCTGTTTCAGCAGCAAAAATAGTTAAACAAAGATCACAGCAGAACCATCGCGCATCTCACAGCAACTTGTTTTCTCATTACTGAATGATTCAGCATTTTGAACAAATCGGTTGACTCAAAGATTCAATGATCAATCCATAAACATCTGTCTCAATCATGAATTAGTCATTCGAACGAATCGTTTGAACAAATGAATCAATGACTCGCTCATTAAGACGGTCGCCTGGCGACACCTAATGGCGGTTTAGTTTTATGTTTAAAAGTATCATTCTTTCCAATGTGTGTGCACCATTATCAATGTCCGTGCGGACGTCCGTGTTTTACTTTCACTTTTATATTAGCGATTTAAAAGCACCCGCTCGTGTCACACATCGATTAACCAATGGGAAAATATCCTCACCGTCATATATCTAATAAATTCATATTTAAATACAATATAGGCCTACCTAGTAAAAAGTTGTATATACTATTTTGATATCCTTTTGGACACAATATGGCAGAATAGCCCTATATTTGCTTTTTTGTTGACCCAAATAGCACTAAATAGCCTGTTTTTAACTTTTTCATACTTCTTGAATTGCAAAAACAGAATAAAATGGGTTTAGTTCTAATATTTGTATAATTTTATATAAAAATAAATGGTGTATAATTACATTTTTAGAAGATAGGAGACGTTTCCTGCTTCCTTTTTGACATTAATTTAATCCTTCGCCATGCAAAACCGTTTGAGATATTCAATATCCGTTTACAATTTAGCATCATTCATATATTTGTATCATGTTGAAAAAGCTTGGTGGGAATAAAATAAACCTTTTAGGAGGAGTAACTAAAAACTCAGAGGCTGATTTTGCAAAAAATCCATATTCAGACCAAAATATCTGACTTCCTGTTGGTCGGAGCTAATAACTGTAAATTAGAAAGTTGTCCGGCTCGATGAGACCAATATGCGTACCAAGTTTTGTGATTCTATGTAAAACTAAGCCCCCATTTTTGACTAAAGGTGGCGCTACTGAGCCCCTCACAATGCCCGTTTCTGAAACTTTGCACATGTCTACTGGCTAATAAATGTGATGTGTCTGTCGAGTTTCATCCAATTTCAAGCATGCTAAGAGTCTCAAAAGCATCCAAAAAGAATATTAAAGTTTGATGCGTTGCCACGGCAACAGTATTTAAGATATCAATAATCCTTTCACAGGTCTACATCTGCCGTGTGTCTACATTATACACATAAAGTTTGAAGCAAATCGGGTAAATATAAGAGGGTGATTTCAAAGTATTTCACACTTCCTGCTGCCAGTTGGTGGCGCTATAACTTTGACTCACAATAGTCATATCCATGTGATCGGCCTCTTACAATGAACACACTGCTGAAGTTTCATCAAGATCAGTTAATGTATGCTGAAGTTATAACACATTTCCTGTCTCCATTTTCTCGCCATAAATTCGTTTCCTCGCCACAGCCAAACTGTTTGAGATATCCAAAATCTATAGTTACACTAAAGGCACCGGGGTGGCGGTGTCACCGGCTTATATATATATATATATATATATATATATATATATATATATATATATATATATATTTGGACCCCGTTCAAGGGGGCGCTGTCGAGCCCCCCTGCCACGCCCAGGTACCAGCTTCAGTCCGGCCCTGATGGCCACGGGTTCTGACCTGTGTGCAAAGTTTCAAGAGTTTTCGAGCATGTTAAGGGCCCCAAAAGTGCCCGAGAAGTAGAAAAAAATAATAATAACAAATAATCCTAACGAAAACTATAGGGCCTTCGCCCTTTCAGGGCTTGGGACATAATAAATATACTATAGATTTAATATGCGTATTTGTTTATTGTCAACAAATACAAATATAAAATACATTCATAAGAATCAATAACGTTAGCTGATATAATTGTTGTTGTTTTATCGTCTAAATGTCATCATAATAATTAAGAAACAAACTCAGGTTTACTTTAGTGCACATACTCTATTAGATCATTCTTCTGATTAGTCATTACAGAGTCCCAGGTGTGCTATAGTTCATGGTAAAATAACAGTAATGATGTGAAACGTGGAATAACTCTTAACTGAAGCAGTCAAAGCTATGAGAAGACAGAGAGACAGGTAGACAGTCCAGGCCGCCATTGTTTCTCTGAATACTGAAACAGAAATATACAGAATTAATTATTACAAAGTTTTGTATTTTTGTGACACGAACCAGTTCAGTAGATCAATGTCAACGTCTGGATATTGTGTTGTTGAGCGGAGCCCTGGTTCATCTTTTTATTTTATTTAATTTATATATATATATATATATATATATATTTTTTTTTTTTTTTTATTAGATATAAAGAAACACAAGTTAACAAATATAAAATTATCAACATGAAAACACGAAACGGAACATACACCAGAGGAGAGGAGAAGAAAAAATAAAATAAAGAATGGTTCATCTTTTTATATACTGGAGGGGAGTGTGTTCATCAGCATCATCCATCACATGCTCTTCCTGTGCAAACACTGTTTTTGTATAGTTTGTTCTATGTGTATTTTATGTGTGTTCTTGGTATGTATACAGAATAAATGAATAGATATTATTCATCTATTCTGTAATTGCATCAGTGTGCATGTTTTATGTACATGGTTTATTACTCACACTCTTCATAAGATGCTCTTTGTTCACCTGGAATGAATGGAGGATTGTTGCTGTCATCAGCAAATATGTACAAATATTTACACTGTAAAACCTTGCAGTAAAAAAACGGCCAAATTCTGACCATAACATATCATTTTCCATTAAGACTGTACTGAGATCAATGAACCGTAGATACCGTAGAAAACAATGAATTCTGGGTAATATTTGTTGTTTTCAAGAAAGTAGCCT
Organism: Rutilus rutilus; assembly: GCF_951802725.1. Taxonomy (NCBI): domain Eukaryota; kingdom Metazoa; phylum Chordata; class Actinopteri; order Cypriniformes; family Leuciscidae; genus Rutilus; species Rutilus rutilus. The sequence continues at coordinate 8,645,234 of NC_140209.1, read as the reverse complement.
ACTGGAATATACTGTGAATGGTAAGACCTTTGAATACTGTTCCTTCATTAATGAATAACTACACAGCAACAAATGAGTAATGCACTATTAACATTCTAATAACTCTGCTGAATGTGGTAGGTCACTATTAGCTAACAAAGATGGTCAGGTGATACATCACTCATCATCATCATAAAGGAAAATTGACTAATGTGATCAAAAGTGGTTGCTTGTTATTAATAGATTTTAAGCAGCAATGCTTTCTTGCCAGATATCAAACATTCTGAATTTAATTAATTATTTCATAAAAAAAGAAAAAAACTTTAGATACACACACAAACATCAAGAATCAGCATATGAATCTCAATACATATAATGCTGCTGTAATTATTTATCTGTAGTGGTTGATGAAGATGAGGGTCATTAGTGTTTGTTTTTGTGTTATTTATGTTTTATACATGTCATATTGTGAGAATGATATTGTCATATTGCAAAAAATACTAAATGGATTCGTCAAGCAGTGAGGATGAATTTGTTGCCCTCTTTCTTCTTAAAAAGAGAAAAAGAAAGAGGAAATATTGGGTCCATCCAATCCTGAGATTGCGCCGAGAGGAAGGAGAGTTTCACCTCCTTATCAAGGAGTTGCGAAATTATACAGAGCGATTCAAAATTTACCTCAGAATGTCAGTAGAACAGTTTGATGCTTTGCTAGCGATACTGGAGCCACATATTAAAAAGAAGACCACCAATTTCTGTGAACCAATCGATCCTGAACAGAAACTGGCAGTATGTCTATGGACAGACACACACACACACGCGTGCGCGGCCGGCAGAAGCGCTGGGCAGACAGAACAGCTGTATACAGGTTATATTTTATTCAGTGTCTTTGTAATCCGCATTTTGTTTTTCATACAGTAGGCTACTTGTGCTGCGAGACGAAGTGTATCAACTTGTCAGACGTCATTCTGGATTTTGTCGTTCGCTTGTACGGTGGCTCTGAATTTTCAAAAAACCTCACAAAACACTGGCTGTGGATGCGAAAAACGCAGAAAATCGAACCCAATCCGAATTTTTTTTTTACGGACGAAAGTTTCGTAGACATGTTAATGAAAAAATTCATTGTTCTTGTGTCCATTCATTTAAAACTTGTTGATTTCATTTGAGTGTGTGTAAAAGCATTTCTAACAGCTGAATTGGGGGTAGGAAAGAGCAGATGTAATAAACCAGATAGCCCGGGGAGATAACAAACACCTAGGCACGAGAAAGAATCTTAGTCGAAGAATACAGGATGTCATATAGTAGGGTCCCAGGCCCCCTCCTGAGGAAAGCAGGAGGTCATTTAGATTGTAAATGAAGGCCTTTTGGCTTCTCAGGGACAAAGAACAGCATGACCTGCCCAGGGGGGGTAGAACCAGTCCATACTAGATGTCTTTAAGGAAATTTACAGAGACTAGGGAAAGGAGGAGTCAAGAATGTCAGAAACCTGTATAAAATGTCTCAGTTTTATTATGTCAGTAGGCTTTCTGTTTCACATCTGGGTGGCTGCGGTTGCGAAAAGATTCCTCAAAGAATAAAAAGCCTTTTCTTCTTTATTACAATTTTGCCTTTTGAGTGTTCCTTAACCCTGTGATGCTGTTTTTCCCAGTGAGATAAAAAATTGCTATTACAGCTGGTGTCAAGAAGAGGGATCCTGTGCGGACGCTTCTTCTCCTGGTCCTGAGAACGGATTTGACGGGAAAGTGCACAACCTCGGCAGCACTAGGCAGCCGTCTTATACCTCGACGGTTTGAGATAGAAACTCAACAGATTACGAGAGAGAGAGGCAAATACCCCACACTCAGGACCAGTGAAAGAAAAACTCCCACCAGGATTAAAAAAAATCCGCGACGATTGCGGGAAAAACAGAAAAGCATCTCTGGGTAAGAAACGGCAAAATTGTTTTATTGAAGTTGAGTGTAATTTGATAATTATGAGTGAACGTGAACCATATTGGCTGAGTTTTGCTTTTGGTACGAGCGAAAAGGTGATTCAGATAATCACACATTTTTTGGGGAAGAAATTGATCTGACAGATTCGGATCGGTATCTACCACACTTAAGCTCGTTGGTGGACGGAAGTGCCACAGGTGATTCAGATAATCACAATTGCTGATTAATTAGTTTTACTCAAAAACTCTGTAACCTGAGGAAATCTCGTACAAGTGGACGGAAGAGCCACATCAAAATAATCGATTTAGGTGGACGGAAGAGCCACGTCAAATCAGAATTAATCGAGCGCTGGAAAGTGCTTATAGGAAGTTTTTGAGTGAAACGTAATTACAAACCACCCGACCGATCTTGGGGTAAGGGAAAGATCGGGTCTGTTGAAGACGTTTGACAGATACTGTAAGACACGTGTCGAAATTGTGAAATCCAGAAGGGAGATTCAGCCAAAATGGGGTCATCTAACAGTAAAGTAGATCATTTTTATACACCAATTTTCTGTTAAAAGAGAAATAATTATGGTGGTAAATGTAAATGTATTTCCCCGAGGCGGGAACCTTGAGTAAGATAAGACTCAATGTTGTAAAAGAATCAATAGAAAAGAACGAGGGAAAACAGAATGGTTGTTGTGTGTGTGTTAAACGTGTGTAAAGGATCTTTATGTGTGGCTGATGAAACTTTGAGCAAAGCAATGACTGATAATTTGAGCAGTGTTGTGAATGATGAGCATATGAGATTGTACAAAGTAGTCTACAGGGTTTTCTGAAATGCTAACTTATCCGTTACTAGTCAGAAAGGGTTGTTGAAGTTTGTTCATGAGTGTAAAACTGTGAACGGACAGTGAATTGTTGGATGGGAAAGAAGCAGATAAAAGAGAACAGAGTCGATGCAGAAGGAACTGACATGTAGGGGAAGATAGGATGTTTTTTTTCCTGATGGAAACAGTGAATTGTTGGATTGAGCACATGCAGAAGGAACTGACATGTAGGGAACGATAGAGTTCATGGAACTATTTATGAACGCCTGATTAAGTCAAATTAAGTTGAAATGGTACGAAAGGTGAGTTTTAGATGGAAATGGGGCGTTGAGTATGATTAACAGGGATTGGCATGATATAAGGATAAGGAATGTTTCATTAAGTAAAACGATTGTCTTTTGAACCTAAAAGGGTCCAGCTATGCTGGGAGTACAGCAACAGCGCTTGCTTGTTCAAACCAGCTTCTGAATGTTAAATGTATACTTGTTTTGTAATCAGTGTTGTTGATGATAATATCAAATTAGAAAATGTCCAGAGATTGGATATTTTGTTGATATTAAGCCATTTAAGGAAATATATTGTTTTATAAAGGAAATTATGGGTTGGAGATAATTTCCCCAGAAACGTGTGACTAAAGTTAATCAGAAACTTTGTGAAACCCGTTTAGAATATTTAGATTTTCCGTGTCGCTTATGAAAATTAATGTTCTGCCAATAATGACGATGTGAATGCTTTATTGTATTAATGTTATGAAAACAAGGGTATTGAAGAATAGATTGCCATATTTTTGTAACAAGAGTTGAAGGTGCAAGCGGCTAAGATAGCTGTCTGTGTAATTTAGAGACTGAGAAGATTTAGAGAATCTTGTGTTTTCTGTGAAACAGTAGAGATAAGTAGGACTGAATAATTATAATACAATCTTGTGATTTATGTTGAATCTGCAAACTAACCATTTGATAGAAGAATAAGCTTTTAAAACCAGTGTTGATGAAATTAATGACACGTTAAAGTTTTAATACTGTATGAAGAGTAACTGAACAGTCCTGATAAATAGTGAGATAAAAGAGAGCAAATGCTATAAGCAGTTCTGCTCATGCTCTGAAGAGATTTGCAGATGATGTTTTGTAAAAGTTTGATTGTGATTGGAAAGATAAACAATAACTTAATTGGCTCCAAACAAAGAAAGTGCCAAAATAACACAAATTTAAAGAAAAGTCTGTGTTAATATGAGTTAGAAAGTAGATCAGTGTTAATATGATGAAGATTGTGATTCAGCTGTTGTAATTGAATTTGCAGCTGGGACAGTGGGGGAAAATGCAGAGAACTTATCAGTGGCTCGGTTTGCATTTCCTGAATAGGAACGCTCTGCTTCAGGGGCGTAAAGTAGGGTGGAGATGTTAGAAAGATAAAAGGCAGAATAACAGAGAGTGTTTTATTGCAGTCAGCTGGGTCATTCAGTGACTGTAAATGCCCACTGTATGACTGTAAAGGTAAATGAAGGAGAAAAGAAAGTTGATAGATGGAACTTTTGAAAGTTGTTAAGAAGATTGAAAGATATTAAGTGTAAGGAATTCCTTTTGAAAGGAAAAGAACTATAAAAAGTACCGGTTGACGTAAAATTACAGATGAGCTAAATGAGTTGCAAAATATTTTAAAAGTACCGATCACTAAAAGGATGATTGTGTTTTGAATGAAACGCTTTGATAAGGTTTTAGATGATATAGAGAGACAAATCTAACGAATGATTTATAGTGATAATCATAAAATGTATGACAAGCAGAGAGCGCAGCCTCAAAAGTTAGTATGAACCATAGAAGCAGATTGATAAACTCCTAGAGAAAACATTGAAGTCGGGTATTAAATTATGGTAATTGAAAATAAAATTGAAATGAAATTTGAAACGTTATTAAGAACTAGAATAATTATTATTTCTTTAAGATAAAATAAACAGAAGCAGTGTTACAGGATTAACAGTTGCTAAATGTAAAATGTGTAAAAGGCATTTGATTAAACAAAGGCTTGTTAATGTTGATTTTAAAAGATAAGATTGTGATTTGGCCAAAACAGGTTTGCTTATCTAAATCTGGCATGTGCTGTAACTGAAACTGCCACAGTTTCAGTGCAACAGAGACTCATTCGGAGTGGATATTTGTAATGTCTAAATTACAATACATGTAATTTATGGAAAAGATGCCTTAAGATGGGCTACAGTTAAAGAAAAGATGGCAGATAAAGTCTGAAGTTAAAGGTTTATGAGAATGCAGTGTACCAGTCCTGATGCCTCAAGAGTCTCTCTCTCATTCAATGTCAGCTGAAAGCTGTTTTCTGAGGCTGTGTAAAGCACAGTGTTTCAGTTGAACAGATTCATAGATGCGGAAAAGCTAAGGCAGTTCAGATTTGACAAATTTAGAGGACAATTTGTAAATGTTTTAGAAGTAAACCTGAATGACTTTAGAAGTCTTTACAATAACACTGTTTAGGACTTGCTTATTTTAGGACCAGAGACTTTTAGCTCTCATTTTAGCTTCCACCATAAAACAGGGTCGATGGCTCCGGCTACAGAAGTAACAGTACACTGAATGTACGATTGTGATCTAAATTCACTGACTATAATCAGGTTGCTACCTTTAAGATGATTAATGAATTTAAGTGATTAAATACTGTTGTTATTAACCTGTCTCCCTGTGAACACTATTAGGTCAGAATGGCTCTGATGACTCTTGAATGCGCCTTTTCCTAAGCTCCAGAAAACAACAGATTATGTTGAAGAAAACGGTCACAGATTCTGTGATGGGAAAAAGCGGTTACCAGTGTGTACGAGTGATTACTTCAACGACGGGTACGATCTTTTAGGCCAAAAAGACAACCTAAGACAGAAGGGTCACGCAAAAACACTGGGCATTTCCTGATGGAGGTGTTTTTTTTTTTATGTGAGAAAGGTATTAGAGTTGAGCGGTGACTGTGAGGCCAGCAGCATCAGCAAACCATTGAGAGGCGAGATGAGCTGTAAGAAGTTACGGCCGTCTGACCCAGAAAATGTGAGTTCCTCTATATACCACTCACCAGAAACCGCGTTGATTGAACGGCTTGTTTTTCTGACAAGTGTCTGCAACTATGCCAGGGGACAACACCCTGAAGAAAAGACAATTATAGGTTAAGAGCTGATCTGAATGGGCATTCAGGAGCCAGCAGAGACCATTGAACTAGTGGTTATCTGTTGTGGAGACAGCTTAAAAAAAAAAAAAAAAAAAAAAAAAAAAAAAAGTTGTAATGTTAGTTGCCTGATGAGCAAGGAAAACACAGAGATTTGTGTCGATGCTAAACTAATGTGTCAGTTCTGACTCCTGTAGATCATTTAGACATGACAAAGGACCACTATAAGACATGGTGGTGGCTAAAGATGACTCAAGAGAATTTTCTGGAAAACAAAGGTTAGGTAAATTGAGTATTTAAACTAAAGATAACCTTAGAAAAGATCATAGAACGATTGAATATGACTATGATTATTTTAGTTACAGTCCTAGGAGGCTGTTGAAAAGATTATTTGCTTATAATGAGAGAGAAAGAGACTGCTTGAGTGGAGGAAGAGGATGGTACTCTGTCTGTCTTTCTGTTATCAGTCAGCCAAAGAAAGCTGGAGCAAAATAAGATAATGCACCAAAACAATCCAGCTGACTTTTCTAAAATCAGATGGATAATGAACAGACATGCTTTGAAACTGGTTAAGAGGCCATAAAAACATTAGATAAAAGATACAGGAAAATGTAAGGTTAAAATGTCATTTAAAATTTGAATCCTTTTAGATAAAAGATATTAATAAGAAATATGAGCGGTTCATAGTCAGGGAAGAGTGTGAGTGTGAATTCATGTTTTGTAAAGTATGTGTTAGTTTAGGACAACTGTTCTGTCTGAATAGTGTGTATAAATTTGTCATTAACCTCTGGAAAGAGTGTTTTAGCATTATAGATGGGTTAAGGCGAATGACAAATTTGAAATTTTGAAATTGAAATTTCACAAAGCTGAGGATTGTGAGTCAATCTGATGAGAAGGCAACACAGAACAGGATGAGCTTTAAGTTGATTGATCATCGAGCTCTGTCTATTAATTATTATTTTGGTCATTCATGATGTGCAGTAGATTTGAATTACTTTCTGGACAGGTTTAAGTATTGATAAATTAGAATTGTGAAGTCGTAGATAGCCGTCAGTCATGTGTTGAGAAAAAGTTATAAATTTGACAGCAACAAACACGTACAGTAGGCTAAGTAAATATCAGATTATCCAGAGAGCCCTTAACAGTTATGTATTGTAAAAAGGGGAAGATTGTTATTCGACTGACGTTGACGAAGTGTAGTGACGTTGACAAAGTGTACACGACCTGACCTGACCAATTGATGACCTGGAGAATGTTCGTAGATGACAGCTGATTAAGAGACCAAACAATAGGGTTTAGGGGCCATTGCCTTAAAACAATTTGATAAGAAGATGAAATTGTGGCTTTAAGTAATATTTTTATTTCAGAGGCAGAGAAAGATGGGAAATTTGGCTGAAGGACAACGTTTGGGTTAGCAAACTTTATCCAAACAAATGTTACCAAATAAATATGAACAAATATTGCAGTTTTCTATAGCTCAAACAGTAGAGCGTTAGCGCTTGTAACACCAAAGTCATGGGTTCAATTTCCGAGGGAAAGCAAGAATTGATAAGAATGTAAATGTGTACCTTGAAATGTAAGTCGCTTTGGATAAAAGCGTCTGATAAAAGTAAGAGAATTTTATTATGTTAGATTTATGCACGAGATGGGTGTTGTGCATCAAGAGGAGGATGAATATGCTCATGGCGGGAACAAGAGAACGCACAGTAAAACAAGTGGTCAGATGAGTCTTTGAACTTTTTAGTATGGATAATTTGTATTCAGGCCACAAACAAAGACATTTCGGCCTCACAGGTGGGAAAACAGTAAATCCAGGGGGGAAGGGCTAAACCCATTGTCTTCACAGCAGGCTGAGAGGTTATCTAGCTTTGACCTCATCGGTATATGAGGACAGTAAAAGTCCAGGAGGGGTTTATTTGAAGAACTTTATTTGTATTAACCAGCTAGATCTGGTTTACTAAGGGGTTCACATTTGCTGAAAGCCATCGCACAGGTGGGAAGATAAATGTTGGGAGGACATTGGGTTTAATTGTGTGTATTGTTTGTATTTTAAGTGTGCTAATAACAAGAATTGTTTTGACAGGAAACGCCGGAGCAGATGTGGCAGCACAGCAGACAAAAGAAAACTATGTGACAATAACCTCAACATTTGTTTTTCTTTACAGAAGATGCAGACTTTTGCGCATGGCATGAGCAAAGTGAAGAAACAGTGCCTAACCCTGTGTAATGCCTAACTTAAAATTTTCATTTTGCAGGATGTCAGGATGGATTGAACCAAACAGAACTGATTCTGTATTGTTTTGTTAACATGAGCAACGTGGGTTGAATGTTTTTTTCAGGGGAACAAGGACCCTGAGTGCTATTCAATGAGCAAGAAATTATCCGGTGATATGTTTCAGGTTGAAAATTTCACAGGTCACACCAAAGAGACGACAAGACAAGCGGTATTGGTGAAGATGGAACGTCCATGAGGCAACGAGATGATCAACATATCTGGAGAAAATGTTGACCAATTAATGGTTGAAGAAAAGTTTTGCGATTTTATTTGATTGAATCAAATTAGGGCTTAGTATTGATATACATGCTTAAAGATTTAATAGTAAAATGGGTTTGATTGATTTTAGAAAATAGAAATGAATTTTTATTATTTTATTGGTTATCAGAGAATGATAAACAGGGGGGAGATGTTAATGAAAAAATTCATTGTTCTTGTGTCCATTCATTTAAAACTTGTTGATTTCATTTGAGTGTGTGTAAAAGCATTTCTAACAGCTGAATTGGGGGTAGGAAAGAGCAGATGTAATAAACCAGATAGCCCGGGGAGATAACAAACACCTAGGCACGAGAAAGAATCTTAGTCGAAGAATACAGGATGTCATATAGTAGGGTCCCAGGCCCCCTCCTGAGGAAAGCAGGAGGTCATTTAGATTGTAAATGAAGGCCTTTTGGCTTCTCAGGGACAAAGAACAGCATGACCTGCCCAGGGGGGGTAGAACCAGTCCATACTAGATGTCTTTAAGGAAATTTACAGAGACTAGGGAAAGGAGGAGTCAAGAATGTCAGAAACCTGTATAAAATGTCTCAGTTTTATTATGTCAGTAGGCTTTCTGTTTCACATCTGGGTGGCTGCGGTTGCGAAAAGATTCCTCAAAGAATAAAAAGCCTTTTCTTCTTTATTACAATTTTGCCTTTTGAGTGTTCCTTAACCCTGTGATGCTGTTTTTCCCAGTGAGATAAAAAATTGCTATTACAGTAGACAGTGTGCAAGCGTGATTGACATAACGTGAGGTCGAATTTTTTTTTTAACGTGCGAAAATTTCGGATGCGAATTTCGGACTCAGTGTGCAATGGCCTTAAATCTAAAGTTAAAAAGTCAAGGGTCAAGAGCCCAACTAAAGAAAACAGTCATCTCCATAATGGTAACTTCAAACTTTATTATTTTCAATAAAACATCAACGTCTGAACCTCTGGTAATTCTCAATAATTAGATTACAGGAAACCACAGCTGGCAGGATTTTATTTTTAATTTTTTATATAAAAGTTCAGTTCAATGTTCAATGCCATAAAACCTAAAATATTACTACCGTATTTTTTACGGTAAAGCACTTGTAAGCTGCTAGTTTTTTACCGTAAACTTTAGTTCAGTGCCGTAAAAGTACAAAAAAATTCTACCGTATTTTTGACGGTAAAGTACTGGCAACCACAGCTGCCAGTTTTTTTCCGTAATATTTAGATCACTGCCGTAAAACCTAAAATATTACTACTGTATTTTTTACGGTAAATCGCTTTCAACCAGCTGCCAGTTTTTTACCGTAAACTTTAGTTCAATGCCGTAAAACATAAATATTTATACCATATTTTTTACGGTAAAGAACTGGCAACCAGCTGGCAGTTTTTCACCGTATTTTTAGTTCGATGATGTAAAACTTTGTAAAATTAGTAAACATTTGCTACCGTATTTTTTACGGTAAGGTACGGTAAATGCAACGGTAAGTTTTTTTTTTACAGTGTACTTCCAAAATCCGTACATTTATTGAAATGTCCCGTGAGAGCTATTACAGTTATTCACTGTATATAGTAAAGGAATTAACATTTTTTTTTCGTTGCTTTTTTACAGTTTTTTACAGTTAAAATTACGAACATTTTTTACAGTGTACTTAAATAGCCCTTTAAATAAAACATGACACTCCCATTGATAGTCTCAGGATGCCTCACTGTTGGCACGACACAGGACTTATGGTAGCGTTCACCTTTTCTTCTCTGGACATTCGATTTTCCAGATGTTCTAATCAGATACATTAACTTTGCACCAGTCTTCTGCTGTCCAATTCTTGTACTTCCTGCAGAATTGCAGCCAATATTTGATGTTTTTATTGGAGAGAAGTGGCTTCTTTGCTGCCCTTCTTGACACCAGGTTGTTGTCCAAAAGTCTTGGCCTCGCTGTGTGTGCAGATGCTCTCACACCCACCTGCTGCCAATATTGAGCAGTTCTGCAATGGTGGTGACACAATTCCCTAGCTGATTCCTCAGGAGGAGAAGTTCCTGGTACTTACTGGACACTCTGGGACATCCTAAAGCCTTCTTCACTGCAGCCGAACCTCTATTCTTGAAGCTCTTGATGATCTGGTAAATGGAGGCCATTTTGATGCAAAGATGATCCTCCATCTTTCTTTGGAGGAAACCATTGCTAACAGAAGAACACAATGATTGAAAGCACTTCTTCCTTCCTTATAGCAATCATGTGCTGATGATATGATTAGTAAAATGATGTTAGCTGGTAATTTGGTGCCAAGGACAAAAACAGTAAAATTTGGGGTTTTGTGATAAAGCTTTTTGAAATGATGTAAAATGCCTCTGATCACTCTGCACAATAATCTAGAAAAATGTGAATCAACATCATAACAACTGAAGCAGCAAAAATTTCAAATTTGGCCACAGCTGTACCCTGTCATTCAAGTGGGAAGTATCCGGTCGAACAAGGTGATGTTGGTGGCGCATCCGCTGTTCAGCTCCTGCAAAAGGTCCACGTACTCGTAGGAGATGCCCTGTTGTTGTAGAGCAGTACGGCATTGATCTCTATGCTGTCGAAGGCTTTCTCGTAGTCTACGAAGGCCAGTACCAAGGGCATCTTGTACTTCCGGCAGCATTCAAGCAGTTGGTTCAGCACGTGGATGTGGTCCATTGTGCTGTAGCCAGACCGGAAGCCGGCCTGTTCGGGTGGCTGTTGTTCGTCCAACTGCCTGGCTAGTCGGTTGTACAGCACCTTGGTGAAAACCTTGTACACGGTCGGCAGGAGCCAGATTGGCCGATAATTCCTCAGCTGTTCGCGGTCACCCTTCTTGTACAACAGCGCTGTCTTGGCCGTCTTCCATTGATCTGGTGTTCTTCTCTGCGCCATGTAGCGGCTGAAACGGCTGGCCAATGCTGCCCAAAGCATCGGTCCACCCTCTTTGAGCAGCTCGGCCTCGATTCCGTCCAGCCCTGGCGCCCGGTCTTTCTGGATGTTCTGGATCGCATGCCTGACCTCATTGGTCAACACTGACGGGATGGCTGGTATGGCATCGTCCTGCATTTCGGGTGGGTCGACTGATGTCTTGCTGGCGAACAGGTCCGTATAGAACCCCAAAAAAAAACCCAAAAACTTTGCTAAGAGGTAATTTTCAATTGAGAAAGAGCATAAAGAGAGAGCTCACAAACCACAAAGAGAAATGGTTTATAAGGCTTCTGTGGAAGCTTTCATACATTTGCTCATCCCCTATATTATGTTTTCCCCTCCCCCACGGAACAAAATATCAAAGTTCTTGCAAGAATTATGTTTTCCCTTCCCTGGAAATATATAATTGGCACTGGAAATATCTAATTTCTTGTGAGAATTATGATTCCCCCCTTCATATATCGTGTGAACTATCAGTGGTTCTCGCAATACTTCAAGTAGGCCTATATGGTAATGTCAGGTTAGGGCCCTAAAGCAGAGTGAAGGTTTTTGAAGATCATAAAATCTCAACTTATAATGACCTCAATATCATCCAAAATAAATGTGGGATTTGTGCCTAATCACCAATGTGTGAACAACAAAAAAATTGATATTTCTTATGTTTTATACAGCAAAATGAGCCTGGGGTCAAATTGACCCCAAAGAACACCGATGCTACAAAAGTATGTACAGAACATTGAAAACCTATCATCATGTTAATTTTATGTTTACCCAGTTGTCCCCATTAAATTAGGAAAAGTCTTTAAATATGAAGCAATTTTTTTTTTTTTTAAGTATGTATTTAGAGACGTTAAACACTGAATGGGGTCAAATTGACCCCAAAGGTAATAGGAGGGTTAAGCTGAGGATCGCAGAACATAAGGCTGCTATCAGAAACAATAACCTTGACTATGCCATTGCTAAACATTATACAGAGAAGAACCATAGTCCAGCTGCCTCCCCCGAGGTTAGTTGGCATTGAGAGGGTATTGCCAAACCCTAGAGGAGGTCACATCATTAAACTGCTCTTGAGAAGAGAAGCTTTTTGGATAAATGAACTGTCTTCTGTTGAACCCTCTGGTGTGAACGAATCACAGGATTTTAGCTGTTTTCTATAAATGTGGGTTATAGGGTATTGACTATTAGCCTCACTGCAGTGCATGTAACATTGTGGACATATTGATGATGTATGTCTGTAATGTGTATATATTTATTTTTCTAAAAAACGTTTTGCTCTTGTTAGGCTTTTGATGATGATAATTATGTATATTTGATGATTACAAATATGTATATATGTGACCCTGGATCACAAAAGTCTTATGTTGCACAGGTATATTTGTGGCAATAGCCAACAAAACATTGTATGGGTCAAAATGATAGTTTTTTCTTTTATGGCAAAAATCATTAGGATATTACTGTAAATAAAGATCATGTTCCATGAAGATATTTTGTAAATTTCCCACTTTAAATATATAAAACATTTATTTGTGTGAATGAATGCAGCACTATATAGAATATAGTATATAGCCAATAGAAATGGACAACTTTAAAGGCGATTATCTCAATATTTCACCCTCAGATTCCCGATTTTCAAAATGTTGTATCTCGGCCAAATATTGTCCTATCCTAACAAACCATACATCAATGGAAATATTATTTATTCAGCTTTCAGATGATGTATAAATCTCAATAATAATAAAAACTACACATAAGACTGGTTTTGTGGTCCAGGGTCACATATTGTGTTGATTTATTTGAGGATGTGAATTATATTTTCTTAATTGGGTATTTATGGGAATGTGTTGGATATTGGCATTTAATATATTGGCATATTATGACTTTAAGAACACCTGAGAGCTCAGACCATTAACTGAGCGAACCTGAGGACGCTATATGCGAAACGCATTGCTCGCTTTGAATAAATAAAAGAGTAAGGTCAATAGTGTGCAGTAGAGTGTTTTTCATTTTTGTCTTTTAAATCCGTTCCTGCCATCTACCTGCACCTATCAGGCTGTGCATGGACAACGTGATCTCATAAGAATATGCGTGTATTTTTACGTAAAGTGTAGTTCTATTACACGCGTACATTTACTTACGTTTTATACACACAAATGTATAATACTGACGTATTTACAACACTAAAACATAAATATTTAGTATTGACAGCACAAAAGCGTAAATTATTTACGTAAGAAGAACTCTAATGACGTTCAAATTTGTACGCATAGGCATTATGCATATTTCAAATCGTTGCATTAATGTTTTGACTCTATTGCATTCAATTGTCTTATCAATTACATTTTCAGTCACATTTATTAAATGCAGTTTACTCAAGAAATAATAACATTTTGCGCCTTCTGCTGCAAACTCGTTTCGGAGGATTAGCCTACATGGTGTTAAACAAGACTACACGTTAAAACCTTAAAAATACCTTCTTTAATCGTTTAACCATTTTGTAATATTTAGTTTATTTACCGTGAGACACAAAATGCGTTTTCTCCAATATAACCATAATACACCAAAACCCAACATAGCCTAAATTCACAAAAGACATCAATTTTATTAGCTTGATGTAATCCAAATCTTTAGAATACGTTTGCAAGAAACAGATCCAAATTCAGCCCAATCTTCATCTCCATTCAGCGACCGTAAACGTCAAATCCCGCGCTCGTGATGAATTCAAATACTAAAATTGCGCCCTCAAGAAGCGTTACAACATGTTTTACTGCAGTGATATCGAACACTCATTGGCTCTCGCCTGCTTCGTCACAGATTGCGCTATGCCGCGTTTCAGTCGGTGAACTACATTTGAAATGGAGAAGCGCGCGCGCCTTCACGCAGAGCGAAGCAGGATTAACATTTGAAATGAATTAATAATTTAAATTCTGCTCTGTACCTCATACAAAACTATTATATTCTGCCAGAGAGGACTGCGACTGCAACACATCAACATGTGAACGACTTTTGGTACCGGTTTTGACATTTTCGCAATAACATTATTTTGATTATACATGTCTGTTGTTTTTCTTCATAATTGTAGCCTAAGTAGTTTTAAGAAATGGTTATGGGTAGGTTTAGGGGTAGGAGTAGGATTAGTGGCTCAAAATATATTTTAATGCTATATTGTTAATAAAACTGCCATTTCCCTACACATGTCTGTCCATTATGTTTTATCCTTTTTATATTCTGTGTACAATGGGTATGTTTAGGTTTGGGAGTAGGGTTAAGGGATCTTACATTTATCTATAAAAAAATACTGATTGCTTGGAGACATTATTGTCATTTTATGTATATAGTACTTTTATATATTTATTTATACAATACAGATTGCAGTTTCAGAGTAGCTTTACCGTGATATTCCATACATTATGCAAAGGCCCGTTGTCTTTGAGCATCCGCATGTAGATATAGCTGATTTCCCGAAAGCCACTGAACAATTCAGCTCACTTCTTTTTCCAGAGCTTTCCAACTTGTACACAGTCTCACACCAGAGATTTTTCTGGTCTTTTCTTGTCTTGACAGCAGTGACTTTAAACGTCTCATATGGAGGAATCAGCACCTCTTTCTGTTCAGGATACTTGGAGTATTTGATCACATTAACACCGTTGCAAGTTTTGATTTCAAAACAAGATTTAGTTCCAAAACCCTGTGCTACTTTACGATCAAGAGAGGATGAAGCAAACGAGCCGAAACAAATCTCTGTGCCTGTGACATTCTTATAAAATTCAGCTTTTGTACCACGATATGTTGACTTGCATTCCTTTTGTTTATTAGTCAATATCTGTATTGCATCTGTTATCAAAAATTGAAGTGAATACCATTTGAATGTCTGGTTTCTGTAGTTTTGTTTACCATTATAAACAGCCGTATCAAGATTGCTATATATGCTAGAATTAAGGTTAGTGTACACATACAAGGCAATAGAATGATTCTTTGTCAATTTATCTTCTGGCGCTCCGGCATTCTTTTCACCTTCTTGCCAAGCCTTTTCAAATTCAGCTGAGTTATTGATTTCCTTCTTTAGATATTTATTCCTCACCAAATATGCCTTTTTTTTTTTTCACAGGCCATATATTGATCATCAACTGAATTCTGTGCCATATCTAATGGATATATCTGTCCTTCAACAGCAGCAGCAGCAGCTCTGTGATCCTGCAAAAAACATGAATCATAATGATCACATCATCAGTATTCATGTCTGTAATATTCAAACTAGAACACAAGCTTACCCGTCCTAGAGCAGCTAATATGAGAAGAAGAGCTTCAATGATGAGCAGCATTTTGATTCAGTCAAATCCTTCAGATGATCTAGTAGATCTAGTGAAGAACGGACGATGAAAGACAATGAGAACAGTATTTCACAAAATCTCCAATCAGGAATATGTACAGATTTACACACTAAAAATGTTACACAATAAAGTTTTACCCTGGTGTACTTGGAATGTTCTGCTAGATAGCAAACCATTTGAAAATAATGAATGAAGGAATTAATCAGTGAATTAATAAAACAAGAATAATACATTTAATCCCTTGAAATCTTTTAAAATACCCTCTTGCCATCCAGAGGCTTGCATTCTGCAAGTGAACGGCGCCTTGTGGTGCCATCCCAAAAAGGCACAATATCACTATTATGGACTTTACCTTGACTGTTCCAAGCTGGTGGAATGACCTGCCTAACTCAAACCGAGCTGCTAATGTTTTAGCCATTGTCAAGAAACTGCTGAAGACGCATCTCTTTTGTTAACACTTGACCCATTAACACTTACTATTCTATATCTATTATATAAACGTTGCTACATGTACTGTAACTGAGTCTGAATGTCCTACTGTTAGTTTGATTGCTTATATTGCTCTTCTCATTTGTAAGTCAATTTGGATAAAAGTGTCTGCTAAATGATTAAATGTAAAATGTAAATGTAAATTACCTTGGAATATGGTAAAAAAAAATTTGTAACGTTCTTCAGTTGCTCAGGAACATTGATGAGAGAAGATCAGGAAAGTCATCCAGTCTGGCGACAACAGCAGTGGCGGTCCTACATTGAATTACACCCTGGGCGAGACCCCCTTCGAGCGCCCCCAATACCCACCCCCCCATTGGGACATAATTTTTCTTACCCCATTGGCAGATCATGTTTTGCTTGGTTTAAGCAAAATCTCAATTTTTATTTATTTCCCCAGAAAACAAGACTTAATATCTTATGTCATTTTACTACGTGCATCTTTATTTAAGAAATGTTTGATATTTGGACTGGAAACAAGACAAAAATACTAAGTAAGAAAATCATTTTTTGCAGTGTAATAACTGAACTTGTAACAGTTTTGTTGCAAAGAACAATATTATGTTGAAATTAGATCTCGTGTTTGAGTTCAAACTGAATTATTGTTAAGCACAGCAAGAATCATAGTAAAAAGGCTAACAAATAAGAGTTATACCCAACAATTAATATTATTGCCCCTTCATTCATGACATGGATACCGTAATCATACAGAGAAAACATAGTTGCATACCTTTATCTTTCGCTCGTTTCTAAATTGGACACCTGATGGCTTTGACTTTTCTTGTCCATCTCTTATTTGGCACTCGACATCGACAATCAACAGATTTCCCCTGATCTCCCCCATACCAACTGTCACTCACGACGAGTCACGACCAGAAGTCAAGACTAAACCAATTCACCTTGGTGGTGGTGACCAAGTAATCGTTTTGTATTACCTATTTTTATTAGCCATTCAGACCATTCAGAAAAACAAAAATGTGCAGGAAATATAGAGGCCTGTATTTATAATATTATGAATGAAATGTGCGTTATTTGGAAGAAAGTCGAGGTGTGACTGACTTCGATAACTATATGGATCGATCCACGTTCTCTGTTCTCTTCTTTCCTTCAGTGATTCTGCTTGTTAACAGGCTTATTAAATGACCATTTCTTTAAAACAAAATTGATTTGACAGAATTTAATTTTCTTATTGGCATAAACAGGTTTTAATGTGATCATATTTTCCACAGACAAAGTCTTTCATTGACTTACAGACACATTTTAACAGACACATCAAGCGTTGCGAATTCAGCATTTATTATTATAACAGCCTGACGTCTGAATGACATGACATGTTTCAACTCTTCGTTTTTCAAACCCAGAGGAATCATTTTAATTTCCTAACCAATTTTCCATAACGAGCTAAAATACTCTAAAGCGCTTTATCAGAGATAAACGGAGGTAAGTTTGACAACATCACCTTTTTCGAGAGGTTAGACAAGGTATACAGAGTGCTGTTGTTAGCCTAGGAAGGGTATTTTAACACTATACAGCCAATGAGAGCAACCTGTCCTCCAGTGAATGCTGTTATTTTATGTTTAGTCACAGTGAAAGTGATTTCACCAAATACTGGAACAACATCTTTGTTGATCTTGGAACAACATGTCTAACTTGGCAAAATCACTGTTAGTCACTGTGTACATATCAGTAGATGTGCTGGAAATGTCAGATACAAATAATGACACAGTGTACGGGAATAGTTAGTCTGTTTTTTATTTGAGCTCCATGAGATGACACATAGGAACATTCTGTTGCTGTTCACGGTCAGGGACTTTTTTTTCTAGCGGAAGGAAGGCTTTTAGGGATTTTACTTCATGAAAGATGCATTGATACATATTTTTTGGCTTTAATATTTGTATTGTTTAGTAACCATTTTATAAAAAACAATAAGGTACTGGAGGCTAGTGCTGTATCGTGAATAAGTCACGGCTGAAGGGGTTACTCCACTTCATGTCGTGCCTAACAACACCCTTCAGTCGTGACTTATTAACAACAATACCTTCACTGTAAAAAAAAATTAAATCCCCAAGTCAAAAATTTCTAGTGACTGATCACATCTAAATTTTTCAATTAGTCTGACGTATTATTTCTCATTGAGCCAATGTTAACAGACTATTGCAACAAGAATTGCACTTGGGCCAATTAAAAAATTTAGATGTGACCAGTCACTAGAAAATTGCGCTTACATATGCGCTTTATATGCGTCCCCGAATGCACTTTATTGGAAACCCAAACAAGCAGTACATGCAGAGACTGAGATTGTGTGGAGCAGCATTTACTGTTAATTGAGCAGCTCTGAGAATCATGTAGTCACTGTTGCTACGTCTGATAATCCATGGGGCTCTCACACCAAACATCATGTTCTCACGCAGTGAAAAATCCATCGTAGAGCAAAGAGGACAATGACAACACACCAACAGATAAGGCAGAGCAGTTACTTTTGATATGAAATAATGTTTCATATTGTATGTAGCACCTCACTTTAAGCAGCATGTGAACCGATCATCTTTTCTAGTTATAGCACGTAATAAACATGAATGAACATCAGGTTTGTTGTTTCAACTGCAGAAAGACGTCAATGTACACCCTGGGTGCTTCTCAATATCCCTCCTCGTCTCCTCTCTCCTCCGTCCTCCATCCTATGACCCGGAAACCGATCGAGCTCAGCCATCTTGAAGGACATCTCAATTCTCTAATTGCACCGTGAGGAGTCGAGGATCGAGGAGTTAGGAGGCTTCCTGAGGAGTCATGAGCGAGGATACACGGGTGTATCCTATGCGGAAGAGTTTTATCGACTTAAACGTGACGCACGTCTAAATTCTCCTCCCCCTTCACATCGGTCACAATCATTTTGATTTATACTTTACCTTTGCAGTTTATATAAACCAAACATCTTACATATTTCAACAGAGTATCTTGCTTTATTATTATTTATTATGAATTTCTTAAATAAACAAATTTCAAAAACATAAGGGCAGATCCTCTGAGCGCTGCTGGTGACGCGATGAAGTGACGCTCGAGTGATCAAGTATTCCAATGTATAAAAAAAAGTTACATTCGATTCCTCCGTCCTCTCGTCTTTTCCTTGCAGCCTTCAGGGGGCGGAGCTGAGACGCGAGGAAAGGAAACGAGGATGCACAAATAAGAAATGAGAAGCACCCCATATTTTAAAGGGGTCATATAATGGTACATGCACTTCTACAAGTTGATTGTACTGAAATGTTTGTTGGCAGTGCCTGTACACAACCATCATAAAATGATAAAAATCCATCCAGTGTTTTTTTTTTTTATCTTCTTATGTTTCCATCCATCTCAAGCTGTTCGATTTTGTGACGTCACAAAATCGACGCCCCTCCCACGATATTTGATTTCAAATCAGACCCGCCCTCGCTTGTGAGCGAGCTGTCAATCATAGCCCGCGCGGACCGGCGCGTTCATTGTTGACGATTGTTGATAGCTGGAGCACTGAGCAGAATAGTGTCTAAGCGATTGTGGTGTTCTGTTCTTGGGTGTAATAACGAACACAGCATCATTTTGATGTTCCTAAATCCGAACCGCTGAAGACGCAGTGGCTGAGTTTTGTTTTCGAAGGGAATATTCCCCACGATCAACGTCAATGCTTTCATGTTTGCGCGAATCATTTCACACACCAGACTGTTCCGTCATACAAAACGAGGGTCGGTATAAAGCTGGTTTTGCTAAGAAGCTGCTCCTGAAAAAAGGATCGGCAACTACTCGTGTTCCTGCTGCACCTCCAGAAGAACTGAAGTGAGTGTAACATTTTATTAGCCTTTATATTAATGTTTATATTAATCTTTGCAAATCGCTTGCTGCACGCTTCACGATGAATGCGGTTTACACCTAGGGTACATTACGGCATGTTTTCTATGTACGACGTTCTCAACATAATTCATAATCCCACGTTTATAAAGAACAACGCATTATGGTTATTGTGTTATTATTAAAAACGGTGTACGCACAGAACAGAGGGGCGGGGTGAGCAAAGCTCATTATCATTTAAAGACACATGCACTTAAACGGCGTGCTGAAAACAGCTGTTTTTGACCAGGTAAAATGAGTGTTTTCTTACAATACTAATGAGAATTTTTAATTAAAGTATATTACAAACTTTTAATTTAGACCCTAAAGAATCATATTAGCGTGTACAAAAATGACATTATATGACCCCTTTAAGTTTGAGTACACCGACATCTACTAACTCTCCTGTGTGTTTTTCAGACAAAATGCAGCGTTATGATTGGTCAGATTGCCCTCACAATAGTACCATTACATATTATGATTTCAAATTTCATTGTCACAACTGGCGGTTGTAGATAGGCACACGACGATGAAGATGAAAGTCATCTTATAGTCATCAAATGATAGTAATTTTATAGTCATTAAATAAATTATATACATTAATTAACAAGCATGTACTAACGTGTAGTTAAGATGGTATATTCATGCAGGAATTCATATGACTCATGTCGTAGTTAAGGTTAGTTCCTCATTAGTACATGTCTTAACTCATCATTAGTTCATAGTAAAGTAATTATTAATTCAGGTATTAGTACATGATTATTCATTTCCGGTTAATCGTCATGGATCGTAAATTGATTTGATGAAAAAAAATATATATATATTTTTATTTTTAAAAAAATTGTCTCCTCACCAATCAGAAAGCTTGTGTTTGAATTTTTTTTCCAAAATATATATATATATATTTTTTTGCTTTAGAAGGAAGAGGGATGTTTCTTATTTCAGCTTTCCCACTGTTGCCATCTTCGCATTTTGAGGCTGCTTATTCCACCGCTTTTATGGGTATTGTTGGTATCCAATTACCAGGTTTCTTGAATTTTAAATATACTGTTTAACATGTAGGTTGTGATTTATTTATTTTTATTTTGTTTCACTTATGAATCAAATAACAACAAGACAGATGAGGACAATCTTGGGTAACTAGTTTCAGTAGTTCAGAAAAGCAACAGAAGCCCATGATTAAATTAAACAAATACATAAAAAGGTAAACACTTGTTTTCACAACAGCACGTAACACATTTAATTAAACATGAAATTATTAAGTAGAAAGACTAAAACAGTTTTTTTTTTTTTTTTTTTTTTACACTCAAACAAATATTTGTTTTATTTGCTTAATAACTTTTACAGTGTAAATTAAATCTGTTTGTAATATATGAAATGATCTGCTCTTCAGAAGACTTGGATTAAACTGCTCAAATAATATAGATTACTTGTACAATGGTTTTATGAACGTCAAAGTTTTGAGTGGATAGCAGAAATCTCTGATGTGTCATTAAAAATATTGTTTTGGCATTGAAGATGAACGGGAAGTCTTATGGGTTTGGAACGACATGATAAATGTTAAGTATTTTGCGACCCCTTTTATATTGTTTTGGTATGAAACTTGATTGCCACTGTACCCACTGTATATTAGGTCATATTTGTAAAACAAAGGGAATCAAACAGAAAAACATTAAGGCATACAACATTATTAATAACTATCAAGACAGCAAATCAGCTAGTCAGGGGGTGTCATCTTGTTGCAGTGTAAGATACATTACTCAGCAGAGTAAACTGCACCACTGGACAACTCCTGAATCAAGATTGAAACTATTTTGCATTAACATGAATCCTCATGGCATACTATTAGGCTATCATGTGACATTAAACTTGATTTATGTCCACAGGCTTCATGTCATTTTTCTGGGAGCAGGTCAGCAGAGCTTTATGAGGATGAGATGGCTTGTGTGTGTGTGTGTGTACATTTGAAAGAGCTTGTGTATGTGTATGAGAAACAGAGTTTGTGTGTATAAGAAATGAAAGGATTCCTGTGAAGGTCCTGTCTGCAACGACCATAGCTACAACATCTACAAAGGTTAGTAGCAAATTTAAATTTCTCTCAAACACTATAACAAGCAAATTATCAAATTTTAAACATTAGAGTATCATCAAAATCTTAAATTATGTAATTATTAAGATAAAGCTAAACATAAAATAAGAAACTCGTTTTAGGAAGAAAACAATATAATTCAATAGGGTTTATTATTTTAATTTTATATTAATTGTTGAATTAAGAACTAATTTCACAGCACTCAGTAGTGTTTGGAATTAATATTAACTACCATCATTGTTATAAATGTGTCGAGTGCGGTCCGCCTTGCTCTGATGTCATGCTGACGAATGTCTCAAAACTCTGGCGACGGCGAGGCGGCCGTGTCGGATTCTGCAGTTTCTCTCCACCGACTGTGCTGAGCAAAAGCATGATGGGAAACGACTTGCTGACGACACAGCTTAATGCTCATTGGTTTAAACAACCGTGATGTATTGTTCTCTTTTAAAATGTTTGATTTTAAGACTCTGATCTCATGTTTTTACGTGTATAAATTATGTGTGAATATTCCCAAACTCTCTGACAGTGCGATCTCTATATGGGTTATGTGATGTATTTTTTTATATAAAGAAATTATATATATATATATATATATATATATATATATATATATATATATATAATGTCTGTATTAAAGTAAAAATAATTGATAAGCACATATTTCGAATAGAATTAAATAACAAGTACTTAATTGGGTGTTTTGTTCATTATATTTATTTTCATATAAAAGCAACAAAACTTAAAATGACATCCAGTTTATCATCAACGCCGTACATGAGTGTGAATCTCTCGATATCCATCTTTGATCTCGTAAGTGTCTGATCCACTGCGAGAAGAGAAAACTGTCCATTTTGCCTCAAACAAGCCTATTGCCACACGTGAATTACATGACGTCTACATCTTATATTGAATGGAATAAATAGCAGAATACAAAAAATAAGACGTTGACTGAGACATTCATTGAGACGAGTGCATGTTGTTAAGTGATATTAATGAACTGATCAGAAAGCCATACAGTTGCTGATCCACTACGAGACGAGAGAACGGTCTGTCTTGCTGTTTTCACTTCTCTCACTGCAGACTCCTACATTTCACATCTCCAACGAGCCTCTATCTATAACCGGCATATTTGCTGGACCATTCAAGGACTCCAGTTGTTCAGATGAAGACAACCACATCTGAAAAGACTGTTTCTGTGTTGAGGACAATATTCGCCAGGAATGGATTGCCAGAACAGATGTGCACGGATAACGGACGACAGTTCGTCTCAGATGAGTTTCAGAAAGTCATGAAGCCGAATGGAGTCAAACACATCACTTCCGCACCATACTATTCTGCCACTAACGGCTTGGCAGAAAGGTTTGTACAGACTATCAAGAAAGCAATAAAAGGACAATGACAACATCTCACTACAACACAAAATAGACAACTTCCTTTTCATGTACAGAAACGCAACAGACTGGTCAAACACCAGCGATGATGTTTCTTAAGAGGAACTTAAGATCTCGCTTGGATCTCATCAAACCCGATGTTCGACGTGTTGTGGAAAACAAACAATTCGTGAAAGACCTGCAAGAAACTTCCAAGCTGGTCAAGAAGTCTTAGCACATGACTATAGACTGGAAAAGTGGCAACCAGGTACCATCACCACCAGAACTGGACCTTTGACGTACACAGTGAAGGTTGGAGATAACACATGGTGGATCAGTTAGTGGATCAAAACCCTCACCTTCACCGGTCCCTGATTTAAATGACGAGGACAATGAATACTGTTGACACTGTTCCTCCTACCTCAGTTAACGTGAATGACTCTGAGACGCACAAAGACAAACCAGATGTGATAATTCCAGTGTCTCCTGAACCACAGAGATGTTCTCCTGAGAGATGTAGGAAACCTCCACAAAGGCTTGATCTGTAGTTATTTTGCATTTTGCAGCATTGTGTTAAGTTAACTGCAAATGCTATAGAATAAGTTAATAGATTTATATTTTATGTTTCTTAGAAAGATAAATCTAGTGAGGAGGAAAGTGTAATGAATGCACTATCGGGTATCATAGTGTTTGGAGTAACTATGCCCTCTAGTGGTGATCTACATACAGTGTATTGAGGATCGGGCTCAGTTCAAAGTTTAGAAAAAATAATGATATGATTACACAGCAGACGCTTGTGTTGTAATCTTTCCAGCAGACACGGCAGAGCCTATTCTCATAGGAACTGTATCTTGAACTTTAACCTGCACTTCTTGTCGGACCAGATTGAAACAGGTTTTTACTTCTGTAATGTGACTGACTCCAGCCAATACCTCTTCCTGCTTTCATGTTGGCAAGAAAGAAACGTCTAAACTCAATGAAACTTCGACACAGGTATCACGTTTCCTTATAAAAAACCCTTGGTAACACTTTATTTTACAGTGTCATTGTTACATATGTAACATGTACTTACCATAGTAATTACAGTAAATTATGCATAATTACATGCAACTAACCCTCAACCAAACCCTATCCCTACCCTAACAATATAGTAAGTACATGTAGTTGCTTAATATTACTCAGTACTTAAATATATAATTACTCTGTAACAATGACACTAAAATAAAGTGTAACCAAATCCTCTTTTTGTTTGTTATGCGAAATGTAAATGTGAGATGTAACCAAACTGGTGAATGTGATTAATAACTTGATGAGGTGCTGTAACGTGGGTTTCAGTTTATTATATCAGAAGCAAATCGGTGTGTGAAAGTTGTAACATGTACGATGAGATTTTGCAGCACAAACAACGTCAAATGACTGCATAAACTGTAAGTGTAGAGATTAAAGATCTATATCATATTGTTCAACTGATTTTATATTTTGGACTTTTTTATTGTATCAAGTCGCAGAGAGCATCTTATTTACATTAGTAAACCAGCAGATGCTTTTATTTAAAGGTACAATGTAAGAATTTTGAATCAAAAAAAAAAAAAAAAACCTTGCACAGTGTTATATATTTCTTTCAAATTGTGTACTTACATTATCCTAAATGTTTCCAGGAATATGTAAATTCAGAGAAATTCACAATTTTAAATAGTGCCCGTCCCAGTTCACTTGTCGCCTGTCAATGACGTAATATCCGCGTTATCCCTGGTTTCCGCTCGTACTGCCATAGTAACCATGGCGACACACATGGACAACTGCGTTACATCTAGCGGCGCACTCACGCAGTTGTTGTTTCGTTCAAACATTATGGACCATGGCAAGCAGACTTTGATAGTGTAGACCAAGTGAAACAGCGCTGCGTTACCTCACAAGTTTAATTTGTCTAATAAACTGACCTGTGTAAGTATTATTCTGCACTTGCGGGTAAGTTAGTTCGGTGGAATGAAATGTCCTCTTTCCTTTATATTTGCAGGACTCGCGTGTGGCGCTGATGTCTGTCTCTCATTAGCAATCGTGCCCTGCTTCACACCACAGTCATGTTAAAAACATCAATGTATTCACTCATCCATAAACATTATTTCCCATAAACATTATTAGATCCATCGGCATGCGAAAAGAAAATACATATTGTAGCTTTAAAGTGACTAACAGTGAATTGAAGCTGAATGTTTGATCAGTGTGTTTGTTGATTGGGAATCAAACCTGTGACTCTCAGCAGATGTGCAGCTCCATACGACATGAACACAGTTTAAATATTGTGATGAATCTCTTGCAGGACAATAAACAGACAGACGTCAGAAGTAACAGAAGATGATCAGCTGAAGATTTAGAGAAACAGAGGAGAGAACAGAATATCAACATGTCCAGCCCTGAAAGCACAGGTGAGGAACACAGACAAATCTAAATCTGACATTAATGGTTATTTAATTCCATGAAATGGAATGAATTAAATTAACATGTGAACTTGTGAAACAGTTTCATCGTATTTAGTTAAAGTTCAGACATATAAACAACATTAAAAGCTTGATTTACACCACAAGGGGACTTTAAAGATTGTAGATATTATTTCTAGATTCAGACTGTATATCTTTATTCTGAAGCATTTAATTAATTAAATCCTGTAATACGCAGTAATAGATCCACTAACAATCTGTGTGTGTGTGTGTTTATTTTGCAGTGGAAAGAAGTAGTCCAGAGTTGAATCGCCCCAACTGTACTTTAAACTGATTTACAGTAACTGCATTATGATATAGTTATATAGATTTGATGAACTGTGTCTATGATCAGTTTTTAATATTTAGCGCTGTAAATGCTAATTTGTGAATTTGTGAATTCTAGCACTTGTTTTTCTTTTGATCAGTTTCAGAGGGAGAGACGCTGAATCTGGTTGTGTGTGGAAGTGACGGCACATTAAAATCCTCCATATCAGAGCTGATCAGAAGATCAGACGTTCAGCTCTCAGAGGAGGAAGTGATGCGTCAGACTCTCCGCTGTGTGTCTCTCTGTGATCCTGGAGTTCATGTTTTTGTAGGATTGAAAATAATCCAAAATATTTTAAATGAAAAAAGATATTTGCTTGACTGTTTTTCTACCCCCTCTTTCTACCACAATGACCATTTGGAGTTCCTAAGGCACAGAGGGGCTGATAGTGATCTCGGCTTGCAGGCCAAATGGTTGTACTTTGGGGGTAGATGAATTTCACACCTTTAGTACAGTGGTGGAAGTGTAATTATCTGATTGGTCAGTTTGAATGTCTCACATTTGGGTTTTAGTCACATGGTCAAGGAAAGGATAAAAGAGGATTGTAACTGTTGCTCTGGCCCTTTTGATGCTCTGGCTATCTTCTTCTCTGGGTCCCTTTCTTGGGGGCTCTCTTCTTTTCTCTCTCTCTCTCTCTCTCTCTCTCTCTCTCTCTCTCTCTCTCTCTCTCTCTCTCTCTCTCTCTCTCTCTCTCTCTCTCAGGTAACATTTGTCATATATGCTGGGTACAATTAATAATATAAGTTATCATCATCTCATACATCTATTTTGTAACTATTTTAAGTGTAACCATAACCATAATTTGTTATTAAACCTTTTCAATTGCAACTAATGTGCTAACTAGTTTTGTTTTGGTATTGACTTTGAAGTGCTACATATTGCAATACAATATCGTCACTATCTATAGCAACGCTCTCCCACAAATATTAAGCTATTGTAACTGCACTTATTTCCGTCGTTGGTATAAGTGGCAGTGGGTGGTTAAAGACTAGAAATGTGCAGTTTTCTACCATCTTGCCAATAACGTTTCTTTAGTCATTCGGCAGTTCTTGCAGCTTGAACCACTGCAGGAATTCCACCCTTACATTTTCCTCCTCACAGTTCCTGAAGCTCCACTCAATAATGAAGATAAAGCAGAAATGGATGAGATCCAGAGGATATTCGGCTCCAGAATCAACAAACACATCATGATCCTCATAATGCAGAATTCAGAGCATCAGACAGCAGAGCTCAATGAAGAAGCACAAGCTGTCATTGATGGAGGACGACAACTATACTTTGGTCCCACCACACAAGTGTCCACATTGATGGAGAACGTTAAGAAGATGGTGGAAGAAAACAGAGGAGAGTTTTTCTCCACTGAAACATTTTCATCAGAAGAAATAAACATAAGAGAAGATCAACAACAAAACTTTGAAGAAAAACTGAAGAGAAGTGGAAGACAAACAATCAAGCATTTATTTCACAGACTCCATCTTCACAATAAACTGAGAGCTTCAGATGTTCTCCAGATAACCAAACATTCATTACAGTCACACAAGTCTTGTGCTGAAGAGGAGCTGATTCAGACTTTCACACAACAACTACTGATGTTGAACTACAGAGCAAGATGCATTCATGCTAAAGAGACCAGTGAAATGTCTTTGTCTAATGAAGGAAACAGTCAATCTGAGCGAATTCACCCGATGGATGTTCAGATGGCCGTATTTCACTGTGCTGATGGTCTCCTGAAGCAGCTGATGGTTACTAAACTGTCCCAGTGTCAGTACGCTCTGCCTCTTCCTGATCCATTCACACAACAGATTGAGTTTCCTCTCTGGACATTCAGACAAATCAAAAAGAGCTGGAAGAAGAGAAACACCAACAATGAAATCATCAGTCAAACCCATCCGGTCTACAAGGCAGAAACTCCAATGGTGTTTTTCTTCAGGTTTGGCTCTGTGTCTTCATCCAAGTCTCAGCTGATGAACAGTCTGATCAATAAGAAACATGACACGTTCTTCCACAGGAACTGCCCGGGCAGCAGCAGATCCAGAGTCCTGATGGATGGAATGGTGGAGATCGCCTGGTTCTGCCCCTCTGGGAAAAACACGGATAAATTCACTGACTGTGTTGCGTTCTGTAATCTACACGGTGATGCAGGAGACCATGAGAAACAGCTGCAGATCCTCTCTGAAATGGCCTCAGTCAATGTTGTTCTTCTTCCACAACTGGACAGGAATGACAAACATGCTGCAAAGATACAAAACCTGTTCAGGAACAGAAACCACTCATTTGTCTTCTTACTGATTATGAATTTGCATTATCTGAGCCAAAGAAAGGGAAATTCAAAATTGGTTTGAAAGACCGACATCAGTCAGATGTATCTGAAGAACTCAGAAGAGCGATAAATGATTGTCTCTCAGAATCATCTTCCACTTTCAGACTTGAAGATGTGTCCAAACACTCAGACATCAGAGTAGATGAGGAAGATGATGAAGACTGCAGGAGAGGAAGAGAAGCAGCACAGCAGATGATGAATTTACTGAAGGAGAAAGATCTGATAGAAATCAAAGAATATTTTCTGCCTCATCAGGGGAAACTGTGGCATCAGTGGAGTCAGAAGAACAAAGAACTACATCGACCTCAAGGAGAAAATATAGAAACGGTAACAAGTGTGAAAAAAACAGAGATGAAGATATTCCGTGAACAACAGCATGAATCAGAATCAGAATCAGAATCAGAATCAGAATCAGAATCAGAAAGAGCTTTATTGCCAAGTGTGCTTGCACCCACAAGGAATTTTTCTTGGTACTGAAGCTTCCAGTGCACATATACAAATACAAATACAACAAGAACATAGTAATACAAATTCTAAGAATAAAAATATATAAAAAATAAATAAAAATAGTATAAAAGTAAAAAAGTAGGGTCACAGTTGGGTTTAGTCTTAATAAACATTTACAGATTATGAACATATTTACAGTATTTTGAGTAGTATGAATAATATAAATATAAATATCACCTGAATTAGAGAATATTACACTAGACAGTGGGAGTCTAGCGCATGTTACAGATTATAAACATATTTACAGTATTTTGAGTAGTATGAATAATATAGATATAAATATCACCTGAGTTTATTGCACTAGACAGTGGGAGTATTGCACTTACAGGCATATGCTTTGGGGGGCATGTTAAGTGTTCAGAAGGGAAATGGCCTGTGGAAAGAAACTGTTCCTGTGCCTGGATGTTCTTGTGGCCAGTGATCTGTGTCGCCGTCCTGACGGTAACAGTTCAAACAGGGGATGTCCAGGGTGAGTGGAGTCTGTGATGATTTTACCTGCTCTCTTCCTCACTCTGGAAGAGTACAGGTCCTGGAGGGTTGGCAGGGGGGCACCAATAATCCTCTCTGCAGTCCGGACTGTCCGTTGTAGTCTCCTGATGTCCGATTTGGTAGCTGAACCAAACCAGACAGTGATGGAAGTGCTTAAGACAGACTCAATGACGGCTGAGTAGAACTGGATCAGCAGCTCCTGTGGCAGATTGAACTTCTTCAGCTGGCGAAGGAAGTAGAGTCTCTGCTGGGCCTTTTTCACAATGGAGTCAATGTGATTTGCCCACTTCAGGTCCTGGGAGATGGTAGAGCCCAGGAACCTGAATGACTCCACTGCTTCCACAGTGCTGTTCATGATGGTGAGAGGGGGGAGTGCTGGGGTGTTTCTCCTGAAGTCCACGATCATCTCCACTGTTTTGAGCGTGTTCAGCTCAAGGTTGTTATAACTGCACCAGACAGCCAGCTGTTCAACCCCCAGTCTGTAAGCAGACTCGTCACCATTTTGGATGAGACCGATGACAGTGGTGTCGTCTGCAAATTTCAGGAGCTTGACAGAGGGGTCTTTAGAAGTGCAGTCATTAGTGTACAGGGAGAAGAGCAGTGGGGAGAGAACGCACCCTTGGGGGGCGCCAGTGCTGATGGTGAGGGTCCTGGATGTGAGTTTCCCCAGTCTCACTAGCTGCTGCCGGTCCGTCAGGAAGCTGGAGATCCACTGACA
Organism: Rutilus rutilus; assembly: GCF_951802725.1. Lineage (NCBI taxonomy): Eukaryota > Metazoa > Chordata > Actinopteri > Cypriniformes > Leuciscidae > Rutilus > Rutilus rutilus. Next base: position 8,614,956 of record NC_140209.1, on the reverse strand, counting down.
GATTGTGGATGGCATGGAGAGCTGAGTCAGTTTGGCTGTGAGAAGATCAGGGATGATGGTATTGAAGGCCGAACTGAAGTCCACAAATAAGATCCGTACATAAGTCCCAGGTCTGTCAAGATGTTGCAGGATATAGTGCAGTCCCATGTTGACTGCATCATCCACAGACCTGTTTGCTCTGTAAGCAAACTGAAGGGGATCCATCAGGGGTCCAGTGATGTCCTTCAGATAGGCCAACACCAGTCTTTCAAACGACTTCATGACCACAGACGTGAGAGCGACAGGTCTGTAGTCATTAAGTCCAGTGATTTTAGTTTTTTTGGGAACCGGAATGATAGTGGAGCGTTTGAAGCAGCAGGGAACTTCACACTGCTCCAATGATCTGTTGAAGATCTGCGTGAAGACTGGGGCCAGTTGGTCAGCACAGGCTTTTAGACAAGCAGATGAGATGCCGTCTGGGCCTGAAGCTTTCCTAGTCTTCTGTTTTTTGAAGACTCTGCTCACGTCCTCCACACAGACCTTAAGCTCAGGTTGGATGGCAGAAGGGGGGAGGAGAGGGGTTGCAGGAGGTGATGGTGGATGTGTGAAGTGCACATCAGGGCGGGTGTGAGGTGTGAGTCTGGGCTTCATTAATGAAAGTGACATTAATAATTTTATGATGCAATTCATTAAAGAAATTAACTCAAATAATAAACATGGGAAGATGTTTTTTCTCAAATGGCTCAGAATCCTTCTGGACGAACACACATCGGCTGACCTTTCTGCTCTACTCCACAAGTATGATGAAACATGGTCAGCAGTCTTAAAACTGAAAGACAGTAATAAATCTGAGGAACATAAAGCTAAACAATCAGACCTTGAGAAAATATATAAGGATCTTCAAGCTGCAGCTTTTGGTTTGGAGCACATCATGAGGGAGATCGGTCAGATCTATGAATCATGTTCATCTGTGAAGAAGCAAAAGAAAGACCTGCAGTTTGACTTCTCTTCTCTCCCAAGTCTTGCAGCAGAGATGATGATCTCTGGATTTCCACTGGAGCTGATGGATGGAGATGCTGCTCATGTTCCTGTGATCTGGATATCTGCTGTTCTAGATGAACTCATCCAGAAACTGGGACACCAGACCAGAGTCTTTGTGCTGTCAGTTTTAGGGCTTCAGAGCTCTGGGAAATCCACCATGCTGAACGCCATATTTGGGCTCCAGTTTGCCGTCAGTGCTGGCAGGACCACCAGAGGAGCGTTCATGCAGCTGGTCAGAGTCTCAGACGAGATGAAACCACAGATGAACTTTGACTATATTCTGGTTGTTGATACTGAGGGTCTTCGTTCTCTAGAACTGGCTGGAAGATCAACAAGACATCATGATAATGAATTGGCCACATTTGTTGTTGGTCTTGGAAATCTGACATTGATCAACATCTTTGGAGAAAACCCATCTGAGATGCAGGACGTTCTTCAGATTGTTGTTCAGGCCTTCATGAGGATGAAGAAGGTCAGACTGAATCCCAGCTGTGTGTTTGTGCATCAGAACGTTTCAGACATCACAGCTGGAGAGAAAAACATGGAGGGAAGGAGACGACTGCAGGAGACACTGGATGAGATGACAAAACTCGCTGCTAAAGAGGAAGTCTGTGATGCAGAACGTTTCAATGATGTAATTGGATTTGATGGTCATAATGATGTGAAGTATTTTGCTCAGCTCTGGGAGGGAAGCCCACCAATGGCACCACCAAACCCAAACTACTGTGACAACATTCAAGAACTAAAGAAAACTATTATGTCTCATGCCTCAAAATCACATGGAATGATGCTGATAGACCTAAAAGATCGTGTTAAAGATCTCTGGGAGGCTTTACTGAATGAACGATTCGTCTTCAGCTTCAGAAATTCTCTGGAGATTTCAGCCTACAGGAGACTGGAGCTCGAATACAGCAAGTGGTCCTGGAGTCTTCGCAGTGCCATGATGGAAACTGAGAACAAACTAATCAACAGAATAAAAAATGAAGCAATTCATGAGGTTAAGGAAACAGATCTTCAAAGAGAACTGAAGATGAGAAGTGAAGAAGTGGAGAAATCAATGTCAGAATTCTTTGAGAAAGACAAAGATAAAGATATACTGATTCAGTGGAAAATGTCATTTGAAATCAAAATCAAAGAGCTTCAGGAAAACATTGTGAGAGAAACAAAGAGGAAATTAAACGAGATTCTTCAGCAGCGAGACCTGAAGAAAAAGATTGATGCTCAAAGGACACATCATAAAGACACTCTCTATGAAAAGAGCAAAGAACTTGCCTTGAAACTCAAAGCCAAAGATGAAGAAACACTGAAGAAAGAGTTTGATTTGTTTTGGGAACAGAGTGTGAAGAAGATCATCAGAGAAAATCCTCCAATCAAAGACATTGATGTAATGAGAGATGTGAGAAAGATCATCAGTGACATCTATCAAAGTGTTCCTGTAGATCACTGGAGGGAGAGCAGGGATATTTTCTGTGTGCCCAGTTATTCTGATTATGTGAAGTTAAAGAAACTCAGTGGATTTAAAAGATTTGTTACAAATGCCATTAGATCAGTTCAAGGGATGTCTAAAGAAGATGAAGCCCAAATAAGATCATTAGTCATAGATGTTGCTGAGCAAACAGACAAAGAGATTCAGTCATTTAACATTTCAAAGATGGGCTACAACATCAGCTGCATTCAACAGCTCACACGTTACATCAAGGCAAGAGTGACACAACATCAGGAAGGACCAGTGAAATATGTGTTCAAAAATGAATTCTTCATGGATTTGGTTATTTCCATCTGTAAGAGAGCAAACAAGCCCCTTCTCAAACAAACAGCTTCTGTGCACGGCATCTTCTCAGCAAGCAGGGGCGCCTGCAGCTGAGAGGGGGCGCAAATTTGCCAATTCCCCACACAGTGAAATTAATAGAAAACCGCTTCGCAGCGCAGATTTTTTTTTTCTGCTCGTGCCGGCGGTGTACAATGTGTGTTAAAATGTAACTTGATAGAATAGCACTGGGTGGTTTCTGTTTATAAAAAATAATAGGGATATTTTATTTGGTATACCATAAAAACTCTAAAGTAAATTAAACAATACATATACATAAATTAATAAATAAATAAATAAACACAATTTAAATGTATAAAAACTTAAAGATTAACAGGGATTTTTTGGCAGTTTTCTTGTCTTTTTCAAATACTACATTTACCGATCTTTCACGAGTTAGTCTGTGGATTTGCCATGATCGCCGTCCTTCATGGGTTACAGAAAGTTGATGCATATGAAAAAATGTCATATAGACTACTTGGTTTTGGAGAAAGTGGAGTAAATACTTGACATTTATTAAAGGTACAGGATAATAACCTGGTAGTGAGACACAAAATACATGTATATTAAAGACACTCTTATTTTGTGAGTGTGACTAACTTTTTCACATTATTTTTTTTTTACTTGTTTAATTATTTATTTATTTATTTTTTGGGATTTATTCTAGCAATCTCTGTGTTTTTTTTTGTTGTTGTTGTTGTTGTTAGGATGCCAAATTACTTATTCTAACTTGTGTTAGTGAGGAAAGAGAGACTGTGGAGTGATACCCAAATTATAAAATGGTGTTTAACAGGTGTCACTGAGTCATTAACTTATCATTCACAAATCACAATCAAAATAATACAATTAACCTTCTTTAAAACACATTTATTACCTCCATTGAACATTTCTAAAGGAAAGTAAATGAGTTAAAGGTGTTTCTTCTATTGATTTTTCACATGCTGGTTCAGTTCACACACACAAACGGCTTCTTTACAGTACATGGGGCATCATTCCAGTTTCCATCTGTTGCAAGATAGAACAAAATATTTTTTTTCATCATTTGTGTATTATGAAAAAAAAAAAATGTTTAGTCTATTTAGATAGTTTATGAGCATTAACAGCAGTTACTTACTGCCATAGTTCATCTCAAGGCAGTGCTCAATTCCATCACGGTTATCGGGCTGGTTAGGCGCCCATATTTGAAAGTTCATTTTGGATCCATCACTCCAGAGCCAAACTCCCTCCTGTGAACAGAAGAGAAAAAAGACATTGTGTTTATGTCCACAGCTCACATGGCTTAAATGTATCTTTATTCATATAAAAGATGATTCCTCATGAACCCTAACCCCATCTCCATTTTAAAAATGTCAGAAATCTAAACAGAAATGGACAGAAATTATTTCACAGAAAGTGTATCAGTGAATAATATGTGAAGAATATTTAAGACAGGGCTAAATTGCTCATCAGCCATCTATTTTACATCAAGTTTCAAAATAGTGTCATACTTGAGTATGACATCATCATGGTGAGTGGCGCCCATCTCATGGAAACCAATGCCCTAAACTAACTATTTAGAGGACAAAAAAAAAAAAAACCTCTATCTGTATGCATTTTGAAAAATGTTTTAATGTAAATGTAAATGTAAATGCCCAGTAGCATAAAAAGCAAGAAAAAATTAAAATAAAAATTGCATACATGAACAGCATCATTTCCTCCGATCCAGGCACGAGTTGTGGCCTGAGTTTCGTATCTAATCAGGTCCTGTATAAACATGTACTCATCATGGCTGTGGACAGAAGCAAGGTTCCCATCAAAGTCCAAACAGAATCTCTATAGAGGCGGAGACATGAACAAACACCAATTTATTTTATACAAAATTTCCAAAATCTGTGACATTCAAATGTATTATTGTACACTTGAAGTCCAAAATCTGCCTTTTGAGACAGGACTACTTTTGTAGAATTCTGCTTATACTGTATATATAGATTAGATATAACTAATCTAGTTTTTAAGTGATCCTAACACACTACTCTCATGATAACATGAAATGTGTTGTGTCTGTATTCTCCTAGACTCCATTGTAATTTATTAACTGTGAACATATTTTTGTTTTTAAACTGAGGAACAAGTTGAAATTATTTTCCTGCAATAATTAACAGGTGTCACGGATGTTTACAGAGCTTAAGTTGTATTTAACCAAAAATATACTTATATGATTTTTATGTCATATTACAAGCTGAATGTATCATACCTCTGCATCACTCCATGTTTGAAGGTTATTGAAAAATTTGAAGCATCTGCAACCAAAGGCAGTCCATCCTGCCCAACAGGCTGTTAAAGGGAAGTTTTGTGTGTTATTATTTTTATTTTTTACCATTAATGACCTTTCATGTAACTAAATTAATAACTTTCATTTAAAGGTACAGTATGTAACTTTTGTCCCTTTACCGGTTAAAACACAAAAAGGCATGCAACATTGTTTTGGTCGTGCTTCGGCTTTGCATGACAGTGACGACGCTTCACAATAGATGCTTTACAGTGAACTCTGTTAGAGAGATACATATGACAGTCTATCTGTTCAATAAAACACCTTACTCAACAGTGGAGTAATAAAAACACCATCATCTCCACTTCGCTTTTACAACTTTTCAATTCCCTCAGTTCTCGCCATCTCTGAAAATCAGAGCCGATGTTGATTTTTGTTTTATTACGAGCTCTGTCTCGTTCTCTTTTCTCCAGCAGACTCTCCTCTGATTGCCATTTGTTTAAATCGGGTGATACTCCGGAGGTTAGAGATTTATCTGCTTCATGTCAACCTTTCTCACTCGTTGTGACAACTAACCCTGCCACTAACTTACCACTAACTAACCTCTGCCACTAACTAACCACTGACTAACCTCTGCCACTAACTAACCTCTGCCACTAACTAACCACTAACTAACCTCTGCCACTGACTAACCACTGCCACTAACTAACCACTAACTAACCTCTGCCACTAACTAACCACTAACTAACCTCTGCCACTAACTAACCACTAACTAACCTCTGCCACTAACTAACCACTGACTAACCTCTGCCACTAACTAACCTCTGCCACTAACTAACCACTAACTAACCTCTGCCACTGACTAACCACTGCCACTAACTAACCACTAACTAACCACTGCCACTAACTAACCACTAACTAACCTCTGCCACTAACTAACCACTAACTAACCTCTGCCACTAACTAACCACTGACTAACCTCTGCCACTAACTAACCTCTGCCACTAACTAACCACTAACTAACCTCTGCCACTGACTAACCACTGCCACTAACTAACCACTAACTAACCACTGCCACTAACTAACCACTAACTAACCTCTGCCACTAACTAACCACTAAATAACCTCTGCCACTAACTAACCACTAACTAACCTCTGCCACTAACTAACCACTGACTAACCTCTGCCACTAACTAACCTTAGCCTCTCACACCATACACGAGTCAAAGCAGCGGAGCAACTTCTATGGAGCGAATTATGTGCCACAATTAAACAAACAAATCAGCATTTTGCAAACAAACTCGATCTACTTCGCAAAACTCGACTCGCAAACAAACAGAAAGCAATGTTCAAGTACAAAGGTCAGTTTGAGTGAAATCCAGTGGAATAACAAATATGTATTGTGTTTTACAAATATAAATAAATGAGCCAAGATAATACTTCACAAATAAATACAAACCATCCTGCAAATTGCATGTAACCTTTGAACAAATACCAAATCTAGTGCATACAAATGCATATCTGTCTGTTATGATTGTGTGACACTTGGCTTTTTAAGAGATCTCTCGGCTCGATTTTCTCACAAATGCAGTTGAGCAACTTCCTCAACTGTATTTATTTGTGAAGTATTATCTTGACTCATTTATTTATATTTGTAAAACACAATACATATTTGTTACTCCACTGCATTTACACTCAAACTGACATTTGTACTTGCACATTGCTTTCTGTTTGTTTGCGAGTCGAGTTTTCCTTTGCGAAGTAGATCAAGTTTGTTTGCAAAATGCAGGATTTGTTTGTTTAATTATGGCACATATTTCTCTCCATAAACTTCTCTCTATTTACAGATGTCGAGACACGTACAGACGGACGAGTGACGCATGTACCCAATTTCCCCCAAAACTATCCCGACAGCCAGGTCTAAAAGATAAACTCTTATAACAGGCTTACCATAGTGAATCTATTAAAATTTTATTTTAACAAAGAAACATCATGATGTGAAGAGAAAGACATTTAAGATTTTGCACTCTTCCTAGTCACTAATAAGTTACTAATAATATGCAAAACTGTCAAATTTTCTTGCTTCCAAGATGCTCTTTAGAACATTTTTAAAGCATGCTGGAGAACATGATCATCAGGTATTACACACACTTGAGAAATTCAAAGGGTTTGGACTTTTGGACTATACCTTACCGCCACAACGTTTCTTTCCAACAGGATACGTTTCCTCTAAAAAAGAAAGAAATACTACATTATTAAAACAGAACTGCTAGTAGCAGCAGTAGTAGTGGTACTGCTAAACTACTGCTACTGCTACTGCTACTACTGCTACTGCTACTGCTACTACTGCTGCTGCTACTACTGCTACTACTACTACTGCTGCTACTACTGCTACTACTACTACTACTACTACTACTACTACTACTACTGCTGCTGCTGCTGCTACTACTGCTACTGCTACTGCTACTGCTACTGCTACTACTGCTACTGCTACTGCTACTGCTGCTGCTGCTGCTGCTACTGCTACTGCTACTACTGCTGCTACTACTGCTACTACTACTACTACTACTACTACTACTGCTGCTGCTGCTACTACTGCTACTGCTGCTGCTACTGCTACTACTGCTACTGCTGCTGCTGCTGCTACTGCTACTACTGCTACTGCTACTGCTACTGCTGCTGCTGCTGCTACTACTGCTGCTGCTACTACTACTACTGCTACTGCTGCTGCTACTGCTACTACTGCTACTGCTACTGCTACTGCTACTGCTACTGCTACTGCTGCTGCTGCTACTACTGCTGCTGCTACTACTACTACTACTGCTACTGCTGCTGCTACTGCTACTACTACTACTGCTACTGCTACTGCTACTGCTGCTGCTGCTACTACTGCTACTGCTACTGCTGCTGCTACTGCTACTGCTACTGCTACTACTGCTACTGCTACTGCTACTGCTACTACTGCTGCTGCTACTACTGCTACTGCTACTGCTGCTGCTACTGCTACTACTGCTACTGCTACTGCTACTGCTGCTGCTGCTACTACTGCTGCTGCTACTACTACTGCTACTGCTACTGCTGCTACTACTGCTGCTGCTGCTACTACTGCTGCTGCTGCTACTACTGCTACTGCTACTGCTACTGCTACTGCTACTGCTGCTGCTGCTACTACTGCTGCTGCTGCTACTACTGCTACTGCTACTGCTGCTGCTACTGCTGCTGCTGCTACTACTGCTGCTGCTGCTACTACTGCTACTGCTACTGCTACTGCTACTGCTACTGCTGCTGCTGCTACTACTGCTGCTGCTGCTACTACTGCTACTGCTACTGCTGCTGCTACTGCTACTACTACTACTGCTACTGCTACTGCTACTGCTGCTGCTGCTACTACTGCTACTGCTACTGCTACTGCTACTGCTGCTGCTGCTACTACTGCTGCTGCTACTACTACTACTGCTACTGCTGCTACTACTGCTACTACTACTACATTACTAAAGTGTAGGCTACTGTACTGACTGAATAGATATTGCACGAATAAGGTAGGTTAGATACAGCAGTTTCGTGCACTGCAGGCTTCCACTGGTTTGATTATTTACTGTTTCATGTCAAGGAAAAGTTCCGTTTACCACAGCACAGCTCGCTCGGAGCGTTCAATGTCGGTTCTATATACTGTAAAACTTCAATTAATGTTATTAATATTTGTTTCAATCACTGAATGAAGCCTGCTATATAAGAGTCACGACCTTAAATTGCTTGCACAAAACTCTAGATCAGCACTCAACATTTGCTTATTGTTGTTGTTCATTTAAACCGTTATGCGCAGAGAGCGTGACACCTCATTCGCGCCGCAAGACCTCCAGACGCGCGTAAACGCGTCTTTACGTTGACTTAACATTGAAATCACTCGCGCCAGACGCTCTATTCGCGTTTGGTGTGAAAGCAGCATGAGGGTGAGGGCGAGAGAGAGAAAGAGTGCCTGCGAGTGCGAGCGAGCGAGCGAGAGTGAGTCTGCGCTCTGCGGTCTTGGCCATTAGTTGATTTACTTGTTTTTGTGCTATGTGTAGTAGGTAATACGTTGTCAAATATGTTTAAACTTAAATAAAGTACCTATACAAGTAGTTATGTCTCTTTGTATTCATTTGTCCTGTTATTGACGTAATGCGCGTCATTGACAATGACAAAATGCACAACCAGATGTTTGAATAGTTCGAATATAGGCTATGTGGTTTTTTTTAGAGGGAATATTCGAATGTCATTTTTGAGCAATTTTGTCTGCCCTAATGAGTATTACATGCACTCAGTGTTGCCTTGCGCTTGCGGCTATGTGGCGACATATAATACATAATAGCCTACAGTAAAACATTTGAGGGGAGTGGTGAGATTCCAGATGAATGGAGAAAATACTCAAAACATGAAGCTATTGAGAGTTTAGATAAATGCATATAATGGAACAGATAAAGAATGAGACTCTTATGTCTCCTCTCAGATTCAGATCACAGATATCATCATAAAATACACCAGAAAAGAGTTAAAGACAAGATCCAGTTCCTCATACATGATTTTAACTACAACACAACATATTTCTGAACATATGCCTAAATGATAAAGCTCAAAATGCTTGATGAATATTAGAGTTTATTACTAATCAAAACAGCTTAATCTCTATCATGAACTGAAAAAGATCTGTGATACGAATATTAATGATAGATTGTTGATTTATGATTGAAGTGCATATATGAATGTGTTTGCTAAAGCTCAGCGCTGATGATCAAACGGTTGGAGGAAAGTGTGAGAAATAAACGGCAAATTAAACATCTCAGAGCCGTCGATCTGATTTATATCAAAATTACTCCAGTGGAAACTACTTCACTCAATAATGTCCACATCACTGAATTTACTGACCTTGTCCAGTGTCCTTTTACACTTGTTTAATACAGACCTCGTATTATGAAAAATTTTGTTTTGACTTGAAATGAATTGAAGTGATAAAACTGAAATGATCCATAGCAGATTTTTTAATTCGCTGACAGTATTTCAGTCTTTACTCAAATTCATTACTTAGACATTACTAAAATTTATACCATGGGCTGTTTAAATACTCAATTCTGATTGGCTGGAAGGTGTGCAGTAAAACCGTTTAATGCACAGGTAGTTCCAGTCAGTTTGATTACAGTTCAAAATTAATCCGCTACTATAAACATTGGTAACCATAGTAACACAGTTACACTTGCAAGCAGAGTGAGAGACACATATGAAAACGTTTATTTAGGTAGGCTAAATGGATGATTTTTGCATATCGTTTAATTTGTATGGTGAATATGGCAATTTTGAGAAATGGGCCCAGGCACAAGACGAAATAGAAGACTTGGAGAAGACGTTGAATGACAAAAAGCGGCACAAAGAATTAACAATAAATAAATGAAGATTCAAAATAAAGATTGCCTTGTCACTGTCAGTGTTGCCTGTCATTCATAAATTATTTTAATAAATCCATTAAAGAATCATTAAGTTAGCTATATGCTTAAGCAACGAGGGGACTGTAGCTGCTAGACTTTAAAGAAGAGACGCACTGTCACGCACACAGGTAACTCGCGCATGCATCTCTCTCTCTCTCTCTCTCTCTCTCTCTCTCTCTCTCTGTTCCCTCTCTGTCAGTTCTCTGCCTCTCTCTTTTAATTATGAATTAAAATAAATGTGATAATTCATTCAAATAAAAGCAATCCGATGGCTCTACTTTATTTAAAGCAGACGGAGTGCAAGAACTAACGAGCCGTAACTTAAGAAAATAACCGTCATTTTTATACGTCTGTTAAAATATGACACTGTAAACATCAGTTACAGCTTTAACTTGTTTTTAACTTGGCAAATAACCAAGGTATAAGCGGGATAATCCACGGCTAGCCATGCATTAAAGAATTTTAATGCACTTCGTAGAGGGTGGTTTACTCCGCTTCGCGTCGGGTGGTTCTTCGCCTCTACTTCGTGCATTAAAATCCTTTAATGCATGGCTAGCCGTGGATTATCCCTTACATATCTCATGAAAATAATGTTTATTACACAATACTGTGATCAAAATCTCTGATGCTGCCCTCAAACTCTCATTGATGACCTTTGATCTTCCACTTCTGCCTTGTGTGTGTCTGAACAACAAAACAACTGGGCAATTACAGTTCATGTTTGTATCAGTCTCTATGTCACAAGAATTCATCAGATTAATTTCACACTGATTGTCAAAAAGATGAGTTATAGAAACTTGTTAGCGCACATCAGGTCTAGCTTTGGGTTTTCCAGCTGACCAGAAGATGAGGAAGAGCTGATTCTGATGTAACTGCAACACAAAGCATTTTAATGACACTCTTACAGTGGAAATGAAGCAGTCAAGTTAGTATAATTCAGTAAATGGATTTGCACTGCCGCATCTTCTCCTCCTTCAGCGTCTCATCATCACCTCTCCAGTTCCAGCGCTGGTTTCCAGTAGATGTTTCGTCTCCAGCTGCTGCTGTTACTGAGTCTCCACACATAATAACACATCTGATAACTGTGGAGACATGGCTGTGGTCTTCCTGAAAACTATCTCTGTTATTGAATTGCTTTAGGTATTTACAGAGATATCCTCAGTCAAGTTTTCCCAGAGCACAGGGAGGAACTAGAGCTTTATCTGGCTATGATGGCAGACTTTAGCCACTGATACGAACACCACAGATCATAATTATTCAGCTAAATCTGCTTCATTCATCTCCGTATTCAACACCAGATTAGTCTGTTACTGGCTAAAGCTCCAGTCGCTGTCCATGGTGCTGAATCTGTCGGATCTGCTGTCCATGGTGCTGCATCTGTAGACGCTCCATTAGATATAAGAGGCCTGTCCATCATTTCATTTAATGGTGTAATCATTTCAACGAATCTGTTTGGACTTATCCTAAATGTAAATTCTCGCATATTTGTAGATTTGCAAGGACCCGCACCTGAAATCGCTCTGCCCTCAACGCTACAAACCTGCGACGCGAGGAAAGCCTCCATTACTCGCCAACACTCTCCAGCTTTCTTTCATCTCACCCAATGTCTATTTTGGTGATCATTTAATCACTGGACTTTCTCAAGGGCTTTCGGTCGGTGTCCTTTCTTCTCTGTCTACTGTGTGAAAAATTTTTTTTTTTTTTTTTAGTGTCATTTTTAACACATGTAGTGTGTGCGCGCTCAGGGACAGCACATGTTGTATAGAATTTAACACACATGTCGTTTCTTAACACATATCTGTGTTTATATAAGGATTACACATTTTGTGTTTCCTGCAACTCAACTAATGTGTTATTCCTCTTACACTGAAGTGTGTTGAAACCTTTTACACACTAATGTGAGTTTTATGAGTGTATGGATGATGTGCATTTATATTTTTTTGCTCTTAGTTATTACAGTCTCTTTTAACTACATCATGTTATCCAGCAGTGCAGAACGATTTCATGGAATCAGCTCATGAATCTCAACAACAGTAAAAAAATATTCATATACACAGATCAACTCTGAACATCACAAAAAACAAAAACAACTAAAGTCACAACAAAAACAACAGCAAAAAAATAAAAGCAAATAGTCAGAATAGTAGGAATATTAAGCTGCATAATTTATGCATGCTGGGAATCATGGATGAGTTTTGCACTATGCTGGACCCAGCATGCATTGCGGCATGAAGCTTTTGGTTTGTCATCATTGTTGAGATTCCTGTGCTGATTCTTGATCTCTGTGTGAGTCTGTTTATTACTCACCAGATTTACTTTAGTTCTGTCAGACGTGTACAAAAGTGCTTGTTGAAAATTAACAGATGTTGATGTTTCATTGAATGTTTCATTTGAAGTCACCAGAATCGTGATTAGTGTCAGCTTTATTTGGGCTCTTGACTCTTTAACATTAGTTTTTCTCTGGTTACACTAACTGTGTGTTTATTTTGAAGCAGCAATAATAGCCATGTGCTATGAAAAATATAATCATATGCTAATATTATACAGTATTGTTAATCTCAGCAAGTGTGTAATGTCTGATTGGTGACTTTTAAAAGGTTTTTATGAATGTGGTTGTACAGCACGAGATCAGCAATGTTGCCGTTATCTGCACATTAGTTTTTAAAGAGACAGGATCTTAAAGTCTACACACTGTAAAAAACAAACAAAGTGTGCTGATGGTATTTTGACACATGTTGTGTAGCTTTTTAACACACAATGTGTGTTAAAATGTAACTTGATAGAATAGCACTGGGTGGATTTGCACTGGGTGGTTTCTGTTTATGAAAAATAATAGGTATATTTTGTTTGGTATATAATAAAAACTCTAAAGTAAATAAAACAATGCATATAAATAAATAAATAAATACAATTTATAAAACCTTAAAGATTAACAGGTGTTTTTTGGCAGTTTTCCCAGAATTTACCGATCTTTCATGAGTTAGTCTGTGGATTTGCCATGATCGCCGTCCTTCATGGGTTCACTGTAAAAAATCCAACTTGCAAATTGTTAACTCAGTTTAAAATTTTAAGTTGAGTGGGCAAATTTTTTACTGCAATGTTGAGTTTACTTATAAAAACTATTTAACTGCAAGTGCACTACTATTTTGTCCAATGAACACAAACAATTAAGTTGAGAAAACTTAATATTTTGATTTCATAGTTCGAACGTTTAACTTCCCGTCATCGCGCATGCGCAGTCTGTCTCCCTGTACGTTACTTGGGGTTTCCTCCTCCAACCACGCTATCGAAGGGACTGGATTTCATCTGATTGCGGTAAGTTTTCTTTAAGCTTTATGAATGAAAATAGGCTAAAATTGCACACATATGTTGATAAAGTATAGTATTATGTTAAAAGATATATTTCGTGGTGACGATAAGTTTCTATTGTTGGAGATTATCCACGTAGCACATTGCTACTTAACGTGCTAACGTTACCCAGACTAACGTTAGAGTGAGGAAACATGCTTGAAAAAGAAGGACAAGGACGTGCATGGTGTTTAAAAGATGTTAAAAATGTTAAGCTCAGTAAGTCGTGAATAAAGACTTAAATGCGGTGCTTGCGCTGATTGAGAGACAGAAAGCCTCTTCTCTCGGACTCGGACAGAATCTTAGTGCGAATTCAGCTATCTTTCGTGGCGTATTGCAATTTAATAATGACATACACATACAATTATGTCAATAACAAAAAACAAAACAAAAAAAGTATTCAAGTAAACACAGTCGGCAATGTCTTAAGTGAACATAACCAATTTGGTGAAACCTAGATGTTTCAGTATTAGATCCATGAGCTCTTAAAGTGACCGCAGTCCGTTCAATTTAATTTCAAGTTTATTTGTCACGTATACAAATTTCAGTTACAATTTGTACATGCTTAGGTTGAGGCTCAGTCATTCTACAGTAGTGCAATATAATTAAATACAATACAATTTAGAGGAAAAATTTAATAATAGAAGCCTATGCAAAACTAATGTGTTATGTTAAAAATATGTATGTTAGCTTTGCATATTAAATAATAGAATGGGTAGTATGTGTGCGGTATGTTTTAAAGTGAATAGGATAAAAATATTGTGTATCCTTAAATATTAGGCTAAATCCTTAATGTTAATCAATTAACAAAAGACAAAATCGCTGTAAATACAGTGAAAACTATGCATTGATTCTTTTTCACATTTGATTATTCATTTTCTGTATTATTTTTGCTACATGTTAAATTAACCTACTGTAACTGATTTTTTTGTTGTTGTTTTGTTTAATAAAATTATGTATCTTTGTTCTGTTGTATTTGTCCTTTTTAGACTAAAGAACATCAGTACAGTGACAAGATCCTTGGATGTGCTAAAACAGTGGCCTTTATTTTTTAAAAGATCAGGTGAGTTGAACTGAATTTACTTACTGTTTCTTACTGTGTCTACAATGTTTTTTTTTTTTTTTTCAGGGTCTCTGCTCTCTGCTGAGTATTACAGTATCACACAAACTGATCCGAAGAGCACCTTTTTCTCTTAGTTAAATGAACACACATCTAGTTGTACAGAGCAAGTGGTGGAGATGAAGATCCTCACTTTATCATCAAGTAATTATTTTGCATGTGATCATATCTCTCTGGTTAAAGGCTGAATGGTGCCATCTCTTTTTCAAGGTAATTCCCATGCTTCACTTTGTATATAACTTGTTCCTTATTTGTTTTTCTGTCTTTCAGACACAGAAACTCCAATGTGCTTCCTCAAAGAAAGTCTACAACTCTTAAAGGTCTGCCTTTGTTTATGAGGGAAAAGTCTGGAAACATCCTGAAGACTTGCCTGGTAAGAAGATCATCAGCATATACACTCACACCTGATATATTTCACCTATTTACCAGATGCTGTTAAGAGATAGGTTTTGTGTGATATACAAAACTTATCATCTACAGACAAAGTCATGGTAAAAATTACTTTATTAAATAATTGTAGTTGAAACTTTCTCAGTTATCAGTTTGACTTCATCTGATAGCACAAATTCAACAAGTTGTTATTTTACCAAAGCAAAGACAGTGGAAAATTACTGCTTCACAACACTGTCCGGAGACATTCCCTCTGATATCTAACCTGTTAAAACAATACAGTGCACAATCATAAGGTTAAACAGTAATGTAGCAATAGCAGAGGTAATAAAATTAATATAATATGAAAGAATATGAATATAGGAGATATAAACAAGAAAAGGCAGCATGAAAGTAATCCATGTGACTCTAGTGATTTAAACCAATCTTCACTGATGCAATATGACCAGTTTTGGGTGATGAACAGAATGTGTGCCTTAATACATGTACGATTTTGGGTGACCTAAAACAACTAAACTAAAACTAAAAAAAGCATTAAATCAGAATGGCCGTGGATTCTGCTGTGGACGAGTGCCACAGGCAATCACATCAATGCTGATATGGCATTGTTTGGAGTTGGGAAAATGTTTTCCGTTTATCAGTTTTAGCTCTATGGCTGAATTTGAACATGCTTAAAAAACATGACCACCTTTACTTTTCAAGTGAAGTTACATGAGCAGACCTTTAGGAACACTCTGTGGTCTAACATAATTCAATACAATAAAAAAATGACCCTAATTTTATGCTGATTTATTTTCTACTGCAGGACACAGAGCCAGAAGACATTCACAAGGGGAGAAGATGAGGACCTTAACTATCGTTGAAGATGATGTTGCCACTGTCCACTCAAACCCAAATATAAGGTGCCTCTCTGTAGTACTATAAGAGCAGATTGGGCCAGATAATGTGCAAGACCTTTGCCACAGTTGTTACTCTCCTCTTTGGCTTGATTTATGGCCCCAATGTTAACTATTCTAAAGCATTAAAATACACCAGTAGTAACTGGTTAAGAAAAAAATTGTTTAGAAAAAAAAAACGTTTATTTATCTTGACCTAAAGTGCTCCGCAAGGCTGATTTTTTTTTTTTTGCATAGTCCTTCAAAAGATTGTCCAAGTAGCTGCAATCCATATGGATAATTGTAAGGTTGAGCATTTATTTATTCCAGTTTGTACTCTAATTTTGTGCATAGTCTTTTTTTTTTTTTTTTTTTATAAATCTTGAAGAGTGGAATAGAACTTCATCACCTTAAAATATGTGTACCTAATGCAAATAGAAAATGTGTTGTTTTGCAGAATATTTGTCAATAAATAAGTTCTGTAATGATAGCAATGTCTTTTGTATTGTGTTGTATTTACAGTATGGTTTACTCCCTGCATTTGGATTCTTAATGTGAAGGCTGTACAAGTATCTGGGTGAGATATTTGAAAAAGTTGAATCAACTTAAAAAAGTAAAAAAGTTGAATCAACTTAAAAAAGTTAAAAATTGAATCAACTTAAAAAAGTGAAGCAACCAGCTGCAAAGCTTTTTTGAGTTTACTGAACTTCAGGACCTCTGTAGTTGTGCTTACTCGTTTCTTTGAGTTGGACTGGTAGTTGGATGAACTTCGACCACTGAAGTTGAGTAAACTCAAAAATGCTTTGCAGCTGGTTGCTTCACTTTTTTAAGTTTACTCAACTTTTTATTTTTTACAGTGTTACAGAAAGTTGATGCATACGAAAAAATGTCATATAGACTACTTGGTTTTGGAGAAAGTGGAGTAAATACTTGACATTTATTAAAGCTACAGAATAATAACCTGGTAGTGAGACACAAAATATATTAAAGCCACTCTTATTTTGTGAGTGTGACTAACTTTTTCACATTATAATTTTACTTGTTTTATTATTTATTTATTTTTCGGGAATTATTATTTATTTATTTATTTTATTATTTTTATTTTTTTAATGTTGGCAGCAATTTTAGGATGCCAAATTACTTCTTCTAACTTGTGTTAGTGTGAAAAGAGAGACTGTGGAGTGATACCCAAATTATAAAATGGTGTTTAACAGGTGTCACTGAGTCATTAACTTATCAACAATCAAACAAACACAATTAACCTTCTTTAAAACACTTTTATTACCTTCATTGAACATTTCTAAAGGAAAGTAAATGAGTTAAAGGTGCTTGTTTCTTCTATTGATTTTTCACATGCTGGTTCAGTTCACACACACAAACGGCTTCTTTGCATAACATTTGTCATCATTCCAGTTGCCATCTGTTGCAAGATAAAACAAAATATTTGTTTTAATAATTTGTGTATTATGAAAAAAAAAAAAAATTATTTAGTCTATTTAGATAGATTATTAACATTAACAGCAGTTACTTACTGCCATAGTTCATCTCAATGCAGTGCTCTCCTTTATAGTTATTGGGCTCTCCAGACGACCATATTTGAAAGTTCATTCTGGATCCATCACTCCAGAGCCAAACTCCCTCCTGTGAACAGAAGAGAAAAAATACATTGTGTTTATGTCCATAGCTCACATGGCTTAATTGTATCTTTATTCATCTTAAAGATGATTCCTCATGAACCCTAACCCCGTCTCCACTTTAAAAATGTCAGAAATCTAAACAGAAATGGACAGAAATTATTTCACAGAAAGTGTATCAGTGAAGAATATGTGAAGAATATTTAAGACAGGGCTAAATTGCTCATCAGCCATCTATTTTACATCAAGTTTTAAAATAGTGTCATACTCGAGTATGACATCATCATGGTGAGTGGCGCCCATCTCATGGAAACCAATGCCCTAAACTAACTATTTAGAGGACAAAAAAAAAAAAAAAACATCTATCTTTATGCATTTTGAAAAATGTTTTAATGTAAATGTAAATGCCCAGTAGCATAAAAAGCAAAAAAAAAAAAAAAAAAATTGCATACATGAACAGCATCATGGCCTCCGATCCAGGTCCGAGTTGTGGCCTGAGTTGCGGATCTAACCAGGTTCTGTGTAAAAGCGTACTCATCATGGCTGTGCACAGAAGCAAGGTTCCCATCAAAGTCCAAACAGAATCTCTATAGAGGCGGAGACATGAACAAACACCAATATTTATTTTATACAAAATTTCCAAAATCTGTGACATTCAAATGCATTATTGTACACTTGAAGTCCAAAATCTGCCTTTTGAGACGGGACTACTTTTGTAGAATTCTGCTTATACTGTATATATAGATTAGATATAACTAATCTAGTTTTTAAGTGATCCTAACACACTACTCTCATGATAACATGAAATGTGTTGTGTCTGTATTCTCCTAGACTCCATTGTAATTTATTAACTGTGAACATATTTTTGTTTTTAAACTGAGGAACAAGTTGAAATTATTTTCCTGCAATAATTAACAGGTGTCACAGATGTTTCCAGAGCTTAAGTTGTATTTAACCAAGAATATACTTATATGATTTTTATGTCATATTACAAGCTGAATGTATCATACCTCTGCATCAATCCATGTTTGAGCGTTATTGAAAAACTTGAAGCATCTGCATTCAAAGGCAGTCCATCCTGCCCAACAGGCTGTTAAAGGGAAGTTTTGTGTGTTATTATTTTTATTTTTTACCATTAATGACCTTTCATGTAACTAAATTAATAACTTTCATTTAAAGGTACAGTATATAACTTTTGTCCCTTTACCGGTTAAAACACAAAATGGCATGCAACATTGTTTGGGTCGTGCTTCGACTTTGCATGACAGTGCAGATGAAGGCGACGCTTCACAATAGATGCTTTACAGTGAGCTCTGTTAGAGAGATACATATGACAGTCTATCTGTTCAATAAAACACCTTACTCAACAGTTGAGTAATAAAAACACCATCAGCTCCACTTCGCTTTTACAACTTTTCAATTCCCTCAGTTCTCGCCATCTCTGAAAATCAGAGCCGATGTTGATTTTTGTTTCATTACGAGCTCTGTCTCGTTCTCTTTTCTCCAGCAGACTCTCCTCTGATCGCCATTTGTTTAAATCGGGTGATACTCCGGAGGTTAGAGATTTATCTGCTTCATGTCAACCTTTCTCACTCGTTGTGACAACTAACCCTGCCACTAACTAACCACTAACTAACCTCTGCCACTGACTAACCACTGACTAACCTCTGCCACTGACTAACCACTGCCACTAACTAACCACTGACTAACCTCTGCCACTAACTAACCTTAGCCTCTCACACCATACACGAGTCAAAGCAGCGGAGCAACTTCTATGGAGCGAATTATGTGCCACAATTAAACAAACAAATCAGCATTTTGCAAACAAACTCGATCTACTTCGCAAAACTCGACTCGCAAACAAACAGAAAGCAATGTTCAAGTACAAAGGTCAGTTTGAGTGAAATCCAGTGGAATAACAAATATGTATTGTGTTTTACAAATATAAATAAATGAGCCAAGATAATACTTCACAAATAAATACAAACCATCCTACAAATTGCATGTAACCTTTGAACAAATACCAAATCTAGTGCATACAAATGCATATCTGTCTGTTATGATTGTGTGACACTTTGCTTTTTATGAGATCTCTCGGCTCGATTTTCTCACAAATGTGTCCAGGCAGATTTTCTCACAAATGCAGTTGAGCAACTTCCTCAACTGTATTTATTTGTGAAGTATTATCTTGACTCATTTATTCATATTTGTAAAACACAATACATATTTGTTACTCCACTGCATTTACACTCAAACTGACATTTGCACATTGCTTTCTGTTTGTTTGCGAGTCGAGTTTT
This sequence comes from Rutilus rutilus, assembly GCF_951802725.1. Classification (NCBI taxonomy): domain Eukaryota; kingdom Metazoa; phylum Chordata; class Actinopteri; order Cypriniformes; family Leuciscidae; genus Rutilus; species Rutilus rutilus. The sequence continues at coordinate 8,594,758 of NC_140209.1, read as the reverse complement.
CCTTTGCGAAGTAGATCAAGTTTGTTTGCAAAATGCAGGATTTGTTTGTTTAATTATGGCACATATTTCTCTCCATAAACTTCTCTCTATTTACAGATGTCGAGACACGCACAGACGGACGAGTGACGCATGTACCCAATTTCCCCCAAAAACTATCCCGACAGCCAGGTCTAAAGATAAACCCTTTTAACAGGCTTACCATAGTGAATCTATTAAAATTTTATTTTAACAAAGAAACATCATGATGTGAAGAGAAAGACATTTAAGATTTTGCACTCTTCCTAGTCACTAATAAGTTACTAATAATATGCAAAACTGTCAAATTTTCTTGCTTCCAAGATGCTCTTTAGAACATTTTTAAAGCATGCTGGAGAACATGATCATCAGGTATTACACACACTTGAGAAATTCAAAGGGTTTGGACTTTTGGACTATACCTTACCGCCACAACGTTTCTTTCCAACAGGATACGTTTCCTCTAAAAAAGAAAGAAATACTACATTATTAAAACAGAACTGCTAGTAGCAGCAGCAGTAGTGGTACTGCTACTGCTGCTACTACTACTACTACTACTACTACTACTACTACTGCTGCTGCTACTACTGCTGCTACTACTACTACTGCTGCTGCTGCTGCTGCTGCTACTACTACTACTACTACTACTACTACTACTACTACTACTGCTACTGCTACTGCTGCTACTACTACTACTACTGCTACTGCAACTGCTACTGCTGCTACTACTACTACTGCTGCTGCTGCTGCTGCTGCTGCTACTACTACTACTACTGCTACTGCAACTGCTACTGCTGCTACTACTACTGCTGCTGCTGCTGCTGCTGCTGCTGCTGCTACTACTACTACTACTACTACTACTACTACTACTACTACTACTACTACTACTGCTGCTACTACTACTACTACTACTACTACTACTACTGCTACTGCTACTGCTGCTGCTACTACTACTACTACTGCTACTGCAACTGCTACTGCTGCTACTACTACTACTGCTGCTGCTGCTGCTGCTACTACTACTACTACTGCTACTGCAACTGCTACTGCTGCTACTACTACTGCTGCTGCTGCTGCTGCTGCTGCTACTACTACTACTACTACTACTACTACTACTACTGCTGCTACTACTACTACTACTACTACTGCTACTGCAAAACAGTTAATGTCAAGCCCTGGTTATAATAATTAAGAAACAAACTCAGGTTTACTTTAGTGCACATACTCTATTAGATCACTCTTCTGATTAGTCATTACAGAGTTCCAGGTGTGCTGCCTACAATTCATGTTAAAATATCAGTTATGATGTGAAACGTGGAATAATGCTCTTACCTGAAGCAGTCAAAGCTACGAGAAGACAGAGAGACAGGTAGACAGTCCAGACCGCCATTGTTTCTCAAACAATACTGAAACAGAAATATACATTAATAATTGTTTCAAAGGTTAAATGGTTCAATTGTGTATTTTCATGATACGAACCAGTTCAGTAGATCAATGTAAATGTATGGATATTGCGTTGTGCAGCCCTGGTTTATCTTTATATACTGGAGGAGAGTTAGTTTATCAGCACCTGCTCATGTTCTCACATTATAGTTTGTACTTGACCCACTTCTATACAGCAAAATCCCTTGTGTTAAATCAACTCTGTTCAGGGCACATGAGAGCTGTGTCCCAATGTGAAGGCTGCATCCTTCAAAGACTTCAAGGATGCAGCCTATGCGTCCTTCAAAGGACGTATCATGTAGCCTTCATAGGATTTCCTAATTCCGCAACAGGTGTTCCCGATTACCGCTCCCTAAATTAAGCTGGTTTGCTGCGTCCCAATTCAGAGGCTGCGTCCTGAATTGGCGGATTACACTTTAAACTGTTCAAGTATTGGGTGTTAACTTACGTAAATAATGTAATGATATATGAAAATAAAATAAAACTTACATAGGCCTATATATATATATATATATTTATTTTATTTTTTTTTATTATTTTTTTTAAGGTTCAAATGTTCACTTATATCTTAGCTTGATGTGATTTTGTAGGCTAGTGTATTATTTTTATTATGTACACACATGGACCATGGTGAACATACAGGTTTTCAACCGTGTTTGAATATAAAACCGAATATTGAACATTGAATATTACTCCCGCTCGTCATCGGCAGCAGTCACAGTTGCCAAGCAACAAGAATAATTCCTCCGTAGGCTAGACCGGTCCGAGCGCTTCAGGTGCGCCCTTTCATATGGGACGCAGCTGTAGTTTTTCCCCAATGCGGTATTAGTAGTTATAAAAATTACTTTTTTCAGAAATATACTCTTTCTGAAAAAAATCTCAGTGACATGGCAGCCGTCGATTGAGTCAGCCCTGCAAACCTGTTGGTAGACAACTTAGTGGACAGAGGAAATATGCACTCAAACACTCTGGAGACCATCCCAGATGATGTCCCACCAGCAGAGAGGCCTTAACAGGGTCTCTATTGTGGAGCCCATCCCAGGGTCCAGGGTCTCCCTGCTCAGCTCAATAAAATCTTTTTTTCTTATTTCATGTACTGTAAATTTAAATGTTTATGTTGATTTTATTATGTTTAACGTATGTTGTAAATAGTTGGGAAAAGTACTTTTACGTAGCCAATAGAACAAATGATTTTCATTTAACAATTTTATTTGAAAAAAAAAAGGTATAGAATAATTTGTTTCATGTAGAAATTAGAGTCCTACTCTAGAGTGTTAAAGTAACACTGAAGCAGTGTTAAAGTTGATGAGATAATTAAGTGATTAATTAAGTGATGACTGATCATTAGTATAGTGACACCTGATGTTAACAAGCAGAATCACTGAAGGACAGAGGAACAACAAGAACAGAAAAAAGAGAAACACAAGAACTACAACTAACTTCAGACACAGAGTTCACACTGAATGATATTAGCCATGATTTTCGCTCGCCAACAGGTTTTGGGAGATCGCCGACAAATGCCCGAAATCAAAATGCCTGGCAAATGCTCGTTCACGTGAGTGACAATCACGCAGTGTGAATTATCAGACACAATCTGAGAGAGTCGCTGACGGCCGTGATATATTTAACATGGTAAATATCTGAACCTGTCTGTGATTCACAATCCTGCTGTGTGAATGTGCTCTGACTGAAAACTACATCGGAACACAATCCTTGCTCTCGTCTCCCCGAACATTTCTTCTCGCATAATCTTTTTTTTTGTTTTTTTTGCTGCAAATCAGTGCACAGAGAATCGCAATCTTCTTGCAGGCTATCATTTTTAATAACAATTTACGTCTCATGCACGCGTGATCTTGTGTCATTTCCTCATCACTTCTCGCGTGTGTTTGGTTGTGAAATGTAGTTTGCGGACCAGACAGAAGTTGTTGGCAATTCTTTCTTTTGTAAAGTCATGCAGTGTGAAACCTCCTGTCGCAGATCCATCATGCAGTGTGAACACACACACCAGCAACTGAATGCTACCCCAGATAGTCACAGTGACCCGAATACTTTAAAAATCGTGCAGTGTGAACTTCAACTCGGCATAAGATGAAATCAACTGAAGATAAAATAAAACTTTAAATCTGTGAAGATCTCAGCAGAGGATTAAACAACTCCACAAACAGCATTACCAGCTTCACTTATTACTAACCAGATTTTTTTTTTTTATTTCTGTCAGACGTCTACAGAAGATCTTATTGAGAATCAACATAGGTTTAGATGTTGATGATTTATTGTAAAATGTTTGGTCACCATTATTGTGATCAGTGTTTCTGTAACATTCACCAGCTGGAGTGCCCTTGAGAGCCACCAGAGGGCACTCCACTGCAGACTATTATCACTCCCTCACAAACTACATTTCCCAGAACTCACTGCCCGGACTCATCATCACTGATTGCATTCACCTGTGTCTCATCACCCTGTTAGTCTCAGCCTATTTATACCATGTTCAATCATTCACTCACTGCAAAATTTTGTATGTTGTTGCACTGCATTTCCGAGCATTTTCCCTTGTTTCATGTCTCTTGGTTTTTTTATTTTTTTTGCCTGTTTTGTGGATTACTCTTTTGCCTCCTGGTCTTTTTTGTATTTTGTAATTGCATCAGTACATGTTTAATGTTAATGCTGGAGAAGACGATCATCAGGTTTTACACAAACGTCTGGAGTTCAAGCACTTTGAGTGCTGATGTCATTGCATGAAAAGTGGGAAAGCTCATATGAATTCTGTAGATTTCAAATTACTGTCCATATTGTTAAAGGCTGTTTTCTCAAAATGAGTTGTATCTCCTAGCCATCAAGATGGAGGTCTGGCAACTCACCATTGTCAGGGCTCAATCCAGGCCCGGGCTGTGTAATCGGGAGAATCGGGAGAATTCCTGATTCCTGAATACTTTTGGGCCGGTTGAGGATTTATTTATTTGTTCCACATTTGTCACGTTAGTTACATTAGGCTACACACGTTCCGCATTCTGACACCGCAGCGTGCAGCCTCTGCATGGGTTGTACCATGTGAGGGAGTTCTCCCCTCCCCTCCTATAGAGTTGGTTGGGTCCATAGCTCGTCTTTTTCAAAACGTTTTCTCAGGTAGGCTACCGCGGCACTGTCGGCGCCTACCGATAGCTGTGCCGGCCCTTCCGTAATGGTACGCATCAGGGAGGATGGATGGGAGAAAGAGACCAGGAGGTATGGAAGCTTTCCGCCACATAATAAAAAGTTTACATCTCGTAATTCTGACATTATTTCTCAGAATTGCGAAATATAATGTCAGAATTGTGTGAAATAAAGTCGCAATTGCGTGTTATAAAGTCAGAATTGCGAGATATAAAGTCAGAATTGCGTGAAATAAAGTCGCAATTGCTTCTTATAAAGTCTAAGTGAATTATTATTTAACCTTTACATTATTTGTTGAACCATGGTATTAATACAAACTACACAATAGTAAGAGCTGAACTGTTGCTTCATTTATCCAATTTGGAAAAAGTGCTAATTTGGAATTCCACCATGGAAAAAGTGGGCCGGTCTTGGGCCTGAAACTCCCGGGCTGAAAAGTGGCCCCACTGGCCCCACAGTTACAAGTTATGAAAATAATGAAAAGTGGCCCCACTGGCTCAATCCGAGGGGCAGGATAAACGGCTGTCTTTCAAATTCGCTCTGCATGCAATAGGACAGCACTACAACCAACCAGAGCATTTTCCCAACAGCGGAGCTAGTTGATAGATTAAACTTTTGCCGTATCTGGCTGGCAAAACTACGAACACATCTTCCTGTTTTAAGAATGACTTAAGTGCCGTTCTTTGTTCTTTTCTCAAAGAAAAGCTTAACTCCAAGCCTTCCAGAGTCACGGACAAAGCCGATTTGAAAAACCGCTGTTCGCCAGCAGCAGCTCTTCTTTGTTTTCAAGTGGCAGGGAATTCACGCGGAACCGGCACAACTCTGTCGTCATTATGTTAAACCCGCCCACCGACTCTATACACGATGTGATTGGCCTAACTAGAGTTTGGTTTTTCCAGCTTTAAAGTCAACGGAGAGTTGCTAGACTACCCTGGCTGCAAAATAAATTTTGATGTCGCTAGGGTGCGTCTAGATTTCTAGGCTATGTATCTCCTACACTGAGCCTGAAATCCCCACTTCAGCAGCTTTACATACCACAAGCTTTTTTTCTACAGTTTTATTCATATCTGTATTTTGAAGGCTTTTACAGAGGGGTTTGTTCATATATAATTTGCCTGATTTTATACAACATTTAATTTAAAAAAAAGTTTAAAAAAATTCTGGTTATTGATAGTATTTTCTGATTTAGGGAGTGATAAAAAGAGATATCCAAAATCTGCTTTGTAAAAACCTTTGATTCTATTATATAAAAAAAATTAACCTGACTTCATCCAATGTTCAGATTGTTATAGAAATGTATACAAGTTAGTGCATAATTTATTATATAACACCTCATATTTAAACATTACAGGAAACGTCATACAAAAAAATGTTTGCAATTCTTAATGTAATCAATCAACTGGGGTAGTATGGTGATATCTAGAAGTATTTTTTTTTTACCCTATTCACCTGGTGTCGCCTTAAAGCTGAAACTATTTAATTTCTGTGACACTATGAAGCTGTTGTATAAGTATTTTCACAAAAGTGACAGCATTGTGTAAACAGAATGTGAGAAAGAGAACATGAGCAGTTGCTGGAATCAACATTACCTTGAATATGTCAGAGTCACCTCGAATGAACGGAGGATTGTTGCTGCCGTCAGCAAATGCTGTACATACTACAAAATGTTTAACTCCTTTTAGAGATTATGTGTAAATGCATGAATAAATCATTGACATTCACGTAATCTAAAGTGTAATCTATTCAACACATGTAAACGTTTTTCATATAATTTACAGCTCTTTTTTTATAAATTATGTACAAACTGCATTTTTTTTTTTTAATTGAGGGGAGGGGGAAGGGGAAAGGGAAGCGCAAGAAGGAGACTGTCCTCCTCCAAAATACGACCCCATAGGCATTACCCGTATTACATCCTATAGTTACGTTTTAAAATGAAGCGCCCTCTAGCAGTCTTGTAAATAACGACAGTCTGCATTTACACTGCAAGTCTATAATGCACAGATCCAATCTTTTGTCCAGATCCAATTTTTTGGCCCGACTGTTAACACTCACTTTAGACAGGACTGGGGTCCGTTCTCCGTACGTCGCTAACTCAGTTAGCTGGATTTCATTGTTGACTATTTGGCATGATCTTGGATTGTTTGGTTCTTCGACGCTCATTCTGGTCTTGCTGTCATAGCAACAGGTCCATGAACTCAAGGGGAAAGGGAAGCGCAAGAAGGAGACTGTTAGCTGGACTGTTAGCAGAGGCTGCCATACTCCTAGTAGAGTGAGCTCTGACCACCAAGGGTGACGGTATTACCGTCCCAATAGGTTCCAAATCTCTGGGTGAGAGTGAAGGATTGTGCCCCAAGCCTGAGACAGAAGGTCTCTCCTGATCGGAAGCTCCAAGGGAGAGCTGTCGAGGAGATAAATAAGGTCCACAAACCAAATTCGGCTCGGCCAGCGTGGTGCTATTAGCAGTAGGCTTATTCCGTTCTGGCGGATACTCTCCAGAACTCCTGGGAGCAGAGCAACATGGGGAAGTGCGTACAGACGTAGCCTCGGCCACATCTGCACCTTAGCCTCCAGCCCCAGGGGACAGTGCGTCGTGTGCTGAGACGCAAACAGATCCACTTCTGTTTGGCCGTAAATTTCCCATAAATACTCCACCACAATCCACTGGCCTAAGCCCCTGCCTCGACAGGATGTCTGCTCCTATATTCTGGCACCCTAGGATATACACTGCCCTCAGAGAGAGTATCTTCCCTAGGGACCACAGGAGGATCTGGTGCGCCAGTTTGCATAGTGGATGCGACCGCAGACCCCCCTGATGATTTATGTAAGAGACCACCGATGTGTTGTCTGTACGGACAAGCACATAATGGCCTCTCAGGTCTGGCAGGAAGCTGCCATGACGCTAACAGTCTCTCGAACTGTTTCACAGTGCGTGACTGGCCTAGCTTTAAACCCCATTTCAGTGGGCAGCTGCTCTGGAATATTGATTAGCTTTGTGTCTGTAGGTGCTGGACCTGTTATCTCCTGGTTCCCAGAACCCATCCGTGAAGACAAGGACAGAAACATCCTCATTCCCGGTCTAACGCACACACCACTCTCATCCTTTGCTGAGTTTGACACTCATTTTATCCCCGCAAGTTTAAACCGCACCACAGCCTCTATTAAACTAAACCAGCGCTCCAGCCGCAGTCACGCTATCCTCCTCATAAAGGTTTGAATGTGCACATTTCACTTCATTCTAGTTCTCCATAACTGTCACTGGGGTGGCAGTGGCTCAATGGTTCATGTAAGTTGTCTACAAACCGGAAGGTTGGTGGTTCCATCCCCGGTTCCACCTGACCAAGTGTCAAGGTGTCCATGAGCAAGACATGAGCTGCTCCTTGCATGGCTGACACCGCCGTCGGTGAATGAATGTCAAGTCAAGTCAAGTTTATTTATATAGCGCTTTTCACAATACAGATTGTATCAAAGCAGCTTCACAGTATTAAATTAAAATAATACATCAATGCTTGTTTCTAGTGGAAAACGTCCACGTTTGGTAATGCTGATCAATAGTATTGTTGATTGATTAATTAAATTAAATATCCCAAATATCCCCAACTGAGCAAGACAAAGGCAACAGTCTCTCGAATGGGTGAATGTGAGGCAATATGTAAAGTGCTTTGGTGGCCATGAGTCTGTTGAAAGCGCTATATAAATGCAGTCCATTAGCACTTAAGCAGGTCCTGGTCTCTGTGTGGTAGACCATGATTTGGTAGCTGGTGCTGAAAATAAATCTCTCCCTCAAACAATACCACTGACTTTTACTGTGTTCGCTGATTGTAATTGGGAAAGGGAACACTTATGTTAGTATTATTAAGCTAGAGCCTTATGATTTCTGCAATGTGGAAAACACAGAACTCCCATGAATAAAAATAGAATTTTCTGTATAATGGAGAATTTGGATACATTTTCAAGTTCAAGTTCAAGTTCAATTTTGGATAAATCACCTGATCAAATTGCGATATGGACTAGTGTCTGTGAATATTTGACTATTTAAATATGAATTCTACATGTTCTGTGCGAATGATTGAATGCCACAGTTACATTACAGGCTCACCAAAATAAAAGCAATTGACAAATACTGTGTATTACTATTGTACAGTAGAACATACTTTTCAAAGAACAGTAATATAAAACAATATTGGAATATAACACATTTTCTGTACCAAAAAATGAAAGCCAATTTGCAGCCAATCACGTCATGCCTCTTGTCATTTTCAAATACTGCATTTACTGAGCTTTCACGAGTTAGTCTGTGGATTTGCCATGATCGCCGACCTTCATGCCTTACAGAAAGTTGATGCATATGAAAAAATGTCATATAGACTACTTGGTTTTGGAGAAAGTGGAGTAAATACTTGACATTTATTAAAGGTACAGGATAATAACCTGGTAGTGAGACACAAAAATAAGAGTGGCTTTAATATATTTGGTGAGTGTGACTAACTTTTTCACATTATAATTGTACTTGTTTAATTATTTATTTATTTTTTGGGATTTAGTCAAGCAATCCCCTTGTTGTTGTTGTTTTTTTTTACTTTTGGTGCCATTTTAGGATGCCAAATTGCTTATTCTAACTTGTGTTGGTGAGAAAAGAGAGACTGTGGAGTGATACCCAAATTATAAAATGGTGTTTAACAGGTGTCACTGACTCATTAACTTATCATTAACAAAACACAATCAAACAAACACAATTAACCTTCTTTAAAACACGTTTATTACCTCCATTGAACATTTCTAAAGGAAAGTAAATGAGTTAAAGGTGCTTGTTTCTTCTATTGATTTTTCACATGCTGATTCAGTTCACACACACAAACGGCTTATTTGTTAAACATGGGTCATCATTCCAGTTGCCATCTGTTGCAAGATAAAACAAAATATTTGTTTTAATCATTTGTGTATTATAAAAAAATAAAATAAAAAAATAAAAAAAAAGTTTATTTAGTCTATTTAGATTAGTTTATGAGCATTAACAGCAGTTACTTACAGTCAAAGTTCATCTCAAGGCAGTTCTGTCCATGAAGGTTATCGGGCTGATAAGGCGACCATATTTGAAAGTTCATTTCGGTTCCATCACTCCAGAGCCAAACTCCCTCCTGTGAACAGAAGAGAAAAAAGACATTGTGTTTATGTCCACAGCTCACATGGCTTAATTTAATCTTTATTCATCTAAAAGATTATTTCGCATTAGCAATAACCCCGTCTCCACTTTAAAAATGTCAGAAATCTAAACAGAAATGAACAGAAATTATTTCACAGAAAGGGTATCAGTAAAGAATATGTGAAGAATATTTAAGGCAGGGCTAAATTGCTCAATTATCAATATCAGCCATCTATTTCACATTAAGTTTCACAATGGTGTGTTTTTATCTTTTTTTTGTAATTAGCTTTTTTTTTTTTGGTCCTCAGAATAGTTTGTTAAGGGCATTGGCAACCATGAGATGGGCACCTATCTTTATGCATTTAAAAAAATAATAATAATAATGTAACTGTAAATGCCCAGTAGCACAAAAAGCATGATAAAAAAAAAAAAAAAAAGAATTGCATACATGAACAGCATCATTTCCTCCAATCCAGGCACGAGTTGTGGCCTGAGTTTCGGATCTAATCAGGTTCTGTATAAAAGCGTACTCCTCATGGCTGTGCACAGAAGCAAGGTTCCCATCAAACTGCAAACATAATTTCTGTAGAGACATGAGTAAAGACCAATATTTAAAAAAAAAAAGGAAAAAAAGAAGGAAAAAAAGTGTTATTTTGAATTAATTTTCCAAAATCTGTGACATGCCTTCAAATTTATTATTGTACAAAAGAAGTATAAAATCTGCCTTTTGAGACAGGACTACTTTTGTAGAAAAGGTTCTGCTTATACTGTATATATAGATTAGATATAATTAATCTAGTTTTTAAGTGATCCTAACACACTACTCTCATGATAACATGAAATGTGTTGTGTCTGTATTTTCCTAGTTAACTTTTTTTTATTTTTTTTTATTGAGGAACAAGTTGAAATTATTTTCCTGCAATAATTAACAGGTGTCACAGATGTTTACAGAGCTTAAGTTGTATTTAACCAAAAATATACTTATATGATTTTTACGTCATATTACAAGCTGGATGTATCATACCTCTGCATTAATCCACATTTGAGCGTTATTGAAAAACTTGAAGCATCTGCATCCAAAGGCAGTCCATCCTGCCCAACAGACTGTTAAAGGGAAGTCTTGTGTGTTATTATTTTTGATTTATTTTTTACCAATTCATGTAATTAAATTGATAACTTTCATTTAAAGGTACAGTATGTAACTGAGATATACATATGACAGTTTATCTGTTCAATAAAACACCTTACTAACCACTATCTAACTTCAGCCACTAACTAACCACTAACTTACTTCTTTCACTAACTAACTTCTAAGTAAGCACTGCCACTAACTAACCACTAATGTAAGACTTGATTTTCCAGCTAAGACAAAAGCTGAGATAAAACTCATCCTACAATAAAGCCATAAAACGCACCCTTGACAGAAGATCGCAAAGAAAGAGCACAGGACATTGTCTTGTCTAAACTTTTCTCCTTTCTTATCTCAGCACCTCCCTCTCCCTCCACCCTTACTCTTTCCCTGAGTCAAGTCACCAAAAATTCACAAAAAATGTTTATATATATATATATATATATATATATATATCACAAATGATGTATCTTGTGAATCTATTGTTTTTCCTTTTCATGTTTGGTATCATTTTAAGTGTGATTGGTAAAATGGTCTTAATTTCATTGCAGTCATTGGTATAATGAGAAAGACTGAGAACTTAGGAGAATTCTGTTCTCCTCTTTGGGTGATGTCTCTTCAAGATATCTGATAACTCTCTCCTCTCCCCCGGAACCAGGTGAGTCCCCTCATCCACACCCCGATCTACGGTCTCCACGAGAGGCTGTACTTCGGCTGGTGGCCAGGGTGACCTGAGGGTGACGGTGTGGAATAAACTGCCGATTTGTCCACGGTCCACACCCCCCTCTCCAGCGTTGGTACCCGCGAGTGTTCAGACTTAGACCGCTGGTCCCTCTACGGAGGCCCCGCGGATCTCTTTCGGCGCTCCAGAGGAGGATGCAATGTCGATCGCTGCATCACAAGGTGGGCCGGAGTCATCGGGAAGTGAAGATTCGGCTGTGCTGCCACCTTCGGGTGTTCCAGCATTGCCCGAGTCAGATCCCTGCCACCCGACCCTGTGTGCTCGCGGCTGGACGATTGTATTTTGGGTGCGGCCGCTGACCCCCGTCGGCATCCAACCCAAATACCTTTCTTCCCGGACGTGCATGAGGAGGTCACGCGGTCCTGGAAGACACCATTGTCTTCCTGCGATCACTCGTCGACCTCCTCTGCCTTTCCTCCCCTCGATAAGGCCACTGCCTGTGGGTACACTGGGGTTCCCCCGGTGGAACGTTTCGTCGCGATGCAGCTGTGTCCGGCAAGCGCTTCCTCTCGTGGTGACCCTAAGCACCCATCCAAAGCCTGTAGATTTTCGTCTACCCTGGTGGCGAAATCTTACAGAGCACCGGGACAGGCAGCCGCCTCTTTGCATGCCATGGCCATCCTGCAGGTCTACCAGGCCCAGGTGATCAGGGACATGCACGAGGGCAGGACTGACCCAGGGCTCTTTGATGAGCTGCGTGCCGCCACCGACCTTGCTCTCTGAGTGACGAAGGTGACCGCACAGTCCCTGGGCCAGGTGATGTCCACAGCTGTGGTCCAGGAGAGACATTTCTGGCTGAACCTGGCCGATATGCGGGAGGCTGAGCGGACTCGTCTGCTCGACACCCCCATATCCCAGGCCGGCCTCTTCGGCGGTGCGGTCGAGGACATTGCCCAACAGTTCTCGACCGCTCAGAAGCAGACTGAGGCTATTAAGCATATTCTGCCCAGACGGCCCGCTGCTGCCTCCTCCCAGCCGTCGGCACAGAATCCTCAGCCTGCTCGCCGCCGAGGGCGCCCTCCTGCAGCTCCCGCTCCTCCCGCACAGCCCCAGCAGCAGCCTCCACCCGGGCCGCGTCGTGGAGGAAGTCGCAGGAAGGTGCCACAGCTCTCTTCGGCCCCGCGCCCCGCTAAATGCCAGGCTAAGCCATTACTCTCCACGGACAGGATACGTGCAATATTTCCTCAGGTGAGCCTAATAATCCCTGAGTTCCTCCAGCACTGTTGACGTCAACGCCAGAGTTATGCCACCGGCAGCTTTCGTGCTTGGCTAGGTGCATCCATGTGCATGGTTCCCCCTCTGGGCGACCCCCACATGTGTATTTCCACTGTAAGCCTCTCTGAGCATGTGTCTTTCCCTAGGCAAGCCACCTTGCCACCCCTGGGGTTGAAATATTCCACCTGCGGCTGGACACCGCAGTGTTACTCCATATGCAGCCCCTCAGGGTCATATGTGTATTCTAAGTCCCCCCCTTCGGGCTGGGCATAATTGCATATTTCCGCTGTGATATGCTTCCCAGTGTACCTTGGTATTCCTGTGTTAAGTAGGACTCCTTTGTCCGTGCCAGTCTCACGACAGGGAGCTCAGTCTTACGCAGGGCACTGGAAAACAGCCGAGGTGGCGTGATTAGACTGGGGACCCCATTCGTCGTCATTCGACGTAACTCAGAGTGACCACGAAAGGGAACGTCTCCCTGCCACTTCCGCTGTACCGCTGGGATCGCCGGAGTTCAGTCTAGGCTCCTCAGCGAAGAAACATATCTGCATGTTGCCGGCGTACTTCCTTATATACCCACGAGGTGGGGTGGAGTTACACTATGCAAATTCTGCAGACTCATGGCATTTCATTGCCATTGGCTCATTTTCTATACTCGAAGCTGATAGGCTTTCTAAGCGAAACCCCATTCGTCGTCATCCGACATAATGTCTTCGTTCCCTACTCAGGGAATGAGTAACCAGGATCTTCCCCCATACAGTGCTGTGTCAGTGTTTTCCTGTTGGAAAGTCCTGACACACCACTGTGGTGTCTCTGTCAAGAATGCATTGCTTACTTTTAGAATCATCTTTGAGTAAATTATGTCATGTATTTATTATTTCTGAATTGGCTTTTAATCATTTACTTCTGTAATTGGCATGATACATTTTTACCTGACAAATAAATGTTACATCTTGATTTATTCTGAAGTTTTCTGAAATCATTATTTTAGTAGATTATGAGGAGGCTGGTGCTACCACAGCTCAATAGGTCAAACTAAAGGCGCATATGAACGGAGCAGTAGGCACGTCATCTGAAGACCTTTTGATTTCTGTCTATCACTGACTTGGCAAGTTGTACGGAAGTGGCTAAATAAACTACACTTTTTTGCATGAGTGAGCAGTAGGCAACTGACTTAAGAGGTATTAAGTACATTTAGCTCCTAAACTGTGGAATGGCCTTCCTGATATTGTTCGAGGCTCAGACTCGCTCTCCCAGTTTAAAACTAGATTAAAGACACATCTCTTTAGGTAAACGTTCGCATAATACTACCTTTTATACTACAGGTGAATCATATCGAATGCATTAATATTATGAACAGCAGCAATGCTAATTATTTCCCATCTGCTTTTCTGTCGTTATCTCGGGACGCTAGTAAATAGAGTTTGTCAGTTCCAGTTTGTATCCAGCCTCTCATGGAACCTTCAGATGCCCCAACACCCGTGAAGAGACGACTCAACGCCTGTGAAGAGACGGCTCGACGCCTGTGAAGAGACGACTTGGCGCCTGTGAAGAGACAACTCAACGCTGGCCCTAAATTAATACATGATTAACTAACTGTATTTTTCTATGTACATTTCTGAAATGCACTTTCTGTAAAGCTGCTTTGAGACAATATGTATTGTGAAAAGCGCTATACAAATAAATTTGAATTGAATTGAATTATTAGCAAACCCTGCATCCACTGACTAAAGTCAGAACTGACAAGTTTGTGACCGTGAGAAACACAATCCGACTGACGCGATCTCTGTGCAGCATTGGGTCCATAATGAATTAATAACTGAAAGTATGGATACTCAGAATAATCAAAGATCTAAATTAAGTCATAATCAATATTACAATTATTTTCTAATAAGAAACACTATCTAAATTTGATTATCATTTGAAATTGGAGTCAGATTAAGTGTAACTAACCAACCTCTGCCACTATCTAACCTCTGCCACTAACTAACCACTAACTAACCTCTGCCACTAACTAACCTCTGCCACTAACTAACCACTACCTAACCTCTGCCACTATCTAACCTCTGCCACTATCTAACATCTGCCACTAACTAACCACTACCAGGCTTACCATAGTGAATATATTTACATTTTATTTTAACACAGAAACATCATGATGTGAAGAGAAAGACATTTAAGATTTTGCACTCTTCCTAGTCACTAATAAGTAATTTTACATTAAAGCTACAATATGTAAAATTTTTGTAATAAAATATCCAAAAATCCCTTGCACAGTGAGATATATTTCCTACAGTTATGTACTTACAATCTCCCAAAAGTTCCCAAAGATTTTTAATTTCAGAGAAATTCCAATTTTAAATGATGGCTCATCCCTGTTCACTTGTCGCCTGTCAATGACGTAATATCCGCAGTATCCCAGGTTTCCGCTCGTACTGCCATAGTAACCATGGCGACAGACATGGACAACTGCGTTATATAGCTCAACATGATGAAATTTTAGAATATGATTAGTATGCTATTCTAATGTTGATCTAGCTTACTGCTAGTCTCATACAGCCAACAAACTAACACATATAATAACATTACAAATTTCAACACTCAAATACAGTTTAGTGTGAAAGTGTAGAGCAAGTGAAACAGTGCTGTGTTATCTCACAAGTTTCATTCGTCTAATAAAATGACCTGTGTGAGTATTAATTCAGCACTTGCGGGTAGTTCAGTAGAAATGTCCGTATTCCTATATATCCGCATAGGAGACACTGATGTCTGTCTCTCATTAGCAATCCCACCCTGCTTCACACCACAGTCATGTTAAAAACATCAATGTATTCACTAATTCATAAACATTTTTTCCCATAAACATTATTAGATCCTTTGGTATGACGGCAAGTTCCATGATTCCGCTTATCTATCCGTCATCAATCTACGCCTTTGTTATTGTAAGAGGTTAGCGACCCCTAGTGGTGAAAAAGATTACATATTGTAGCTTTAATTATGCAAACCTGTTTTCCAGCAAACTTTTCTTGCATCCAAGATTCTCTTTGGAACATTTTTAAAGCATGCTGGAGAACGTGATCATCAGGTATTACACACACTTGTTAAGGTAGAGAAATGCAAAGGTCTTGGACTTTTGGACTGTACTATACATACATATTGACAACAGAAGTAGAAGACTAGAGAAACCTTACAGCCACAACGTTTCTTTCCAACAGGATTCGTTTCCTCTAAAAAAGAAAGAAATACTACATTATTAAAACAGAACTGCTAGTAGCAGCAGCAGTAGTAGTGGTACTGCTATACTACTACTACTACTACTACTACTACCAATAATAATAATAATAATATACTACGGATTAACACATACATTTGTTTATGTTTTTTATTGTCAAAAGTAATATTATAAATACCTTCATAAAAATCAATAACTTTAGCTGATATAATGATATAATCGTTGTTGTTTTATTGTCTAAATGTTATAATAATTAAGAAACAAACTCAGGTTTTCTTTAGAGCACATACTCTATTAGCTCATTCTTCTGATTAGTCCTAGGTGTGCTATAGTTCATGTTAAAATATTAGTTATGATGTGAAACGTGGAATAATGCTCTTACCTGAAGCAGTCAAAGCTACGAGAAGACAGAGAGACAGGTAGACAGTCCAGGCCACCATTGTTTCTCAAACAATACTGAAACAGAAATATACATTAATAATTGTTTCAAAGGTTAAATGGTTCAATTGTATATTTACATAACACAAACCAGTTCAGTAGATCAATGTAAATGTATGGATATTGCGTTGTGCAGCCCTGGTTTATCTTTATATACTGGAGGAGAGTTAGTTTATCAGCACCTGCTCATGTTCTCACATCCTATATTATAGTTTGTACTTGACCCACTTCTATACTGCAAAATCCCTTGTGTTACATCAACACTGCTCAGGGCACATATGGTCCTACTCTAGAGTGTTAAAGTAACACTGAAGCAGTGTTAAAGTTGATGAGATAATTAAGTGATTAATTAAGTGATGACTGATCATTAGTAGTGACACCTGATGTTAACAAGCAGAATCACTGAAGGACAGAGGAACAACAAGAACAGAAAAAAAGAACTACAACTAACTTCATACACAGAGTTCACACTGAACGATAATTAGCCCTGATTTTCGCTCGCCAACAGGTTTTGGGAGATCACCGACAAATGCCCGAAATCAAAATGCCTGGCAAATCGGTGCTCTTTCACATGAGTGACAATCACACAGTGTGAATTATCAGACACAGTCTGAGAGAATCACAGACGGTTCGCAGACGGCCGTGAGATATTTTACATGGTAACTATCTGGACCTGTCGGCGATTAAACAATCCTGCTGTGTGAATGTGTTCTGACTGAAAACTACATTGGCGATGGCCGACAGCCGATGAGAGAGATGAGATACAGGACAGCGGGATGTTCGGGGAGGAGTTATAGACCACAATATCAGCATTTTAAGAGATATATTTACAATTATATCAAACAGAAACAAAGCACAAACATTTGTTTGAGCAGCAGCAACAGCAACACAATGCAGAATTATTTATATACCCCCTACTCTCTTTGCAGAAACACAATCCTTGCTCTCGTCTCCCCAAACATTTCCTTTTTTTTTTCTTCTTTTTGCTGCAAATCAGCGCACAGAGAATTTGGATCACAATCTTCTTGCAGGCTATCATTTTTAATAACAATTTACATCTCACGCACGCGTGATCTTGCGTTATTTCCTTATCACTTGTGTTTGGTTGTGAAACGTAGTTTGCGGACCTGACAGAAGTTGTTGGCAATTCTTTCTTTTGTAAAGTCATGCAGTGTGAAACCTCCTGTCGCAGATCCATCATGCAGTGTGAACACACACACCAGCAACTGAATGTAACTCCGGATAGTTGTGCAGTGTGAACACACACACCAGCAACTGAATGCTACCCCAGATAGTCACAGTGACCCGACTACTTTGAAAATGGTGCAGTCTGAACTCGGCATAAGATGAAATGTACTGAAGATAAAAGAAGACATTAAATCTGTGAAGATCTCAGCAGAGGAGGATTAAACAACTCCACAAACAGCATTACCAGCTTCACTTATTACTTACCAGACTGACTTTATTTCTGTCAGACGTCTACAGAAACTCTTGCTGAGAATTAACAGAGGTTTAGATGTTGATGATTTATCGGAAATATTTGGTCACCATTATTGTGATCAGTGTTTCATTTAGTTGGTCAGTTTGACTCTTGGCTTTTTATGTGAGTTTGTGGTCTTTGTAATAGTTTTTTTTTTTTTTTTAAACAAACACATAATTTGTTGTATAGAAAGCCAGAAACAAAAATGATCAGGTGATATGGTTTTATACTTTATCAAACCATTATCATGGTGTGAATTAATGCTGTGTGTGTGTGTGTGTGTGTGTGTGTGTGTGTGTGTGTGTGTGTGTGTGTGTGTGTGTGTGTGTGTGTTCTTGGTATGTATACAGAATAGATGAATATATATTATTCATCTATTCAGTAGTGTAATATTGTAATTGCATCAGTACATGTTTAATGTTAATGCTGGAGAACATGATCATCAGGTTTTACACAAACTTCTGGAGTTCAAGCACTTTGAGTGCTGATGTCATTGCAAGAAAAGTGGGAAAAACCATATGAATTCTGAGATTCATGATGATTTTTCAATTTTATTTTTCAGTCTTATGTGGATAATATAATGTTCACACTGTAAAAAATTTGTAACACTCCCCAATCAAAAATTTCAATTGACCGATAACATCTAAATTTTTCAATTGGCCCAAGTGAAATTCTGTAAATTCTAAAATTAAATGTACAGATTTTCACTTGGGCCAATTGAAAAATTTAGATGTTATCGGTCAATTGAAATTTTTGATTGGGGAGTGTTACAAATTTTTTACAGTGCATTGAAAATGTTGTATTAAATGAGAAAGAATACAAACTTTTTTTATTTTTAATCAAATCAACACAACTTTTAATTTTAAGGTGAGACAATATAGGCAAACAGGTTTTTTTCATGCACCTGTCAATTTTGAGATTTTGCACTTTTTGGTGACTGGTGAAAAGAAAATTTTCAAAATACACTTTTAAGTGTGTTTTTTTTTATAGCACTTTATCTATTTACATCTGTAGATTTCAACTACTGTCCATATTTTGAAAGGCTGTTTTCTCCTACACTGAGCCAGAAATCTCCACTTCAGCAGCTTTACATACACCAAACTTTACAGTTTTATTCATATCTATATTTTGAAGGCTTTTACAGAGGGGTTTGTTCATATGTAATTTATACAACATTTAATAATAATAATAAATAAAAAATGTTTAAAAAAAATCTGGTTATTGATAGTATTTTCTTTATTTAGGGAGTGATAAAAAGAGATCTGCTCCAAAATCTGCTTTGTAAAAACCAAACTGAAAAGGAATTTTGAACTTGACATTATCCAATGTTCAGATTTTTGTTTAAACATTTCGGGAAACTTGTCATTCAAAACATGATTGCAATTTTTTTAATGTAATCAATCAACTGGGGTAGTATGGTGATATCTTTTTTTAGCCTATTCACCTGGTGTCGCCTTAAAGCTGAAACTATGTAATTTCTGTGACACTCTGAAGCTGTTGTATAAGTATTTTCACAAATGCGATAGCATTGTGTAAACAGAATGTGAAAAAGAGAACATGAGCAGTTGCTGGTATCAACATTACCTTGAATATGTGCTGCCGTCAGCAAATGCTGTACATACTGAAAAATGTTTAACACTTTTTATAGATGTGTAAATGCATGAATAAATCATTGAAATTCACGTAATCTAAAGTGTAAACTATTCAACACATGTAAACGTGTTTCATATAATTTACAGCTCTTTTTTATAAATTATGTACAAACTGCATTTTTTTTAATTGAGGGGAGGGGGGAAGGGGAAAAGGAGGAGGAAGCGCAAGAAGGAGACTGTCCTCCTCCAAAAAAACAACCCCATTGGTATTACGCGTATTACGACCTATAGTTACGTTTTACAATGAAGTGCCCTCTAGCAGTCTTATAAACAACGACAGTCTCATACATAGGGTGTGTCATCATCATTATCAAATGACTGTTGTTACCAATAAAAAATGTGGTGAGAGGAAGGAGTGACCCTGACCGTCGTAATGCTGGTGTGTTTTATTAGGGGTCAAGCCCTGAAGGGACATAGAACCCTATTGAAATTGTTCGTTTTCTTATTATTCACAGTGTTAAATTAACTCTCCTGGGAGTTTATTTGGCTCCACACTCAAGAGTGTTAAAGTGTTAATATATGATTGTTAAATGAACATTTAGGCAGTTTTAAAGTTAATGAGATATTTAAGTGATTAATTGAGTGATGATTGACCATTATTGAAGACACCTGATGTTAACAAGCAGAATCACCAAGAAAATAAAATAAAATAAAAATCACCATTATGGTGATCAGTGTTTGTTTTAGTTGGGCTCACGACCCTTGACTTTTTAACATTAGATTTTGTTTGGTTGCTGTAACTGAGTTATAACCGCCAGATGATCAAAGAGAAAAGGTGATCTGATTGTGCTGGTTATGTTTTCCAACATTTATAGTCTAATCTCTGAGTAAGGTTTGCATCAGCCAATGTGCTATTATAGGAACTAAATAGAAACCTTTGCTCATTTAGTATGTGAAATTATACAGAATGTATAAATGACTTATGATTTCATTCGTATTGATATTTAAATATTTTTAAATATTTAAATATATATTCTTTTAACGTGTAATTTTAAATCAACTTGTCAATTCTATTTAAATGTGCAGTGTGTACATTTTAGCGGCATCTAGCGGTGAGATTGCAAATTGCAATAGCGGTGAGATCTTGGATTGTTCGGTTCTTCTTCGACGCTCATTCTGAACTTGCTGTCATAGCAACAGGTCCATAAACTCAAACCTGCTCGGGAGCAGCTTATTTCATGTAAACAGGATTAGACTGCGGCTTTATAAGCGGAGCTGATACGGGAAGTACTTTAACTCAGCGCGATAGTGTACTTTTTGAGAGAGATTATTTTTTTCTCGTGAGAGTGTCATTTACATAATTAATTTGTTGGAAACACATTAAATGTTCGACTCGTCGGAGTCTGGCTTTAACAACAGCACAAACTGTGTGCATTGCCCTGAGATTCTTTGCAAGTCTCAGTTACGGAACAAAAATATGTGGGAATACTGCAAAATATAATGCGATAATTACATAATACTTTTCCATAAATGGGAAACTAGTGCTTATATTTTTTTCAATATACTGAAATATATGCATGACCATAGGCTATGAATATATATTAATACATATAAAATATTTATAAATTAAGAGAAAAATATTACATGTAATATTCAAAAAGTTATTGCACATATACTGTATGTTTCCATATGAATGTAAACATGTAAACATGTCTAATTTGTCAAGTTCTATTTCTCCCCTAATTTCTTTTTTTTTTTTTTTTTTTTTTTTTTTTTTTATACTTTCTGTTGAAGACTCCTATTATATGGAACGGATATCACCCTGTGTCAATTGTGAAAAAAAAAAAAAAAAAAACCTGTGTCAACACATGCCTTATGCAACAAAAATAACAAGGAAAAGTACCAACCAGCCAACCTTTCTGTAGATGTGGACTCCTGCAACTCATATTGCAGTCAGAAATAATCCACAAGTGTAAATCAAGTGAAGTTATTATGCACTTACAAATACTTCTGAGAAGGTTTCTTCACTGTCCTTTGCATTGGAAACAAATGGCCATTACAAAGTGTTGCACTTTCTTCCCTTTTGATGTAAACATTTAGAAAAAGAAGCACGTATGTCAACTTGGTCTAATAGCGAGAGTGAGCGTCACGGCGGGTGACGTCACGACCAGGAAAGGATAAAAGCACATCCGGTCTGTCCGGCATTAGCTTCGAATTAGCCGAAGCAAGTCGATCACAGGGATGCAGGAAGTATGGCAGGGCGACTCAGCGTCTCGTTCCCTTCTCAGGGAACTAGGGTTACAGTCGTAACCTGAGATGTTCCCTTTCGAGGCAGCGTCTAGGTCCAGGCTATAAAACCTCACAAATGTAAGCGGGGAAGACCAGCCCGCTGCATCACACACCTCTTGTAGAGAAACCCCTGAAATTAAGACTTTAGAGGCCACCATACTCCTAGCACTCAAACTTTGGCACTCAAAGTTTATTTTCTTGGCCATAAAGGAGGCAAATCTCACAAAAACATGTCCATGTGAACATGTCCTATTACTGTTGAGGTTATTTTGTCATTGTCATTTGTTTAGTGATGATTCTCATTAGATTGTCATTACTGTGTGTCTGTAAATATATATGTGACCCTGGACCACAAAACCAGTCACATGGGTCAGTTTTTTGAAATTGAGATTTATACACCATCTGAAATCTGAATAAATAAGCTTTCCAATGATATGGTTTGTTAGGATAGGACAATATTTGGCGAAGATACAACTATTTGAACATCTGGAATCTGAGGGTGCAAAAAAATCAAAACATTGAGAAAATCTCCTTTAAAGTTGTTCATATATGTTGGCGATTGTGCTGCATTCACTCACAAAAATAAATGTTTTATATATTTACAGTAGGAAATTAACAAAATATCTTCATGGAACATGATCTTTTTCATGATTTTATTTTGAGTAGTGTTAGAAATTCTTGTATGATAGTCTCAGGATGCAGTATATAACAGAGGATGATTTCTTTGTTCTGTAGGAAGGTACTGGCAACATCTGTTTTTCATTATGTGGAACTCTAGGCTAGGATGGGGAATGGTCTCCTATTCTCTCTATTCTAAAGCAGTATAAGGGTCCTTCTGGATCCAGACATATATGTGGTGATCTAGCCAGAAACTGACCATATATGGACTTGTTATTCAATGTATCATATTCCTATATGATGTAAGCTATACACTATCTTATTGGTTAACTCTGTGATACTCCCCTCATATTCTTACCCAAGTACCTCAATAAGATACAGATTGAGTTACAGAAATAGCATTTCTCAACCACATAAGGCCTTGAGGAGGAATCAGAAAGGCACTGAGTTGTGAAGATTATAGTGTTAGATAAAACTGCATATCAGAATAAAGTCAACAATCACAGAGACTGTCCTGGTGAAAGTATTGAATGACATATTTTTGGCACTGGACAATAGTGAAAATGCTCTTCTGATTTTACTCGACCTCAGCGCGGCCTTCGATATAGTGGATCATGATATATTGACTGACCATCTGGAACACTGGGTTGGTCTTAAGGGAAATGTGCTTGAGTAGATCTTGCTCTGTCAGCACAGGGGAAGGAGGTTCATCCAGATCGCTTCTTCTTTGGGGGGCAGGGGGGACCTCAAGGTTCGATTCTTGCACCAATATTATTCTATCTTTACATGTTGCCTTTAGGATCCATCTTCTATATATGAAATGATCAATGCAGAGCAGAGAAGAACACCAGATCTGGGGACCAAGAATGACACACACACAGAAGTGTAATTCATTCAATAGTCAGCTTTATTGTGCTCGTGCCATAGATTACATAGCAAGTGTAGGGCATAGGCTGAAACCAACAAATAGAATAAAAAGTCAATATAGAAAAGAAAGGAGACCATAGAGAGACAAACAACTCCATTCATGATTATACCATATGCTACGTTGCTTCTTATGGATAATAAACAGCACATCTCTTATGAGTGTGTGACTAAACAGCGTGTAAAAGAAATGATTAGAAAGAAGATGCAAACATATCTATCCTGCAGTATAAAGTACAGTATAAAGCTAAAGTTTTCCGAAGCAGGCAGAGGCATAGTCGTTAGGTTGATTCTTCCAGTCCAGCGTGTAAGAAAGCCAGCGGTAGAACTGAGACTTCCACTTCACCATTACTCACTAAGAGAGAGAGAGAGAGAGAGAGAGAGAGAGAGAGAGAGAGAGAGAGAGAGAGAGAGAGAATATATTATACTGATAATGATAAGTCATTTAGGCCAGACAAACATTCAGGAGTCATGATTTAAGTTTGTGCATGTGTGTGTGTGTGTGTGTGTTTGTTTGTTTGATTGATTATATAGCACCTTACAGGCTACCACCGTAGATCCAGAGTGCTGTACATTGCAATAAAAACAATAAGACAAAAAATAAAAACATCCATGTACTAATGTACTAAAATGCCAAAGAGTACAGATTAGATTTTAAGCGATCCTGAAAAACATAAAGAGTCAAGGACGTTCTTCCAATGGCAGATTATTCCACAATCTAGGACCAGCGACAGAGAAAGCACGATCACCCTTCAATTTAAGACGCGCAAGAGCAATAGTTAGAACAAACTTGTTTGATGATCTTAGTCTTACGCCTGAACTGTAGGGCTTAATAAACTCAGCTGGCGCCATTCCATGAGGTGCTTTAAAAAGATATATCAGAAAATTTGTTAACAACCTTGAGGCATATTTTATATCAGCTGCAGGTGAGCAACACGTGTTTGAGAGGTCCCAACATAAAGTGCACTACAATAATCTAGACAGGGGAAAATATAAGCGTGGACAACTTTCTCCAGGTCGCTGGCTGAGAGAATTGATTTCGATTTGGCTATTGCTCTTAAATAGTAGAGGCAATTACGAACTACCGTCTTTATCTGTCGATCTAATAAGATAGATGAGTCAAAAATAACCCCCAAGTTCTTTCCTTGATCCATGTGATTTGTGCACAATTTGTACATAATTATAAGGTGCATTTTGTCATATATTTACAAAAACTTGTCATGTTGCATTTTGCAAATTCCTCAACCTTGATAATTTATAATAAAAAAAAAATGCTATATGGAAATGCTATAATTCACTTTGCATTAATTACTAATGTTATTTTCACAGAGCATTCAGTGCTACTGAAAATGCTATTAAAATGTTACTATATTCAAGCTCCCTTACTTTCATTCACTAGTGCTATAGTTAAAAGAAATAGTTCAGAATAGAGACTCACTCTGGACACTATTGAGTGTCACCTTGCAAAGACCTCCAAAAAGAAAATTAAAAGCATTTAACCAGTAATGACAGCTGTGACGACAGCCCAAGCTTTACAAGTGTGCCAAAAGCTGTTTAAATATATAATATAACAATATTTATATGTATATACAGTATATATTTGTTTGTGTTTTTAGAGTCTGGAATAGAGGATTTTATATCCTGTACCAGAAATCTTTTCAATAAATTTCAATAATAGAGATCAATATTATAAAGCATGTTTTGAGGAAAATTAGCTTGTTGTCTACGTTACTATGATTTTAAATAGTTGCCATTTGTGTTTCAGCAACATTTAGCTCACAAGTTATTGATCCGGGAAGTTGAAATCTGTGAATATATTGCCAACTTTACAGAACTCCTTGAACCAAGCACTGACTGCTTTTCTTTATATTTGAGTCCAAGTTCAAACACTATGAAAGGCTCCATTGTTAACGTACAAATCTCTGAAACACTGCCAGCGGGACATTAAACAGTAAGAGTTTGTCTGAGCTAACATCAGTTTTTGCGAGGAAACGCAAATATCTTCGCAAGGGAATGCACAAGTTTTGAGAGAGAACACGATTTGATTTTTTTTTCTCCCATCTCAAATTTTTCCAGTGATCCAAAAGCACAGTATTTATTTACAAATACATTTTTGCATTTGGTAGATGCTTTTATTCAAAGCAACTTCCATTGCATTCAAGGTATACACTTTATCAGTGAAGCATGCAATGCCAAGGTCATGGACATGATGGTGGGAACACCTCCAGTCCCGCATTAAGCTGGACACAAGACAGTTTCACTCAAGACACATGTGCTGGCAGAGCTTAAGAGACAAACACAAGTGAGCATGTCGTGATTTTCTCTGTTTATGTGGTGTGTGTGGACGGATGTTCTCATTCGGTGACTCTCACCTGTTACTGCAATACTGTAGTTTTGGCAGGAGACTGTCCCAGAACTTGCACTGCTGGGCTCTAAGCATCCGGAGTGTTTGCGACAGGCCGGTGTTAAGCGTGACGTACTCCTGATGTTCCAGCATGAATGGCGGCCATTCTGCTCCCTCGACACTCCCTGAAACATCCCTGATGTTAGGATCCCTGAAACATCAAGCCAGGAAATCAACCGAAAGGTCAGGTTATGTATGGTACCGAGTACATCAATACATGTCTGAAGCCAAAAAAGAAAGAAAAATAATTCAATGCAATTACTCAATAGCTATGACATTTACGTGCTCTTGTAAATAACGCCTTGCAGTCCTTTACAACCAGAGGCTTTGAATCTTAATGCACAATCCCAGCAAAGCAAAGTCTTCAAAACAAGACATTTAACAAATTGCCTGATACTTTTCATAACCGAATCTGCCCATTTCAGGAAAAGATTAACGTCAGCGTGTCCCATTGTGATCTTGTTTACTCATCATGTTTATTGATATATTGGCATAGTGTCATTCCCCTCCGACGAGAAGAGTATGGAGTGTTAATTGAAAGAAACTAAACTTGATCACAGCCACAATAAAGGCTGTTTTTGCCTCTCCATAATTTATGCCAAACAAATGAGGATGCAAATCAACACTGGCCTGCCAGCAACACCAAGATCTGTTTAGTTTTTACACATCAACTGAAAAAAAGTGTGAGCAGATGAAACCTAGACAGCAACAGAGTGTCGGCCCAGATTCAGCCAACATCAGGTATGGGTGAAAGCCACATGTACCAGATGTGACCCGGATCTTGGCCGACACTATGTTGCTGTCTGGGAAGCTTTTATAGATTAAACTTCTCCAAATCTGCACTGGTTTATACTTTTCTGAGAGATAAATATGAACAATTCCCTAACCGTTTATATTAAATATATACAAATATTTTTTAAATATATAAATTGTATAGAATAAATTGATATAATTGAGAATAAATAAATAGTCAATAAATTCCAAGAAATTGTCTTGTAAACACAAATTTGAGTATGATATTCTCAGTATTAAAAGAATAGTTTTGGTCAAGAATAAAAATTTACAACATTCTTGTTTAAGGCAGAATTCTTGCACTGATTTATCTCCAAACAGTGACAGAGAAAAGATCATGTCAGATGCTTCAAAAGGGACGAATAGAACACCCTGAAGGGTACTCCACATTTTGTACACCACAAGACATATGATGCTACAAGTCACATGAGGGTTTTTATGTTAAACAGAGTAAAGACTAAATGTATGTTGTCATTCACTGACAATGTTCTAAGTAACGTTCAGGCCTAATTGATATAGGCATGCAATAGCCAATGATGTTTGACATTATTGAGGTCAAACTTGGCGTGTTGTGTTGGTACAGTATGAGAGAACAAATGAGATTTGACAGCCGCTACAGTGGCAAGACAGAAAAACAGTTTCCTTTTATCTTCCACACTATCAGAAAATGTGTACTACTGTACAATTGTCACACGGATAGAACCCTTAAAGGGACATTTTTGTACCTTATTTACCTCTAAAAGGTACATACACACATTATGTGCCATATTTTAGGGGTAGGTAAGGCACAAACTCATGACATTGTACCATTAAAAGGAACAATTTTCCCACTTTTTTTTTTCTGACAGTGCATGGAGGAAAGAAAGGCATATGTGTTTTGAGAGTGAGTAAATAAAGACAGATTTAACACTGTGAATTAGGATAGAACACAAGCTCATGCAGTAGATCTTGTGTGTCAGATTTACACTCACCCACTTCGAGCAAAGTTGCTCCAATGCTCCATTATCCTCATGCTCATGGCCTCCTCCTCCTTAGAGAATTCTAAAGTCTGATTCAGAGGAATCCCAAAAACAAATGGGGTCTCATCCCCATGCAGTACACCCATCCATTGAGGCCAGGGGTTGAAGCTGGAGCGATGGTTAAAGAGGAACAACCGGGCACTGCCACCATTCTCAACATACCTACGGGCAAAATCCAGCATGGGGCATGAAAAATAGTGGTCGCCCACCAACCAGCCTAGGGCATCTCTGTTTTTTGTCTGGCTCTGCTCATCTGTCCAATCAGTATACTGGAAAGCAGCCGCCTCTCTGGCCATGTCACTTGAACCAGGAAGGGCCAAGGATACACCTGTGAGGAACTGGTCTCGATTGATAAGACTCTGGTTATAGATGCCAAATCCAGGTGCACCATACACAAGGAAATATGTCCCTTCATCTTTGCTCAATCCCAAAAGAACTTCTGTCTTCAGAAAACGTCCTGACTGGATTAAGACACTAGGCATGTCTACGAGAAATTCTCCATCCACTGTTGGCGGAAAGGGCACACTTATAATCATGGGATCAGAAATGACATCGAATTGAAGGCTGACAATCTTCTCAGGTTCAACTGCTCTTAAGCAAGCCTCCGTTTCATCAACAGATGGTCCAAGTGGGCAGTTCAGAAGCTGAGCCAGAGTCAAAGAATGGTTCCAGGCCTGATCTGGCTTCACGGCCGCCCACACGGCATTGGGACTGCCACTCTGGAGAATTGCGCGGGTGAACAGGCCATGGCTGCCCTGCGAAAGCAAATGGTGTCCCACAGAGCCAGCACCTGCACTCACACCAAACAAGGTTACGGAGGATGGATCGCCCCCAAAAGCAGCAATGTTTTTTGACACCCAGTTTAGAGCCAGGCGCTGGTCAAATAGACCAGCATTACCTTTAATGCTCTCACTTTCAGGTAGAGATAGGAAACCCAATGCTCCTAGCCTATAGTTCATAGACACCACCACTACTTGTTGCGAGTGGCTGAGGACACGGCCATCGTACACATCCAGGGAGGCAGTACCAGTGGAAAAGCCTCCACCATAGATCCACACCATAACTGGGACTAAGGGTTTGGTTCGGTTCTGAGATTCGATTGAGGGAGTCCAGACATTGAGGTACAGACAGTCTTCACTAATTTCGGTGTTGGGATTCCACATCTCAGCTCCAATGAATCCTGGGTACAATGAATCCTTTTCCTGGAAGCAGGAATTGGAGTACTGGGTGGCATCTCGTATCCCATTCCACACTTCAGCGGGCTCTGGTCGTTTGAATCGAAGCAGGTCCAATGGGGGCTTGGCGTAAGGGATCCCAAGGAAGGCCCCCACGTGCCCTGAACCTCTTGGCACAGGAAGCCTCAGTCCTCTGACCTTGCCTTTGTCAGTGGAGATGATCAGTTCATCTTGCCCCGCTGCCGGTTGGAAGAACAAAAAAGCCAGAATCGGCAAAGTAGATCTAAGGTGAATACCCATCATGGTGTCTTCAAGGCTGATAAATACAATCATAAGGAGATCAAAATGAGTTTTAGCCATCAAAACAAGTCATGTTCTGTTTGTGGTTTCAGAGACTCCAGACCATATAAAAAAAAAACCACCACCATGCATAAAGCAGAAGCATTAGTTTGAATTCATGAGTTCTCCAAATCGTATAAGAGCAGATTATAAACAAATTGATAACATGCCTACACTGACCTCCATATTCCAAAAATAACAATAAAAACAATTAAAATAAATAAATGAATGATTTTTACATAAGATTCCAAAGGGACCTAAAACACCAGTCGCACCAAATGCCAGTCACACATTTAAAAAGCACATTTCTAGCACATCTCCCCTGTTGCACACTTATTATAGTGATATTACATGACTACACGAGTAAGGCAGGAGCCAGCGGAGACAGTCAGACAGATATTAATGACAGCTCGGATACAGCTTACTGCAGATGGAGAGTCAAGCTCAGACAATCAGAGCATTTTGATGAGACGCCCAACTTCAACTCAGCTCCAAGTGCAAAAGAAATTTCTAAAAGTAGACACCCTGATTGCTTTTTGTGAAAGTGGGTAAATGCTGCTCGATTAATATGACCTAGTTGAACCAGACAGAGTGACCAAGAAGACTGAGCGTCTACGTTACTGAGAAGAACTACTTTCCCTAAGTAGAAATTGCACCACAGAGCAGCTTCAGGATTGGCACATTGGGACTGTTGTTGATGATGTGAAAAAATTCATTTGTAAAAGTGATTGTTTCCTTAAAACAGTCTCTATGCAGTGGTGATAATCTTTACTTCCGCCAATATATATATATAATCTTGTAGAAAGCAATATGAGTGTCTGAAAAAGTAAATTCTATCTTGACTAGCATGTAAAATGTTGAATACTTAATTGACACAGACTGAGAAACCTCAGAGAAAGCTTGTACTTTTACATTTTCTGAAGCTTAAGTGTTCTGGTTTACTTACTGTCCCAAATCAAAGAAGCCCACTTCCAAGTCTCTAAGGTATTCTGGTCCATAGATGTGCTCATTTATGGGACCAGTGGGATTTTTGCATCTATTTATTGTTGGCCAAGTGAAAATTGAAAGTCTGATAGTTTACTAAAGTAATCACACCTCTCTTCAACAAGCTGCTTGATTTGAGGATCATTCAATAAACCGTGCAGTACATGTTTTCACTACCATTTAAAAGTTGAAGATCGTTAAGTGTTTTTTTAAAGAAGTTACTAAACACATTAAATTGATCAAAAGTCACAGTAAAGACTTTAATATATAGTCATATAAATCAAAAAAAAATGTTGTTCTTTATATTCAAAGAATCCTGAAAAACCTCAAAAACATTAAACAGCACAATGTTTTCAACACTGGTAATCATATACGTGTTTCTGGAGCATCAAATCATCTTATTGATTTCTGAAGGATCATGTGACATTGTAGAGTAATGATGCTGAAAATTCAGCTTTGATCACAGGAATAAATTACAATTAATTAAAATATTGAATATGGAAATCTATTTTCACATTGTCCGGTTTGCTTCTCTTGAGATTTAGATTTTGATCAGACCCATAATTAATGAGAAGAATCATTTACACTTCTTTGTGAACTGGTTAGATTGATTTAAAAGAATCAGTTGATCAAAAGATTGTGTTTGTGAATCAGATATTACTATTATATATACTGTAGCTATTATAGTCACAATCCACATGCAGCTTCTATTGCGCAATTTGCAATTGCAGATGTTGGCTATTTATACAGTCTGAAGAAATAGCCTACATCGCAGTAAAAGTGTTTTCTTAGTGCATTAAACCAAGAAAAAAACTTGATTCACCCATAACCTGTGTGAGACATAAAACATGACACAAAACTTATATTCTGACTAACCAAGACTCTCTCTGTTCTGGAAATAATCCAATATAACTAACATTCCCACAGTGTCCCATGAAACAGAAACTTTGAATAAGTTTGAATAACAGTGAAATAGCAAATAAATGAACATGTAAAAAGTCAAACCTGTGGAAATCTGCGTCCCAAACAGCAAACTGAGTTTTTTCTGCTGGACATTATATAATAAGTGTACTCATGTTACACAAGATGCATGTCAGCCAATCAGAAGGGGTCTGTGTGTTCCGAGGTCAATCCCACAAATCCAATGACTCCAGTGGAGGGAGAAATGACTTCCAACACTTAATCTGTGTGTGTCATCAATGTTCACTGCATGTCTTGTCTTTTTTTTATCTGAGAAAGTCATACACCATTGTCATTTGGACTGTTATTCAAAAAACTTTATGTATCATCCAATGCCGTTTTTATTGAGTCAGAAAGTTAGTGATTCTTAATATTTAAGGAACATTCAAAGAATTTTTTCTGCCAACATTACGAGAACATTAATCAAAAACACTGATAAAAATGATTATGTTGTGGAGTAAATACTTAAAAAAAAAAAATATATATATATATATATATTTATATGAAAAAGTAAATTATATAGTACTTGTAGAAATTAATGTGTAAATATCAACATTATAAAATTAAGTAAAGACTACTCAACTTTTCTGGTACTGGTGTTGTCATCATGCACAGGGGCATACATCATTAATAAGGCTGCTTTTATCAATTTTTCAAAAAAGTATTTACTGTATCACCAGTTTAGGTTGTTATATCTGGAGGTAATTTAGAGATTTTGGGTTAAAAACAACGACAATTAAATAATCAGCTTTAAAGTGTCACATAAGTGTCTAGAACCACACAACCTATACAACCAGATGGACTGTCATCACAAACATCACTGCGCAAAATCAGAAATTCACCATTTGAGGACAAATACAAGCACAGATCTCAGATCAGTAGTTAAACTCACTCTGACGCGGTCATGAGAGGACCTTAAATGAGGAATGCGACCGTTTTTTCTCAGTGTTTACACTTTTTTTCTCAGTGCAAATAATAGCTATTTACACTAAAGAGACTGAAGGGTAACTGTGTTTATGCTGCCACCCACCGTAGCAGATTTAATAAAAAAAAAAAAAAAACTACACAAGGTTCAAACAATCTCATAATGCTGAAAAAAAAGAAAGAAATACATTACATGAGTTTTGACGAAGAGATTGTGATGAACAGCTCGTGTTATAACAGACATTACTTGTAAAGTAACTTTTAAGAAAAGTGTCAGCTGCTATTTTAGCAAAACAAATACCAAATTATTAAAATTGTTTTATTTAAGAAAAAAAAAAAGGGATAAAATGCTACAAATATTCAGCTCTAAGCAGTTAATTATGGATTTTCTAATGTGGGATAGACACTTTGTGTTTGCTGTCTTTATCAGTTTGGCTAAAAAAGAAAAAAAAACTAGCCTATGTTCTAATTACAAATATATAACACAGAAATTGTATACTATTTAAAGGATGTATTACAAATATTTCAGATTTTTGTCAGCAACAATAATAACCTTGCAATGGAAGTCAAATATTAAAATAAATTAAACTTTGGAACATGAAATGTCTTAAAAAACTGTTATTAACTTGTAAGCTTCTATAGGCTACTCTTCACATGGAGTTTAGGACATGTATTTTCAAAAGCATGCATTAAGCAAATTGTAAAGCAAAAAAAAAAAAAAAAAAAAAAAAACCTTCATGACAAAAAATAAGCAGCCCTTGCTACTCCAGTATGCCATTGTCCCTTAGTCCAAAGTTTTGAACCTGATCTTAAAACATAATAATATTGCTGCATTATAAGCCCAACATTTTATCAAAAATACATGTATGGCATTTAACTTTCTTAATGCACATTTTCCTATTTTAGACTGTCCCACATTAGTCAAAACATGCTGTCCCACTTTTGAAACAACCTTTTCTAAAGTGGGACGACAAAGATTGCTTTAAATAGAAAATATTCTTAGCACATTTTAACAATATTATTGCAACATTTGATGTACAAATACATACATCACAAACAATTTAGAACATTGTTTTATTGAACGGATTTAAATTTTAATGTTAAGAGATAACTGCACTGAAGTTTGCGAGAGTCCTGTTTTAGTCAGTGTCCCACATTACACTAATCTACCCCTACCAAGTTTCTATATGTTTGTAAAATATTGACGTCTAAATTTGAAACCTGGATATACAGAAACAACAAGAGGAACTTTGCTGTGTCTGCTAGCTGTTATTGTTCAAGTATATCAACAGAAACCGATAAAGAACCGAAAGTGACGCTTGTCCTTGAATCTGGCGCGCATAATTTAAGAAAGCGAAAGTAAGCTAAAAGCGAAAGCGGAAGTTTAGACGTGGCCTCGTGTGAAAGAGTGCGGACAGAAACTCTTATGGTCATGATACAAATATGATTTTTTTTATAGTTCTTGTTTGTGTTTGTAAATTATGTGCATTATGTTTATTGTTATAGCAATACTCCTGGTATTCGCTGATGGTACGTATGATCACTTTACGTTGATACGTGAAAATAGCTTTCGAGTTTTTCTTTCTCATTTATTAAAGCTATCAGTTTCTCTATTATTTCTAGGCTTCACTGTGCACGGCCCACCAGGTCCTCTGGTTGCTCCTCTGGGATCTTCAGTGGTTCTGCCCTGTTATGTTGATGAACCTTTACTAATGGAGGGTCTGGAGGTGGAATGGAGAAGAACAGACTCAGAGACTCTGGTTCATCTGTTTCTAGATGGTGAGAGTCGAGCAGAGGTTCAGCAGCAGGATTATCAGGATAGAGCTCATTTCTTTACTGAGGAGATTAAACATGGAAACTTCTCCCTCCGTCTGGATGATCTGACAGCTGAAGATGAGGGAAATTACACGTGTAAAGTTCACACTCAGCTGGAGTCTAATGACACTGTGGTTCAAATAAAAGCTGTTGGTGAGCGAGAGACACTTGAATTGTAGTGAAAATTTCAATTTATGTATTTTATGTTTAAACCATTATTCCTTCAGAGAGTCTGCTGGTATCAGGATCGAGTCGCTCCACATCTGCATACGTGGGTGAGGATGTCATTCTGAACTGCTCTGTAGACTCTCGCATCAATCCTGAACACATTGAGGAGGTTTCATGGAAAAGAACAGATGGAGATATTCCGTTTCTGCTCTATCAAAACAATGAAGCTTTACCAGATTCATCAGATGAGCGATACACAGACAGAGTTGAGTTCTTCACTGATGAAATCCCCAAAGGAAACTTCTCTCTCAGACTGAAGAGGGTCAGAACTGAGGATAAAGGGGTTTACATGTGTGAAGTGTTTGCTGGAGTACTTTCAGCCAGTGCAACTGTAGAGCTGGAGCAACTGGGTGAGTCGACAAAACATGGCAAATAAATAATGCAGTCTGTTAACACCAACCTTCTTCAAAGGCGATTGTAAACTATATGGTATTTTGGCTATATTTACACTTGGAGCGAAAAGTATCTACATTTTTGTACACTTGGTCACTTCAGATTTAATTTAACATCTAAATTAGCATGAGATCGCAATGCCATAAAAGTGTCATTACACTGTAAAACCTAACAGTTATATTTACTAAATAAAATAGAGTTCTGTACTCAAATATTACTGAATGTTATGTGGACACAATGACCTAGACAGAACTCAAACTGAATGAGTTATAGAGCATTTCTAGATCCCAGCAAGATAATTGGATTTTCTCTGTCTACTGTAACCTTAATAGTAATCTTTTATAAAACACTTCTGTTATAGCACAAAAGTCAAGACAAAATAAAATCAGGTGTTTATGGTTAAGTATTGATGATGACAATCATCATGTAGTGACCTGATTCACAGATCTCATTCAGTGTCTAATCTCTGATAAAATCAGCAACATCGTGATTCTACAGCATAAATGTTGTGACCATCAGATAATATGAAGGATTTTCCTAACAGTGTGTGCACAAAATATTTTCATCTATAAAGACTCACACAGACATCAAGAATCAGCATATGAATCTCAACAATGGTGACCATTAAAGAAGGATCCATGCTGCAATTGCATTATGGGTACTAGCATAATACAAAACTTATCCGTGGCTCCCAGCATGCATTGCGGCATGAATCAATTTTGAATGGTCACCACTGTTGAGATTCATATGCTGATTCTTGATGTCTGTGTGAGTCAGTTTGATGCCATCGAATTTTTTAAATCTGATTTTCACAACAATGGATTTTACAGGCCTCCTTAAATGTTATGAGTTAGCTTAACTTATTGGATTTGACTTGACTTTGTGTGTGATATTGTGAGCTAGCAGTAACTGCAAGTGCTCTGAGTTCTTTTAAAGTGTGAAATTGCACTGTTTTTACTCAATGTAGTGAAGTTTTATATAAAGTATTTGAATCCAGTGTAAAGTTTAATTGTGCATTAAGAAATATCCTTGTTTTAGTGCACTCGATTAAAATAAGTTCAGAGTACTCATAACTACTGTTTTTTTTTATAAACTCAATTGAATCGAGGTAATCAGTGTCCTCAAATGAAATGTGTTAGCTTAACTTGTTTGGTTTTACAGTGAGTGCAGTTGTAAATGTTATGACGGATGTCTGTGTTTCACAGGTTTCTCTTCTTGGCACATAACTGTGTTGTTTTTCTGTTTCGTTGCTGTATTTGGAGCTGTACTTCTGCTCTGCTGTCTGACCTACTGCAGATCAAAGAACACAGGTGTGTTTGGAAGGAAAACCTTTTTATTTCTTGTGATTAACTGTATTAATCTTGTATTAATATTAATCTGAATTATTATTCATATTAATTGTATTAATCTTGTATTAATAAAACTGTATTAATTAACTGCATTAATCTTGGGATTAACTGTCACAGTGTTTTGCTCATTTAACTGTGATTATTCTGCATCTCCTCTCCAGTCGACAGCAGAACAATCTGGAATCTTCAGCTTTCTCTGGTCTTTTTTCCAAATGTCTGTATGTTCTTCGCCTTCATCCTCTGGGGTCTCACTGAAGGTGAGTTTAGGAGTTTAAATATACAGTATAGCACTTTTTTGTAATTTTGTACAAAATTACAACCATTTTTTTGTGATGGGACTTAAATTGTTTTATTTGATCAATATTGTTTAATACCTGTCAATTAATATTCTGTTCCAGGATTTCTCCATGAGACCGTCACTTGCTCTGCTCTGTATATTCTGAGACCTGTTATGTTGATTTGGGCTTATTTAAAGTATCTCCAAGGTATGTTAGAATTTAAAGTTCTTTATTATTATTATTTTTGTTAAGGGGATCAGTAAATGCAAAAAAAAAAAAAAAACATAGCATGACAATTGTCACAGCAGCCCGGTCTCACCCCAAAACGTCACATACTGACGCGTCTTGACCAAACGGCAATATACGACGAAAAGGATACCCCTAAAACGTCCATATGAGACGAAGACATAAGCGCACCAGCAGCGCCTCTTAGCGGTACCCTAACGCATACCTAAACCTACCCATAACCCGAATAGTCACATACGGACGTTTTAGGGGTACCCTTTTCGTCGTATATTGCCGTTTGGTCAAGACGCGTCAGTATGTGACGTTTGGGGGTGAGACTGTGTTAGTCACAGCCACTCCAGGCTCCACCCTCACACAGTCACAGCGCACTCCCTCGGACGTTTCCTCCGTACCTTTTGTCACGGCCACCAGGACTCTTGGAACCAGTTTCTGGGTTGGGCCGAGTACGCACAGAACTCCCTGCGGCAACCTACCACTGGACTCACTCCCTTCCAGTGCGTGCTTTACCAACCCCCACTATTCTCCTGGTCTGGGGAACCATCGGATGTTCCTGCCGTCAACTACTGGTTCCAAGAGGTCGAGAGGGTCTGGGACTCTGCTCACCACCAGCTGCAACAGGCACTGCGCAGACATAGAATGACAGCCGACCTTCGCCGCTCCGATGCTCCAACGTACCAGCCAGGTCAGAAGGTCTGACTGTCCACCAGGGACATCAGGTTACGTCTGCCTTGCCAAAAGCTGAGTCCCAGGTTCATTGGCCCCTTCAACATCGTGAAGCAGATCAATCCTGTCACTTATCAACTCCAATTACAACCACAATACAAGATTCATCCTACCTTCCACGTCTCCTTGCTGAAGCCTCATCATCCCTCTGTTTCTGTTTCCACAGTGCCTGGCGCAGCGGCGGAACCTCCCCCTCCACTCATCCTAGAAGAGGGTGCCACTTACCAGGTACATGACATCTTGGACTCCCGGCGCCGTGGTGGTCTACTGGAGTACCTCGTGGACTTGGAGGGATACGGCCCCGAGGAACGCTCATGGGTACTCAGAGACGATATACCTGATCCTAACCTGCTCGATCAGTTCCACGCCACCCATCCGGAGAAGCCCGCACCCCAGGGCAGAGGCCCGTGGATCAGGTTTTTCAGAATAACAAGTGAATTGACTGTTTTCACAGTCGTTGTTTATTCAGGTGAGTAAATCCTAATGTTTCACATCAGAGGTCATGCTCATTATTCTGACATTAAAAGTGCTTTATGAAATATTACCTGTTTTGCTTTAACTTCATTAGACTTGGCCAGAATTCATCCATTATCCTCCCTCTGTTTTTCTAAAATCCTGTCATCCAAACCTGAATACTAAAAATTATTAAAATACAGACAGTATCTAGTATCCCAGGAATACTTTCTTTTTTTTGCTGTTTACAAAGACACGTGTGATTTCTCAGAATATCTATTACAGTGAAATCTGTCAGAAAGTAGAAACATTTAAATGTGAAATGTTCGAAATATTGTTCATTACAAAATAATAAAACTACACCTTATTATAGTTTATACTTTACTGCATGTACTGTAGCCTTTTCTAAAATACCCCAAAATACTAAAATGATGTACATTAGGTGACCTTCACTTTCTTTGATACAGATTAAGTCAATATGGCTTAATTTAACCCCTTAAGTGTCCCCCCGCCCCCGCCCCCCAATGTAAATTATAATAAAAAAAAAAATTTAAATATATATTTTCAAAACATGTTGAACTCTAAAACTGCAAGAAAATCAAAGCCAAAATCAGAAACAAATTGTGTTCCAAATTTTAGGTTGATATCTCGAAAAATTATCTTTCAGTAATATTTTTTTTGGGTGCAGTAGCAAACTTTTTCACAATATGACAACCTGACTCCATTTCTGATCATATAAGGGCGCCTCCATTTCCATATGTGGTTTGGAGTAGGTTTCCATATAGCTTATAAGTATGAAAATATTATTGTTGCAAATTGATACATTACTGATCCTCTGTAATGTATTTTGAAAATCAATATGAAAACTAGTGATTGTAAGCTTTCAAATGATATACAGTTTGTCAAGACTAGTTTAGGTTTAGTATCGGATATTACTGTTTTAAATATGTAATGGCTGTGGGCCCACTGGTGGACCGGTGACACTTAAAGTCTGTTTGTTTGACAAACACTGTTCAGTTCAACACATCTTTAGATATGTTCTGTTCTTGCTCAGGACATTATTTAACTTGTGTGATGTTTATTTTCTATCTATTCCTCTAGTTCTTTTTACATATGGCTGGAGAAAGAGTGCACATGACACAAACATCTTACCTCGTGTAGCTTCTGGATTAAGCTTTGCAATTGTTGTGGTGTCGTGTCTCTTCCTGAGTAAAAGTAAGTGTTTCTGCATGATTTTATTTGACACTTACTTTGTTAAAGTGGCAGGCTAAGTATATATAAGCACAGATTCATTAGGTTAATGAGTTTATTAACAATGGTTTTGTTCATTGATGAGACTTTCAGGTGTCAAGCGAATAGAAAAAGTACTTGACATGTGACTGAGCCAAACATTAAACCTTACAGACATTCAGCCTGATCAATCATCAGACTTTAGTGTTCCTCACTGCTGTACGACTGAGATAGCAATGCTCACTGTGGTTGGGAAAGCTTTCACAAACGAAATTAGTGTTTAAACATCACAAAATGAACAACCAATCAGAACAAGAGAGAGAGAGAGAGCAGGTGCAGTACAGTCCAAGTTGGAATCATATAATTCATTCTTCCATTCATGCTTACTTTTCTCTCACTTTTTTTAGCTTTTTTGGTGGGGAATATTATATTGTCTGGGTCTCAATTGTTCCATTTGATCGACTCATTTGGAATTCCCTCTCTAGGTAACACCTGCATACTGATTCCTTCATAATTCATTACAATGCTATGCAGCATGTAGTTTTAAATTCCACCTGTTATTCTGTGTAAAAATCCAGTTGATTATAATTCAGCCAATTTCAGTTCGACATAGAACAGCTTGTAGAAATACATGCTGACATGAATGTGAAAACTGAATTAAGTCATTAAGAGCTCCATAAGAAAACCACTAGACTCTTATTTCAGTAATTTAACATTTATGTTTAAGATCTTCAGAGCAATCCTATGTATTTTAGCTACATGTTATTGACTTTTCTTTTTTAATGGGAAAATAACAGACGTATTCTCTTATTTTAGGATCTTTAATTGTGGAATCTGTTCCACCACTACTGTTGCTCTTCATGCTAGTTTTGCCTTGTCTCCAAGCAGAATTCAAATGTAAGTACATGCTGAAACGCATTCTTATCATTGTTGTATAGATGTGGAAAGAGTAAATCCTATAATAATATTTGATACTGTATGAATAGAAATGCACTGCTTATATAAAAAAAGAAATGCTTAATTTTTTTGCTAAATCATAATTTAAAGTCTGCATGAAACAGGAGTTGCTATTGACAAAAAAAAAAAAAAAAAAAATACAACTTGATGATTAGTGTGTAACTGAATGGAGGCACATCTGATAGTGAGTGGCTTAACTGAATGATTGGCTTTGCATACGTCATAGACGTCAAGTGAATCCTATCATGAGAAGGTGAAGGTATTGTAACGCTTAGTTCCACAGAAGATGAAGACGATCATACAATAACATAAGATTTAATATGATACTTAGAATAAACAGCCAACATATGAAACAGCGTGCTAACACAAACAATACCAGACAACAGGAAGAGTGAACAAGGAGGAACTTGATGATTACTGTTAGTTTCC